>NC_083279.1:94137982-94763915 GCF_963506605.1 Zootoca vivipara
ACAAAACACGGGCCGCAGTAGTGGCATAAACAAATAAACAACCTTTGGGAATTTCCATCTGAATTAACCCCAACAAATAGGACTCTCTCGCTGAGTTGCCCCAGCCACTCTGAGCAGCTTCCAGCAAAATACAAAAAACACAGTAAAACATCAAACCTTAGAAACTTCCCTAAATAACAATAATTTATGAGTTTGGAGTATGGGGAGAATATAGTCCAATTCTTTTGACAGCCTCTTTGGGCCAAGCTCTTTGGGGAAGGGCAAAGTCCCTGGTTCAGTCCCTGGCATCTCTAGGTATGGCTGGGTAAATCCCCCTATCTGAAAAACACTGAAGAGCTGCTGCCAGTCAGTGTAGGCACCACTTGTGGGATGTAATACATTGGTACAGTCAAATGCAACATTCCTTATTTCCCTAGCATGGGCACAGCCAGGGGGACATCCAGCCAATGTAACTTCCTGTTCCACTGGTCTGGAGCGTCTCCATGTGATGTGGGAGATGGGCATGGCTCCATAAAAGAGCAGAGTCATGCAGCCATTTTGTTTGTCTTGAGATTGCTATTGTCTTGTTGCCGATCTTTTGCCGCCATGCCCCTCTTCTGCAGCCATTTTGTACTCTTAATGAAATTTTGCTGTCTGCTGGCTCTTAGCCAGCAGCACATAAGTTCAGTCTCCATATGAGATGATCTCACAGCTTCTTTGTGTAGCCACTAAGTACAGTCTGCCTTTCAGGGATCAAATCGTGAACTGAAATGTGAGTAAACTTTTTGTTGCTTTACTCAGAAAGACTCTTGTCTCTTTATTCCTTTAAGAGGGATCGAAAGGGGACCCCAGGAAATAATCTTAACTAAGTTTCAAATGAATCTGCAAACTAGCTTCCAGCTATAATAATAATAATAATAATAATAATAATAATAATAATAATAATAATTTATTATTTATATCCCGCCCATCTGGCCGGGTCTCCCCAGCCACTCTGGGCGGCTTCCAACAGAAGAATAAAATACAACAATCTATTAAACATTAAAAGCCTCCCTAAACAGGGCTGCCTTCAGATGTCTTCTAAAAGTCTGGTAGTTGTTTTCCTTTTTGACATCTGTTGGGAGGGCGTTCCACAGGGCAGGCGCCACCACCGAGAAGGCCCTCTGCCTAGTTCCCTGCAACTTGGCTTCTCGCAACGAGGGAACCGCCAGAAGGCCCTCGGTGCTGGACCTCAGTGTCCAGGCACTATATTGAGGGGAATCTGCTCTGCTAGCGTGAGTGAAGGAAGGATAATACTTATCCAATATATCCTTTCCTACTATCTTTAACATTCCCACAACACTGAGCTAATTGGATCAAAGCTCTCACCCGGGTCTCAGGCACCTTCCCAGGTACCAGCCCACCTTTGAATTTACCGCCATTGGTTTATCGCTTGAGCCGGCCGGTCATCCTTTGCTGAAACCCGTCTCCTTCTTTTCCAGCACCAGTTTCTCAAAATCGCCAAGCCCCTCTCCAGCCTCACTCCTCTGATCATCGCGGCGAAGGAGGCAGCAAAGAACAACCACTGACGTGCTCCGCGGGGCTGCCGCCGCCATGCCAAACCCTCTTGGCTTTTAACCTTTTCCGAAAACGCCTGTTTCAAAGGGCCTGGCTCTTCCGCGACTTTTATAGCCGCGCCCCGAAGCTTTTCATCCTGCGAGATCGGGACCGCGGCATTGGCATGCACACGAAACTCAAAAGCAGACACCTTGGGGTGGAGGCAGGTGTCACCCTCAAAACTGTGACCCCCCACATGGAATAAGTGCGTGGGGCGGAATTTGTATGTTTCAAAGGGCCATTAAAAGGGGCTCTCTGATCTTGAACAAAATAAGTTGCCAAGCCAGTATGTTTTCATACCTTTTAGTGTGTTGTTGAATTGAAGAAGAGAGGAAAACATGATTACATGCAATCTTTTAGGACAATTGGAGATACTGCATTTCTCACTGCCTGTGTTTTCTTTTGCCTCTGCAAAAAGCCCCCTGTTCTTAAGACTACTGAGAGATGGGCATAGTTTGGATTACATGAAAACTAGCACAGAGAGTGTTTTTCTTTTTAAAAAAATAACCTCAAGGGAAATGGAATTTATTCCTCTGAACCACCGGATAATGGTCAGAAGTGAGCATCCTATATCTGTTGGAAGATGGCAATTAATGAATGTTCATCATGCTGTGTGTTTGGGGGCTGGGTGGTGGTGGGATTTTTTTTTGTGTGTGAAACTTAATTGCCCTCTGATTAAATTCTCATCCTTGTTTCCACCCTTCTGACCGGCATCATCTGTGTAAATCTGTGCTTTTAATTGCGTTGTGAATTTGTCAGAAAGGTGAAAGGCTTTGTATACGCAGAGGGCTCTGTTGGCCAAAAGGCCATGTCTGAGATCAAAGGACAATTGAAAGTGCAGCAATTCAGGGAGACCAAAGTACTGGAGGCTAACTGCGAGTGCAAGAGACATTTGGAGAGAGAGACACACACAGAGAGACTGTATTTGTCTGTGTTTATATACTACTATAATACTAGACATCTCCTAGCCAAGATGCGCGAGATGAGGTGTTCGGTCTTGCAGGACAGCCTCAATATGGTGCGTGTAACGGATCCTTGGAGGATCGGAGCGAATGATAGAATTGTAGAGTTGGAAGGGACCCCAAGGGTCATCTCGTCTAACCCCCTGCAAGGAAGGGAGGAGAAGTTGCACTGATGTTGGTGCCACTCTGTACTTTAAAGAAGACATAAAGGCCAACTAGCTAGAAGTTCCCAAAGGAGTGGAAATCCCTTCTGGTGGTGCTATCGAACCCCAAAAGCGATTTATTAGTACCGGGGACATACTATTGCTTGCCTGACCCAAATGCCCAGATGATCTTGACATGTAGTTTGAAATTGTGGAGGCATCTAAAGGAGGAAGTGTTTTGTCATAATGGGCGACTTCAGTTACCCTCACATAGACTGTGCAGCATAGCTGCCAAGTCTCCCGTATTCCCCGGGAAATCCCCGTTTTTCCAGCTGTTCCTAGCTGAAAAAATGAATTTTTTTGTTTCCCCCCGGTTTATTCTGGCGCGGCAGCCATTTTGGAACTGGGCAAAGCAGCATCAAAAGTCACTTCTGAGCATGCTCCGCCCAGTTCCAAAATGGCGGCAGCGCTACTTCCAGTCTGCTACTTCCGCCCGGTCCCTTATTTCTCCGACAGCAAATTGGCACGTATGCTGTGCAGCATGCGTGAAAACAGAGTGGCTTCCTTCCAGCCAAACATGCTGAGGGCTATGCTATAAAGTCACCCTAATTTCTAATCTAGGTTGGGGTGGTGGGCTTCTTCATCCCAAGGAATTGCGTGCTGGGTGGGTATGAGCAGAGTCGGTGTGGGTGGACCTATGAAATACATTCTTACCTTTTTACAGCAAGCTGCAGTCTAGCCACATAAATGTGCAGAGTTTTCTACACATGCATCAGAATCCTTCGTCCCAGGAAGCAGGAGACACTGTCACACTTCAAAGACACATTCCAGCTGGGCAAAGGTGCTTCAGTAAGATGCAGAGGAGGCCACTGTGGTCCATGGGATGTGGCTTAGGAAGTGTCTTGCAAACTGGATACAGAGGTGTGGAGACATGTCTGGCCCTACGGTTTCCGACCCCTTTTCTAATCATATGACCGGCTTGCTCTTTATCCTTTGCCTAAGGAACAGTAGTATTCTTTTGCCTTGCATTTCACAATTTCAGAAAAGCGATCCTTCAGAAATAAGGAGGAGGGAGGCTGCTCTACGCCTGAGCTTGCCTCCTGTTGGATTTCGAAAGCCACGCCATGCTCTCGTTTCTGCAGCGATGCTTCTGAATTCCAGTTCCTGGAAACAACAGGGGATCTTGAGCGGGTCACGCGACACGCACAGGATTTCAGGCCCGGAGGATGGTTGTCCTGAATTTGGGCCACGTCATAGAACAGTGACAGCGAACCTTTTAGAGACCGAGTGCCCAAACTGCAACCCCCCAAACCCACTTATTTATCGCAAAGTGCCAACACGGGCAATTTAACCTGAATGCTGAGGTTTTAGTTTAGAAAAAAACGACTTCTACATTAACATCTTTGGTCTTAAAAGAAAAACACAATAACAGAGCTTCCAATGATAGAAACAACGTTTTATTGAAAGGTAAAAAGTTTGCATTATTCCTGTTTGGGAAATCATGAAAAAGGGGAATGACTCCCAGACAACATGGCCGTTTTGATAATTTCCCTTCCAGAAACTCTTCTTTGGGAAATTTCAAAGTAGAAGCTGAATGGCCATCTGCCAATGATGCTGTAGTTGTGATCCCTGCATCGCAGGGTTGGACTCTTGGGTTCCCTTCCAACTCCCCACAATCCTATGAAAAAACCAAAACAGCCTCCCCTGCCCTCCTTTGTGTGTCTCCTAGCAGGGAGGGTCTTGCACTTACCCATGGTGATGGGGGAGAGTTCAGCTCAAAAGTTTGCTTCCTGGTCTGAACAAGCAGGCGAAAAGGAAATCCCGGAGTGAAGCCCGGAGACGCGCAGCAGTTCAGCGCTCTGCTGCTGTCGGTCGCAGCCTGGAATGGAGGTGCCCCAGCACAGAGTTTGTAGGGGCAGCGCACACACTGAGTAGAGCTGCGCATGCACGAGTAGCCGGTTTGCCACCCGTGGGCTGCGGCCTCGGTACAGAACTGCCAGTAACCCCGGCGGCATTTCGATCCCTCCCACATGAGCGGGTTTTAGAAGTGCAGCCCGGCGGGCTAGCCATCGAATCATAGGATTGTGGGGAGGTGGAAGGGGCGACGGCATATGTGCCCACAGAGAGGGCTCTTGAGTGCCCCCTCTGGCACGCGTGCCATAGGTTCGCCACCACTGTCATAGAATCATAGCATTGGAAGGGATTCTGAGGCTCGTCAAGTCCAAGCCCCTGCAATGCAGTAATATGCAGCTGTCTCATATAGGGATCGAACCTGCAACCTTGGCGCTATAAGCACCATGCTGTAACCAGCTGAGCTACCCATGGGCTGACATGTTGGAAAGTACAGTATGTAATACCTTGAAGCAGCTCACATCCCCTGGTTGTGTATAAGGGGTTTATCCACACTTACCTTTCCTCTGGTCGTCCGAAGCACAGTCCGTGCTTTAAAACTCCATGTCTGAGCGCTCTTTTTCTTGCTCTGGAGCTTTCCCTGCAAAAACTTGCTCTTTAAAGCTGAATCAAGCAGACAGCAATCTGTGGAAAAAACTGAATTTATGTTTGCTGCAATTGAGCGCCAAAGAGCAGGTTTATGTTGGGCAAACAACAACAACACTGATACGGAGCTTTTATTAAGGGGAGACTTGTGCCTAGAAACAGCAGGGCGAAAAATAAGTGTGGATAAGTCAGGAAATGCAATTTGCATGATGATGCAGATAGAACTCCCATCTCTCTATTTCTGCAAATGCCTCTGTAGCAAAGCCATGATAATCTTATTTAGAATTTGCTGGCTATCATTTATATGCTATGTTATCTGACAGCGGCTGCACCTGAGTCAGCTAAGGAATGAGCGAAAGTGAGATTAAAATCCCGTATTAAAACCACTTGTCGGTTCAGTATATAAGCACGTAAAGGTAAAGGACACTGGACAGTTAAGTCCAGTCAAAGGCAACTATGGGGTTGTGGCGCTCATCTCGCTTTCAGGCCGAGGGAGCCAGCGTTTGTCCACAGACAGCTTTCCAGATCATGCAGCCAGCATGACTAAACCGCTTCTGGCGCAACAGGACACCGTGACGGAAACCAGAGCGCACGGAAATGCCATTTACTTTGCCGCCGCAGCGATACCTATTTATCAGCTTGCGTGCTTTTGAACTGCTAGGTTGGAAGGAGCCAGGGCAGAGCAATGGGAGCTCACCCCGTCATGGGGATTTGAAACGTCAACCTTCCAATCGGTAAGCCCAAGAGGCTCAGTGGTTTTGTGCCACAGTGCCACCTGCGTCCCTAAAACACAACCCTATAAAATCCTCAAAATGATATAGAAACGGCTCGGCAGCTTTGATGTCGGGAAGCTGTCTCCCCGCCTGCATATGTCATGATGGGAATGACAAATCTGACACAGAAATGCCCCATGGTGGAGAGTGAAGGCCAGAAAGTTACCGTGAGATAGACTCAGTTACCTTTTGGAAGAATGTAATCAGGCTGCCTTTGGGCCATAATGGTATTCAGAAGCACAACTGCCTCCACAATTGCAGGCAGCAATGCTTCTCAGTGCCAGTTGCTGGAAACCACAGGAGGGGAGAGGTGCACTTGCGTTCGAATCCTGCTTGCTGCATTCCCACAGGCATCTGGCCAGCCACTGTGAGAACAGGATGCTGGACTGGACGGGCCATTGGCCTGATCCAGCAGGCTCTTTTGGTACTAATATAAGGAACATTCACACACCTGACACCTCCACTCTTTCATAGAATCATAGAATCATAGAGTTGGAAGAGACCACAAGGGCCATCCAGTCCAACCCCCTGCCAAGCAGGAATCACCATCAAAACATTTTTGACATATGTCTGTCAAGCCTCTGCTTAAAGACCTCCAAAGAAGGAGACTGTACCACACTCCTTGGGAGCAAATTCCACTGCCGAACAGCTCTTACTGTCAGGAAGTTCTTCCTAATGTTTAGGTGGAATCTTCTTTCTTGAAGTTTGAATCCATTGCTCCGTGTCTGCTTCTCTGGAGCAGCAGAAAACAATCTTTCTCCCTCCTTCAAATATTTGTTTTATCTATATATATATATAAATGTAAACTGGGCATGTCCGTTCCTCTCTAATGTTCAACGAAACCGCTTGACCAATAGTGTTGAAATTTGGACACAACACCACATGCGAATAAGAGAGTAACCTAAGACACTTTCCATAGACAAATGTCACACCAGGGCCACGTAAAAAAACCCAAACCCATACCTGCCAAGTCTCCCGCTGAAAAATGCGGGATCAGCAGCGGCGCAGCACCAGAAGTTGCGTAGAAGCAACTTCTGGGGCCTCTCTGCCCATGTGTGGGCACCGGAAATAGGGCAGAGTGGCACCGGAAGTCGCTTCTATGCATGCCCATGTGGCCACCACCAAGATGGCCGCCATCATGTGGCCCCCGGGAATGCGTAGAAGCGACTTCCGGTGCCGCTCTGCCCTATTTCCGGTGCCCACACATGGGCAGAGCAGCACCCAAAATGGAGGCTTCCTGGCAGGTAGGAAATCCGGGGGATTTCCGGGATTTTTCTCCATTCGGGAGAACAGCGGGAAACGGATTAAAATCCGGGGATTTCCCGCGAAAAATGGGATACTTGGCAGCTAAGCCAAAACCCCGTGTTTCAGAACACATAACTCACCCTTCAGTGCATGCTGGGAAATAGAACCCAGAAGCTGACAGTTCCTTTTCCAAGGGTGGGGGCCAAGGAATAGAGATACAGGGCGGAGGCCTCAGCTCGCATTTGCATACTAGGCCAAGCCAAGGCCTACAGACTAGGTCTCGGCTCTACTTTACAACCTACAGACTAGGCCTCGGCTCTACTTTACAGACTAGGCCGAGTGGAGCCCTGAGTAGTGGGGGGGAGGGGCCCGAATAGGTCATGGCTTGAGCCAGGGTGGGGGGAGTCACAGGGATGACCGGGAGGTGGGTGGAGGGGGGGACGGGATACCTCATGGGTCGTGACAGGATGGGAGGAATCACAGGGATGAGACACTGAAATAGGAATTTGGGGGGGCCTTGAAGACCCAGAGAAGTAAGGGTTCTGACCCAGGAGGAGTCCAAGAACCTCAGCACAAATTAGGAGCTCTTACTGACAGCGAAATGACAGAGACCACACCAGGACTTCCTAAAAAGCAAGGCGATTTTAAGACAAAATAAAAAGCTGTTGCAACAGCGGTTCCTCTCTCACGTAGCAAGACGGAGCGAAGAACCCCGAACAAAGGATTTTTCCGACTTTTATCGTTTTTCTTCACTGAGTTGTGTATTGGTGTCATTATTACAGTGGAACCTCGGTTTATGAACACCTCGGTTTATGAATTTTCGGTTTATGAACGCCGCGGACCCATCTGGAACGGATTAATTCACTTTCCATTACTTTTAATGGGAAAGTTCGCTTCAGTTTATGAACGCTTCAGTTTATGAACAGACTTCCGGAACCAATTACACCCATGTTTCAGTTTATGAACGCTTCAGTTTAAGTACTTCACGGACCCGTCTGGAACGGATTAATCCACTTTCCATTACTTTCAATGGAAAAGTTCGCTTCAGTTTATGAACGGTTACTCCGCGGACCGTCTGGAACGGATTAATCCACTTTCCATTACTTTCAATGGGAAAGTTTGCTTCAGTTTATGAACGCTTCAGTTTATGAACAGACTTCCGGAACCAATTGTGTTCATAAACCGAGGTACCACTGTATTAGACAAGCTAGATGGCGTTGTGATAAATGGGAAAGGAGGCAAGTTACATTTTAGCAATACAGACAGATACAAGTTTATAAGGACATGAGTGAAACACTTAAAAGTCTTGACATTTCCAGTATATATAAAAGAATACATTCACAGCCATAGCTTTCTTTTTATACATTCATTAACATAACCTTTCTATAAGACCATAGTTTTATTGGATCAGAAAAAGGATTTTAGGTTCCCAATATCTTCTTTTTGGGAAGGAATGCTTTGACGTGGAGATTTAGCCAGGAGGGTGGAGGGACGGTGGAAATACCAGTGTTGCGAGACCCTATTTACTTAAGGCATTTGCATCTATTTGGAGAGATTGTAAGGGTGCTTAGGTGAGACTTATGCAAAAGGGAGGTGGGGGCGTTTTCCGGAGACAGTCTGGATTGGGGATTTCCCTCTCCCTCCCTCAAGGAATGACCCTTCCTTGACCATTATCCCTGGTCTGGAAAATGGCTCCTGTCATGACAAGGAAGTGTTCCCCTCTCTGTACATTTGTGTTCTCATGAGTGCAATGTATAGCGTTCAATTCTCTACAACACACAACCACTGGGGGGGGGGAGGAAAAACACATAGTCCACAGGGGATGGACACATCCTCCCCCTTTCCTGGGAAACAAGGACCATGAGTCAGGCACAGCAAAGCGTGTCCGGGCCAGCTAGTTTATTTATACAAGTATTTACCTGCCACCTTCTCGCAAATTGTTGGGTTGATATTATAGAGCAACACAGAAACATTTAACGTAATAAAGAGCAATCATTGAAATGACTCGTGACATTAAAAAAAAGCCACCACGAGGCAAATGAAAGTCAAAACTGAGGATTTTCACCAAGAGAGTGTCCCATGGCATGTGATCATCGATGACACTCAATGCCAGACTTCTGGTTGAGTCCATTCAGGCCTCTGTAACATGGCAGACAAATGGCAGCGCTCCTCTGGAAGCGGGCTGTGATAAAAGGGTTCAGGTGGACCAGCGGTGGTCAAGTCAGACAGAGGCCTCTTGAGAAGCTCACAACAGGACAGAGGCAATGCGGCCTAGTGGTTCGAGCATCAGACTAGGACCTGGGAGACAAGGGTTCAAATCCCCACTCGGTCATGAAGCTCACTGGGTGACACTCTGGACCGCTCACTGCCTCTCAGCCTACCCTACCTCACAGGGTTGTTGTGGGGGGTTAAATGAGGAGGGGGGGAATCATGGAGCCCCGCTTGAGCTCCTTGGAGAAGAAAGGTGGGAGTTTAATGCAATTAAATAAATAAAACAAATAAACAGAATTAGCAGTGACAGACACGGAGATAAATACCCCCCCATAGTTGCCAAGTACCCCGTTTTCCCCGGGAAACCCCCGTTTTTACTTACCTTTTCCTGGTGGTCCCCTGTATCACTTTGTCTCCCATTTTTCTCCGTTATTTTCTCCTGCCGGCAGCCATTTTTTCCCCTTTCTGATTTGCCCTTCTATGGGCACCAAAAATGGCCGCCGCCGGCTTCAAAAGTCGCATCTACGCATGTCCGGAAGTGCATAGACATGACTTCTGGTGTTGGTGGTGGCCATTTTTGGTGCCCATAGATGGGCAGAGTGACACCGGAAGTTGCGTCGATGCACTTCCTGACATGCGTAGAAGCGACTTTTGGGTGCCCATAGAAGGGCAAAACGCCGACGCAACTTCCGGTGTCACACGGCTGCTGGTCCCGGATTCTCCAGTCCGGGACTTGGAAGGTAAGCCCCCCCCCTCTGTGAAATGTTCTGCCTTTTTAAAGGCAGTGGGTGGCTGCTGAAATGTGCAGCTGTAACAACAACAACAACAACAACAACGTAGAGTCGGAAGAGTCCCCAAGGGTCATCTAGTCCAACCCCCTGCAATGCAATGTTGTTGTTGCTGATGCTTTATTATATTTATACCTCACCTTTCTCCCTGACGGGGACTCAAGGTGGGCAGTTTATCTCAGTGGCCCAACTGCCTCCTTCGCCTCCTTTAACCCGAAAGAGTGGAAGCACATGAGCGATGAAGCCTAAGCTGGACGGAAAATTTTATAAGTCTTTCAATCTGTGGTAAAAATGGGTCCTGCTTGGTGCTGTTTATCCTTTTAATTCTCCGAGCACTAGACCTTTTCTGCATCACCTCCATTTCCACGCCCTCTGAGAATGTTCGCTGATCTCAGGGAGGCCATTGTGACATCAGTTGCAGGCCAGATTCCAGCATCCAGCCTTGGATTGGTCGGGGCTGAGCTCCAGGAGAGCATGTAGGCAAAAACCTTTCAAAAACTCTGGCTCTCGGGTGAGTAGGCAAAGCTTGGCTTTCTGCTTTTATTTCATCGCCTCCTTTTCTACACGAAACCGATCAGAGCCCCTGGCCAGGAGGGCCAGCCTGGCGTCCGCAACCATAGGTACCTGGGGCCGTGGGTGCCATGCAGTGTGCCTGGCCATGGCACCAAACTTTGTGGGTGCCCAGCACCTTCACAGGGACCTTTGTGGGTGCTCGGGCACCCAGGGCCCCTGGAGGTTGGTACCTATGGCCCTGGCATTTTGGGATTGCTTGAATTTATTTCCACTGTATTTCCACTGTGCCCAGAGCAGCTTACAAAAGGCACCCACTTTTTCTCAAATCCAAAATATGGGGGCGGTGGGCAGTGACAAAGCAGTTTACAAAATGTATCAAGAAATACAGAAATCGGCCCTGTTAACAAACATTTGTTGTTGTTGTTTAGTCGTTTAGTCGTGTCCGACTCTTCATGACCCCATGGACCAGAGCATGCCAGGCACTCCTGTCTTGCACTGCCTCCCGCAGTTTGGTCAAACTCATGTTGGTAGCTTCGAGAACACTGTCCAACCATCTCGTCCTCTGTCGTCCCCTTCTCCTAGTGCCCTCCATCTTTCCCAACATCAGGGTCTTTTCCAGGGAGTCTTCTCTTCTCATGAGGTGGCCAAAGTATTGGAGCCTCAGCTTCAGGATCTGTCCTTCCAGGGAGCACTCAGGGCTGATTTCCTTCAGAATGGATAGGTTTGATCTTCTTGCAGTCCATGGGACTCTCAAGAGTCTCCTCCAGCACCAGAATTAACAAACATAGAAGAAACTCAATATTGCAAAAGAAATAATCTAGACTTAAATAAGTAAAATGCTTTTGGAGTAATTCTTTTCATAAAATTCATACGCTGCTTGATTATTAAAAAATAAAAAAGCCCAACAGTGTCAACGTGGTTTTAAAATTATTGGGGGAAACAACTGTTTAAAACATTCAAAATATAAAACCAGCAATAAACTAAAAACAGATTAAAGTATGCACCAACAATCGACACAGCTGAGTAGGCTTGTCTAAAAAAATTGGCTTTAGCAGGCACTGAAAAGAGTACAGTGAAGGCTCTTGCCTGATGTCAATTGGCAGGGAGTTCCAAAGGGTAGGTGTTGCCGTGCAGAAAGATGGATTTCTTCCAAACGTGGAGCGAGTGTTATGTGGCGTCTGCAAAAGTACCACTCCTACAGATATAAGCGCTTGTGTGGCTACACATATTGGGTAAGGCGATCTTGCAGGTAAATTGGTCCCAAATTGTTAATAAACTGTTTAATTGCAAAATAATTCGCTACAGGTAAAAAAAAAAAAGCAAATTACAGAAGCATTAAAATATATTTAAAATATGCAATAAAACAATGCCATTCAAAATTAAAAAGGTTAAGTCCAGTCAAAGGTGACTATGGGGTTGGGGCGCTCATCTCGATTTCAGACCGAGGGAGCTGGCCTTTGATCACAGGCAGCTTTCTGGGTCATGTGGCCAGCAGGACTAAACCGCTTCTGGCACAACGGGACACCGTGACGGAAACCAGAGCACACAGAAGTGCCGTCTACCTTCCCGCCGCAGCAGTACCTATTTATCTACTCGCACTGGCATGCTTTCGAACTGCTAGGTTGGCAGGAGCTGGGACAGAGCAATGGGAGCTCACCCTGTCGCAGGGATTCAAACCGCTAACCTTCTCATCAGCAAGCCCAAGAGGCTCAGTGGTTTAGACCACAGCGCCACCCACATCCCTACACCATTCAAATAGTATAGCAGAGATCCTACGGTAGAATCATACCATCATAGAATTGTAGAGTTGGAAGGGGCCCAAGGGTCTTCTAGCCCCCTGCAATGCAGGCGTCTCAACTAAAGGATCCACAGTTCTCCTGTAAGAACAGCTCTTACTGTCAAAGAGTTCTCCGTGAATTTGAGTCGTGCTCTCCTTTCTTGTAGCTTGAAGCCATTGGTTCGAGTCCAGAGCGGGAGAAGAGGGAGCAGCTTGCTCCCTCTTCCATGTGACAGTCCTTGAGATGTTGAGATCCTGAGTCCTTGAGTCCTTGAGATATTGAGTCCTTGAGATATTGAGATCATAACCAATGCATTCAGAATAAAGGTCAACTCACCCATAACAAGATCGAAAAAATGTCCAGGGGTCTGTTTAGTAACAGTTCAATAGAAGCCAGAAATACAATTATGAAGAAAAGTAGAGAGGAGAAGTGGTATATAGACGGGAAACCAATTGTGGTGTACAGAGATATTCCAAACCGGTTTTTTATATAAAAGAAATGTTTACAAAGAGTTGACCATTTTTTTTGACTGAAAACAAAATAAGATTTCGATGGGAGTACCCTGAAGGTGTATTATTTTATTACAAGGATGAAAAATTTAAGATTAAAACAGAGCAGGAGATGAAGGAATTTGGAAGAAGCCATAAAGAGTTGGGGAAAATACAAGGAGTGGTAGAGGAACCTGATGGAGATAAATAAGAAATTGAGCAGGATATATATATATATATATATATATATATATATATATATATATATATAATGATAAGAGGGTGGAAAATTAAGCTTAGCAGGTACTCATGAGAGGAAAGTGGAAACTTCTCGAAAATTAGAAGAAATTTTGATAGATTATATGGACAATAAATACCAACGATGGGAGACTCTAACGGGGTCCCTTCTATTGAAATGGTTAGTTTAGTTTTGTTGTTGGTTTGTTTGTTTTTGTTTTTCTTAGGTTTGGAAATTGTAGCAAATTTTATTAGTGGATGAATGGTGATAGGAAAAATTGGATACAAGGTAAAAACTAAATCAACAGCAAAAACTTGACAGTAGGGCAAAGGAACATTATGAAAAGAAATATGTAAAAATATATCAGTAAGATGTGTTCAATGTATGAATACAAGCAATATGAATTCAACCTCATAACTAGATGTTATAAAATACTTTATTACAATAAGATAACAGGGTATGAATATTAAAACATAACATACGATACAAAAGAAGTTCATTAATTTGGTATAGTAAATACATGATTGACTAAAAGCCAGGTTATATACTGTATGTATATTCAATGTTATGTTTATAAGTTGTGAAAGAGAGAAGAAAATTAAAATGAACTGTGAAAATATCTGCGAAAAAGGGAAAGATGACAGAAGGAAGACAGAAGAAAGAAGAATGGAAGTCCAACATATAAAGTTGAATAGAAATTGGACTTAATAATATTTTTATTTTTGTTTCTAGCTTTATGTTTTTCCCTCCCTTTCTTTTCTTTTCTCTTTTTCTTTTCTTTTCTTTTCTTTCTATTTGATTGGAAAATTAAGAATTTAAAGCCATGATAAATGTAATGAATATAATGTAATGAACATAGAAATGAAAAACTTAATAAAAATTATTGCAAAAAAAAAGAGAGATATTGAGATCCTGGGAAAGATGAGTTGTTGTTTATTTCCATGTTGCCCTTTTCATCTCTGCAGAGCCCACAGCCCCTTTGCTCCTCTCGGAAGCCAAGCCCTGTCGCACCATGGACAAGTCTGCGCTGTGCCACCTGACGGATGCCAACGGGAATTTGAAAAACCAGATCTGGGACCTGAGAGAGACGGCCGCCAACCTTGATGCCGAGAAGCAGGAGATCCTGGTGGAGAACAAGAGCGTCAAAGAGCAGAACCGGAGCCTGGAAGCCAAGATCGAGTGTTTCAAAGCCATGGCGGAGGACTTTGAAAAGGAAGAAGAGGAGCTCCAGGGAGTGCTGAGGAAGCTGGAGGAGACGATCACGCAGCTGGAATCCCAGAACACGGCCTTGAAAGGCACCAACCATACGCTCAGGACCGAAATAGAAAAGGTGTCCGGCCACATCGTTCTGTTCCAGGATTACAAGGCAAGGCAAGACCAGGACATCTGCCGCATGAAACAGGTGATGGAGCACATCGTCAGCTACTTCAAGCAACTGGAAGCAAAGATCGAGACTGCTGAGCAGAGATTTGGCGAGGAGCAGAGCGAAGTTGCTGAGCTCCAGCGCACCTTGGATGAGCTTGAGCAGATCCGCGAGGTCCAGGAGAACGAGATCCTCTGCCTGAAGGACCAGCTGGAAGAGGCATCGTTCATGAGGATGGAGACAGATGAGAGCCTCAAGGTCCCGTCTCTGCTGCACGAGATGGTCCAAGCCAAGCTGGTCCAGGATTCCTTGGCCATGCAGAGCAGCCTCCTCCTCCTGCTGTCCAAAGTCGTGTGGCTGTTGCTGGCGGTGGCCGTTTGCCTGGGCTTCCTGAGCGTCTTGGCCAAAGTCTACCTCTTTGTCTTCAACCAGGACCTGGAATCCGGAAGCCAAGCTCTGCTGTTCACGGACCGCCTCCGTTTGCTGGCGGAAGTCCTCTCTCCACATCCCATGAGCAGGTCGAATGGCTTGCTGCCCTATTGAGATGGACGCTGCAGCGCGGGAAGCAAACCCGGTGGAGCTAGCCGCACATTCTTGTACCAAAATCGTGTGCCTTCAAAAATTAAAAGGACCCCCCTCCCCTACTTAAGAAAACAAATGCCCCAGCCTAAATTTCCATCTGATTCCACATGATCTTGCCGGAATATTCAACACAGGTGTGCCCCCACCCACTTATGTTCCTGCATAAGTGAAAATCACATAATTGGGGAATCACCCTCCAAACCCCCTCTAAACACCCAGTCTGACACTCTCTTTCCCACTCAGACCAAAATTGGGGATCCAGACCAAAAGTCAAACTAGGATTGAAGCTCTGGGGCTGGCTGGCGGCTGGAGGGCGAGCAGGAAAGAAGCTGCTGCTGCTGCGCTACCTCACGTACCAGCTGTTCGGTGGGGAGGCTGAGCAGCTGTCAGGCAGCCAACAAGGTTGTTTGCAGATCAGAGAAGGAAAGTGAAACTCTGGCTAACTTGCAGCTAGTTTCTTTATTAAGGAAGCAGAACAAAGAACACACAGAGATTACTAAGCAGGGCCGGCCCTACGGCCAGGCTGGGTGGCGCACGGCATCACGGCGCTGGCCCGCCAGGAGGGCTCCGTGAGCTGTGCCCGCCCGCTGGCCGGCCGGCCCGCCGGTCTGCCGCGCAGCTGCGCCCATGGCAACTGCGCTGTGCCTGCCCGCCCGCTAGCCGCGCTGCGCGCTGCGCCCACCCGCCCACCGCACTGGGAAACGGGGCGGGAGGGCGCCGGAGGGATCTGGCGCACCACGGCGCCAGGGTCGCTTAAGACAGCCCTGTTACTAAGGATTGCTCTTGTCTAGGACTCTAGGTGAAGCAGTTGCTCATACTGGCTTGCAACTCCCCCTTCGCTCTCTATCTCTCTTTGTCAGGTCCCTTCCTCTGCCTACACAGAGCCCCAAGGGACCCTCTCTGTGTCTGCCTGGCTCTCTGCTCTGTAACACACAAAATATGTCTTGTTCCGGGAGGCGGAGGGGTGGAGGCTTGCGGGCTGTCAGCAGAGAAGCTGTCTGGGTGGGTCTGTGGTGGAGCTGCCAAGTCTTTGCCCTGGGCTGGGGCACCTGCCTGTTTCCTCCTCTTCCTCATCCTCCAAGCTCCCAGCCTCCAGCACTTCCTAGCTCTTCCCCTTCTCTGGCGTGTGGCGGCCAGTTTCCCACCGCCAGGAGCCAGGATCCAAACCCTCTGTGCTTTCCCTGGTGGGATCTTGGTCAGGTGGCTTCCACCACCCTTCCTCATCTAGCCAGTCGCTGACAGCAACCTGAAGCAAGCCCCAATGTGCCTCCAATCTCATTGGGGCTTCCTCCGTCCTCTTTGGGCTCCAGGGAGGGTCTCCTCGCGAGCCACAAGGGCTCTCCAGCTTTGTCCTGCCATTTCCAGGGTTGAATCTATCTATTTACTTGAGAGCAGTACATGTGAAAAGGATCTAGGAGTCTTGGTAGACCACAAACTTGACATGAGTCAGCAGTGTGATGCAGCAGCTAAAAAAGCCAATGTAATTCTGGGCTGCATCAATAGGAGTATAGCATCTAGATCCAGGGAAGTAATAGTACCACTGTATTCTGCTCTGGTCAGACCTCACCTGGAGTACTGTGTCCAGTTCTGGGCACCACAGTTCAAGAAGGATACTGATAAGCTGGAATGTGTCCAGAAGAGGGCAACCAAAATGGTCAAAGGCCTGGAAACGATGCCTTATGAGGAACGGCTTAGGGAGCTGGGTATGTTTAGCCTGGAGAAGAGAAGGTTAAGGGGTGATATGATAGCCATGTTCAAATATATGAAAGGATGTCATATAGAGGAGGGAGAAAGGTTGTTTTCTGCTGCTCCAGAGAAGCGGACACGGAGCAATGGATTCAAGCTACAAGAAAGAAGATTCCACCTAAACATTAGGAAGAACTTCCTGACAGTAAGAGCTGTTTGGCCGCGGAATTTGCTGCCAAGGAGTGTGGTGGAGTCTCCTTCTTTGGAGGTCTTTAAGCAGAGGCTTGACAGGCATATGTCAAGAATGCTTTGATGGTGTTTCCTGCTTGGCAGGGGGTTGGACTGGATAGCCCTTGTGGTCTCTTCCAACTCTATGATTCTATGATTCTATGAATTTAACCTTCGTGATTTCAACCATGGGTGGTTGAGGGCACACTGGCCGAAATGGCACAAGTTAAATCCAAGCAGGGCAGAGCGCTTCAAAGATCACACAGGGACACCTGAGTTCCTGCGAGGTCTCAAATGAGCATCCTGGGCCTCCTAGACCTGGCGTGCTGAGCAGGCCTTGGCGCCACCCCCCCCCCCCCCAAGCAAGGCAGAAAAACCGAAAAGCTGTTTTCTTGCTGGGTCTGCTCAGGGTTACCCAACACAGAGTGTTTAAGCTCTCTGCAAGGCCTGCTCTGGGTGCGAGCTCTGGGAATATTGGGTGTTCTCTCTCCCCTTGTTGCCCACTAGCTGTGGGGCAGCTCCAAGACTTTGGGTACACTCGATTTTTGTGTACATGTATATGCAATACACGTGATTATGCTCTACTTGTTTTGCTTTATTTTTTAATGTACTTAACAGGATTTACGTGGCACTTGCAAGAAACCCTCTCAGTGGCTTACAAAAATAGAAAATGAAATGTTAACATTCTCAATTAAAAACTCCTCCTATAAGCTTACCTTCCAAGTCCCGGACTGCAGAATAGAGGACCGGCAGCCGTGTGACACCGGAAGTTGCGTCGACATAACTTCCGGTGTCGTTTTGCCCTTCTATGGGCACCAAAAATGGCCGCCGGCGACTTCGAAAGTCGCTTCTACGCATGTCAGGAAGTGCGTCAACGCAACTTCCGGTGTCGCTCTACCCATCTATGGGCACCAAAATGGCCGCCACCGACACCGGAAGTCGCGTCTATGCACTTCTGGACATGTGTAGATGCGACTTTTGAAGCCGGTGGCGGCTATTTTTGGTGCCCATAGAAGGGCAAATCAGAAAGAAAAAAAAGGCCGCCGGCAGGAGAAAATAACAGAGAAAAACGGGAGACGAAGTGATACGGGGGACCACCGGGAAAAGGTAAGTAAAAACGGGGGTTTCCCGGGGAAAACGGGGTACTTGGCAGCTATGCCTATAAGGGGAATGCAACCCCATCCAGGTCAGGTTGTCTCTTGGATACAGGACCCCCTCATTTGCAGTGCCTCCATCTCGTCAAGATTCAAGCTTAGCTTATTTTCCCTCTTCCTTATTTCCCCTCTTTCCTCCTCCTCCTCCTCCTCCTCCTCCTCCTCCTCCTCCTCCTCCTCCTCCTCCTTCTTCTTCTTCTTCTTCGCCAATCACTCGTAGCCGAGTAAGATTGTCTTCCATGAACACAGTCTTAACAGTGAGTCTGTAAGTGACTGTGGAGGCCAATTCTGGATCCACACGTCCTTCCACAGTGGGGACATTGTTTTCCGGGCAGGAGTTGATCACGGTGAGGGTTTGCTAAGCGTGCCTTCCTCTTAGCACATTTCTCCCTTTCATCCTGAGTTCGAGCATCTTCAAAGCCCACGACACCTTTGGTAAAGGCTGTTCTCCAATTGGAGCACTTGTAGGCCAGTGTTTCCCAATTGTTAGTGTTTATACTACAGTACATTTTTATAGATTTGCCTTTGAGACAGTCTTTGAACCTCTTTTGTTGACCACCGCCATTACGCTTTCCATTTTTAAGGCACTGGTCCAGGGCTCTCAGATGAAGAAACCGTCCCTTAAACTCTCAACGATGGCCCCCAGTGTCCTGCAGCACCCCACAGTGTAAAAACCAAGGGCCCAAAAAGCACTCTCCCCATGCTACTCTCTGGACTTGGGCCCATAACACAGTGAGCCCAATTCCCATTCCATAGTCCAGTCCATATAATTAAAGAATTGTATAGTTGAAAGGGGTCCCGAGGGTCATCCAGTCCAACCCCCTGCAATGCAGGAATGTCAACTAAAGCATCCAGGATAGATGGCCCTCCAACCTCTGCTTAAAAACCTCCGATGAGAGTCCACCACCTCCCAAGGGAGACCGTTTCACTGTCGAACGGCTCTTACTGTCAGAAAGTTTTTCCTCATCTTAGTCGGAATCTCCTTTCTTGTAACTTGAAGACATTGGATCGAGTCCTACTTCCCAGAGCAAGGAAAAACAAACCTGCTCCATCTTCCACGTGACGGCCCTTGAAATATTTGAAGATGGCTTTTGGCTTGGCTTCAAATCCTACTGCGACCCATGAGCAATTTGCACTCGTAGCCTACAGTACACCATCTTTGTAGGTGTTGCCTTGTGGTTGGCTGAGACAAAACATAACTTCTGTGTCCTTGTCAACACTTTCCAAAGGCTAAACAGACAGCTGAGAATTGGCAGTTTGTGTTTCTGAACCTTCATGACCAAGCATTATGGGAGCTCCCCCATGTGGAGTATATTGAGAAAGTGCAGACTTAATTTTTAAACATATTTTTTGCACCCTCTGGAGGTTGCAGCTAGATGGTTTTCATCTGCCATGCTCAGGTTGGGTTTATTTGCTTTTTTAAAAAGTCTGTGCTTTAAATATCTAATCTTATTTGCATATGTTAATTTGCATTATTGAGTCTTCTTTTTGCAGTCTGAGGGAGGAGCAAGGGGACATTTTGAACTGATATATCTTATGCACAACGTCTCTTGTCCTTGAAACAGTCTCTCAGAACTTCCCAGGAACGTCTGGCATGAAAAAGCAAGGGTTGAGATGGCTGAAGATCGCTTTATATATTTATTTTGTTTTGACTACGTCAGACCAACACGGCTACCTACCTGTAACTAGCTCCAATTACCAGATAAGGCTCTATTCCATATAAAGGTCTGGCTGCAAACATTAACAGGTGTGATCAATCAAAGCTAACATGGATAACTTTTAAAGGGACTTTCCAGATTATGTTTACAGTGTATAACAAAAGGTTACATGCTCAATAGAATCAAAACAATTATCTTTTCCTTGAAACAGTCTCTCAGAACTTCCCAGGAACGCTAGATGGCTATTACTATCGTTATTATCAATAGCGATTTATTTCAAGGGCTTTCCGTGAGAAATCCTGAAGTGGTTCACAATATAATGAAAACATTTAAAAACAATTGCATAAATAAAAATGGTGCTTAAGTGTGTCGTGCACGCACGCACACACACACACAAATGTCACACATGGATTCTTTTCCAATACAACAGAGATACCAATTGGTGAGTTGGTAAATATGGGTCAGGACTGTACCACTTCCAATTACAGGTGGAGAAAATCCTATGATGGAACACTCCTTGTTGGTGGGGAAAGGAGGAAAGGAATAGAGCTACTTTCCCTGGCATGGCAGATGCCAAGACTGAGGATATAGAGGATATAGAGGATATAGAGCAGTGACGGGCAACCTTTTGAGCTTAGTGTGTCAAAATTCGCCAAAAAACCGAGCATAACTCGGGTGGTGTGTCACTTCGAGAAAAAACCCACAATTTCGCAATATTTATAGTTTAAATAACAAAAATGTATACTTGTAATACAGTGGAACCTCGGTTTATGAACACCTCGGTTTACGAACGCCGCAGACCCATCTGGAACGGATTAATCCACTTTCCATTACTTTCAATGGGAAAGTTCGCTTCAGTTTATGAACAGACTTCTGGAACCAATTACACCCATGCTTTGGGTTAAGTACGCTTCAGGTTGAGTACTCCGTGGACCCGTCTGGAACGGATTCATCCACTTTCCATTACTTTCAATGGGAAAGTTCGCTTCAGTTTAATTACTCTGCAGACCGTCCGGAACAGATTAATCCACTTTCCATTACTTTCAATGGGAAAGTTCGCTTCAGTTTATGAACGCTTCAGTTTATGAACAGACTTCCGGAAATAATTGTGTTCATAAAGCGAGGTACCACTGTATATAACTGTATTTAATAAACCAAAAACTAATTATTTAACCAAACCAAACCAAAAACCCCTTATTTATCACAAAGTGCCCAGAGTTGTTGAGCTTTTTGGGGGGAGCTGCTGACCAAAGTTTTGGAGGTTTTTTTGGGGGGTGCAAAAGTTGCTTTGCTTTTTTTTTGGGGGGGGGGAGAAATAAATGACGAATAATACCTTTGCTGGAACTATCATGCAGTCTGCCAAAGCGCCGAAAAAACTAGCACGGAACGGGTTAAAAAATGAACGCTGTTACACCCAATCATCGTCTGCCAAAGTGCCAGAAAAAACAGCACAGAAAGGGTTAAAAAGCCAGTCTCTAGCTACCAGCAACAACAACAACAACAACAAAGGATCCGGGTTTTAACAGAGGAGACAAGCTGTAGCGTGAGGAGGAGTGGGAGAACAAATGGGGGGGACAACAACAGCGCGAATGGGCCAATGGGGCGCGTGCCAGCAGCGAGGGCTCTGCGTGTCACGTCTGACACGCGTGTCATAGGTTTGCCATCACTGATATAGAGCATGCTCTTTCACGTTCCTTTGGGGAAGACCCCTAGATCAGTGGAAGAGCACTTGCTCTTTAACGCAGAAGGCCGCAGGTTCAATTCCTAGCATCTCAAAAGACTGGCTGCCTGAAAGCCTGGTGAGCTACGGCCAGTCGGTATAGGCACCATCTATTGAAAGCACATCTCCACCAGCAAAAGTGTAGGGTTGCCATATGCCTGGACATATCCGGAATACTGCAGTCTGCAGCAGTGTTCGTAAACATATAACGCAGAAAAACTTAAATAACACAACCATTAACGTCATATCACTCGTGATTCATTCCAACATCATTTCAATGTATTCCATTATATGCTGTAGTTCATATTGGGTATCCATATAACATAAATTGGTTCGAATGTACTTCCAAATGGATGTGTAATACTTGTTTCGCCAAAGTTGGCTTCTTCAGTGAGCGAATTGCTGCATGTTATAAGGGAATAAAAAGTCAGTCTTTTTTACCACCAAAAAAGTCAGTCTTTTTACCACCAAAAATGTCAGTAATGTTCTTATCAATGTATGTACAGTACATACCTTTCCACGATAAAGTACTGGCAGGAAAACTCCAGGTAAGTAACGCTCCAATTACCAGATAAGGCTCTATTCCATATAAAGGTCTGGCTGCAGACATTAAAAGATGTGATCAATCAAAGCTAACACGGATAACTTTTAAAGGGACTTTCCAGGTTATGTTTACAGTGTATAACAAAAGGTTACTTTATCGTGGAAAGGTAAGAACATTACTGACGTGGGGCTACCTTTGAAGGTTACCCGGAAACTACAACTAATCCAGAATGCGGCAGCTAGACTGGTGACTGGGAGCGGCTGCCGAGACCACATAACACCGGTCCTAAGAGACCTACATTGGCTCCCAGGACGTTTCCAAGCACAATTCAAAGTGTTGGTGCTCACCTTTAAAGCCCTAAACGGCCTCGGTCCTATATACCTGAAGGAGCATCTCCACCCCCATTGTTCAGCCCGGACACTGAGATCCAGCACCAAGGGCCTTGTGGAGGTTCCCTCACTGCGAGAAGCAAAGCTACAGGGAACTAGGCAGAGGCATAACTTCCAAGTACCCCGTTTTCCCCGGGAAACCCCCGTTTTTACTTACCTTTTCCCGGTGGTCCCCCGTATCACTTCGTCTCCCGTTTTCCTCCGTTATTTTCTCCTGCTGGTGACCATTTGTTTTCTTTCCGATTTGCCCTTCTATGGGCACCAAAAAAGGCCGCCGCCGGCTTCAAAAGTCGCACCTACGCATGTCCGGAAGTGCATAGACGCGGCTTCCGGTATTGGCGGCGGACATTTTTGGTACCCATAGATGGGCGGAGCGACACCGGAAGTTGCGTCAATGCACTTCCTGACATGCGTACAAGCGACTTTCGAAGCCGGCGGCGGCCATTTTTGGTGCCCATAGAAGGGCGAAGCGACACCGGAAGTAATGTCGACGCAACTTCCGGTGTCACACGGCTGCCGGTCCCGGATTCTGCAGTCCGGGACTTGGAAGGTAAGGGCAGAGGGCCTTTTCGGTAGTGGCGCCCGCCCTGTGGAACGCCCTTCCATCGGAGGTCAAGGAGATAAACAACTACCTGACATTTAGAAAACACCTAAAGGCAGCCCTGTTTAGGGAAGTTTTTTATAGGTGATATTTTAATGTATTTTGGTATTTGTTGGAAGCCGCCCAGAGTGGCGGGGGAAACCCAGCCAGATGGGCGGGGTATAAATAATAATAAAATAATAATTTTGGTGGTAAAAAGACTGACTTTTTATTCCCTTATAACACGCAGCAATTTGCTCACTGAAGAAGCCAACTTTGGCGAAACAAGGCACATAACCTGGGTAAACTTGTATTTTGCTTTTGGATATTTTTTGCTTTTTTGGATACTCCATTGCCACCTTCATATAAACATCTCGTCTTCTCCTGGATGCTCCGCTGCCACCTATTCTTGTCACTGCGATTGGATAATCCATTCTGTGGAATAACCGCTAACTGACATTGTCAGACACAGTATATTCCAAACTATATATTCCTGGTAGCGGTGAACAAAAAATCGCAAGTATTACACATCCATTTGGAAGTACATTTGAACCAATTTATATGTCATATGGATACCCAATATTAACTACAGCATATAACTGAATACATTGAAATGATGTTGGAATGAATCACGAGTGATATGACGTTTTCTGCTGATTTTCTATAAAAATAGCTTAAAAATTGGGTGGGGTTTTTTTTTGCCAAAAAAGTGCAACAACTTTGGGCAAAAAAGGTTCAACAACTTTGCCAAAAAAGTCCGGATTTTCACTGTTTGAAATATGGCACCCCTACAAGAAGTGTCAAGAAAAGGGTTCCCTTGCTTAGGCCTCTGGGTAAAGAAACTGCTTTTTGGCATTCAAAACGATCTTATCGGGCTGAGTCACTTGTGTTATCTAGCTGTACTCTGCTTCAAGGCCAGGGATAAGGCCAGCTAAATGGGAAATGGTTTCAGCTGTGTGGGAATGCATGTACGCCAAGTTTCCAGAAGTTTCCAGCCTCAAAGCCTTCTGATTGGCTCAAGAGACTCACCTCGGTTGCTATGCCCTCTGCAATGCCTGGAGACCAAGCCTTTTGAGGTATGGATTATAGCAGGGGTCCCCAAACTAAGGCCCGGGGGCCAGATGCAGCCCAATCGCCTTCTAAATCCGGCCCGCGGATGGTCCGGGAATCAGCATGTTTTTACATGAGTAGAATGTGTCATTTTATTTAAAATGCATCTCTGGGTTATTTGTGGGGCATAGGAATTCATTCATATATTTTTTTTCCAAAATATAATCCGGCCCCCCACAAGGTCTGAGGGACAGTGGACCGGCCCCCTGCTGAAAAAGTTTGCTGACCCCTGGATTATAGCCTGCATAAATGATCTTATGGGCCGTATTGAGTTAGTTCAAATGAGCATTGTTATTTTAGTCCATGTAATGGCCGCAACCCAACCGAGCCTCAAACTTCCCCACCGAGAGCTAGGACTTGCAACCATGTGCTCTGCTGGCCTCGGGGCACATCCTGTCTCCTTTGGCTAGCAAGACCTCCTAGAACTGGCTGTGCAACATTGCTCTCTGATCAACAGCGCTTCCAACTTCACCGGACTGGCCCGTGACAAATGGCCCCAGGCTTGCCACTTATGCTGCCTCTCTGGGATCGGAAGACGGGAATGGCCTGAAGGTGCCTCGGCCCAAGGGTCCAGATGATTGCACCGAGTGATTTCATAACGGATCTCAAAAAGTATGGGGAGGCAGGATGGAAGCATGGAGAACACCACAAGCTAAAGCTTGCTGGGTGGACCAGCCACCTCCCAGCAACACCTTCCATCATGGCTCTGGTCCAGCGAACCTGAGATGCACGGACCTCCTCCATCAGGAGGGGTATCCACTCCCCAGTCCTTCCAGTAAGGACCAACTGGCACCAGAGCCTACATCTTGTCCCTGGAGGCATAAAGAAGCACCTCTGCCACTGGACACAGGTGAGTGGACTATATACTCCTTGGAGGACCAGGAAAGACCTAATAATAATAAAAAATATAATAATAATAATAATAATAATAATAATAATAATAATAATAATAATATATTTATACCCCGCCCATCTGGCTGGGTTTCCCCAGCCACTCTGGGCGGCTTCCAACAGAAAAATGAAATCAAACAATATATTAAACATTAAAAGCCTCCCTATACAGGGCTGCCTTCAGATCTCTTCTAAAAATCTGGTAGCTGTTTTTCTCTTTGACGTCTGATGGGAGGGCGTTCCACAAGGCGGGCGCCACCACCGAGAAGGCCCTCTGCCTGGTTCCCTGTAACTTGGCTTCTCGCAACAAGGGAACTGCCAGAAGGCCCTCGGTACTGGACCTCAGTGTCCGGGCAGAACGATGGGGGTGGAGGTAAGCACCAGCACTTTGAACTGTGGTCGGAAACGTACTGGGAGCCAATGTAGATCTTTCAAGACCGGTGTTATGTGGTCTCGGCGGCCGCTCCCAGTCACCAGTCTAGCTGCCGCATTCTGGATTAGTTGTAGTTTCCGGGTCACCCTCAAAGGTAGCCCCACGTAGAGCGCATTGCAGTAGTCCAAGCGGGAGATAACTAGAGCATGCACCACTCTGGCGAGACAGTCTGCGTACCAGATGGAGCTGATAGACAGCTGCCCTGGACACAGAACTGACCTTGCGCCTCCATGGACAGCTGTGAGTCCAGAATGACTCCCAGGCTGCGCACCTGGTCCTTCAGGGGCACAGTTACCCTTTTCAGGACCAGGGAGTCCTCCACACCTGCCCGCCTCCTGTCCCCCACAAACAGTACTTCTGTCTTGTCAGGATTCAACCTCAATCTGTTAGCCGCCATCCATCCTCCAACCGCCTCCAGGCACTCACACAGGACCAGGCATTCACTTAATGATGGGCAATTCTCTCTCTCCTGCTTGGTCTCTCATCTCCTGGACTTTTTATTCATTTCGGCAACCCCGTAGAGTTCAAGGTGTGATTGCCGTCATAAAGTGCAGTGCACATGTTATAAAAGGATGCCCATCCTTAGATTTTTTTTCCCACATGCTATGGGCATTCCAGAAAGCAAGTTTATGGCTTCATAGCTCTCTGGGGCAGTCATCAACACAGAGCAATTTCCCCTTGAAGTAAAGGATCTTGACCCTCAGTGTGACACTGCGGCAGAGAGGCTGTTGTCAATTCAACATATTGTGAACCAGGAGTGGTTTTATGGTAGACAATCTTCGGAGTTTCACAAGCAGGCAATGAAACAGGGAGAGCCCTCCCTTCAGAGCAGGAGAATAGGCCTCATCTGCACTAGGCATTTAAAGCAGTATTGTACCACTTCAAAACAGTCATGGACCCCCCCCCAAAACACACACACACACACACACACACTTTTAAAGGAGTTTATTTACAGCACATACAAACACACTTGTAATACTAAACATGAAAATAATAATACACAATCAAAAGAAAAAACAAAGAAATACAAATAAAGCATAGTAACGTATGAAAACTTATACAAAACAAATAGCCAACCATATATATATATATATATATATATATATATATATATATATATATATATATATAATAATAATTCAGTTCTTTCTTTCTTCCAATTGACTTCCTTCATTCTCAACACGGTTCTCTTTTCGTTTTTTGTAAACTGTCTCCTTCTTAGTTTGCTAGTACACTTTTTTCTTACAACTTTTTTGTCCGGATTTTCACTTTTTGAAATATGGCAGCCCTACTTAATGGCGTTTCAGTGCACTGCTCTGGTTTGTCAGAAGCGGCTTAGTCATGCTGGCCACATGACCCGGAAGCTGTACGCTGGCTCCCTCAGCCAGTAAAGCGAGATGAGCGCCGCAACCCCAGAGTCGTCCGCGACTGGACCCAGGGCCGGTGCTAGGGCTTTTTGCGCCCTAGGCAAAATCGCCTTCTGGCGCCCCCCGGCACATGCGTCATGATGCATGTGTCACGCATCATGACGCATGCGTCATGCCCCACGCACAACGCCGCAAGCCAAAAGGAGAGCTCAGCGCCCTCCCGCCTGTGGAGGGGGCGCTATGAGCTCCTCAGCGGCTGCAGTAAGCGAGCGGCGGCGGCAGCGCCCATAGCTGAAGGCTTCAGCTACGGGCGCTGCCGCTGCTGCCACCGCCACCACTTGCTCGCTCTCTGCAGCCGCTGAGGAGCTCACAGCGTCCCCTCCATAAGCGGGAGGAGCGCGAGCGCGCGCTGTGGGAGGGCGGCGGTGGCGCAGGGGTTTTGCGGGGCAGGATAGCCAGCGCCCCCTCCATTTACGCGCCCTAGGCGACTGCCTAGTCTGCCTAAATGGATGCACCGGCCCTGACTGGACCTAATGGTCAGGGGTCCCTCGACCTTTACCTTACTTAACAGTCAAGCCCTCTTCCCTGGGAACTCTGGGAATTGTGGTTCTGTGAGGGGGCCAATAGGGTTTCCCAGCACCTCTCGTGCAGGAGAGACCATTGCCCAATTAGCTAATGATTGGAAAGGAGCATTTGAAGGCTGACAACAGGGCTGTGTTTCTAGAGATTCTCATGCCACTCAGGGGTGAGGTATGCGGTTCTCTAATCTGAGAGCTTCACGGAGTTCCTGCTTTTCAAAGGGCCGTGGCCAAATTCATATCCCCGAACAGTCTCAGACAGTTACACAATAGCAAACAAACTTCCTTTTGTGAGGCCGGTCATTTCCCCCCACTCCTTTCTTCTTCGGCCTCCCTTCAGCTTCCCAAAAGAAGGCTCTTTTCTAATTGGATTTACATTTTGTTCAACTTCAAAGTGCTCTTGTCAGTCCTAGATAGTTCATCAGGATTTTCACCCCAATCTGAATAACACACCAGGACGAGGAGACATAAAAAGGAAAATTTATTGTATGTAATATGAACGAAACTGTTTTCTGCAGAAACCTTAAATAATAGAAATGATTTCTTCTCATTTGCCATACTCCAGATCTGCTTGACGATTTTGCTAAGCGCAGATGCTCAAAATAATAATATCTGTTGGCAGAATTTTTAAATCAAATGGTTCGTGTCTGATGCGGAAGCAGGAACACTGAGAACCAAATTCTCCCTTCTTCCTCCCTCCCTCCCTCCCTGCCTCCTGCACCGCCATATGGCAAACAACTTTCCCCATTTGGATTACATTTCAATCTTTTCCAGCCGCCTTTGGATTGAGCTTTTAAAGAAAAATAACAATGATCACAGATGGCAGGTGCCCCGCCCACTGTGGGAGGAGCTTAGTTGTTCGCAGCCCTTCTTTCTTACTTTGGGGATTCCAGCTGTAATTCTCTTTGGCTGCGGAGATATAACAAGCAGAGGTCACCACCATGGAAGGGAGGCAGTGAATTGGGAGGGCGCTCGAGGAGGAGGAGAACTGCAAATCGTTTTGGGAAAAGAAATCTGAGGTGAGTGACATCTCTCCCCAAAAGGGCTTGTCCTGGATGCTGCCTTGGTTGTTAATGTCCTTATTAAGATTCCCTGCAGAGTAACGGTTTTGAAAGTGTGAGGAGTTCTCTTCCATTTGCCCCCAAACCCACCCCACATCTCCATCCTCGTGGATGGGAACAGAGTGCTAATGAGGTGACCTTTTGCAAACAGACAGAGCAGGGACAAATCCTTTGGCAGAGGGGGAAATCTCACCCTTGGCTCGGACGGATGCGTTTTATTAACAAGTCTCGAAAGCCACGCTGCGTTCTGAGTGATTTCTTCCTATATAACGGGCCGTGAGCACGCATCTAAAACCGATGGATGAGTTGGGTGACCCTCTCTTTTGGCCGGTGCCAACAGCAGGAGGGGATCAGTGGCAGTGAGAGTTTGCAAAACATCTGGCAAGGAGGCTTCCCCGTCATCTTGCAAATGGAGCAGCGAGTAATCTGTGAAATGTTAACATCTGGGAGGAAGCCGTAGCCAGTTCCCAAAGTTGTCGCCGAAGCCAAAAGAGCCAAGAGGCAGAATCACACTTTCCCCAAACTAAATAACTCTGTATGTGGTTTGCGAAAAAAGAATTGGATAGCTCAGTCAGAAGAGTTATTCTAGCTTGCAGCAGCGGAATGACGAAGCAGGTTTAAAATTATATTTTGCTTTGTTGTTAGAGTATGAGACTCTTAATGTGAGGGTCATGGGTTCGAGCCCCACCTTGGGCAAAAAATTCCTGCATTGCAGGGGGTTGGATTAGATGGCCCTTGGGGTCCCTTCCAACTTTGCAATTATATGATTAGCAGTAATGTACAAAAACTCAACACCTTCTAGTACTTAAATGATATTAACAATGCCAAAACAATAAAGGCATACACAACTCAATATCTCAAAGCTAAACAGTCCAAATATTCCCCAGTAAGTCCAGGAGAACAACTCTCTTTTGAGCTTTGTGAAGAATCACATTATCAGTAAAGCACACATCTGTTGTTGTAGATTTCAGCACAAGCAATCTATCAGTTGTAATAGCTTTTAACCGTATTTGTATATATGTTTTTTAAAGAGGGTTATTTCTGTTGCAAATCTATTGTGAACAGTGTTAGGAAAGTTGTTGCACGTGCTAGACAACTACAGCTTTTTAACCTCCAGGAAAAGAGAGATGGGGAAAAGGCTTAAAGTTGGGTTTATTTTTAGACACCTGGGGTTCGATTTAAAGGTTGTCTTCTACAGGGATGGAGAAGGAATTTGATTTTGTTTGCATTTTAATGAGAAAACACCCGACCCACACTTCTCAAACCAATCAAAGTGAAACACAGCAACCCTTTCTTTGAAATTCAATGCAATTTTCCAACCAAAACGCATATATCAAAGGAAAGTACATTAGTGAAAAATAACATATATAATGCATCAGATATGAGGAAATTACTGGCAAAAAGTATTGTTCAAAGAGGAGTAGCAAAAATGTGTTATTAGGAGAAATTCGCACTAAAATGCTGGTGAATTTTCACTATTGGGCTATAGGGTTGCTTTTATTTTTATTATTTATTTTGTGGTTGTTTTATATATTGGTTTTATTCTGTGAACCACCCTGAGACCCACAGGTATAGGGTGGTATATAAATTCAATTCATAATAATAATAACGATGATGATAATGAATATAATTGCAAATTGCTGCTGAAGTGTGAATTTGCTCAAACTCCAGCTTTGCACAGGATTCAATGGTTGGTGCAAAGGCTCCTGGGATTGCACTTTCAAAGGCTCATGGGAGTACTGTTTTTGTGCCCTTTTTGTGCCCTTTCTTCTGGGCTATTTTAGGGCCAGTTTTGCCATTTTAAAACTCACTTCTGGGGCCGGTGCGACACACGCTTGTGCTATTAAAGAAAAAAAATACTTTAAAAGGAGAGTCACCCTTAAAAATTCAGACCTTTGACTGACTTGAGAAACAGACTCCACGAAGAATAGGATGGGAGCCACATAATATAAGAGTATCTAATGTGAGGACTGGGTTCCGCCACTCCCGTTTGCTTGGGGATCATATCACGCTCTTGCATATTCTGTTTCTGTAATTGCTCCTGCCCTGAAATATCCAGTAACTCTCCCCACCCACCCCTTTGCTTCTGTTTGATAAAGGATCCCTTACGGTAAAGGAACCAGGACGGAATCCGCTGGGTTCGTAAAACTTCCGTGCATTCCTACTACTTCTCTTGCCGTTGGAGATCTAATGTGAAACTGAGCCCCACCTTTGCCTGGTCTAAATGTTGGAGGAGGGAGAGTTCTTGGACTTCCAGCTCCCATCCTGCCCCAGTTTCGGTAGCAAGTGGTCAAGGAAGATGGTAACTGTAGTTCAACACCATCTCGGGCATTAAGAGGGTGGAGGGGGCCATCTTGGAAGTCAGGAGGGGGTGGTAGCTTGCAAGAGAGCATTCTCTGTAGGAGAGTAAGGTAAAGGTAAAGGGACCCCTGACCATTAGGTCCAGTCGTGACCGACTCTGGGGTTGCGCGCTCATCTCGCATTATTGGCCGAGGGAGCCGGCGTATTGCTTCCAGGTCATGTGGCCAGCATGACAAAGCCACTTCTGGCAAACCAGAGCAGCACACGGAAACGCCATTTACCTTCCCGCTGTAGCGGTTCCTATTTATCTACTTGCATTTTGACGTGCTTTCGAACTGCTAGGTTGGCAGGAGCTGGGACCAAGCAACGGGAGCTCACCCCGTCACAGGGATTCGAACCGCTGACCTTCTGATCAGCAAGCCCTAGGCTCAGTGGTTTAACCCTCAGCGCCACCTGGGTCCCTACCTGTAGGAGAGTAGGAGAGCTGAAAATAATGCCAATATATTTCGCCTCTGCCAACCAATGCACCCCTTTGTTTTCAGATGGCACAAGTCCCAAAAGCCCAGGACACAAATTTTCACCGTCCTCTAGCAGATATGGGGCTCATTTATCATCATTAATGTATTTAGCGTTAACTCTGGAAGTGGATACTCGATTCTGACCAAACTAAGCCTACTTTTGTGATTGCAAAGGTAAAGGACCCCTGAAAGTTAAGTCCAGTTGCAGACAACTCTGGGGTTGTGGCACTCATCTTGCTTTACTGGCCGAGGGAGCTGGCGTTTGTCCGCAGACAGTTTTTCTGGGTCATGTGGCCAGCAGGACTAAGCCACTTCTGATGAAACCAGAGCAGCACACGGATACGCCGTTTACCTTCCCACTCTATCTACTTGCAGTTTTTGGCGTGATTTCGAACTGCTAGGTTGGCAGGAGCTGGGACCGAGCAATGGGAGCTCACCCCATCACGGGGATTCGAACCGCCGACCTTCTGATCGGCAAGCCCAAGAGGTTCAGTGGTTTAGACCACAGCACCTCCTGCATCCCTTTTGTGATTGTACGTTGTATTAAAGTGTTCCTAATGTTGCTGATATCGTAACATACCTTAGGAACTTATGGTGAAGGCCAGATGAAAAATATCTGGAGGATGATATCTGAAGGACCACAAGATCATCGGTCCTGTGTTAAATGTAATAATAACTGGGGACAGGTTGAAGACCTTTAGAGGACAGAGATGAAATGAGGAGCTCCCTTTTTGAGATATGCTTTGGCCTTGTGAAAATGCCCCCAACACCCCCCTACCAATCTTCTGAGGGGCATGCGAACATAAGTGGGGAAAGTGTTGTGTTTGCCGAAAGTCCCATCTGAGCTATGCATTTAAAGTAGCATCGTGCCGCTTTAAACAGCCATGGCTTCCCCAAAGAATCATGGGAAGTGTAGCTCATTAAGGGTCCAAGAGAAAGAAGCCGAGAAGGCCATTTCGCCAGCTGATTAGAACAAAAACCAACTTGGTTCCTCTTGGCCAACCTTTCCAAAAACTGCTGCCCTACAGATGTTCTGGACTCCACAATCTGGCCACTTTCTGAACTATTGTCCCAATCTAAGCATTTTTCATGGTGACCTGGAATTTTTGAAAGTTGCAATAGTGCTTGTTCCAACACATTAGAAGGTTCTGTGGCAGTTAAGTGATTCACTGGGAGGCCTGTGGATGCTGCAATGTTGATTTCTTGGCAGGAAGATAAACTGAGACTTTGGATTAAGTAGCATCCAAGGTACATTGGGGAAGGACAGAGAATGGAGCCGGCTTCTTCAAGGGTACATAAATCATATAAGTCAATTTTTATTTCGGATTACATAGTACCTGAGTGGGGACCATTCTGTGCTACTGTCTGTAGCAGAAGGGCAGACCGTACTAGGCTCTCCTGAAATGGTTCCTGTATTTAAAAATGTATATTATGCTCATAGCAAAGCCTCTGGTTGATGTTTACAGACAGCTTAAAATCACAATACAGTGGTACCTCTACTTACGAATTTAATGCGTTCCAAATGCACATTTGTAAGTAGAAAAAAATTGTAAGTCGAATCCCATAGGAATGCATTGGGAGAAAAAATTCGTAAGTAGAAAAAATCCTATCTAAAAATTCGTAAGTAGAAAAAATCCTATCTAAACCGCATCCAAGATGGCGGACGGAGCTCCATTCGTAAGTAGAAACATTCGTAAGTAGAGTTATTCGTAAGTCGAGGTACCACTGTACAAACAAGTAAATCAGACCCTCCAAGTGTCCCTATTTTCCAGGTACATCCCTGATTTAGAGAAGCTGTCCTGGTTTCTGATTTGAACCTGGAATGAGGCTACTAGATGGGTGACAGGGACTGATTTCTGGGACCATCTGTTCTAAAGGATCTTCACTGGCTCCCAGTACATTTATGAGCACAATTCAAAGTGTTGGTGCTGACCTTTAAAGCCCTAAACCAGGCACCCCAAAACTTTGGCCCTCCAGATGTTTTGGACTACAATTCCCATCATGCCTGACCACTGGTCCTGTTAGCTAGGGATCATGGGAGTTGTAGGCCAAAACATCTGGAGGGCCGCAGTTTGGGGATGCCTGCCCTAAACGGCCTCAGCCCAGTAGACCTGAAGGAGTGTCTCCACCCTGGACACTGGACACTGAGGTCCATCTTCGAGGGTCTTCTAGTGGTTCCTTCACTGCAAGAGGTGAAGCTACAGGGAATCAGGCAGAGGGCCTTCTCAGTGGTGGCACCCACCCTGTGGAACGCCTTCCCATCAGATGTCAAGGAGATAAAGAACTACACAACTTTTAGGAGACATCTGAAGGCAGCCCTGTATTGGGATGTTTTAAATATTTAATGTTCTAATATGTTTATATATGTGTTGGAAGCCGCCCAGAGTGGCTGAGGCAACCCGGCCAGGTGGGCAGCATATAAATAATATTTTTTTTTGGCGATTTTTAAATTATTACTCAATGGTGTTATCCGACTCCATAAAGAATCAGTTTTAGGACATGCTCAGGACTTGAAGTCAAAAGAGGGTTGCATGTGTGAAGAGAAAGTTTGTGCACAAGCTGCATACTTCACAACAGACTAGAGATGTGATTTTTTTTAAATAAAAAAAATGAAAGCTGAGACCCTTAGGAGAAAGGGTCCTATATTCCCCTTTGGCATCCCGCTGTAGCATACGCAAAGACCTGAGCAAAAACAGTTGACTCTCAGAGTTCTTATTTCAGGTGGAGGATAACGCAGAAGTCCCAGAAATGGACACTCGCCCCATCACCGTCGGACAGCTAAGGAAACCATGGATGAGTTTACTGCGTCATTATGAACACCGATGCTTTACCCGCTGCCTGGCTGGCTTGTACAGCTGTCAGTGGCAACGGGATCGCCAGAACAGGATTGAGCGGGGCCAGTGCTGCTGCTGCAGGGTGAATGCAGATTCCCGTTAGATTCCTTAAGAAATAAGTCCCAGCGCATGGCTGGAAAACCTTGCCCCTCTCTCCCAGTGGTGTAGCGTGGGTGGCCGACACCCAGGGCTGCTCAGAGTGGTGGGGGGGGTGGGAGCGAGGTAAATGGATGGAGAACGCATGCACATTCAATTGTCTAACGGCGTCCGCATCACCAAGGAGACCGCAGCCACAGAAATAATAATAAAAAAACAAGAGTCGTTCCATTGTCTGGAGAGGTCGCACGGAGAAGCCGTTTTCAATGGAGCCCAGCAACAGAACCTTGCAGCCTGCGCCCCTAACAATTTTGCACCTGGGGCAATAACCCCTGTGGTGCTCCCAGGCTACGCCACTGTCCCCTCCCTCTGCCCAACGGGCCTATTCCTTTGGGGGGAACTGGCTGAGGCATGGGCGGGTGGTGGTCAGACCCCAAAGTGAGTGGGCCAAAACATGTACACCATACACACTCCTTCTCTTCCTGTCTCCTTCCCCTGCCTCTCTCCGTCTTCTCATTCTTTGAGCAGGGGTGGAGGAAGGGGTGTGTGGTGGGGGCGGGTCACCCCAGGTGTCACCACTGAGAGGGGTGACAAAATGCCGAGTGGCACTCATCGTGGGGCCTGCAGCACCCCCAATCCACGCATCTCTCCTGAGAGTGACGCAGTGGCTTGGGCGCCCGCAGCCTCTGTTGTTGTTGTTTAGTCGTTTAGTCGTGTCCGACTCTTCGTGACCCCATGGACCAGAGCACGCCAGGCACTCCTGTCTTGCACTGCCTCCCGCAGTTTGGTCAAACTCATGTTCATAGCTTCGAGAACACTGTCCAACCATCTCGTCCTCTGTCGTCCCCTTCTCCTAGTGCCCTCTATCTTTCCCAACATCAAGGTCTTTTCCAGGGAGTCTTCTCTTCTCATGAGGTGGCCAAAGTATTGGAGCCTCAGCTTCAGGATCTGTCCTTCCAGTGAGCACTCGGGGCTGATTTCCTTCAGAAAGGATAGGTTTGATCTTCTTGCAGTCCATGGGACTCTCAAGAGTCTCCTCCAGCACCAGAATTCAAAAGCATCAATTCTTTGGCGATCAGCCTTCTTTATGGTCCAGCTCTCTCTATGGTCCATACATCACTACTGGGAAAACCATAGCTTTAACTATACGGACCTTTGTCGGCAAGGTGATGTCTCTGCTTTTTAAGATGCTGTCTAGGTTTGTCATTGCTTTTCTCCCAAGAAGCAGCCGTCTTTTAATTTCGTGACTGCTGTCACCATCTGCAGTGATCAAGGAGCCCAAGAGCTACCGCAGCCTCTGAGCTACCCCAAACGGTCCGCCCACCGCCTCCCCCCCCAGCTGTAGGGTGGATGAGTGGGAGGAGGCAGGCAGACACCTCGGAGGCTCTGCGAAGCATCCTGCCCCGGCTTGCCCTGCCCCGTGGCTGGCTGGCGCCACCCCTGGGCACAGGGCACGCGCACCTCCCTAGGCGCCCGCTCGGCTTGCTCCACCGCTGTCTTTGAGCAACCCTTTCCCCTGTCCTTCCCACCCTCTTCCCCACTTTCTCCCACGTCCACCAATGTATCTTTAGACGCCAGGCAAAAACTCTCCTCTTTGGCCTTTAACAATCAGTGCCCTCTTAGAAGTGGGCGGGATGTTTTAAATGCATTTCTTTTGCTTTTAATGTATCTTGGGGAGGGGGGGGGGCGCGCGTTCCCAGTCTGTCTGGTTGTCTTTGGGTCGCCCTGGGCAAGGTGAAGCGGCTAGCAAATGAATAAATAAATAAATGTGTGAGAACATTTTAAAGAAATAACCTCTGTAGATAAGAAGGAGAAGGCTTTCTTATTCAACTAAACCAGGGCGCTGCCAGCCATTTTGCACATTTGCATAGGAGAGGAACTTTCAGTTGAAAAAAAAAGGAGCTTTCATTTTTTATTTTTTAAAAAAAAGTTTAATGAAATCTCATTCGGGTTTTCTTTCCCTTTGTTTCCAGAGGGAGTGCATCTTTTTCCTCCTGGTGTGCCTGACATTCTGCCTTTGGTTCGTCTTTCTGTACCTGTGGGGAGAAACCAAGAATGACTACCATAATTTTGACTGGTAGGTGCCCTGGTTATCTGACCTCTGAAAGCAACATCCTTAAAGAAAAGGGTTGCTTCTAGGAGTGGGGGAAGTGGTAATACAGACCACGACCGATTTACACATGTCCAATTGGCGCACAACCGCACACAAGCGCATTGTGGTGTCCCAGAAGTGGCCAAAAAAAGGATGCATAACGGGGTGGATTATTTTTAACTGGGTAATAATAATAATGATAATGATAATAATAATAATTTATTATTTGTACCCCACCCCTCCGGCTGGGTCTCCCCAGCCACTCTGGGCAGCTTCCAGCAAAGATTAAAATACAATAAAATGTCACAAATTTAAAAATTCCTGAAGGGCAGGGAAGCAAACTTGAAATATACTCGGAGTCGAGAGTGAATTTCATGCTCTTTATTCAGCTCATAGTCATCAAGGAGAAGAAGAGAAGACGAATGGCTCTTTTCCCAAAACCATCTGCTTATATACATTATTTACACAATGGGCCTTGCGTGATTGGCTACTTCAGGGCTACACCTGTGGGCCAATTATATTGTGGATTGACTTCTGCCTGCAGCCTGATTGGCTGCTCCTACAGGCCAATCAGGTAGCAGATTCACTTCTGCCAGCCGCCTGATTGGCTGCTCCAGCAGGCCAATCAGGTTGCGGATTCACTTCCACCTGGAGTTGGATTGGGTAGCTCCCGCTGATTCTGAATCCTATTGTTCTAGGATTCAGCTCAGTACATAACACCCCTCCCCTCTAAGTTCCAGTCCTGCCCGGGAAGTTGCATTCGTAGTCCCCAAGGTCTGCTGGCCGCCTCCGTGTGCGTTGTGGCCTGGGGTGTTCCTTGGTCAGGGGTTCTGGTTCTGGCTCGTGTTCCGAGGCTGCTGGCTGTGCCGGGGCTGTCTGGTCTGGCGCCACTGAACCACTAGGTTGTGGCTCTGGTTCCGGTGTCCTTCCAGCCTCGGGGCGCCCCTCTGTGCCTACTGCTTCTGCTTCCCCTGCCCACCCCTCTCGCTCTACAGGCCTCACTGCCCTGCTGTCCCCTTGGGACCCCTCTGTCCCGCTCTCCTCCCGGGTTCCTCCTGGGAATCGTCGCCGTAGCTGGTCGCAGTGGCGGCGCCAACATTGCCCCCCTTCCGTTAGTACCTCGTACGACACGGGACCGGTCACCTTGGTGACTGTGGCGGGTACCCATGCTGGGCCTGCCCCAAAATTCTTTGCATACACTGGGTCCTGGGCCACAAATGTCCGGGAGTTCCTGCCTTTCCCCACCACTACCTCATCCTGAGCTCTGTCGGGGTGAAGTCGGTCCAGTCTAGTTGCAAGGCGCCGGCCCATTAGTAGTTCAGCTGGGCTCCGGCCCGTCGTTGTGCTTGGGGTGCTGTGCTGTGCTAGAAGAAATGCGGCAAGGCGGTATTCCCAGTCCCCTTGTGTCATGCGGCGGAGGCTGTCCTTGGTGGTCCGCACCATGCGCTCCGCTTGGCCATTGGTGGCAGGGTGGAATGGTGCTGAGCGGATGTGGCGGATGGCGTTCTGCGCTGTGAAGGTCTGGAACTCCTCTGACGTGAATGCGGTTCCATTGTCCGAGACGAGGGTGTCAGGGAGCCCGTGGGTTGCAAACAGCTTACGTAGTACCCGGATGGCTGCCGCCGTAGAAGTGGACGGTACCAGTGCGACCTCCAGCCATTTGGTGTAGGAATCCACCACTATGAAGAATGTTTTTCCCTGGAAGGGGCCAGCGAAGTCCACGTGCAAGCGTGACCATGGTTGTCGGGCGGACTCCCAGGGCTGGACTGGGGCCCTTGGGGGATCCGGGCGGGATTCTTGGCAGGTCTGGCAGTGTTGGACCCAGGCCTCTATCTCTCTGTCAATCCCCGGCCACCACACATAACTCCTGGCAAGGGCCTTCATCCTCACTACCCCTGGGTGTGTCTCGTGTAGGGCTGTGAGGACCCTTTTGCGGAGGGGCTGGGGAACAACAACCCTGCTTCCCCATAACAGGCACCCCTTGTGGGCCGACAGTTCATGTTTGCGGTTTGTGTAGCCAGCGAATTCTGGCCCGGGGCTGCTGCTGGGCCATCCTCGCCACACCCAGTCCAGGACCCGGGAGATGACCCTATCTTTTGTGGAATGGTGCGCAACTTCTTGTGCCTGAATGGGTCGGTCGGGAAGCAGCTCCAGGGTCATAACCTCTTGCGCAGGCGCTGGGTCGGGGCCTGTTTCTGGTAGTGGTAGCCTGCTGAGGGCGTCTGCGTGGCCCATCGCCTTCCCAGGGCGGTGGATTAGTGCATACTGGTAGCCGGCAAGGAAAATTGACCACCTGAGGACACGTGGAGACAACACTTGGGGGGTCTGCTTCTCGGGGGCAAACAGGCCAAGCAACGGCTTGTGGTCAGTCACTATGGTAAAGGGCCGCCCGTACAAGAAATCATGGAATTTTTTTACGCCCTTCACGATTGCCAGACCCTCCTTGTCAATCTGTGAGTAGTTTCGTTCGGCTGCAGCAAACGTCTGGGAGAAGTATGCCACCGGCACCTCTCTTCCATCCGGGAGTTGGTGTCCCAGGACAGCGCCGATGCCATAGGGAGAGGCGTCGCATGCCAGCACTACTGGCAGCCTCTCGTCGAAGTGTGCCAAGACCGAGTTCGAGACGAGCAAGTCCTTGACTGCCTGGAATGCGGCCCTTTGTCGCTGGCCCCACACCCAAGGGGCCCTTTTATCTAGGAGTCTGTGTAGGGGCTCCGCTACCGCTGCCTTATGGGGAAGGAAGGCATGGTAAAAGTTCAATAGTCCCAAGAATGACTGAAGTTCGGGCTTGCTCTTGGGCGCTGGGGCCTCACAAATGGCCCGTACCTTGTCACCGGTTGGATGGACCCCTTCTGCGTCCACCTTAAATCCCAGAAAGTCCACCTGCGGCACTCCCAGTAAACACTTTTCCCGCTTCACCTTGAGGCCCGCCGTCTGGAAACGGTGCAGGACGGAGCGGAGGCGGTCCTCAAATACCTCTGGTGTGGGCCCGGCGATCAGTACATCATCGAAGAAGGGGGTGACGCCAGGAATCCCTTTAAGGAGAGAGTCCATTAGATTCTGGAATATGCCTGGTGCCACGCTAACGCCAAATTGCAGCCGCTTTACTCTGAATGCCCCTCTGTGCGTCACAATCGTCTGAGCCTCTGCTGTGGCTTCGTCCACAGGCAACTGTTGATACGCTTGGGCCAAGTCCAGTTTGCCAAAGATTTTTGACCCAGCCAGGGTGGCGAGGACATGGCTGACCACTGGCACTGGGTATGCATGGGCCGTGAGAGCCTTGTTTATGGTGCATTTGTAGTCTGCACAGATGCGGACCGAACCGTTAGGCTTGACGGGTGTGACAATTGGAGTTTCCCAGGGGGAGTTGGGCACCGGCTCCAGCACTCCTTGCTCCACGAGCCGGTCCAATTCCTCGTCTATGCGGGGTTTCAGGGCGAACGGGACCCGGCGGGCCTTGTGCCTGATGGGTCGTACAGCGGGGTCTAGCTGTAGGGCAATGGGGGGTCCTGTATATCGTCCCAATGCCCCATCGAAAACCCCTGGAAACTCTTTGCATATGGCGTCCACGTCCACTTGTAAGCTAGTGCGGTTCACCCCGGTAACGGCTAGCCCCAGAGGTCCAAACCATGCCAGTCCCAGTAAGCTAACGTAGGGGCCCTTAACTACCAGCAAGTCCAATTGTTGCTTTCGCCCTCGATATTGCACCCTGAAGGTCCCCACCCCCATTGTAGGGACCTTACGTTTCTGGAAGTCCCGGAGGGTGAATGGGGCCGGCCTTAGTTTGGGACCCCCATTAGGGCACAGTTCCCTTAATGTTCGGGCCGAGATTATGGATAGAGTTGAACCTGTGTCCAGCTCCATGCGGCATGGGGCTCCCTCTATCTGTACCTCTATATAAATTTTCTCTGTGCTGGGATGGGGCAACTGGAATACCTGGTAGTCCGTGATCTCCGTCGAGTTGCCTTGGTGCATGGTGCCGTGTGACCTGGGGCTCCTGGGTCGGTCATCTGATGCTTGTCGACGGGTGAGTTGAGCCCGACACACCCGGGCGATGTGTCCCAATTTTCTGCACTGCCTGCACTCTGCGTTGCGGAAACGACAGGTCCTCCTCTCGTGGTTCTCCCCGCAGCTTGCACAGTTCCCTCCTTCTCGTCGAGGCTGCTGTGGTGTGTGTGCTGCTTGAGTGCGCCGCTGTACTCGGTGTACTTCCTCCCTGTCAGATTCGGATTCGTCGGTGAGGTCTTCGTGGTAGACCCTCGGTTGGGATGGCGGGGCCGGTCGTGCCTCTTGCGTTGACCTCTCGGCGGCTTCGGTTGCCAGGGCTTCCTCCAGAGCAATCTGGAACGTGAGGTCTTTTTTGGCGTAGAGGCGTCGTTGCAACATCTCGTCCCTCAGGCCACCGACGAGGCGGTCACGAAGCATGTTCTCCAACTCTGAGAAGTTGCATAACCGGGCGGCTTGGCGGAGGGAGGTCACAAACCCAGTTATGGTTTCCCCCGGGGCTTGCCGCTTTGCGTAGAAGGCATTTCGGCAAGCTACCACCGAGGGCTGTGGTGAGAAGTGCTCCTTCAGCCGTTCCATTATTGTTTTGTAAGAGACGGTAGCGACATCTCTAGGTGCAAGGAGAGCCCGGGCGATTTCAAACGTCTCCTCTCCACAGACGCTGAAGAATGTCGCCCTCTTCATGGCATCGTTGGTGACTTCTTTCGCTTGCAGGAGGAAGTTGAAACGGGCGGCGTACCCTTCCCAGTCTCCTGATGCTGGTTTGAATGGCGAGAAGCTGCTGTCGGTTGCCATTCTGGGTTCCTTGGGTCCTGGAGCTGAAGCCTGGATGCACGGTGCGATGCAGCGGTGCAGCAGGTGGCGGTGCTGCGGTGCAGTGCGTGGTGGCGGTCAGCTCAGCAGGATCCCACCTTCGTCGCCAGTGAAATATACTCGGAGTCGAGAGTGAATTTCATGCTCTTTATTCAGCTCATAGTCATCAAGGAGAAGAAGAGAAGACGAATGGCTCTTTTCCCAAAACCATCTGCTTATATACATTATTTACACAATGGGCCTTGCGTGATTGGCTACTTCAGGGCTACACCTGTGGGCCAATTATATTGTGGATTGACTTCTGCCTGCAGCCTGATTGGCTGCTCCTACAGGCCAATCAGGTAGCAGATTCACTTCTGCCACCCGCCTGATTGGCTGCTCCAGCAGGCCAATCAGGTTGCGGATTCACTTCCACCTGGAGTTGGATTGGGTAGCTCCCGCTGATTCTGAATCCTATTGTTCTAGGATTCAGCTCAGTACATAACAAAACTGCTGGCTTATCTTGCATCACTTTATTTCCAGAAGTGTTTGGCTTATTTCCTCTTGGTTGCTTTAATAAACTGTTCCCAAAAATGTCTTTTTTAAATAAAAAAAACTTCCCTAAACAGGGCTGCTTTCAGCTGTTTTCTAAATGTCAGGTAGTTGTTTATCTCCCTGACCTCCGATGGGAGGGCGTTCCACAGGACGGGCGCCACTACCGAGAAGGCCCTCTGCCTGGTTCCCTGTAACTTTGCTTCTCGCAGTGAGGGAACTGCCAGAAGGCCCTCGGAGCTGGACCTCAGTGTCCGGGCAGAACGATGGGGGTGGAGACGCTCCTTCAGGTATACTGGGCCGAGGCCATTTAGGGCTTTAAAGGTCTGCACCAACACTTTGAATTGCGCTCAGAAACGTACTGGGAGCCAATGTAGGTCTTTCAAGACCGGTGTTATGTGGTCTTGGCGGCCGCTCCCAGTCACCAGTCTAGCTGCCGCATTCTGGATTAGTTGTAGTTTCCGGGTCACCTTCAAAGGTAGCCCCACATAGAGCGCATTGCAGTAGTCCAAGCGGGAGATAACCAGAGCATGCACCACTCTGGCGAGACAGTCCGCGGGCAGGTAGGGTCTCAGCCTGCGTACCAGATGGAGCTGATAGACAGCTGCCCTGGACACAGAATTGACCTGTGCCTCCATGGACAGCTGTGAGTCCAGAATGACTCCCAGGCTGCGCACCTGGTCCTTCAGGGGCACAGTTACCCCATTCAGGACCAGGGAGTCCTCCACACCAGCCTGCCCCCTGTCCCCCATGAACAGTACTTCTGTCTTGTCAGGATTCAACCTCAATCTGTTAGCCACCAGCCATCCTCCACCCGCCCATAAAAGCTGTACTGCAGCTTTTGTTTCTTGTATTGTATTCTATTGTGTTACAATTTCAAATTACATGGTCCACATTGCCATTGTTTTTCAAAGATAGGATGTGGACCATGGGAATGAAGCCTGTGGAACGGTGGTGTTCTGCAGACCGCAGTCAGGGAGCCCCTGGTCTAGGATAATGCCAGGGACTGGACTGAGGAGGAATGGTGGAGACCTCCTTGTCGGATTACGCTGGGGCGTCCACGCAGTCCCTGAGATGAGCCAAACCTCTCCGGGCGTCTTCCTGAAGTTGTGCAGCTCTGGGACATCCATAAATCATTGGTCCAGGCACGCTCCAGCGACACATAGCAGATGCCTATGTGCACAAACAGGACACGGGTGACGCTGTGGGTTAAACCACAGAGCCTAGGGCTTGCCGATTAGAAGGTTGGCGGTTCGAATCCCCGTGACGGGGTGAGCTCCCGTTTCTCCGAAAGCATGTCAAAGTGCAAGTAGATAAATAGGTACCGCTACAGCGGGAAGGTAAATGGCGTTTCCGTGCGCTGCTCTGGTTCGCCAGAAGTGGCTTAGTCATGCTGGCCACATGACCTGGAAGCTGTACGCCGGCTCCCTCGGCCAATAACGCGAGATGAGCGCCACGACCCCAGAGTCGGTCACGACTGGACCTAATGGTCAGGGGTCCCTTTACCTTTACCTATGTGCACAAACACTCAGCAGAGTTTAGCAGAAACAAAGTGGAGATTGGTGTGCTCTTTCTAAGCTTTTATTAAGCAGTATATACAGGACAAAGTGATCACGGCGTCCTCTCACTTCAGCTCCGAGAGAGAACAGAAAGTAAAAAGTACAAAAACACAACAGAGCGGAAGAGATAAGGCTAGCTTCCGTTCTCAGGCTTGCCAAGCCCAGAAAGTAAACACAGACAGGTGATGTAACAATCACACATCAGCAACGGAGGAGTGAAATGCTTACACTCCTCCTGAACCTTCCCAAGAAGAGGAGGGCAGTATAGATTTACAACAGTGGTTTGCAGAACGCTGCAGAGGGGAGAAGCTGAGAAATATTGGGAGAGAGGCAGAAGGAACAAGAAGCACCAGTGGAGAAACAGCTGACAGACTCAGTGTCTTTGGAAAGCATTCCTGATGCCCCCTCCTCTCCCAGGACCCGACGGGCATTGAGAGTAGGAGAACAGGAAAGCTCAGATCATCTGACGCTGGGATGACATAGAATAAGAGAGACGGAGGGGGTGGGACTTTACTCGGAGCAACGCCATTATCTAAGAGAGATGGCATTTCTATCTCTCTCTCTGTGAAAATTGGATAAAAGACTTGGTAAGAACTCTTCCTGTTTAACTACTTCTTGTCTGTCACCATGGGAGGGGTGAAGCCTGACAGATAATGGTTTTTATACTGTGTCTTGGGAAACCCAGGGAATCCTCACTGAGAAACGCAGTAGTGGCAGGCAACCCTTTCTGAAATCCAGCTTCTTCTTGCCTATCTTCCTTCTGCAACCCACAGGCCCCATCACCCCCATAAGGAATGGCCAGGCAGGTGCCGGAGCTGAAATGCCTGCGAGGCACAACCGGCCCTACTGTTAGGCAAAGTGAGAAGACAGCCTCGGGTGGCAGGTTCAGGAGGGCAGGGCCATAGCGATTCCTAAGCCCAGCCCCTTGACCATTCCCTTCTGTTGGAGTACAGAGATGTGTCGACCACATCTCCTGGAAGGTTGAGGAAGGTTAAATTATGGGATTTACTCACACGAGAAGTTGTGATCGCCACCAACTTGGACGGCTTCAAAAGAGGATTAGACACATTCATGGCTATCAGTTGGGTATTATGCAGGGGCGTACCCAGTATCAAAACTAGGGGGGGCAAGGGGCGGGGCCAAGGCACGGGAGGGAAGGGAGGAAGCATGCACAGCGGGGCAGGGGAGGAGCCAGAGCGCGATGGCTGCCAGGTGAGGGGGCTGGCGGCGGCAGCAGCAGCAGAAGCTGCTGAGTTCAATGGGACTTGCTCCCAGGGAACAGCACACAACAGGGCAAGCTTCTTAGCACCCGCTCCGCCAAGCGGCACTAATGTGGTGGTCTTTTAAGGTGCCCCGCATGCCCAGAAGCACTCTCCTTTTTTCTTTTCCTCTCCTCTGAACGCAGTTCAGCAGCAGGATCGGCGGCAGCGGGATCCTGCATTCAGAGGATCCCGCCCGCCGCGCCCTCCAGCTTCCCGCCGCGCCCTCTGGTTCCCTGCCGTGCTTGGCCTTACCGGAGGGCGCGACGGGGAGCTGGAGGGAGGGTGCAGTGCGGTGGGCGGGAACGCCGAACTTGCACTCCGCCGGGCTATGCTCCGCCTCTGCCCACCAGCCCCGCCGGCAGCACCGCTCTCATGCGCCGGCCCTGCTTCTAGGGGGGGCAGCTGCCCTCTCCTGCCCCGAGCTGGGTACGCCCATGGTATTATGTTATGCATTACTCCCCACTCCTCTCCCTTCACTGGGAAGGATTGTAGCTCTCTGTCTGAATTGCAGGAGAACTGCTGCCAGCCAGTGTAGGCAATATTGAGCTAGATGGACCATTGCTCTGATTCAATATAAGGCAGCTGTTTATGTTCTCCTCCTGCTCAAATGTTTGGGCTCTCCACGGGGACATGGCTGTCATGACGAGCCCCTGCCTTTCAAGAATTAGAACCCCGGCTCTTCTTACACGTAACGAGTTTGCGTTGCATTTCTAGGTACAATTATGGGAATTTGGGCTTTTGGTTTCACTGGTCTGCCGTCTTCCTGATCCTCGCTGCCGTCGTGTTCACCTATCTCTTGTTATTACTAGTAAGCGCAATTCTCTTTTGATTAAAGGCTTCCCAAGGGGGTGGTTCAGATTGGCAGCCAAGTCTCAACCAAGGTTGTAAAAGCTCTGGGAGAGGACCATATCTGTGGAGACTGGAGTCATGGGCCGTGTAGGTGGAATAATGCATACCTCGCTTGTAGAAAGTATTGGGTTCAACACCCAAAGTCCCTTGACTTGTTTTAGCAGCTTTGCCCCCTGGGCCTTTCAACCCATAGATATAAGGAGCTATTTGATAGCAGTATCGGAACAGGAATAGACTCTTCGAGAGACCCTGGAGAGCTGCTGCTATTCCGAACAGACCTGGGGTCTCCAACATGGTGCCCACGAGCCCCAGGACACCCTCTGCAGTGCCCACCAAGGCCTCCCAGTCCTCCCAGTTTTTGAAGCTGTGGTGGGGAGTTTGCCTGTTTGGGGTGTATGTGTTTCTGAGCATTACCCGACTTTCTCCTGTGAAACAGATATTCGGTGGTGCCCACGAGAGTTCCTTAGCTTTCCAAATGTGTCTCCGGAGCCATAAAAAGTTGGTGATTACTGGAGCGAACAGTTGTGGACTAGACGGACCCATATTCATATACTCAGCAGATCAAATGATCTTCAGATTGGCTCGATTCCCAATTTTATGTAGCTTTGTGCTTTTCTAACTGCCCTGTGATCTTCGGATGAAGGGCAAGGAATGAATTGAATAGGAATCCATACTCCCATCGTTGAAATCAACCAGGCTCCAGGGCTCTGAGTTGTGGGTACGACTAAAGTACCTTCCTGTCAATGTTTCCGCAGATCATAGCGGTGTGTCTGATTTCAGAGAGGCAGCGGTTGTATCTGCACTGGAGTCACAAGGTAAATCGTTTAACCTCCTGCCCTTCCTTGTAATAAAACGATTTCAGGCCCAAGTCTCTGTGTAGGAACCAGGTCACCTTCTGGACTAGTGCCAGAAGAGTATCCGAGACTCTTCTGAGTCTCCACAGTTCAAGGCACCACAGTTCAAGAAGGATACTGACAAGCTGGAACGTGTCCAGAGGAGGGCAACCAAAATGGTCAAAGGCCTGGAAACAATGCCTTATGAGGAACGGCTTAGGGAGCTGGGTATGTTTAGCCTGGAGAAGAGAAGGTTAAGGGGTGATATGATAGCCATGTTCAAATATATGAAAGGATGTCATATAGAGGAGGGAGAAAGGTTGTTTTCTGCTGCTCCAGAGAAGCGGACACGGAGCAATGGATTCAAACTACAAGAAAGAAGATTCCACCTAAACATTAGGAAGAACTTCCTGACAGTAAGAGCTGTTCGGCAGTGGAATTTGCTGCCAAGAAGTGTGGTGGAGTCCCCTTCTTTGGAGGTCTTTAAGCAGAGGCTTGACAGCCATCTGTCAGGAATGCTTTGATGGTGTTTCCTGCTTGGCAGGGGGTTGGACTGGGTGGCCCTTGTGGTCTCTTCCAACTATGATTCTATGACTAGCAAGGGCACCAAGCAGCAGAACATCCATGTCAAATCATGCTAGAGTCCTGCTGGTTGAAGCAAATGTCCCACCTAGTCCAGTATCCTGTTCTTACAGTGGCCAACTAGATGTCTCAACGCACAGCGTACAAGCAAGACTTGGGCACAGCAGCGGTTTTCCCACTTGGAGTGCCCAGCAACTGGGCATACAGCCTCCGATAACAGCTTGATTGGTTGATTGTATTTGTGTGCCACGTTTCATTCAAATGAACCCCAAAGTGGCTTACAGACAATAAATAACAACAGCACAACAGAGCATAAACTTAAGAGGTAGAGCATTGCAGCTACTAGTCGTTGACTTTGAGGAATCATAGAATTGTAGAATTGGAAGGGGCCGCCAAGGGCCATCTAGTCCAGGCCCAAGAGATCTACTCACAGAGTTAAAAACTGGCAGTGATCCACCCCTTTTGGGGGCATATAGGTCAAAATTGTTGAGCTTTTTTCAGAAAGGAAAGCCCTGTTTTGGGGGTTTCAGGTCAAATTTGTTGAGCTTCTTTGAGGGGAGCCAGTGATCTACCAATAATAATAATAATAATAATAATAATAATAATAATAATAATAATTTTATTCATACCCCGCCCATCTGGCTGGGTTCCCCCCGCCACTCTGGGCGGCTTCCAACAAATACCAAAATACATTAAAATATCACAGATTTAAAACTTCCCTAAACAGGGCTGCCTTTAGGCGTTTTCTAAATGTCAGGTAGTTGTTTATCTCCCTGACCTCCGATGGAAGGGCGTTCCACAGGGTGGGCGCCACTACCGAGAAGGCCCTCTGCCTGGTTCCCTGTAGCTTTGCTTCTCGCAGTGAAGGAACCGCCAGAAGGCCCTCGGCGCTGGATCTCAATGTCCGGGCTGAACGATGGGGGTGGAGATGCTCCTTCAGGTATACTGGACCGAGGCCATTTAGGGCTTTCAAGGTCAGCACCAACACTTTGAATTGTGCTTGGAAGCGTACTGGGAGCCAATGTAGGTCTCTTAGAACCGGTGTTATGTGGTCTCGGTGGCCGCTCCCAGTCACCAGTCTAGCTGCCGCATTCTGCATTAATTAATTGACCTACCCCCTGCAATGCAGGAATCTCAATACATGGGGGACAGCCACCCAGCCTCCGGCAACTGCACACTTACAGGGTTAAGAAACCGTTTTTAACTCAGACTGAAATTCCCAGGTGTTAAAAAAGGTTGTTTATGTATGCCACTACTGCGGCCCATGTTTTGTTAGCCCCAAAATGGAAAGTGAGCAGGTGAAGAACTACCAAGGGAAGGTAAAAGACTTTTTATGTATGCTATGACGGCAGCGAGAGTGCTATTTGCCCAGAGATGGAAGGAATGAGAAATATTACCAATAGAAGGAGAATGGCAGATGAAATCGATGGAATATGCGGAAATGGCGAAACTGACGGGGGCGATCCGAAACCAGGAAGATCAAGTATTTTCTAAAGACTGGAGTATATTTGTAAATTATTTAAAAGACCACTGTAAACAGTTACAATCCTTGGCAGGGATGTAATGACACTTGTAGTGTGGAATTATTTAAGATAATTTTGGTTATTAAACAGATGGATAAGGGTAAAAGATGCAGCAAATTTAACCTTAAACATGGAAGCCATGGAGGGAGGGAAGGAGGTCCGAGGGTTCAAAAGAACCTTGTACTTTAATGTTTGAAATGGATATGTTAAAATATGTAAAAAGTATGAAAAGCCAATTAAAAAAAATATTGAAAAAAGAAAGTGAGCAAGGTCCTAACCAAAGAGGATTGGCAACTTAAGTTGGCAGAATTTGCGCAAGTCGCAGACTTAAAATATAGAATAAGAGAACAAGAAGAGCATACGTTTAGAGAAGATTGGGAAACATTTATTGAATATATGGGAAATAACTGTACAGCTGAAAACACCGGCAGTATTAAGATAAATTCAACAGTGTAAATAGGTTTTGATGGATGCAATAATGGAATACTGGATGGTATAGTTTTTGTAAAATAAGCAGGGATTTATGATACATAAAATGAACCATGGAAAGAGAAGAAGGGAAGGCACTGATATTTTAAGGATGTATAAATGAGTACTTTAAATTGTAAAACCGAACATTTAATAGAAATTATGTATTTTTTAAAAAAAAGGGGGGGGAATTGTTTTTAATGTTTGATTCCCTTAGATCGCGATGGTGTTTGCCCTGGGCATCTCCTGCTTTGCCTTTGCGATGGTAACGCTTCTCTGGAGGGCGCAGTGGAGCACGTTCTACCTGTCCTTTCAGGTGAGGAAACCGCTAGGCTCCGTGTGAAGGATTTCTGAAGAGCCCAGTGGGGAGCTGCTGGTACATGAACTCGATGAGGCCTTTTGCACACACGACGCAGCAAACCTGGGTTTGCCACGAAAGAGAGTTGCAGTGAACCCTTCTTCCTCGGGCCTCCTTGTTTATGACAGGCACGTTTGCAAACATTGGGGAAGGTTCATGGCGCAGTGAGCGGTAGATCCCTTGGTCCGCATGCAGAAGGTCCAGGATCAGTCCCTGACATCTCTCGGTAGGGCTGGAAAAGGACCCTTCTATCCCACTGAAAGTAACATGCTACATGATGTGTGTGCATGAAACCCTCCCCAAGCCCCCCCCCCGCCAAGCAATAGGAGACTGTGTCTGCATATTGCTAACCTCTCCTCCACCCTTTTCATTCCTCTCCTGGTTCTGGGAGACCAAAGGGGAGGGGAGCTGATCACAGCAAAAGGAGGAGACACCTTTCCACCCGTTTGTGCCTCTAGACCTCCCTCCTCTCCTGCTTCAGCTTCTGCCTCTGATTCTGGGCTTCCCTCTGCCACAGACTCTCCCCCAGGGCCGTCTTAGCCATTAGGGTTAGTGGCGCCCAGCGGCATGGCGCCCACCCATCAGGGGTGCCCAGCAGCAGGAGTCCGGGATCGACTGGGAACAGCTGTGAGGGCATGCTGGGCAGCGGCGGGAGCTCTTCCTATAGCCAGCGCTCTCTTGCTTCCTACCTGGGAGAGGAGGCAGCAGTGGCGGCGTGCAAAGCTACGTGGCGCCCTTCTCCCTCCTGCCTGTCCCGCGGCAGTAGGGGGACTCCTGAGGAAGCCTGCGTGGCAAGCGAGTCTCAAGCTGCCCAGTGCATGGTGTGGGGAGGGGTGCTGAGAACGTTGCGCCCCGCAACGTTTAAATTTATTTAAAGAAAAACAAACTGGTGATTGCTTTAACTTTTTGATATGTGGTGATTTGAATCATAAGGATGAATGAGAAGAACTGCTGAGTCTTGAATGAGTCTTGCTTTGGAATTGAGGACTTCATTAGATTTTCTTCTGTCAACAACACTGAGGGACCTTTCCTGAAAAAGGTCAACAACTTTGGGGTGTCCCCCCCCTTAAAAAGGTTGACAACTCTGGGAAACGGGGGGTGGGCGCCGGAGGGGTCTTTGCACCACGGCGCCGGATATGCTTAAGACGGCCCTGCTCTCCCTGATCACTAAACCCTGTTACCTCTTGAGCTTCCAACACTTCCTCCTCCTCCTCCCAGTCTTCTCCCTCTGACCACTCATTGTCATCCCACAACCAGTCCCTGGACTCTCAGCCTTCTTTCCTTGGGGACTCCCTAGCTGGTTCCTCCCACCATTCATCTACTGTATGTCCAACCCGTTTGTGACAGTGCAGAGGAATGAAATCAGCTGCGGTTTGGATGCATGTGTAACCAGGTGCATCTGGACTTATAGCTGAATGCACAGAATGGGGAGGTCATTCCAGGGTGAGAGACAGCATTCCTTTGAACACCAGTTGCCGCTTGGGGATTGCAAGCGAGGAGAGCGCTGCTGTTCTCCTGTTCTACTTGTTGTTATTGTTATTACAACAGGATGCTGGAATAGATTTGCCCGGTTCAGCCTGATCCAACAGCGAGGCTCTTCTCTCTCTCTCTCTCTCTCTCTCTCTCTCTCTCTCTCTCTCTCTCTCTGTGTGTGTGTGTGTGTGTGTGTGTGTTTGTATATAATCCAGTATTCCATTATTGCATCCATCAAAACTCAAAACTTATTTACACTGTCGGATTTATCTCAAGGCTGCCAGCGTTTTCAGCTGTACACAATTATTTCCCAAATATTCAATAAACATTTCCCAATCTTCTCTAAACGTATGTTCTTCTTGTTCTCTTATTCTATATGTTAAGTCTGTGACTTGCACATATTCCATCAACTTAAGTTGCCATTCTTCTTTAGTTGGGACCTCGCTAGTTTTCCATTTTTGTGTGTGCGTTTTTAAAAGAGCGATGTGTCAGTTAGCCCCAAGCATTTCATGGGGACACTTTGTCTTCCCAACAGGTCACAGCTCCCTTCCTCCACATGGTTGCCGTATTCATTATGGTCCTCCTGGCGTGGCCAGTGGCTCTTCATTTCTTCTGGACAGACAACAAAGGTACAATGAGCTCTGGTTGCTAAGCATGAACATCTCTTTGCAGATAGCGGCTGGGGCTGTTGCTCCTGGGGACAGCACCTGACTTGGGCGGGGCCCTTGGCATGGGTCTGCTGATGGGCCCCCCACAACCACAAAGTTTTGTTGCATGCCCCCCCTCCCAAACTCCAAGCGGCGCAAGATCTCAGGGGTTCCAGGTACTAACCAAAAGTTTGGTTTCCTTGGAATGAGAGACAGCGGAAACTGTGGCGTCTTTAGGATGTATGGTTTATTTACACATATATACAACCCGATGGAAAAGGGACTCGAGTGGTGCTGTGGGTTAAACCACAGAGCCTAGGGCTTGCTGATCAGAAGGTCAGTGGTTCGAATCCCCACGACGGGGTGAGCTCCCGTTGCTCGGTCCCTGCTCCTGCCAACCTAGCAGTTCGAAAGCACGTCAAAGTGTAAGTAGATAAATAGGTACCACTCCGGCGGGAAGGTAAACGGCGTTTCCGTGTGCTGCTCTGGTTCGCCAGAAGCGGCTTAGTCATGCTGGCCACATGACCAGGAAGAGAGCCAGTGTGATGTAGTGGTTAAGAGCAGAAGACTTGTAATCTGGGGAACCGGGTTCAAGTCTCCGCTCCTCCACATGCAGCTGCTCAGCCCCACTCATCTCACAGAGTGTTGTGGGGGAGGAAGGGAAAGGAGATTGGTAGCCGCTTTGAGACTCCTCCGGGTAGTGATAAATCGGGATATCAAATCCAAACTCTTCTCTTCTTCTTCTTCCCTCGGCCAATAAAGCGAGATGAGTGCCGCAACCCCAGAGTTGTCCGTGACTGGACCTAACGATCTGGGGTCCCTTTACATTTACAACCCGATGGAAGGATTCACAGCAGTAACTCCCCAAAAGGAATGGCTTCTCCCATACTCATAGCCTAGGAATTGAGCAGAAATATAAATAATAATAATAATAATAATAATAATAATAATAATAATAATAATATACCCCACCCACCTGGACGGCTCCCAACAGAATATTAAAAACACGATAAAACATAAAACAATAAAAACTTCACTAAACAGGGCTGCCTTCAGATGTCTTCTAAAAGTCAGGTAGTTGTTTATTTCCCTGACGGGAGGGCGTTCCACAGGGCGGGCGCCACCACCGAGAAGGCCCTCTGCCTGGTTCCCTCTAACCTCACTTCTCTCAGTGAGGGAACTGCCAGAAGGCCCTCGGAGCTGGACCTCCGTGTCCGGGCTGAACGATGGGGGTGGAGATGCTCCTTCAGGTCTACTGGGCTGAGGCTGTTTAGGGGCTTTAAAGGTCAGCACCAACACTTTGGATTGTGCTTGGAAACGTACCGGGAGCCAATGTAGGTCTTGGTGTTATATGGTCTTGGCGGCCACTCCCAGTCAAGCATGGCTCTCGCTCTCTGGCTTCTGCCTGCAGCCTGTTTTCTGCTCTCAGCTCACACACAACCGCTTGGGCAACTGTCCTTCTAGATACCAGCCAAGTGAGGGGGGAGAAAGGCCCACTCGTGTGCCCAGAAGGGTGCCATCGCTTCTTTTGTTACGCAAATGATGGCCGCTAAGAAACTGGCCTTACTAGTTGAATGACAGAATCCTCCATAAGATTTTAACACTTGCTTGCTTGCTTCAGGACCTCAGGGACTCAAGTATCATGCAAACTAGCCCCACAAAGTTGCCCCCACAGTGTCATGGGACCGCCCTCTAGAGCAGGGGGGTCCAACTTTTCATAGCAAGTGGGCCGCAAGAGTACTTCGACATGGAACCCATCAGAAAGTTATCAAGTTTCAAACCGTGTGTTTTGAGAGAGAATCCACTAACAACCTGTATTTCGAGGGAAATTGGTTTAGAAATGTGGGGTTTCATGCTGGTTTATTTTTATTTAATTGCATATTATGGCAAAGAAAGAAAGAAAAAAGGGCTTGTGGGTGAGAAGGCCAGCAAATACTTATTCAGTCCAACTTGGACTTGTCCTCCTTCCCACTCAGCATAGCAAAGACCATGACTATTCTTGTTTCGTTCAGTTCTGCAGGTATTGATTATTTCCCCCTACTTGGCCATCCTCCTCTGCCTTCTCTTCATTCCCCTGGGGTTGCATTCTCCCTGTATTATGGAGAAGGGGGCGTTGGGTCCCAAGCCGCACCTGATTGGCCACAGAGGAGCACCAATGGTAGGTTGAGTTGGAAGGGCGGGGCGGGACTTCAGGATTACCTGACGCCATTACGCTTCCTCCTCCGTTGGATAGTTGGTTTGTTTTTAACCTTTAAAGAAATCCAAACCATTTTCCTCGCCTGATGAAGAGCTCCTGATGAAGGCCACTATTTTGCAACGTTTCTGTTGGTCATACTCAACTAGGGACTACAGTCAACATGTGCGTCCTTACACAATGCACAAGACCAGGCATCCCCAAACTTCGGCCCTCCAGATGTTTTGGACTAAAATTCCCATCTTCCCCGACCACTGGTCCTGTTAGCTAGGGATCATGGGAGTTGTAGGCCAAAACATCTGGAGGGCCGCAGTTTGGGGATGCCTGCACAAGACCGTCGTGGCAAATATTTGTACAGTCCCTGGGTGGGGAAACCTTTTCAGCTTGAGGGCCACATTTAATTCTGGGCAGCTTTCCAGGGGCCACATGCCACAAGTGGACAAGGCCAGAGGCAAAAAGAAGAAGTGAATTTTACAAGTGTGCAGTTGTCTCCTTTCTTCTCCACACTCTCCCATAGCTCTATCCAAGCCAGTCAGAAGCATTCCCAGAATTCATTTTAAGAAAGAATGGGAAAGATTTGTAATTTATTTAAGAGACCACTGTAAGTAAACAGAAACATTAGCAGGATTTTAACAACACTTGTAAATGCAACAAATACGTTGGATAAAATGGAGAGATATTAAAATATTGTTGATGAAATAATATGCAGTAGGAAAAGATGACAATAGGACCCGTGGAGAGGATGGAGGGAAGTCTAGAGATTCAGAGGAATCTCTAAATCTGAGTATGTATTTGATACTGTTAAAATGTTACACTTGTAAAATCAAATAAAAATTACTCCCCCCCCCCCGCTACCCCAAAAGCATTCTCAGAGTTTCTTTCCAGGAAATGCTCGAGGAGGTTGCAAAACAGGGATTGGGGCTGTTTGCCCATCCGTCATGTCTTCCTCTCTCATTTTTATAATAGGTAGCTCCTGAAAATACAGAGATGTCGTTCAGAAAAACTGCCGCTTACGGTGCTATCGGCTTTGAGACGGATGTCAAAATTAGGTGAGCTTCTGGAACACAGTTTCCCAGATGGGGTCAAACTCCCCCCCCCGTATGTGCCCCGCTGTCTTAAGGGATCGTTATTGCCTGCTGCGTTTAAACCATCTCTTTTAACTCACTAACTGTCGCTGCCTTCTTGGTGCTGCTTTAAGAACCTGCTGGATCAGGCCAGTGGCCATTTACGTATAAGCTAAACAAGCTATAGCTTAGGGCCCCACTCTCTTGCCCCCCTAAAAAAATTGAAGGGAAAAGAACTGGATGTACATTTCCAAAATATAAGATAAAAAACAAATAAAATAAAACCTACATACAGCAACAGTGCTCCCTAAAATATCACTGGTTTGCTCCCTTCTATATATAGGGTACGTACATTCTGCATGGACTGTTATGTGCAAATGGCTTGAGATACCTATTATTTCCATAAATTACCATCTAGCATATATTCAACAAAAAAAACAGCAACAATTTGTTGTGGACAAAGGACAGCTCAGAGCTGGTGCGTCCATTTACGTGGACTAGGCCATTGCCTAGGGCGCAAAAATGGAGGGGGCGCTGCCGAGCCTGCCCCGCAAAACCCCCACGCCGGTAGTGGCGGCAAGCGCCCGCAGCCGAAGCCTTCAGCTATGGGCGCTGCCGTCGCCGTCGCCCGCCCGCCCGCCCGCCCGCTCGCCGAGGAGCCCCCAGCGTCCCCTCCACAGGCGGGAGGAGCGCGAGCCAAAAGGAGAGCTCAGTGCCCTCACGCCCACGGAGGGGACGCTGTGAGCTCCCCAGTGGCTGTAGCGAGCAAGCGGCGGCAGCGCCCGCAGCTGAAGCCTTCAGCTATGGGCGCTACTGCCGCCGCCACCGCTCACTCACTCGCTCGCTGCAGCCGCCGCCGCTGAGGAGCTGAAAGCGTCCCCTCCACAGGTGGGAGGGCGCCGAGCTCCCCCCTTGGCCCACACTCCTCCCGCCAATGGAGGGGACGCAGGGGCATCAGCGGTGTGCGTGCGTGCGTCATGACGCATGCGCCCGGGGGGCGCAAAAAGCCCTAACACTGCTCCTGGGACAGCTGGACATATAAAGGGCCCCATTACCTTCAGTAGTTTAGGGCCTCATCAAACCTAAATCCGGCCCTGTCAGTGGTCCCTCTATAGTCCAGCATCCTGTTCCCCCAGCGGCCAACCAGATCCCTCTGGGAAACCAGCAAGCAGGATCCGAGCATAAGACCCCTGTCTCCTGCTGTGGATTCCAGCACCTGGCATTCAGAAGCACCGATGCCTCCAAGTGACCATTGCCATTGTGGCATCTCTAGTGTCCTCTTTCACAACCATTCAAGTTGGTGACCCATCACTGCCTCCTGGGAGAACAAGTTCCATAGCCTGGCTAGGCACCTGTGTGACGAAGGGCTTTCTTTTTACCTGTCTTAAATCTTCCAACGTTGAGCTTTCCTGGACGTCCACAAGTTCTATTGTTACGGGAGAGGGAAAAAAAACCTTTTGCATTGGCCCGCCCCCCCAATTTCCCCTGCTTTGATATTTGATTGCATTTTTCTTTCGGAGGGGAACCTCTAACAGTTGGGTAAGATCATCAGTATAACAGGTTGTGGCCAATGTAAGAAGACCTGTGCTGGAGCAGGGCCATCTAATCCAGCATCCTCTTCTCACTGGGCAGTAGGGATGCGGGTGGCGCTGTGGTCTAAACCACTGAGCCTCTTGGGCTTGCCGATCAGAAGGCCGGCAGTTCGAATCCCCGCGATGGGGTGAGCTCCCGTTGTTCTGTCCCAGCTCCTGCCAACCTAGCAGTTCGAAAGCACGCCAAAAAGTTCAAGTAGATAAATAGGGGAGGTAAACGGCATTTCCGTGTGCTGTGGTTTCCGTCACAATGTCCCGTTGCCCCAGAAGCGGTTTAGTCCTGCTGGTCACGTGACCCGGAAAGCTGTCTGTGGACAAACGCCGGCTCCCTCGGCCTGAAAGCGAGATGAGTGCCACAACCCCATAGTTTCCCTTGACTGGACTTAACCGACTAGGGGTCTTTTACCTATCTTACTTTTACCTCTATCAGCAGAGTGACATTCCCCTTTTCTGCGCAGCAAAGCGTGAGCGTTAGGTTTGTTAGAACCTCTGCAACAATATTATACTTCAATATTATACTTCCTGGCAAATCCCCTTTGTCCCTCTTAAAAGAAATACACAACACAATAGTATTAAAATAAGATAGAGTTTACTCACATGACATCCTGAGTTAACAGCATAATCTCAGAAAGGCAGGCTTATGTGGAAAAGTTACAAATATATACATCTGGAGACTACTTAGTAAAGTGAGGCTCCATCTGGTCTCTCTCTTGGCAGCAGGCCAAGAGGGAGAACCATCCTAACTGGAGATTCTCTGGAGATGTGTTCCCGTTGAAGGAGAAAAGGCTAAGAGAGAGAATGGCTGCTGGCTGGGGGCTTTTGTCTGCCAGCTAATCCATCTCATCTGCATATCTGGAGGAACAGGAACTGAACTTAGTCAGGTGTCCCTCCAGGTGAGTTCCACTTAGTGGACACTCTAGGAACTGTTGTGACTTGTCTGCCCCAGTGTTCCATCCCACAAGAGGCATAATTCCTCTGACAGTGGAGGCAGAATGTAGCCATGGTGGTTAGTAGCCGTCCAAATAAATCATTCCATGGGAGGAAGGACTTCCACCAGTGCAATGGACCTTTACTCTCATCTGCTGTCCCTCATATCATTCCTCAAACCACCCTAGATCTCCTCTGAAAGGTAGCAAGTGGCCAGTGGGGGTGGGGGTGGGGGACACACGGACGACCCAGAGCAGATTCAGTGAGGTGGAATATGTGAAATGACACACAAAATACTTACATGCCATACATTTAAAGCATGTGGCTTCCTGCAAAAATATCCTGGGAACTATTGTTTGTTATGGGTTCTGGGAATTTTGAGTGGCCAAGTGCAGCCCCCACGATCCTTTGTGGGAAGGCGATTGCTTTAAATGTATGCTTTTTCTGGTGTGTGTGTGTAGCTACACTACGGTTTCCCACTCTCCCCTGAAAACTGGAACTGGAAAGAACATGTGACACATCTCAGCTGTTCTCGGGCAACCTGGCGAATGGCCTACCTAAGACCCCAAGCATGACGCGCGGAATTGCTTTTCTGTTTTGAACAGCTTGGACGGCGTCCCCTTCCTCATGCATGACGACACGCTAGAAAGGACCACCAACATTGAGGCTGTCAATCGCACGTGGGCGAAGGTGTTTGCTGCCAACTTCCCCTGGAGTGAACTGGACAAGCTGAACTCTGGAAACTGGTTCTTTGAGGTATGTTTGAACGGGACTTGAAATGGAACTCAGCCCATCACATCCCCCAAGTTGCCTTCTGGGGAGGTGAGCAGCGGAATAGCCTTCTGAGAGCCATACCTGCCAAGTTCCTTCTTGAAAAATAAGGGATCGGACCGGAAGTAGCAGACCGGAAGTAACGCTGCCGCCATTTTGGAACTGGGCGGAACATGCTCAGAAGTGACTTTTGATGCTGCTTTGCCCAGTTCCAAAATGGCCGCCACACCAGAAGTCGCGCTGCAGCCATTTTGGAACTGGGTAGAGCAGCATCAAAAGTCGCTTCTGAGCATGCTCCGCCCAGTTCCAAAATGGCCGCCACGCTAGAATAAACCGGGGAAAAACAAAAAAAATCTGTTTTTTCAGCTGGGAACAGCCGGAAAAATGGGGGTTTCCCGGGGAATACGGGAGACTTGGCAGCTATGTTCCGAGAGCAGGCTTGTCCATGTTTCCAACTACAGCCTGGGCCTCTGTGTGCTCTGCTTTACCCAAGCTACCACTGTCCACCTTAGAGCTCACCTAAATGACCCTCCATTCGCAATACACCTTACCCAAGTTGCCCCCCCTGCTCACTCTTCTCCCCAGCCCCCCCTCACCGACCAAACCCCCATTCCCCTTGGACTTCACCAACTTTCCTGTATGCCTTTCCAACCCATTTCTCTTACATCTCACCCAAACTCCCGAACATCCAATGGGGCTTCAGAAGCTGCTCTTTGGATTGGAAGTCGAACGGACTTCTGGAACGGATTCCGTTTGACTTCCGAGGTACGAAGTATAGCATAGTGTGAGCAGGCTACTAGTCTGTATTTAGTCACGTTCATGCCGTACAGTTAAGGAACGTTTATTGTTGTTGTTTAGTTGTTTAGTCATGTCCGACTCTTCGTGACCCCATGGACCAGAGCACGCCAGGCACTCCTGTCTTCTTCCACTGCCTCCCGCAGTTTGGTCAGACTCACGTTTGTAGCTTCAAGAACACTGTCCATTGTTCAGCCTGGATGCTGCAGTCCAGCGCTGAGGGCCTTCTGGTGGTTCCCTCACCGCGAGAAGCAAAGTTACAGGGAACCAGGCAGAGGGACTTCTCAGTAGTGGCCCCATCCCATAAGATGTCAAGGAGATAAAGAGCCACACAACTTTTAAAAGACATCTGAAGGCAGCCCTGTATCAGAAATATTTTTAATGTTTGATGTTTCGCTATGTTTTATATATGCTGTAAGCCGCCCAGAGCGGCTGGGGAAACCCAGCCAGATTGGTGGGGTATTCTTATTCTTAATAAATAAAATGGTCATGGCACCCCTAACAAAGGAATCTTGGGAACTGTAGTTTACCTTTCACAGAGCTACAATTCCTAGCACCTTCAACAATTCCTAATTCCTTTGCAGAAGAGACCATTCTTTGAAATGCCCCCGCTCTCGCCTGAGGATGAAAAACTGGCAAGAAAACAGAGAGTCTACAAGCTCAGCGATCTCTTGAAACTTGCCTATCAGGAGGACAAACTGGTCCTCTTTGATCTTCAGTACCCTCCAGCGTATCACCCTTACAGGGACACCTGGATCAACAGAATCGTGGAGGTCCTCCAAAACGAAATGGGGAACAAATCCCACTTGGTACGAGACATTCCCTCCTCTGAAACCCCGCCCCTCTTTATCCAACTTGAGTTTCCCCCGAGAATGTTGTGTGTGGGCCAGATCCTGACCCACATGGTATCAAATCACCGATGGTGATTTAAACAACAACAACAAACAGGAAGCTTGCCTATATTAAGTCACACCATTGGTCCATCTAGCTCAGTATTGTCCACACTGATTGGCAGCAGGTTTCCATGCCTGTGTTCTGATCTGAACATGTTCCCCAGATGCAGCCCGGGGAGGTTTTATCTCAAATTTATGCAGCAAAGGCTCCCTCTTCCTTACCTGTCCCAGATTGGTGCAGTGAGAGAGAGCCGAGATACGGGAGCTGGCTTGGTTAGCTAGATCTCCATCAGAGACTTTACTGCGATCCATACCTCCTGAGATAAGGGGTGGTGGTGGTTTCTAGGCATTAGTTATCAAAGCAAAATCAAATTCATTTGCACACTCCAAAACAACGTGCAAATGGCGCCATCCTCCGAAATTTGCGCTTCTCCGAATTTCACGATGTTGTTCTCCAACCGGGTAGCGGGAACAGAAACACACCTTGTTTGTGGATGTTGCTTTGCAAAAGCAGCCTGTTCTCGCAGAGGCCCACCAGTTGCTGATAGGAAGTCCACAAACAGAATGAGTGCAGCAGCTCCCGGCAACAGGCATTCAGTTCTCCTCTATTAATTTTGTCCTCATTCATTTTTTAAAAAAGGGTCATCTAGTAAATGTGGGTTGTTGTTTGTTTTTTGTAAGCCTGATTGAATATGCTTTATAGCAAGCCCGGTTGAAAACATTCAAAGTAAAACGACACCAACCTGTGGCAACTGCAACAAAATGTTGCAGCGTGAAGGGCGCACTGTTCCAGCCAGCCAAACCCTTTGGTAGAATACTCCATTCGATTTCCCTTCCCAACCAATTTTCCATTCCTCCATCTCCATCACTCCACAGCTATGGAGCAAAACTCATAGAATCATAGAGTTGGAAGAGACCACAAGGGCCATCCAGTCCAACCCCCTGCTGAGCAGGAAACACCATCAAAGCATTCTTGACATATGCCTGTCAAGCCTCTGCTTAAAGACCTCCAAAGAAGGAGACTCCACCACACTCCTTGGTAGCAAATTCCACTGCCGAACAGCTCTTACTGTCAGGAAGTTCTTCCTAATGTTTCATTCCACATTGGGCTGCCATATTTCTGCAAACGTTGCCCCCCTCCCTGCTGGGTGCTGACCCCCTTCTTCTTGTGTGTTGAGGGGGCTTCTGTGGCTTCAGAAGCACCTGCCTTTGCACCTGTACCTGGAAGACGGAAGGAATAATTTCTGTTCATCTTCTGCCAATCGCAGGTCCTGTGGCTGGAACCAAGGGATAGATCCATTGTCCAGAGCTTAGCTCCTGAATTCCAGCAGACCTCAGGCACAGCTTACCCAGTTGAGGTCCTCCAGGTGAAGGGCATTTCCAGGCTCAACTTGGACTACAGAGATTTGCGCTGGGTAGATATTCGGTAGGTTGACCGGACAGAGCCGTCTCCGCCTCCCACCCTCAGAGAACAGATTGGAAAACCAAGTCTTGATTTCCGCGGAGAATGTTTTGGGCAAATTTCAGCGAGGCGTTTATGAACTGGCAGATCAGTGGTTTCCAAAGGGGGCTGGTACCGCCCCCTGGGAGGTGGTGGGGTTGCCTAGGGGGGTGCTAAGGGGCAAGAGGGCAGCAGGAGGGTGCTGGAAGTGGCGATTTAAGACTCCTGCTGAGTGACTTCAACCCACATACAGTGGTGCCTCGCTAGACGAATGCCCTGTAAGACGAATTTTCCGCTATACGAATAGGTTTTGCGATCGGAGGTTGCCTCGCAAGACGATGAGTTTTTTTTATGGCCACCGCTTCGTCTTGCGAAGTGTGGCCATAAAAACCTCCGATTGCAAAACCTAGCGAAAGGGGCATTTGTCTAGCAAAGGGGAACGAGCTGCAGTACAGGAAGAAGGCAAAGGAAGACCAGCTGAGAAGCGCTGACAGCTGATCTTCCTTTGCCTTCTTCTGGCAGCTGCAGTTCATTCCCCTTTGTGTTCCGCTGGTCTCTAGACCAGCGGAACACAAAGGGCTGTAGCGCGGGAAGAAGGGGGGGAGAAGTGGAGGAACTGCTTGGGGTCTGGCCTGACGACAGCGGCAAGAAGGGGAGTCAAAATACCTCCAGAGCAAATGCCTGTTCTTGAAGCTGAGCTATGGAACTCCTTGCCACAAGGCTGCTGCAGAGAATTTAGCAATACTGAAAGACAGCTTAGGTAGCAGTAGGAAATGATGTTGGCCCTTGTGAGCTGATTTTGCCCAACTCAGCCTCTTTCCACCAGTGACTTTGCCTTGGCGCCATCATTTTGTGACTGGCAGGCTCTGTAATTTGCAGCCACCAAAAGCAGGGCCTCAAAAAAAAACCCCCTGCTCTAAGAGGAACTCCTGTGCTTACTTGACAGGGAATACGCGAAAGCCAACATCTCAACCAACCTCTGGGTGGTCAGCGAACCATGGCTGTTTTCCTTGGCGTGGTGCTCTGGGGCCGATTCTGTCACCACCAATGCCGTCCACACCCTAGGGAACTTCCAGCGGCCTCTATTCCTCTTGGTAAGTGGAGACAGCATCTCCCCGCCAGTGAAGGAGAACCATGGCTACTTGTCGTGGTTGATAGCCACTGAGACACCAGTACGCCACAAAGTTTGGACTACCCTTTACAGTGGTACCTTGGTACTCAAACGCCTTGATTCTCAAACACCGAAAATCCAGAATTAAGTGTTCCAGTTTTCAAATGTTTATCGGAAGCCGAACGTCCGATGCGGCTGTCGGCTATTGTTTCTGGGGTGCCTGCACCAAACAGAAGCTGCGCCTTGGTTTTTGAACATTTTAGAAGTAAAACGGACTTCCGGAACAGATTTAGTTTGCGCTTTTGTTTTTGCTATTTATTTTGCGTTTTCATTTTTGAGGCTTTTTCGGTTCATTTGTTTTTGTGGCTGTATGGAACCCAGTTCAGCTACTGATTGATCGTTTGTGTAACTGCGGAAATGGATAAAAGCCCCCCATCCAAACAATGACTATCATCAGTGCAGGTAAGGGAAAAAAATTAATTGTAATTTTTATCATCTACAATACTGTCTTATTTATTTTATAGTACAGTACATTGATTGTGCTTTCATTTTATGGATCAACGGTCTTGTTAGATAGTAAAATTCATGTTAAGTTGCTGTTTTAGGGGTTGTTTTTCAAAGTCTGGAACGGATCGATCCATTTTGCATTACCTTCTATGAGAAAGCACGCCTTGGTTTTGGAACGCTTTGGTTTTGGAATGGACTTCCAGAACGGATTAAGTTTGAGAACCAAAGTACCACTGTACTTATAAAAACGTGCTCACTTATGGCAGACTATCATTTATAAGAGAGTTGGTTTGAGTGAGGTTTCACTGCCCATCTCAAGACCCTCCAAGCACCCTTATTTTCCAGGGACAGGCCCGGATTTACAAAAGCCATCCCGGTTTCTGATTTGATCCCAGAATGCCCCGCTTTTCCTTAGGATGTCCCCATTTTCACCGGAGAAATGTTGGAGGGTACAGATAGGACGTCCCTATTTTCATTGAACTGTTGCACTGTCAAATAGCCCGGGTCCTTCTTTCTCGTCATTCTTTGCAGAGTCCCACCCACCCCCCATTTCTGCAGTTTCACCTTGAGGAGTGACTCCAGTTTGTCCGCTGTTCTGTTACAGACACCCGGCGAGTACCGGAGTATGTGGATAGTGACAGACGTCTTGGCGGTCCTCTTCATCCTTCTCATATTCACTTTTCACTGGTAAATTCTTCCCCCTACCCCATGCACCCCCAGGATGACAACAAGAACAAGTCCTTCTCAAGGCCTCCAATCTGTACTCACACTGAGCTGGAGCCTCCAGAGGTTGGATGCCCATTTCTCACGGATGCTATAGCTGAGATTCCTGCATTGCAGGGGGTTGGACTAGATGACTCTTGGAGGTCCCTTCCAACTCTAAAATTCTACGATTCTGCAATTCCTCCTGAAGTTTTTAATGTCTGATGTTTTATCATGTTTTTAATATTCTGTTGGGAGCCACCCAGAATTCCCCAGCCAGATGGGTGGGGTGTAAATTATTATTATTATTATTATTATTATTATTATTATTATTATTAAAGCTAGTTGTCAGGGGATTGGACTAGATTACCCTTTGAGACCTTTCCAATTCTACAATTCAATGATTCCAAGTTTCTCCCAATTGACTCCAACCCTGCTGGCATGCGTACCCCCGTGTATGCAATTAAAGGAAATTATTTTTAGAGAGTGCGGCTCACATATTCCCCTCCCCCACCAGTAATCCTTACAATGGCCCCATAAGGTAGGCCAATATTTGCACACCCACACCCACTCACCCATTGCAAACAGAGACCTGGAGGTGAGTGTTGGGGTATGTGTGTGAGTTTCATGGACTGTGAATAATAGCATATTTCCCCCCCCAGGTGGAGAGAGGTGGGCCACACCACCTACGAAGCTCAAAGCAACGGGACCTTTGATAATGATCTATGCAGCACACCTGAGACAGGTGAGCCTTGCCCTCTCTACCTTCTAGCAGGCAAGAGTATTTCTCCATCCAGCACCAACCTGCTCCAGCTCTTAAGGAGAGCTTCCCCGCCTTTACCTGCCACCTGATCAGCACCTTTAACTGAAGATGGAAGGCCGTTTTGCTCGATGAAGACCTACGTGGAACAGGAAGTCCTCACATTCTCCTTCCTGCCCAAGAGCATCCAATGGCCAGGCTGGGTGGACAGAGCCGGACAGGGTCTGCTTGGCCGAGGGGGCAGGAAACTGCAGGACAAAGGTTCACTCCGGGGGGGCAGGTGATCTTCACACAAACAAGGGAAAATCCAATATATTTCTGCCTGCTTGGCACCTTTCCAAAGGGCGCTTGACTGAGAATGTGATATATGTAGTTTGTGCACGCACACATGCACACACACACACACGCACACACACAAAACAAGTACTAGGGCCTGTTACCCCTGCTTGCACCACTTGCCTACCCCATCCCCCCACCTGACCGCCCTCCCTTCATTTTGCACCCCCTCTCCCTCCGCCACAGCTTGCCCCAAGCCCCACCAACTTTTCAAGGAGCAGGGAGGCGCTTCACAGAGCGGCTTGCTAAACCGCTCTGCGAAGCAACGGCACCGACTTGGGCCTCACACTGTGAGTGCCCAGCATGGCCCGCCCACACTGTGATGTCATGATGCACATGCTGTGACATCATGACACATGCTGTGGTGTCATGACATGGTAGTGGGGGGGGGGTGAGCTCCGGTGGCGCTGCGACTGGACCCCTCCCTCCCTTCCGAACTCCATGCTCTCTCTTTCCCCAACTCTGTGCTCTCTCTTCCACTCCACGCTCTTTCCACGGAGTGTGGTGCCCGCATGCCTGCCCCCATGTTTTGTGGGTGCCCAGCCCCTATATGGGGAATTTTGTGGGTGCTCGGGCACCCAGAGCCCCGGGGAGATGGCACCTATGGTGTGAAGCCTGCCTCCTGTTAAACTGCAGGTGAACAGTGGCTTCCTAACTCGCTGTATGAAGCACCTCCGCACCACCATTGAACAACTCACCTGGGCCTGCCTGCCATTCCTTGTGCTGCAGTTGGCGTGGGAACTACGTAGGGTGATGACTTTTTTCATTTTTTTTTTCTCAAAAATTATTTCCTGTAGCGCAAATGGATGAACTTTTGCCTATTAATGATTAAAATGAGGTATATCCCATTGAAATATTTAAAAAGGTTACGCACAAACTGTTTTTAATTTTTTTGTATGCCGTTTTACCATTTCATAAAATTGTACAGTGGTACCTCTACTTACGAATAACTCTACTTACGAATGTTTCTACTTACGAACGGAGCTCCGTCCGCCATCTTGGATGCGGTTTAGATAGGATTTTTTCTACTTATGAATTTTTAGATAGGGTTGCTTCGACTTACGAATTTTTTCTCCCAATGCATTCCTATGGGATTCGACTTACAAATTTTTTCGACTTACAAATGTGTGTTCGGAACGCAAAAAATTCGTAAGTAGAGGTACCACTGTATTAACAATTCTATACTGTATATATTTCGTATCTAATTTGGACACAACACCACATTCCACAATGGGGAGTGTTCTTAGCAACACAGGGTATACAAATGTCACACCTGCGCAAGGTAAAAGCCCTTTTTCGGGACCTCAAAACTCAGCCAGCACTCCCTGCCAGGCATGCTGGGAAAAGAACCTACAGGAGAGGTAGCAAAACATCCTCCTCTAGTGGCGTCTATACTGTTACTGCAGCTAAAAAAAAGCTTCCTTGTGTGTTTGATGACCCTATATATAATGTTGTATATATGTGACTCTAAAGCTTGGGTTCAATTTTATATCTGCTTACAGTGACTTCAAAAATGGTCAAAAAACTGATAAATAAAATTTTTAAAATCATTTTGTGCGTGAGGTTTTTTTTAATCAAATCTCTTTGAAAGTAAGATTTTATCTAATCTTTAATGAAAGCTCATCAAATTATGATACAGGGAAATGAGGTTGTAAAAAAGTCATCACCCTAGTGGGAACCTATTGTGGTCACACACTACAATATATTACATTACATATTTATGTATAAAGAATATATATCAGTATCGGTATCCACACACACACACAGCTTCTACATGTAAATTGCTCAGTTGTTCAAGTTGTGGTCTTAAGTTCATGGACTAAATATCTTGATTGTCCACACTGTGAAAACTGTATTTTATACATTCCAAAGACCGGATCCTGTAAATATAATTCCACCGCTTCAGGCTTCTGGGCTTGTGTGTTCCCCTCACCACTTTTCATGCACACAGGTTCAGAAGATTGTGCTTCTGATTTTAAGCAACCCACAGTCCCCCCATGATCTGAATTCAGGGACCTGTGATCCATTTAAATCAGGCATCACCAAACTTCAGCCCTCCAGATGTTTTGGACTACAATTCCCATCTTCCCCGGCTACTGGTCCTGTTAGCTAAGGATCATGGGAGTTGTAGGCCAAAACATCTGGAGGGCTGCAGTTTGAGGATGCCTGGTTTAAATGATGGCTAGTGAGAACAAGCTACAAAATAAACTGTGGCTTCGAATCCTGGCTTTTCTCAAACCATGCTTTAAATCAGGCATCCACAAACTTCGGCCCTCCAGATGTTTTGGACTACAATTCCCATCATCCCTGACCACTGGTCCTGTTAGCTAGGGATCATGGGAGTTGTAGGCCAAAACATCTGGAGGGCCGCAGTTTGGGGATGCCTGCTTTAAATTAACCACAGTCTTCTGAACCTTGTTCCACGTCACATGGAACCTTGGTTAGTTTAAACTTAAAAGCAACCATTCTCCTCCTCTGGCATACAAGAGCAGTGGGGAGGAAGAAGTGTGCAAACCTTGAGTTTCACCATAGTAGGAAACCAACCAGCTTTTCCTAATATTTCTGAACTGGCTTACAGGCTATTCCCTGCATATAGTGGTGAGATATATTTCATCCTTATATATTTTCAGAACTCGACAGGATGCCGACTGTGGCTTGAGAGTCTCGCATGCCAGCTGTTTTGGTGGAGAGAATCCTCTAGACAGAAGATTCTTTCTCCTCCAAGAGCTTTGCTCTCTAGGAAGCCTCACGGATGAGGACACTCACGGCACGGCGTCTGGAATTGCCGGGAGAGAATGCCCGACAGCGCTTGGATTTGCACAGCTGACGTTATGCCGTAGACCAGCGATTCCCCATTTTTCTCCCTTTCTTCCCTGACTAAGGGGCATGAAGAGCCTCTTCTCTCCATGTTCTTAGGAGATGCAGAATCTGGCTCAAGTGGATTGTATCTTGTCCTCATGCATAAGGCACTGGACCATTCTTTGGAGTGACAAAAAGGCACCCACTTCCCCCGCTTTTGGACATTTTGGTTGGGTGTTTCTAGTGAAAATCCAGGGGCTCTCTTTGCCTGTGTGGAATCCTGCTGCAAGTAGGACTGTGTTGGCTCAGGGTGGGGTGGGGGTGGGGTGGGGGTCCGCAGCCAGTCTTCTCCCATAATGTCCCCTGCTGCAAACCCAATCATTACTTTAACTTTTATATGCGGTATATATAAGAAATATGAGTTTCTTAAGAAATAAAGAAAGGAAGTGAATTCCACACATAGAATCCCATTCTGTTTACTTCTAAAGTTTGGTGTACCTTGATATGCTGGGTAGCTCTGGAACCTGGAACTTCCAGAATTTACAGCGCCCACTCTTCTCCTTTGACCCAAGACTGGAAAATTCTGGGCACAATGTGAAAAACGCCTTTGCCAAACAACCCACCACACCGAATATTCCTCATCAGGTGTTTCCACCGAATTTCCTCAGATAGGAGGAAGTTCTGTTCGAAGCCCCCTCCAAAGACAGTCTCTACAATCTTACCAGCTGAGAAAAGCCACCCAACCCCATTACGTTAAATAAATAAAAGAAATATGAAACAAACAGCCATCAAAACCAAAACCTCCTTAAATAAGTCCAGCTATTGCACATTTAAGCATTTCACACACCCCCACAGAGTTTGTTAAATCTCAAGTCCATCTATGCTTTTGCCCTTCAGGTTATTATTATTATTATTTGTTTCCTTTTGTGAAATGCGCTTCCTCTCCTCGGCCTTTTGACATTTCATTTTGAAAACAAGCAAACGAAAAGTATTTCGCTTCTCATCTTCCGAAGAGGGAAGAAAGATAAAGAGGAACGAAAAAGCCCCGAACCCACTAGATTTTTATGAGATCATTCCGTTCCTGGCACGGGTCAGAGTCCGCCCATCTCGTCGACGGTAATGTGTTTCAAAGGCCTTACACGGAGCTTTCCCCCACACTGTCCTTGGCGAGTCCTGCCATTTTGGTTCCATTAAAAAAACACACAACAACAGGCTGGAGTTTTGCTGTCAGCCGTCAGCGTGATGGAAGATGCGTTGAGGCTTAAATCCAGGAGCGGGGAGAGGAAAGGGGAGGCGACGCAAAGGCTGTTCTCACAGATAGTCATCCTCGCTGGAAGGGGACGTCAACCCACAGTCCTCGGAATCGGAGTCTGACATGCTTTCGGAAGGAGTCCGGCTCATCTTCCACACATGGGTGGAGAAGGTCTTCCCCCAGCTGCAGGGGTAGCCCACAGTCCTTAGCTGATAGAGTAACTCCAGGCCAAGAGGCCCGTGGCTCCTCTCACTTCACTTGCTGCCTTTCGTGCTCCTCTGTTTGCTCATCGCCGTCAGCATCTGGCTGATGTAAGACGTCAGGAGGTCGTCCATCTTGTAGCCCTGAGGGAAGAGTCGAGAGGGACAAGTTTCACACACCCTGATAGCACTGTCGGCATCCGGGGGGTCGAAAGGCCAGCTGGCTAGCCCCCGGCTGGATCGTCCCTTTCTCAGCCGTGCAACTGCGAAGATCCATCGACCTTGGGCTCCGACATGAATAATAATAATACAGTGGTGCCTCGCTAGACGATCTTTTCTTATAATGAAAAATTTGTCTAGTGAATCCCATAGAAATGCATTGATTTTTTTTTTGCCCATAGGAATGCATTAATTGAATTTCAATGCATTCCTATGGGAAACCGTGATTCGCTAGACGAATTTTTCATAAAACGAATTCGTCTAGCGAGGCAACCTCCGCTAGAAAAAACCTTTCGTTAAGCGGAAATTTCGTTAAGCAGGGCATTTGTTAAGCAAGGCACCACTGTAATACTACTACTACTACTACTACTACTAATAATAATAATAATTTATTATTTATTATTTATTATTTATACCCTGCCCATCTGGCTGGGTTTCCCCAGCCACTCTGGGCGGCTTCCAACAGAAAAATGAAATAAAATAATCAATTAAACATTAAAAGCCTCCCTAAACAGGGCTGCCTTCAGATGCCTTCTAAAAATCTGGTAGCTGTTATTCTCTTTGACATCTGGTGGGAGGGCGTTCCACAGGGCAGGCGCCACCACCGAGAAGGCCCTCTGCCTGGTTCCCTGCAACCTGGCTTCTCGCAACGAGGGAACCGCCAGAAGGCCCTCGGCACTGGACCTCAGTGTCCGGGCAGAATGATGGAGGTGGAGACGCTCCTTCAGGTATACTGGACCGAGGCCATTTAGGGCTTTAACGGTCAGCACCAACACTTTGAACGGTGCTCGGAAACGTACTGGGATCAGTGACTCAAGCCTCCCAGACTTGAGCACACAATACTTAGCAGTGTAAACTGCCCAACAGAAGAGGCTGAGGCTGTGGATACATACAACAACTATGGATTTACATAAACCAGTACAAAGAAACATGTCGTCTCTCCTTGCCATCTTCTCTGAGAGAGAGAGTCAAAACAAAAGCAATACAGCGGAAGTTCCGCTTCCAGCTCTGAGGTCCAGAAAGCTTGTTATTATAATATATATATTTATGAAGCAAAAGCAGAATTTCTCATGCACCATTGGTTCTGCGCCAGGACCCAAATTCTGCCCTGACAGAAGGAGCAAGGATCTGAGAAACCCATGGCAGAGAGGGCCATCTTCTGCCTCAGACGCAGCCGTGCTTGTGAATACCAATTGCTGGAAACCTCAGAGGCAGGGAACAAGGGGCAGTGCTCTTGTCGTCAGATCTTGTTTGCGCATTTCCCACAGCCATGCGGTTGGCCACTGGGGGAACAGGGTGGTGGACTAGATGGGTCACCAGTAGGGCCGGCGCGTCCATTTAGGCAAACTAGGCAGCTGCCTAGGGTGCCACAATGGAGGGGGCGCACTGGCCAGCCTGCCAGCCTGCCCGGCGCTGCCCCCCTGTCACCTGCGCCTGTCACCTGTTGAGCGGCCTGAAGATGGTCAGCAGCTGACAGGCGCAATGGAGGCGGCCCCAGGCTCACGCTCCCCGCGCGAAGCTCCGGAGGGACGCGGGGAGCGCAAGCCTGGGACCGCCTCTCTGCTGTTCAGCGGAGGCGCGAAGCTCTGGAGGCATGCAGGGAGTGCGAGCCTGGGGCTGCCTCCTCCGCGCCTGTCACTGCTGAGCGGCTTCAGGCCGCTATCCCGAGGCACGGGCGTGCCTCCGGAGAGCGGCCTGAAAGCGCTCAGCAGCTGACAGGCGCAGTGAAGGCGGCCCCAGGCTCGCGCTCCCTGCGCGAAGCTCCGGAGGTGCGCGGGGAGCGCGAGCCTGGGGCCACCTCGCCGCACCTCTCAGCTGTTTTTTTATTTTTATTTTTTATTTTTCTACTTTTTATTTTTTCTATTTTCTATTGTTATTTATTTATTTATTATTATTTATTAATGTGTGGTGGTGGTGGGGTGCCAGAAGGTGATCTCGCTTAGGGCGCAAAAAACCCTAGCGCCGGCCCTGGCCACCAGCCTGATCCAGCGAACTCTTCTTACATTCATATGAGTGTTTCTAAGCTAGGGTTGTGGGGCTGGATCTGGCCAGCATTCCACATCATCTCCCCACCACCTTGGGGACCAGGTTTGGTAGGGAGGTGGTGCCACCAACCTGCCAGTCACCTGACATCACAATGGCACCAGGCGGCCATTTTAAAACTCAACCCATGCAGGCCAACTCAAGCCCACACAGCATGACCAACAGCAGATGGCCAAGGCCTTGGAGGAGCCTGTGTACAGGGGGTTTCTGAAGCCCCACAGCCTGAAGGTCCATTTTCCTCCCCATTTGGGAACTGTGTGCGCCTGGAAGCGTTTTGGGTGACTTACCAGCGAAGTCTCGCAGAGCAGCTTGCTCCCCCGCACCAGGTTGCCGATGGTGATGTGGAAGTAGGTGTTGCCGCTGCTCCAGTTGGAGATCTTTGTGAACGGGTGCGTGATGAGAATATCCTGGGGACACGGGGAAGGAAGTCAGGAGTGTCACCACAGACCCGACTCTGGACCCTGTCTCCCCACTCCATCGACCCAGCCTTCAGCAACGCCATGGAAACAAGGGATCCACCACATAGGGTCCTGAAATGATCTGTGAAACTCACATTTCTCCAGGTTTTGTGATGCAATTCTCCATCCAAAAGTGGGATATCAATATGTGAACATTAGGCATTGGTTGGTGGGCATCTGTCTGTCTCGAGACACAGTGGAGTGCACCTCTGGCGGTGAAGTCAAACCACTGCCTTAGCAGTGAGCTCCCCGGCTGCAAGCCCGGGCAGTTTTGGTATAAAGGTAAAGGTAAAGGGGCCCCTGACCATCAGGTCCAGTCGTGTCCGACTCTGGGGTTACGGTGCTAATCTCGCTCTATAGGCCGAGGGAGCCGGCGTTTGTCCGCGGACAGCTTCCGGGTCATGTGGTCAGCATGACAAAGCCGCTTCTGGCAAACCAGAGCAGCGCACGGAAACGCCGTTTCCCTTTCCGCCGGAGAGGTACCTATTTATCTACTTGCACTTTGATGTGCTTTCGAACTGCTAGGTTGGCAGGAGCAGGGACTGATCAACGGGAGCTCTCCCCGTCGCAGGGATTCGAACCGCCGACCTTCTGATCAGCAAGCCCTAGACTCTGTGGTTTATCCCACAGTGCCACCTGGGTCCCTTTTGGTATAATTGTGCATAAAAATGCATATATTGGCAAAAATCGAGATATAAAAATGCGTTGCATCAGGGAAAATTACGTACAAGAAAATGCGCGTAGTAGGAGAAATACATTCCAAAACGTTGATGAATTTTTGGGACTCGGAGGACGTTAAAAGCAGCAATCACAAAGTGATGCAGAAATGCATTGAACTGAATATAAGATCAAAAAACTGAAGAGGGCAAATATAGCCACCTCCAGTCAGTGATAGAATGCAGGGAAAAGGCCTTTAGGTTCCACCTCATCATCGACATCAGGGTCCCCAAACTAAGGCCCGGGGGCCGGATGCGGCCCAATCACCTTCTAAATCCAGCCCACGGATGGTCCAGGAATCAGCATGCTTTTACATGAGTAGAATGTGTTCTTTTATTTAAAATGCATCTCTGGGTTATTTGTGGGGCATAGGAATTGGTTCATTTTTTTTTTTCAAAATATAGTCCGACCCCCCCCCCCACAAGGTCTGAGGGACAGTGGACCGGCCCCCTGCTGAAAAAGTTTGCTGACCCCTGATCTACATCATGTTGGTGAAACTTTTTGGCTGCAGGCCGACTTTGGCAGATGGGCGGGGCAACACACCTGCCAATCTTGATACTTTGCATGGGTGACAGAAAAGCTTTAGGGAAGCTGCATGAAAGACCTGCCTTACCTTGGTTTTGCGATCAATGAGGCTGACGCCGTGCTTGTTGATGGCGATCAGGAGGAGTTCTGGGTAATTTGGATCAGTTGTTTGCTGTTTGGAGTGCAAGGATGAAGACATGTTAAAGGGCTGGGGCCAAAAATGACACCCACATGCCAAGGCCCCTGCCCCTCTCATTATTATTATTTTAAATAAGGGTTGTTTTGTGTGTGTGTGTGTGTGTGTGTGTGTGTGTGTGTGTGTGTGTGTTGCTTTTTCTGTGTTTTATTTGTTTGGCATGTGCATGCAGATGTTTCGTCTTGTTTTCAGGCCAGGGGGACATTGCCTGCTTCAATTCTGTGCAATGGGTATTTTTTTGTGCCTGCAACAATTCAAAGGTTGGGGACCCCGGCTGCCCGTTTAGGAACTGATTGGGTTTCATTTGTTTATTTAATAAAATTTATACACCCCTTGATTCAGGGCCGGCGCTAAGGCAAGGCTGGGTGGCGCAATGCGCCAGGGCACCGGGCCGCCAAGGGGGCGCTGTGTTGCTGTGCCTGCGGCAGCCGCGCTGTGCGCGACACCCGCCACACAGCCGCACTGCGAAACGGGGCGGTGGGGCACCGGAGGGATCTTCGCACCATTATTATTATTATTATTATTATTATTATTATTATTATTATTTATTTATACCCTGCCCATCTGGCCGGGTCTCCCCAGCCACTCTGGGCGGCTTCCAACAGAAGAATAAAACACAATAATCTATTAATCATTAAAAGCCTCCCTGAACAGGGCTGCCTTCAGATGTCTTCTAAAAGTCTGGTAGTTGTTTTCCTTTTTGACATCTGTTGGGAGGGCGTTCCACAGGGTAGGTGCCACCACCGAGAAGGCCCTCTGCCTGGTTCCCTGTAACTTGGCTTCTCGCAACGAGGGAACCGCCAGAAGGCCCTCGGTGCTGGACCTCAGTGTCCGGGCAGAACGATGGAGGTGGAGACGCTCCTTCAGGTATACAGGACCGAGGCCATTTAGGGCTTTAAAGGTCAGCACCAACACTTTGAATTGTGCTCAGAAACGTACTGGGAGCCAATGTAGATCTTTCAAGACCGGTGTTATGTGGTCTCGGCGCCAGATACGCTTAAGACGGGCCTGCCTTGATTGTTAACAAAACACACACACACACCTCAAAGTGGTTTACAAACAAGAAAACAGTATAATCAGAGAAAAAATAATCACAACCCTACTTGAAAACAAGTTAAAACAGATTAACATCGCCTCCACTCTCTAAGCATCAGGGCAGGGCCGTCTCAAGCAGGTCGGGCGCCCTGGCACTGAGGCACGGAGATCGCTCCGGCGCCCCCGCCCTCGCAGCGCACAGCACGGCTTCTGCACGGCTTCGTCGCGCAGCGCCCCCCCTGCCGGCCCGGCGCCCTGGCGCCCCCGCCACCAGGACTGCACCTAGAGCCAGGCCTGCATCAGGGTAGGCTTTTCTAAACGGGAATGTTTTTTGTAGGCACTGAAAAAGAGTACAGTGAAAAACGCCTGCTTGATTTCAATATGCAGGGAGTTCCAAAGGGTAGATGCTGCCACCCTAAATGATATGCCAATTCATCTGTGTATATATATTATTTTTATTATTCATACCACGCTCCAGGGATTATGAACAAAAGGCAAGAATACAGATTTTGTCACTAAAAGCAGCAGGCAAGCAAGCAAATATTTCTGATGCCCATGTTCCACCCTAGATCCCTGGGCCCTCCAGAGGACATAAAGATGGACCCATCTCTACCTTCACTTCGAAGAAAGCAGATCCAAACGTAGGCCACTTGAATACAATCTTCAGGAAGGCAAGCTTGGATTCTTCTCTCGTTTTGCCAGCGTGCTTGTTGAAATAGGCCACAATGGACTGCACAGAAGGAGTAAAATACATTTCGGTTTCTCATTCTTCTAAATCTGAAGTTCCGTTTCCCAGATTTCCTCCACATCAATTTGTGATTTTTTTTAAAAAAAAGTCTTCATGAATATTCACCAGCATTTTGGTGCGAAATTCTAATTTGAAAGCAATTTTGCCTCAAGTTCACTTTTTTGCAAAGCAGTTGTCCATAAACAATGCATTTTATATGCATTTATTGGCACATTTCACCCTAGTATATGCATTTTTGTGCATGGTAGTTCAGTTGTGATTCCTGCATTACAGCGGGGGTTGGACTAGATGACCCTTTGGGTCCCTTAGCATTCTAAGATACTATGATTCTATTATTTAGTGCACTGGGAAAAGGAAAAGGAAAACAGAGAAGTGCTGATTTAAAAGGATGACTGTGTTTCAGTTTTAGTTACAGGTAGGTAGCCGTGTTGGTCTGACGTAGTCGAAACAAAACAAAAAAATCCTTCCAGCAGCACCTTAAAGACCAACTAAGTATGTCTTTAACTAAGTTTGTCTTCAACTAAGATACCAAAATAAAAACTTAGTTGGTCTTTAAGGTGCTGCTGGAAGGAATTTTTTTTATTGTGTTTCAGTTTGTGTATTGTAACAGAAAGTGAGAATCAGGTATGTTTGCATTTAAATGCAAACTGAACTGAATTCTACCTCCATCTCAACAAGCAATCAAGGACACCAACCACATAATTTGTGTGCAAGTTAAATGATGTTAGGGATCTGGGGTTTTTTGATCTGGGACAGTGCTGGATTTAGTATAAGTTAAACAAGCTATAGCTTAGGGCCCCACTCTCTTGGGCACCCCCCCAAAAAATAAAAGGAAAAAAAATAACTGGATGTACATTTCCGAAATATAAGATAAAAAACAAATAGAATAAAACCTACATATAGCAACAGTGTTTTGTGTTGTGTAGGCTCCTATGATGTAAGTCATGGGCCCCGCCTGCTCGCCTGCTTCCTAAAATATCACTGGTTTGCTCCTTTCTGCTGACGCCTTGCCAACAAAGGTCTGTATAGTTAAAGCTATAGTTTTCCCAGTAGTGATGTATGGAAGTGAGAGCTGGACCATAAAGAAGGCTGATCGCCAAAGAATTGAAGCTTTTGAATTATGGTGCTGGAGGAGACTCTTGAGAGTCCCATGGACTGCAAGAAGATCAAACCTATCCATTCTGAAGGAAATCAGCCCTGAGTGGTCCCTGGAAGGACAGATCGTGAAGCTGAGGCTCCAATACTTTGGCCACCTCATGAGAAGAGAAGACTCCCTGGAAAAGGCCCTGATGTTGGGAAGGATTGAGGGCACAAGGAGAAGGGGACGGCAGAGGACAAGATGGTAGGACAGTGTTCTCGAAGCTACGTGACCAAACTGCGGGAGGCAGTGGAAGACAGGAGTGCCTGGCGCGCTCTGGTCCATGGGGTCACGAAGAGTTGGACATGAATAAACGACTAAACAACAACAACAACAACAACAACAACAACAACAACAATATATAGGGTGCCTACATTCTGCATGGACTGGTTGTATGGCAACATTTGCAAATGGCTGTAGATAGCTATTAGGTCCATAAATGACCACAGAGCATATATCCGCCACACAAAACAGCGACATTTTGTTGTTGACAAAGGACAGCTGGACATAAAGGGCACCATTACCTTCAGCAGCTTAGGGCCTCATCAAACCTAAATCCGGCCCTGATCTGGGAGATGGTAGTGCTGCAAAAGACATGCATGTAGGAAGGAAAGGGTGCAAAGTGGGGTCCAGGGGTGCAAGTGGGACATTGGGGGTGCTGGAGCAGACCTACCCTCTTCCAGTCATCTGGAGACAGCTGCCGAATGAGAGACTCGGGCACCAGCTCCTTGAGGAGTTTAGGAATGGTGGGGAAATAGGACTTGTCATCTTCAAACTTCACCCTATAGATGAGGGCCCCAAGTTGCAGGACTTCCTCCCTCGAGCATTTATGGTAGCCACGAAGGTACTTTGGTAATTCCTGCACCAGGGGGAGAGAGAAAGAGAGAGACAGAGCATTTTGCAAAGTCACAGCAGCAAAAAAGAGGACTCTGCCTGTAGAGATGGAGAGCACCACATTTTCCTGTGTATAAGACGATCTTTTTTCCCCTTAGAAACAATAGGCAAAAAGTGTGGGTTGCCTTATACCTGGATAGCGGGGGGACGGACGGACAGGTGATTGGTGGCAGCAGCAGCCAGTAGGAGATTGGCAGCAGCAATTGGGCGTGTGATTGGTTGCTGTGGCCAGGTCTGCTCACGACTGGCTGCAGCAATTGGCCGGTTGGTTTGCATGTGTGTGCCGGCGTGTGTGCAACCGGTTGTAGTTGCGTCAAGTGGGCAGGTGGGCTTTTGGCGGCGAGCCTGCATATGATGTGTGCAGTTTTCAGTGGCGGGCAGGCTGTAGAGCAATTGGTGGCGTTGAACCTCCCCCCAAAGAAAAGTTCAACAACTCTGGACAATCTCCCCCCCAAAAAAGCTCACCACGTTTGGGCAATCCCCCCCATTTTTATTTGTTACGGCCCCCATAAACAGGGGGGAAATACGGCATATCTTTCTTTCACAGCTTCTGGATGGGTTCATGGGGCGGTGTCTTGCACAAAGCCTGGAATAGCCTGTTGTTGTTGCTGACAAATAGTGAACCAAGCAAATTGCGCTCCGGCCATTTGCCTGAAGGGTACTTCTCCCTCGCTGCTTCTAAAAGGATCCTAAATGTAGGTGCCTGAGGTCAAGAGTTAACTTTTCTGTTAATGTGACCTTTGTCTCATTGCTTTTGCAGTTGCTAATGTGAGACTACAAATGCCTGACCCACCCACCCCCCAGACCGCATGTTTGGTGATAGGTAATACCTGATAATAGTGGAATATGGAGTCGGCCATCGAATCCTTTCCAGGCACAGTGTTTGTCCATAGTTTTTTCATGAAGAACACTTGGTAGGTGAGAGAAGGCACTATCCCTGCCCAAAGAAATCGTTGCAAAATTAAGCTAGGAAGTGGCTGTGCATTCCAGGGCAGCGTACTGTATGTGGAACGACAGCCTAGTTCTCCCCGAGGTCTGGGCTGGAGCACTTTAGATAGGAATCTGTGACCAGACCATTTTGCTTTTCTCGCTTTCCCCATGAATATAATGCATATTTGCATTGCCTTTTGACTAACATGATACATTTTTGCGCACGCTCTGCTGCAATGCATTGCGTTTTTCTTCACGTTACTTGGCTGTAGAATTGCGCTGCAAAATATGGAAAACCACCCTGAGATCTATAGATGGAAGGGCTGTGAACAAATTATAATAACAATAGCAATGATGATGATAGTAATGATGTGTGAATTGTTTTGGAAATTGCAAAATAGGCACGTTTGCCTTTTAAATGCACGCGCTCACACACACACGCACACACAATCCTTGCACGTAGAAAACTAGTATGTCAGGGAGAAGTGTTCTAATTCCAGCCTCAAAAGAACAGGCAGTCATGAGCTAGTGTGGTGCAGTGATTAGAGTGTTGGCCCTGGGAGATCAGGGTTCGAATCCCAATCTGCCATGTTGCTCCCTGGGAGACCTTGGGCCAGTCATTCAATCTTAGCCTAACCTACCTCACAGGGCTGTTGTGGAGATAAAATCAGAGAACCATGCATACCATTTTGACCTCCTTTATTATGAATGATAAACAAAGGAAAACGGACGTTTCCATCAGGCTATCATTAAGTGCTCTCCAAATGAAAGGACACAGGCAATTATACAGGTATTTACCATCTTTTGGTGGTCTGGCTTTCTTGATCCAATCTGTCAGGTGCCTGACAAAGTCAAAGAAGAAGTCCCCTTCAGGTACGCTGATGACCTGGAAGAAAACATAGAATCATAGACCCATAGAGTTGGAAGAGACCACAAGGGCCGTCCAGTCCAACCCCCTGCCAAGCAGGAAACACCATCAAAGCATTCCTGACAGATGGCTGTCAAGCCTCCGCTTAAAGACCTCCAAAGAAGGAGACTCCACCACACTCCTTGGCAGCAAATTCCACTGCCGAACTGCTCTTACTGTCAGGAAGTTCTTCCTAATGTTTAGGTGGAATCTTCATTCTTATAGCTTGAATCCATTGCTCCGTGTCCGCTTCTCTGGAGCAGCAGAAAACAACATTTCTCCATCCTCTATATGACATCCTTTTATATAATTGAACATGGCTATCATATCACCCCCTTAACCTTCTCTTCTCCAGGCTAAACATGCCCAGCTCCCTAAGCCGTTCCTCATAAGGCATCGTTTCCAGGCCTTTGACCATTTTCGTTGCCCTTTTCTGGACACGTTCCAGCTTGTCAGTATCCTTCTTGAACTGTGGTGCCCAGAACTGGACACAGTACTCCAGGTGAGGTCTGACCAGAGCGGAATACAGTGGTACTATTACTCCCCTTGATCTAGCAAAGGCAATGAACATGGCAATGAACCAACGGCAAAGCAGCCTGTGCTTCCACTTGCCAAGCGAATCGCGCCTGTTGATTTATGCTGGTTTTGGAAGGTGCTCAGGCTTTGGTGAGCCTGCGTGGAAAAAGCATTTCTACAATGGAGGGGTAGCCAGCCACCGAGGATGCTGTGATACCTTGGGCTCATGGATGGCCAACTGCAGGGATATTCTTGGCCAACCTTTTTCACTGCTCCATTTGCCCCAACCCCCCCCCCCCCGAATTAAGCCTGGAAGGAAGGGAAAGGAATGTCACCTGTTGGCTGCCTGGTGGAAATATCTAAGCCCATGACGCAATGGCGATTTGTATGATTCCAGCCGGGGAAGCTGTCCACAACCCTCTGATATGATGCCAAATGAAGCCCTGGTCGTCCACTCACCTTGTCAGAGATTTTGACAAAGAGGCTGAAACCCTCCGGTGACTTAAGCAGCAGCCGGTTGGAGATGTTCTGGCAGAAGTCCTTGGCTTTTGTGCTCGATTCCACTTCAAACGCCTGCCAAAAAAATAAAATAAAAATGGAGCAGGAACTTGAGAAGGTTGTGGTGCTTAAGGCCTGAGACCTTATTTATTTATTTCATGTATCGCTTACTGCCAAAATCATACGGGGGGGGGGGGGCTATTGTTTTCGTTTGTCACTCTGGTCTGTGTTTTTATATCGTAAACCACCCTGCGATCCTTGGCTGGAGGACGGTACAGAAATTTAATAAATGAAAATGAAAATGACATGGGCTTCTAAGTGGTTTGCAAAGTGTTAAAAGCAAATAAATAATTATTTTATGACGTTTGTATTCAGCCCTAAACCTGTAGATCTCAGAGTGGTCCACAATATAAAATTGCGAGCAGCTGTTTTATTACAGAAAAATTTCAGAAACAGACTGGAAAGAGAAGTTGCTGAATTGGAACTCATTACCAAGCTTAAAACCATGGAGCCACCTGGGATGAACAAAGACATTGGATTCTTATCTCATTATGCATGATCAAGCTTTCTTTAGCGCCTCAGCGCTTGCTTTTTCCCCACAGGACCAATTGCAGTCATCAGCAGTCGTTAACAGCCATCAACAGGTTTACCACTCCTATCAGCCCATCACCCATTCCCACCCCCCCACCCTCTGGTATATACATAAGGGTCTGGCTCCTCTGTTTCAAGTGTATCTGACGAAGTGTGCATGCACACGAAAGCTCATACCAAAATAAAAACTTAGTTGGTCTTTAAGGTGCTACTGAAGGAATTTTTTTATATTGCTTAAAAAAAGGAATACATGATAAAAACAAAAACAAAGACAACCCAATAGCAACAATGCAATATAAGCATCCCTCATTAAAATATGCAATAAAACGATCCCATTAAAATGGATCACCTAGTCCTGCTACTCATCTGTGGAAACCTGAACCCAGCTCTTTCAGCTTCTGCCTTCTGTAAGAAGGCACAGTTTTATGAAGACTAGGACTAGCTGCCTGAGAAACAGTTTCTTTCCAAATGCGATTTTGGTTTTAAATGCAGTGTAAGGTAGTCTCTTTATGGGGGTATATTGTATTTAATTATGGGGTATCAGAGTCGGGGGGGATAATCAGGATGGGATAGCAGGCTTGTTGGTTTTGAATGTCTGATGTAGAGTTTTTTTCAATTTCATTTTTTTTTTTAAATATTTTTTATTAAATTTTCCGATTATAAACAACAAATAAAGACAATCATGACAATCTTATTTCCAAATCCGAATGTCCACATCCAAAATATAACATATAATGAAAACATATACAATGAAGAAAAAAAAAACAATAATAACAATAAAATTACCTAATTTTAAATTTCTTAATTCCTTATTGGACCCCCCTCGAGCCCCCTTTTTAACGGTTCCAATATCGGCTCCACTTTACAGGTTTCATTTTTTCCCCAAAACCTCCTATTTCCCCATCTGCAACCTATATAATTGCTTAAAATCCCCTTCAAATGTCTAAGTTACAATACTTCTTAACATATATTCTAAATTTCTTCCAGTCTTCTTGCAGCTTCTCGTCTCCCCGGTCGCGTAGTTTCCCGGTCAGGTCAGCAAGTTCCATATAGTCCAACATTTTCATCTGCCATTCATCCACTGTTGGTAGCTCAGATGTCTTCCAGTACTTTGCTAGTAATACTCTTGCCGCAGTCGTGGCATACAAAAACAAATTCCAATCTTTATTAGGTAATTCTCTTCCCATTATGCCCAAAAGAAAGGACTCTGGTTTCTTAATAAACGTAGTCTTAAAGACTCTTTTCAATTCATTATAAATCCTTTCCCAGAAGTCCTTTACTAATGGACACGTCCACCACATATGATAAAACGTTCCTATTGCCTCCTTACATTTCCAACATTTATTATCCTGGTTATGGTACATCTTTGCAAGTTTTGCTGGGGTCAAATACCATCTATACATCATTTTCATCATATTTTCTCTCAAGACCGTGCATGCCGTAAATTTCATATTCTTTTTCCATAACCTTTCCCAATCCTCCATCATAATGTTGTGTCCCACATCTTTTGCCCAATCTATCATTACCTTTTTTGTTTGTTCATCTTTCGTATGCCACTGCAGTAGCAGATTGTACATTCTGGAAAGATTCTTTGTCTTTGGATCTAGCAGTTCTGTTTCCAGCTTGGATTTTTCCTGTGAAAAACCATTTTTCTTATCTAGCTTATACATTTCATTTATCTGGTGGTATTGGAGCCAGTCATCTACCTTACTTCTTAACTGCTCATACGTTTTTAACTTTAATTGGCCTCCTTCCTCCACCAAGATATCTCTATATTTGGGCCACCTGGCCTCCATAGTCAATTTTTTATGAGCCTTAGCTTCCAAAGGTGAGATCCACAGGGGTGTTCTCCTCTCTAATAAATCTTTATATTTAATCCACACCTTCAACAATGATTTTCTAATTACATGATTTTTGAAACTTTTATGATTCTTGACTTTGTCATACCATAAATATGCATGCCATCCATAAGCATTATTAAATCCTTCCAAATCTAAAACATCTGTATTTTCTAGTAAACACCAATCTTTCAACCAACAAAAAGCGGCAGCTTCATAATAAATCTCAAGATCTGGCAGGGAAAAACCTCCTCTCTCTTTACTATCTGTTAACAATTTATATTTAATTCTCGGTTTTTTCCCTTGCCAAATGAACTTAGATAACACCTTCTGCCACTCTTTAAAGCATTCCACCTTATCTATAATTGGCAACATTTGAAACAAAAATAACATTCTTGGCAATACATTCATTTTCACAACTGATATTCTTCCTGACAAAGACAATTTTAAATCCGACCATCTTTCAACCTCCCTCTTGATCTCATTCCAAACTTTCACATAATTATTTTTATATAAATCCAAATTTTTCGCAGTTAAATTCACCCCTAAGTATTTCACTTTTTTCACAAATTGTAGGCCGGTGGCTTCCTCCAATGTCTTTTTCTCTTCCGGTGTCAAGTTTTTATCTAACACTTTGGTTTTACTTTTATTCAATTTAAAACCAGCAACACTGCCAAACTCTTGGATTAAGTTCAGTGCGTTAATCGCACTGGTTTCTGGGTCTTGCAAAGTTAAAACAAGGTCATCAGCAAAGGCTTTTAACTTAAATTGTTTCCTCCCTACCCCCACTCCTTTAATCGATTCCTCTCTTCTAATCATTGACAAGAGCACCTCCAGGACCGATATAAATAAGAGGGGTGATAGGGGGCACCCCTGTCTGGTTCCTTTTTCAATTCTAATTTCCTCTGATACCCCACTATTTACAATGATTTTTGCTTTCTGCTCTGTGTAAACTGCATTTATCGCATTCATAAAACCACTTCCCGTCCCCATCCTTTCCAAATTCTTCTTCATAAAGGCCCAAGAGATATTATCAAATGCCTTTTCCGCATCAATAAAAATCAACATCGCTTTTTTGTTAATTTTCTCCTGTAAATACTCCAAAATATCAATTACATTTCTAATATTATCCTTCATATGTCTGCCCGGCAAAAAGCCAGCCTGGTCCGAATGAATCAAATCCCCCAACACCGTCTTCAATCTGGAGGCCAAAATATTTGCAAAAATTTTATAATCCACATTCAATAAGGATATGGGGCGGTAATTCTTGATTTGAGTTTTGTCCATTTCTGGTTTTGGTATCAGCGTGATGAAAGCTTCTTTCCAGGAGTCCGGTGCCCCCCCTCCCCTCAGGATCTCATTGCACAAATCTGTCAGTGGTCTTATCATCCCTTTAAAGCTTTATAATATTTAGCTGTCAGTCCGTCCGGTCCCGGGGCTTTCCCGAGTTGCATCTGATTTATTGCATTTTCCACTTCTTGTATCGTTATCTGGTGGTTAAGTAGGGTAGTTTTATCCTCTGGAATCTTTTGCAACCCATTTCTGTCCAAAAACTGCTCGATCTTGTCCAAATTCTCCTTTTCTTTTTTATATAGCTGTTTGTAGTACTTCTGGAAGCATTTTCTGATCTCTGCAGGTTTCTCTATATTTCTCTCATCCTGAATTAAATTTGTTATTATATTTTGCTTCTGTCAAAATGCAAATAGATAAATAGGTACTGCTACAGCAGGAAGGTAAACGGCGTTTCCGTGTGCTGCTCTGGTTCGCCAGAAGCAGCTTAGTCATGCTGGCCACATGACCTGGAAGCTATACGCCGGCTCCCTCGGCCAATAATGCGAGATGAGCGCGCAACCCCAGAGTCGGTCACGACTGGACCTAATGGTCAGGGGTCCCTTTACCTTTACCTTTATCATTCAATAACTATCTATCATCTATCTATCATCTTCCTTGACTGAAGATACTCTCAACAGCCCTGTTCCCAACTCACAGACTATAGTGTCTCCACATCTGAAGGCAGCCCTGTTTAGGGAAGTTTTTAATGGGTGACATTTTAATGTATTTTAATCCTTGTTGGAAGCCACCCAGAGTGGCTGAGGAAACCCAGCCAGATGGGCGGGGTACAACTAAACAACAACAACAACAACAACAACAACAACAACAACATTTTATCCACAGGCTGTGGCCTTGTTTATTTTGTTCAATTCCCCCCCTCTTTCCTTTCCTTTTTTTTGCTTTTACCTCATCTGTGTCATCTGGGAAGTACACTTTATGGAAAATCTGAGTTGTTTTGTGCTGAATTGCCTCGACTTCTACCAGATGGGGCGGGTACTTCCGAGATCCGTTCCTGAAAAACAAAACAAAAACAAAAAAAACTTGCTGTAGAGCATGCCTTCATTTATTTATTTAAAATTACTTAATGCATTTAATATATCCTTTCTCTCAAGCTGGGATTCAAGGCAGCTTCCAACATTTAAAAACATCACTTATGAAATACAAAGCAATAAAAACAAATTACAGTCGTACCTTGGAAGTCGAACAGAATCCGTTCTGGAAGTCCATTCAACTTCCGAAACATTTGGAAACTAAAGCGCGGCTTCCGATTGGCTGCAGGAAGCTCCTGCAGCCAATCAGAAGCCATGGAAGCCCCATCGGACGTTCGGCTTCCAAAAGAACATTCAAAACCCGGAACACTCACTTCCGGGTTTCGATTGCTCAGGAGCCGATTTGTTCGGGACCCAAGGCGTTCGAGATCCAAGGTCCGACTGTAGTTGAAAACAACCCGAAAGAAGATCGCAGGGTCTGCGCTGGTTCATAAGGGGGAAAGCGGCTCTTGAGGTATTGCGGTCCCAATCCTTCTGCATGCAAAGCAGCTGCTCCACCCATGAGCTGACAATCCCTTCCTAGCAGCTTGGGTAAAGGTAAAGGGACCCCTGACCATTAGATCCAGTCGTGACCAACTCTGGGGTTGTGGCGCTCATCTCGTGTTATTGGCCTAGGGAGCCGGCGTATAGCTTCCAGGTCATGTGGCCAGCATGACAAAGCCGCTTCTGGCAAACCAGAGCAGCGCACGAAAACATCGTTTACCTTTCCGCTGTAGTGGTACCTATTTATCTACTTGCACATTGACGTGCTTTCGAACTGCTAGGTTGGCAGGAGCTGGGACCGAGCAACGGGACTTCACCCCGTCGCGGGGATTCGAACCACCGACCTTCAGATTGGCAAGCCCTAGGCTCTGTGGTTTAACCCACAGCACCACCCGCATCCCGCCACCCAGCAGCTTACCTGAGTGCTTTCTGCAGCCTCTGAATGCAGTCCGTGGCAAGCAGGTGATGCTTTCGAGACTGAACAAACCGCTGGACATGGGGCAGGAGCACATTACTGGGGGGGAAGAGGCCCGTACACAGCCAAAGGAGCTCCCAGCCTCTCTCTTCGCTGTACCTTTCCAGTAAGAAAACAAGAGCACACGGGGAAGAAAATGTGTCACTGCGGCACAAACACACACCAAAAGCCCTTAGCTTAAAACAGGCATCCCCAAACTGCGGCCCTCCAGATGTTTTGGCCTACAACTCCCATGATCCCTAGCTAACAGGATCAGTGGTCAGGGAAGATGGGAATTGTAGTCCAAAACATCTGGAGGACTGAAGTTTGGGGATGCCTGGCTTAAAATCTATAAAACATTTTTGTCGGCTGTTTCCACACCTTCTCCATTATTGGGGTTTCCCTTCTTTCCGTGCATTTACAAACAGCACCGGGTTTATAGTCGAGTTTTGTGACGTGCATCTTATTTGTTACTGTGTATTTTTCACAAATCTGGAAAAGTTCAATCAAACTAACAAAGTACCAGGAGATCAATAAAGAACAGAGAAGCTTATTTCTGTTTGGTTTGGTTTTGTGACCTGTGCCAATATACTAGAACACAGTCAGTCTCTGCCATTGTTGTTCAAACAGCGCTCCCATTTTTGTACAAACCGTTTCCTGAACCTGCGATATACAGGTGAAACTCGGAAAATTAGAATATCGTCGAAAACTGCATTTATTTCAGTAATGCAACTTAAAAGGTGAAACCAGTATATGAAGATAGATGTGTGACATGCAAAGCAAGATTTGTCAAGCCTTTATTTGTTGTAATTGTAATTATTTGTCATTAGGCGGGTCAATTATAAAGGGAATGTTATTAATGAAATGTAATGGCGATGTTTATTTTTGTTTATTTTTATATTATTGTAACTATTTGTTTTATTACTATGGAATTTCCAAAATAAAGCATTTGTAAAAATAAAAATAAAAAATAAGTTGCATTACTGAAATAAATGCACTTTTTGACGATATTCTAATTTTCCGAGTTTCACCTGTAAAATAATTCTTTTTTGTGTGTGTGCTTAAATTCTACGATCCTTGAAGATTGCTTGCCAGTGTTTGTCCTTCATTTGCATTTATCCCCCCGTCTTATTAGGGTATGATTTATTTATTTATTTTTTAAAAAACTCTGTTATGCCAATTATTATTAAGTAATTGATTTGATATTTAGGATTTCTCAAATCTCAACAAAAATCTGTAGCAAAGAAAGAAATGAAAAATGAGGTGGAGACATTTGGCAAAAAATTCTGCTTGCACCTACAAGCACATTCCTGGCTGATTCAAATATGGGAAGGTAGGAAGAGCTTCTCAGGTGAGGGAGAGCTGCTACATACTGGCAGTGAATCTTTCTCTGTCCACAGAAAGTTCTACTGCAAATGTTATTCCCGTGGAGACACGTAGAACCTCTTACTTAATGTGGTTGTCAGTGAGCTGCTTCAGAATTTGCGAGTAAATCTCATCTTTGAGCGGTTCGGCTTTCAAGGCGCCTTCAAATATCTGGTCTGTTAGCTCGTTCACCGAGCGGGTTCTTTTCGAAGGGTAGTCACCCATATACTTCAAGATGGGTGCACAGGAAAGGTTAAGGGTACAATAACCGGAACAGGCAGGAAATAATAAGGTAGCATTTCTACATCGCTTTTCTTGCGAATATTCAAGACGGCTTAAAAATCAAATGGAAACAATAGTCGTACCTTTGTTTTCAAACAGCTTAGTTCACGAATGTTTTGGCTCCCAAACGCCCCAAACCTGGAAGTGAGTGTTCTGGTTTGCGAACTACTTTTGGAAGCCAAACGTCCAGCAGAGCTTCCACAGCTTCCGATTGGCTGCAGAATCTTCCTGCAGCCAATCGGAAGTTGCGCTTGGGTTTTCGAATGCTTTGGAAGTCGAACGGACTTCCAGAACGGATTCCATTCAACTTCCAAGGTACGTGTGTACACCATTTGGTTGAATGGCAAAAGCAGTGCGGGAGGGTGGGGGACTAAGGGAAAGAGGGTATTCTCCTTTTGCCTATCATGGGAAGATTTTTGAACTGAAAGAAGAGACAAAGTTGGCCTGTTTTGTTGGGACCATGAGCTCTTCAAAGCGGTTTGCACAGGAGTATCGACCCTGGATGTTGTGAGGTTTGTGGGGTGCAGGAAATAGTTGATCACATTCTATGGTTTTTTTGGTGGGTTTTTTTTGCAGTACAGTGGTACCTCGGTTTAAGTACCCAATTGGTTCCAGAAGTCTGTACTTAACCTGAAGCGTACTTAACCTGAAGCAAACTTTCCCATTGAAAGTAATGGAAAGTGGATCAATCCGTTCCAGATGGGTCCGCGGAGTACTCTACCTGAGCGTATTTAACCCAAAGTACCGGTATGAGTGTAATTGGTTCTGGAAGTCTGTACTTAACCTGAAGCGTACTTAACCTGAAGTGAACTTTCCCGTTGAAAGTAATGAAAGTGGATTAATTCGTTCCAGACAGGTCCACAGAGTACTTAAACTGAAAGTACTCAAACCGAAGCGTACTTAAACCGAGGTATGACTGTATACAGAAGACACAAGGCCTCTCATTTGTAGGTTTTTGTGATTTGGTATTACAGACTTGTCCGTTGACACTGCCTTCATAAAAGGGGCTTAGAGCTGGATAATTTACGTCAGTTTGTGAAAGGTCGGAGGCTTCCTGGAAGGCTGTGTGTGAGAAATGTGATCATACCATTGCCACACCATAAAACCAGAAGAGGAAAAGGAAGGAGGAGGAGGAGGAGGAAGAAGAAGAAGAAGAAGAGATGGAGGGACCAATACACAACAAGGGTCATGGGACTTTCCCTAACAAAACTTGTTCTCTTAAGAGGTGGGCTGGTGGGACGCCCACTGCCATTTCCTAACACTTCACTGGCTTGAGCCAAATGAACAGTATTTTGGAAGGAACAAAAACCACCCAGATTTCAGGGACCGGGCTGAGGAGGGCTGCACCGAGGAGGAATGGTGGGAGCCACCCCCTCCCCCTGCTCATGAATCTCCCCAGGAGCAGGAGGACAGTATAGATCTGGAACAGTGGTTTGCAGAGGGGCATAGTTCAGAAGCCAGAAGCTGGGGAAAACTGGATGGGGAACAGTTAGGAGAAGAAACACTGGGAGAGAGAGAGTTAACCTAAGGTTACCAGACATCCCCATTTCCCAGGGACAGTCCCTGGATTTACAAATCAGTCCCCATACAAAATCCATTGAAGTTGAAAAGCGTCCCCGGATTCATTGAAAAAAATCTGGTAACCTTAAGTTAACAGATTCACAGTCTCTGGACAGCATCCACACACACCCCTTCTCCAAAGTCACAGAGAGCTCAGAAAGTATCAGAACAGAAAGCACAGAGGCTACAAACTCAGATTACAAGACGTATGAATGACGTAGATTAATAGGGACTATGGGGGGAGTATCCCTTAATTGGGAGCACCGCCATTTCCAGGAGATGTGTTCTTTGTTCCCTCCCTGTGATTATTAAAGATTCTAACTGGTAAGGCGCTCCTTTCGTTTGACCTCTTATCTACTGCCACGGAGGGTGGGTGGGTGGGTGGGAGAGGAAACCAATTCCCCAAAGCCTGTCACCAGTTTGTCTTTCAGACTCTGCCAGACAGGTAAAATGAGACCACTGGATTGTGACCAACTTCAGAAAAGGGATGGGCAAAGCTGACTACCACTCTCTCCGTGGCCTCATTCATGCCTGTTGGCTCAACGGGGGCACAGCACTTGGAAGGATATCAATGAACGCCATGCAGGCTTCTTGCGAGAGCTCCTCACTGCCCAGGACCTTCTTCAGCAATGGCTGCTTGATGGGCTCCCGGGTGTAGGACCACATCTTGTCTTTCCCTCGGTTCTTGGTGATCATGACTCTGCTCAGCGTGTGCTTGGGAGGAGGCCTGGGGGGGGGCAGAAGACAAAGCAGTGAGGTGCGGCTCTCTCCCCTGCTTGCTTGCTGCTTTAACTTGCAGTTCACATCACAGCGCACCCTCCCCCAAACTCTCAGCTCCCTTTTTCCTTTGGTCCTTCTTGCTTTGTGCTGAGTTGAAGGGGGGCCATTTGCCATCTCCCAAAGAGCCCCCTTCCTTTGTTTTCCTTACACCTCGCCAGGAGGTTAGCCTGGCTATTCCAAAAGTTAGAAGCCTTGATTAGATGTTAACATTTGCTGGATCCAGGGATGAAAGGGGCCTGCCACCCATAAACTCATAACAACACCTTCTCTTTTCTATGTAACAATATTATGCTGCATTGCGATGCATTATAAGTGGCGCCTGCAACAAAATGTCGCAGCGTATCTTCCTACCTAAAGTAGGACGGCTGCCATTTGGACTCTATTTCCATCCCACTGCCTGAATTTGCTGTTAGAGGAAGTGATATGATACTCCAACTTTCTGCTTCAATTAGAGGCATCCAGTTTAGAACAACAAAGGAAACCAACATTTTTAAAAAAACAAAAAACACCCCACAACACACACACTATTAATAGGCAAACCATTAGGCAAATGCTGACTGTGACAATGGAGGAGGAATGACTAGAAGACACTGATAGACTTCTCCTCTATAGTTTTGTCCAATCCTTTTTTAAAGTGATCCAAGTTAGTGGCCATCTCTATCTCTGGTGGAAACCAATTCCATAGATGTGTTGTGTGATAAACTTTCCCTTGCATGTCCTAAATAAGGGGTCAGCAAACTTTTCCAGCAGGGGGCCAGTCCAGTGTCCCTCAGACCTTGTGGGGGCCCAGACTATATTTTGGAAAAATATATATGAATTCCTATGCCCCACAAATAACCCAGAGATGCATTTTAAATAAAGGCACACATTCTACTCATGTAAAAACATGCTGATCCCTGGACCGTCCGCAGGCCGGATTTAGAAGGCGATTGGGCCAGATCCGGCCCCCGGGCCTTTAGTTTGCCTACCCATGCTCTAAATCTTCCAAAATTCAGCTTCATTGGGTTCAAACGGGTTCTAGCATTGTGAGAGACAAAGGAAAACTTCTCCCTGTCTGCTTTTCTCCAGCACAGAAAGGGACCCAGCTGCAATTTCAAGAGACTGGTAGACTTCTCTGCTCCATTTTAAAAAAAATGCTTACCTAAAATAATCGTAGGAGAATTCTTCCAGGGTATATGGCTTCATTCTTTCTTCGCTGTCCGACATCACCAACTGGGCTGTCCTTATGACATCCTGCCTCTGGTCTGGTGTCATGGTAACCAAGGCCTGGGGTGCGGAGAAACATCCACCATTAATTATGGCACAGAATAACAGTGAAATGACATTAATATCACATAGAGCAGTGGCTCTCAAAGGAGCGGCATGCCACACCAGTATGGCAGGAGAGAATGGGAAGTGTGGCAGGAAGATTCAAGGCAATCAATCAAAGAAATAGTTAAACTTTTCAGTGTGGTGTAGTATCAAAATGTTTTTCCAAGCTGACAACATGTGTATGTCTGAACTCTGCAGCTCAGATACCACTTTTGAACTTACATTTTGTACTTTTGTAACTTGGATAGTAGTTCTAACCCTGCCTTCCTTTTGCTACTTTAATCGCTGCTTGGAGACCTGGGTTATGTAAGTAAATACTACTTTTATTTCTTCACAAAACAATGTGTGTGATTGCTGTTTTTATTTTAGTTTTTTATTTATACTTTTCAAATTTATACATTTCATTAGTTTTACAATCCATTTTAACACTTCTAAATTTGACTTCCTTCCCCCTCTTTCTGTTGGGTTTCTTGAATGATCAAAGTTGCTTTTGAGCCGGTCTAATGTCAATACTGTCTGTTTAAGAAAAACAGGTGCCGGTAATTTCTGTTTAATTGCTCACAGGCTCTACTCCATGTATATAAGGCTCTGTTGGAAAGCATTTTGTGTGAGAGTATGGTGGGAGGTTTGGAGGGTTGGAATGTGGGTATGTAAAGTTGCTGGGAGAGGGAGCGTTTATCTTTAGTTTAAAGTCTCTTCCGAGTCAGTTTGTTTTTCTGTTAGAGAAAGCCAACCTTTTGTTTTTCTTCTTTATACTTTAAACAGGTATACTGCTAGTCAGGGGTTTCATGCTAGGTTGGGGAAAAATCTTTAAACTCTTGGTGGTGTATTTTAGCCAAGTCAACTTCTGTTTGCGTATTTTGTTTTTCTATAAACTCTGCGTGAAGCGTACTTTGAAGGGTCACTGGGAAACTGGGGTATATGATTTATGTTAGCACTTTTAATACCCAGTGTTCCCCAATATTATTTCCTAATACTTTCTGCGGTTCCTTAAATTTATTTTTTATTTCTTCTGCATTTCCAAATTCATTTGACTTGCTCATTTAATGATCTCCTGGAAATACATACTCTTATAAAACTGTTGTTGTTGTTTAGTCGTTTAGTCGTGTCCGACTCTTCGTGACCCCATGGACCATAGCACGCCAGGCACTCCTGTCTCGCACTGCCTCCCGCAGTTTGGTCAAACTCATGTTCGTAGCTTCGAGAACACTGTCCAACCATCTTGTCCTCTGTCGTCCCCTTCTCCTAGTGCCCTCAATCTTTCCCAACATCAGGGTCTTTTCCAAGGATTCTTCTCTTCTCATGAGGTGGCCAAAGTATTGGAGCCTCAGCTTCACGATCTGTCCTTCCAGGGAGCACTCAGGGCTGATTTCCTTAAGAATGGATAGGTTTGATCTTCTAGCAGTCCATGGGACTCTCAAGAGTCTCCTCCAGCACCATAATTCAAAAGCATCAATTCTTCGGCGATCAGCCTTCTTTATGGTCCAGCTCTCACTTCCATACATCACTACTGGGAAAACCATAGCTTTAACTATACGGACCTTTGTCGGCAAGGTGATGTCTCTGCTTTTTAAGATGCTGTCTAGGTTTGTCATTGCTTTTCTCCCAAGAAGCAGGCGTCTTTTAATTTCGTGACTGCTGTCACCATCTGCAGTGATCAAGGAGCCCAAGAAAGTAAAATCTCTCACTGCCTCCATTTCTTCCCCTTCTATTTGCCAGGAGGTGATGGGACCAGTGGCCATGATCTTGGTTTTTTTGATGTTGAGCTTCAGACCATATTTTGCGCTCTCCTCTTTCACCCTCATTAAAAGGTTCTTTAATTCCTCCTCGCTTTCTGCCTCGCTAACTGTAGGTTATTACAATAATCCTGCTAATGTTTTTATGTGTTTACAATTTATCTGTAAATATTCAATAAACCATTTCCATTCTTTTATAAAAAGTTTGTTATCTTGATTTCTTATTTGGCCATTTCTGCATATTCCATAAGTTTTTGTATCCATTCTTCCTTTACTGGGACTTCTGCTTCTTTCCATTTTGGGGCCAGTAACATTCTTGCTGCTGTAGTCACATACATAAATAAATTTCTATACAATTTAGGTAGTTCTGTCCCTGTAAGTCCCAAAAGAAAAACTTCTGGGGTTTTTGTTTTGTTTTTTGTTTGTTAAATAAAAGTTATTTTGAACATCCTTTTCAATTCATTATATATCATTTCCCAGAAAGCTTTAACCTTACTACAAGACCACTACATATGATAAAAAGAACCTTCTTTCTCTTTACATTTCCAACATCTGTTTGATTTAGATTTATAGATTGCTGTTTTTAACCACCGTTCCTGCAACTTACCACAATCTCCATAGGAGGCATGGTGACCGTGGGCAGGACGTAAACAGAATCTGTCGGGAAGTCCCCTTTCTGTTTTGTCCTCTCATTGATCCCATTAGCCCAGCCAGAATTCATCACGTTCTCTCCTGTGTCCTGATCGAGAATGATCAAGTCTCCTTTGAGGAAGCTGAGGAAGCCCGATTCTTCACCCGCTGCGGGAGACAGAAACAGCCGTTCATCTTAGTTATTCATCCAGTCCAATCCCCTCCAATTCAGGAATCCCAAGTAAGACATTGCCCAGTGGGGACTGTCGTCCGACAACAACTGGAGGGTGCAAGTTTGGTGAAGACTGTTCTAGGGTACACACACAGGCCAAACACAGTTTTTGCATGTGCTTTTAATTTAGAAGATGCGCCCTTTACATAAAATACACACTCTCCAATGCACTCACTAGTAAAAAATGTGCATCTGCGTACAGATCTCTTGCATGTTGTTTGCATGCCCCCTTTTGCTCGGCGGAAATACATTGCAAAATCCCGAAAAGTGTGTTAAACCAAAGGAACTGTGTTCTAATTCACAAGCAAGCTCAGGACAGTGCACTATGAAAAGTGACCCAGACAATATCCCCCCCTTGATATTGTTTTAAGGCATAGCTGCCAAGTCTCCCGTTTTCCCCGGGAAACGCCCGTTTTTCCAGCTGTCCCCAGCCAAAAAACCCCGGTTTATTCTGCCGTGGTGGCCATTTTGGAACTGGGCGGAGCATGCTCAGAAGTGACTTTTGATGCTGCTCTGTCCAGTTCCAAAATGGCTGCAGCGCGACTTCTGGTGCGGCGGCCATTTTGGAACTGGGCACAGCAGCATCAAAAGTCACTTCTGAGCATGCTCCGCCCAGTTCCAAAATGGCCGCCGCGCTACTTCCGGCATGCTACTTTCGGTCCGGTCCCTTATTTTTCAGAGAGGAACTTGGCAGGTATGTTTTAAGGATTGAACACTGACATTCCCCTAGATACGTTTTGTTCAGCTCAGTTTCCTTACTAGGATTTGGGTTGTCCTGGAGCGTGACCACGAACTTCGACCTCTTCCTCAGCCCTTCCAGGAATATGACCACCAGACCTCGGATGTCCTCTGCGTTGTTGGACGTGAAGGTGTACTCATCTCCCTTGATGGTGGCCAAGGTGAAGCTCTGGCCCTGAAGCTTCCCACCTCTAGAACAAGCGCCGTAGGAAAAGAACCATTGTGTAGTAACATCAGCCCGAGAACACAGTGGGGAATTTTAAGCCCTGGGCTTTCTCCACCTGCACTTGAAAAGTGCACTTCCATTGCCCAGGCAAACAAACCAGGTCTACAACCTCCAGAACAATGAGGTGACAGAGCAGCCTGTTGTCAGATACGCTGGCAGGCACAGGAGTTTCCCCCTTCTCTCTGGAGCTCCACCTCCATCATTCTGCCCGGACACTGAGGTCCAGCACCGAGGGCCTTCTGGCAGTTCCCTCGCTGCGAGAAGCCAAGTTGCAGGGAACTAGGCAGAGGGCCTTCTTGGTGGTGGCGCCTGCCCTGTGGAACGCCCTCCCAACAGATGTCAAAAAGGAAAACAACTACCAGACTTTTAGAAGACATCTGAAGGCAACCCTGTTCAGGGAGGCTTTTAATGTTTAATAGATTATTGTGTTTTATTCTTCTGTTGGAAGCCTCCCAGAGTGGCTGGGGAGACCCGGCCAGATGGGCGGGGTATAAATATATTATTATTATTATTATTATTATTATTATTATTATTATTATTATTAAGCCTCTGACAGGCTTATAGTCTGTCTTATTTACAACAGCATACAGAGAGAGCAGCCTAAGGCCACCCTCCACCAGGATATCTGAATCTCCTCCCCTTCCACAGCAAGAAGCACGGCAGTATCCAGTTCTCCCTCCCTTGTCCTTCCGTTGTTCTTTAACCCTTTCAGCCCTCTGAGTTCAAGGGGAGGGAGGGAATCCCCCCCCCACACTCATATGAAGAGCCTTCCAAACACTCCCTATCTTCTGGTTGCTTAGCTACTATCTCAAAGCTGTGGAACTCTCTCCCCCCCCCCAAACTGTGTGGCCTCTGAATCTGCTGCTGGGAATGTTGAAGGAAGGGGGGGCAAACCCTACCCTTCTTCCTCTGTCAGTGGCTGCTCTGTCTCTGACTGTATTCCTCCATCTTCAGAGTCAGACCAGCCTCTGGCATCTGACTCTGACCAGCCCCTGGCAGCTGTACAGCTTCAGGCTTCAGTTGCAGGGAATGCCACACCCAAACAGAAAAGGAAGAAAAGCCATTGATTTAATTTTTTAAAATATTTACATAGGGGTTGTGTAAGCTGAGCAGTTAATGTGCACAACAGCTGGCCATTGTGAACATTCACCAGGCCCCATGGAGAATGTGCACATTACCGGTCCATGAAGAAGTTGTTGTGCACATTACCTGGCCAACAGATAACAATCTCCAACATGCCTTGGAGAATGTGTCTATTGTAACTGCATTTTGTACAGCAACCAAGCATTTGTACAGTATCCAAGGCACAATCTCTAATGGGCCTTGACTGTGTTTTGAACATTCTCTGGTCAATGTGCACATTCTCCAGTCAATATGCACATTATCCAAGAAGCATGCCCCCTTTTGCCAATATATACATTTTATGGACACTATGCCTTTGGACATACCCCTTCCCATATAAGGTAAAAAAGATAAACGCGTCTATGGGGTGCGGCGCTCATCTCGCTTTCAGGCCGAGGGAGCCGGCATTTGTCCACAAACAAACCCGTGTTGCAAAATATGACTCAGCAATATCGAAAGCAACACGATGGAGATCAAGCTTGTAAAGCTAATCGGCAAATGTCCAATTCTGATGTCCAACTCTGAACTCTGCTGAACAGTGTTTCTGGATAGCAACTACAGTTTCGTTCAGTTCTTCATCAGCCAATTAGTTGAACAAACACTCGTGAGTAGAAAGATGGACATCAGAATTGGACATTTGCCGATTATACAAAGCTTTACAAGCTTGATCTCCGCCGGGCAAAGTCTGGCACCGTGACTTATTCAAGGACTTTCAGAGACTTCAGTTTGATAGTTTTGATGTTCTGCATTATTCCATAAAGTTTTCTATACTGTAATTGTTTCTGGCCATCGCGTTGCTTTCGATATTGCTGAGGCATTTGTCCACAGACAGATTCCCGGGTCATGTGGCGAGCAGGACTAAACCGCTTCTGGCTCAATGGGACACCGTGACGGAAACCAGAGTGCACGGAAACGCCGTTTACCTTCCCGCCGCAGCGGTACCTATTTATCTACTTGCACTGGTGTGCTTTCGAAACCTAGGTTGGCAGGAGCTGGGACAGAGCAATGGGAGCTCATGGCGTTGCAGGGGTTCGAACCGCTGACCTTCCAATCAGCACGCTCAAGAGGCTCAGTGGTTTAGAACGCAGCGCCACCTGCGTCCCAACCCATACCCGTATCAGCATACCTGTTGAAGTGGAAAGGCTTATAGAGACCTTTTCCTGTCCCGTTGCTTTCACAGAGAGTGGCTGAGATGAGTCTTTGAGATTGTGGGCAGGATATGTTACAGAGGGTCTTTCCCCAAAGAGCAGAGGACTGAACACTTCAGCACATTGCTTGGCTCTGTGAAACAGACTTACCAATTAGCTAGCATTTTACCACCTTACCTGCTGCTGGAGACGGCCGTGATCTCTGGGAAGGAAAGTTCCAGAAGGACCTGCTCTTGTTCATCTACAAAATACACTCCTGTCCAGTTCACAGCTACAATAACGTCGTTTTTGGGAAGGCTGGGACCTAGATTTGAAACAGGGTGGATTTCATTTAAATCAAATTGATTTAAATCACGATTTAAATCACTAGTCAGTAAGACTTGATTTAAATCACTAGTCAGTAAGACTTGATTTAAATCATATATTTTTTAACAGAAAGACTCATTCTTGCATATTTACAACCAGATGAAGGTTTTGTTTTTGGAATAATAAATTTTCAGAGTAGTTTTTATGGTTATATCAGAAATTACTGATTTGGTTATACCATTAGAAATATATTGACAGATAATTATGAAATTATTGTGAGGTTTAATAAGTTAACTGTTTATATTTGGACAGCTTTTCTGCTGTACTTTATTGGAAGGAGAATAATAATAATTTCCTTAATAACAGCTTGAGCATTTTTTAAAAACGAAAACAATAACATTATAGCATATGTATCCATGTTTGTTAACTGATGTGGTTAAACGTGTTTTTTTTAAAAAAAACACCCTTAGACTGAGTTTTAGCACACATGAAAAACTTAAAACAAATCCTTATTTCCTGATGAATAGCCTTTGGACTATAATGTAACTTAAATAGAAATCTATCTTTAGAAAGATTTTCCCTCCAAAAGCATTTTATTTTAAAAATCCATTTTAAATAAAACAACCCCGATTTAAATAAAAAAAATCTGATTAATTTTTTTAAAAAATAATAATTGGTTTTTATCCACCCTGGTTTGAAAAGATGTGCAATAAGATGACTTCCAGTCCATCGCGCTGGCGAGAGGACGCAGTGACCTCGAGCTCCGAGGTCTCTGGCATCTGCGGGGCAGGCGGATTCGCCATAAAAACTCTGGGAAGAGCGTCCCGGGGGCTTAGCAGCCCAGCGGAGCTCCGAATTTGCGCGATTTCTCCGCTGCCCAGGCGGCACAGTAGAGCCACCGAGAGCCAGCGGAGTGTGAGTCGCGGGAGCCATTTTGGGCACCACCGTCACCTCCTAGAAGCGAAGCCCCGAGTCTTCATCCTGCAAGCGGCGGATTCTTCCATTGGGAATTTTAAGAGAGCAGCTGCCCCTGGCTCTTTTCCCCAGTTATTACCGAATAGCAGCTGTTTCACCAGCCTCCTTGAACTGTTCCCAGCTGGTCCTTACAAAGAACAGTAACTAAAACTCAAGAAGTGGGCCTGTCAGTAGATTGCCATTTTTCACCACCAACATCTATAGTTATGAGCGGTGCAGCCTATCATGAGGTCTAGTTTCTTGGGTTTACCTGAGAACTTGAAAGCTTCGTAGAATCTGGAGAAAAGCAAAGGCCACTTGAAGCGGGCAAAATCCACCACATCTTCCTTGACTTTCTTGGGGTCCGTTCTCTTCTGTGTATAGATTCCCTGTAGGAAGGAGGGGAGAAAAAAACCAAGTTGATAAACCTCAGTGAACATCTTTCACGGTTTCGAGTGGATCAAGCAACTCATATAGCATTACTGAGCAATCTAAATATATATTTTCAGCAGTTGTAGCCTTGCCCCACTCCAAAGATACTTAGATCGCAATCCTATATACCAGGAAGGGGGAACCAGTGGCCCTTCAGCTGTTGCTGGACTACAATCCCCATCATCCCTGACCATTGACGATTCTGGCTGAGTCTGATGGGAACGTGGTTAAACAACAACTGGGTTGCTGCATGTTCCCCAACCTAGATAGATAGATAGATAGAGCAGTTGTTTGCATGCATCTGTCTCAAGAGACAATGGAATGCACCTCTGGGAATGAAGTCAAAGCACTGGAGAATCACACCGCCTGCTGTGGCTGTAGAGATCAGTAACTCGTAACTGCTACCTCCTGAATTAGCAGCACTGAAGTGGCCTCCCCGGGGTGCAAGCCTGGGCAGTGTGTATGGAGGTCCTGGGCTGCCCAGACGAACGGACCTCCCCCTCGGCCTCACGGATGTGGTCCAAAGGAAGGAGGCGTACCAGGCACCATCCAACCGCCTTAGGGACCTCACTCTGGATTTTTGTAGGGTTGACTCCTTAGGTTTCTCTTCTCCCCAAGGAGATATATCACACCTTGGAATAAATCCCATTAAACTCGGTGGGACTAACTTCTCAGTAGACATGCATCGGATTGCTCTATTAAGTGTGTAAAGAGATTAAAAACAAACAAACCAACAACAACAATGAAAGGAAAACAACTCATTATTAACTCAAGAATAATCTGTAATCTGTAATGCTTTCTTCCCCCTTGTTCAGAATTGTCCCCTCCAGCTTCCCCCAACCTGTTGCCTTCCATATTTTTGGACTACGACTCCCATAATTCCTGACTATTGCCCCTGCTGCCTGGGGCTGATGGGAGTTGTAGTCCAAAATATTTGGAGGGCACCAAGGTTGGGGACCAGGTACTTGCTCGAAGCGTGGCAGCTCCGGGCAAAAGATCTTTCGCATCATCTGCTATCTGGATCGAAGAAAACCTCTGGATTTAAACTTGGATTTTAATACAGTGGAACCTCGGTTTATGAACACCTCGGTTTACGAATTTTCGGTTTATGAACGTCGCGGACCCATCTGGAACGGCTTAATTCACTTTCCATTACTTTCAATGGGAAAGTTCGCTTCAGTTTATGAACGCTTCAGTTTATGGACAGACTTCCAGAACCAATTACACCCATGCTTCGGGTTAAGTACGCTTCAGGTTGAGTACTCCACGGACCCGTCTGGAACAGATTAATCCACTTTCCATTACTTTCAATGGGAAAGTTTGCTTCAGTTTATGAACGCTTCAGGTTAAGTATGGACCTCCAGAACCAGTTACACTCATACCAGTACTTCGGGTTAAGTATGCTTCAGGTTGAGTACTCCGTGGACCAGTCTGGAACGGATTAATCCACTTTCCATTACTTTCAATGGGATAGTTCGCTTCAGGTTAAGTACGCTTCAGGTTAAGTACAGACTTCTGGAACCAATTGGGTACTTAAACCGAGGTACCACTGTATTTGCAAAGCATGTGTTTTAAGCTGAGGGGGAATTTGGTGCACCAAATTATACATTTTGAAGCAGTGTCGTGCCACTTCAAACAGTCAGGGTCCCCGCCCCCCCCAAAATTAATAATCCTGGGAATTGTAGTTTGTTAAGGGTGCTGGGAGATGGCAATATGGGCGCACAGCAGGCCAGGAGAAGGAGTTTTCTGTTAGTATAAAGAATGGATGCAAATTTCAAATTAGGATGCCGCCACTTAAAATGAGTGCTTTTCCTAAAATGAGTGCTCAGCTCCTTGCCTTTTTGTGGGCAGCTATGATGAACTGGGCCCACTTCTCAATGGTTTTCGAAGGCGTGATCTCTCTGTCGGGGATGTAGGAGGGGATCAGGTTCAGGAGCCGCTCCAAGACCATTTCCGACCCGTAATCCACGTAATACTGCTGGGAAGCCAGCTCTGCCAGGTCTTCTTCCTGTGGAGAAAGGGGTTCCAGAACTAGTATTCGGAAGCATAGCCATCTCCATTTATGGAGGCAGAGCATAGCCCTTGATAGCCCTCCCCTCCAGGAATAAAGAAATAAATAAAGAAATAAAGAAAACCACCAAACCCTCAATTCTGGCACGCGGGAGGTCACCTAAATTATACAACTTAGTATTTGAACCATTGGTATTAGTAACTGTTTTATAATTTGGTAATGTTGTAATGAGGCTACGATTGGATTGAAATTGAAAATTAATAAAAAATTATTTTTTAAAAAAACTTTTCTCTGTCCGCTTTCCCCATAACATGCATAATTTCACAAACTTCTATCATGTTGATTCTTACTGTTCTTTTCTCTGAACTGAGAAGATCCAAACGCTGCAAACTTTCTTCACAGGGTAGTCAACAATTTACTGAGGCAATCTTTTTGCTGCAGTATCTAACCAGTACTGGGTGAAATTTAGACCCTTCTATTATATTTTATTATTTTGCAATATTATATATTATATTTTATGGTCATATTTGATATTTTTATTGCAATTTTTATTATAATTTGTCTGACTCTTTTATTAGCCAGTGCCGTGCGGTGGTTAGCATGTTGGACTAGGACCTGGGAGACCCGGGTTCAAATCCTCCACTTGGCTATAAAGCTCACTGGGAGTCACTTTTGTCCAGCCACTCAGCCTAACCTACCTCACAGGGTTGTTGTGAGGATTAACCGAGGAGGGGGAGAACAATGTGGTCCACCTTCATCTCCTTAGCAGAAAACATGGGATATAAATGCAATAAATAAAAATAAATGCATTATGGACTGGAGTGAAATTTCACACTTAAAAACTTTTCTTTCCACTTCCTTCCAGTCCCAGTTCATTTAGAAAAGTGGGATAAAGTGGTCAAAATGAAGTTAATACACTACAAATGTGGCATGATGTGTTTATGTGACAAATTTAGAGCAAGGGGAATGCTTTCTTGAAGTTTTTACTCTAAATGTTTTTGTACTGTATATACTGGAAGCTGCCCAGAGCGGCTGGGGAAACCCAGTCAGATAGGTGGGATACAAATGTTGTTGTTGTTGTTGTTGTTAAACTTGTAGGACCACAGCCAGTAAGATTCATCTATGCAGTCGCTGTACGAAGTCCGTCTGCTGTCAGAATGAGCAAACTCTGTTGACAGCCCCATCCAAAACCACCAGACGGGATACCTTTTCCACATGGGATGCCAATGTTCGTTCAAAATCCGTCCTAATAATTCATCCATAGCTGCCAAGTCTCCCGTTTTCCCTGGGAAATCCGCGTTTTCCCAGCTGTTCCTAGCTGAAAAAATGGATTTTTTTGTTTTCCCCCGGTTTATTCTGGCGCGGCGGCCATTTTGGAACTGGGCGGAGCATGCTCAGAAGTGACATTTGATGCTGCTCTGCCCAGTTCCAAAATGGCTGCAGTGCGACTTCTGGCGCGGCGGCCATTTTCGAACTGAGCAAAGCAGCATCAAAAGTCACTTCTGAGCATGCTCCGCCCAGTTCCAAAATGGCGGCAGCGCTACTTCCGGTCTGCTACTTTCGATCCGGTCCCTTATTTTTCAGAGAGGAACTTGGCAGGTATGAATTCATCGCCGCCCCGGTTTTCATGGGGGAATAATAATAATAATAATAATCCTATATAATAATGTCCATGTTGTCCCTGCGTCCAGATGTCCCGTGTGTCCCTGGGTCACTGCGCATGTGCCCCAGGGATACAGGGATTGGACGGAGGGACAACCAGGGACACAGGGATTGGACCCGCGCTCTCGGGACACAGGGAACAGCCAACTGCCGCTCCGCCAACCGCCGCTCCGAAGCCCAGTCTCATGCTGGAGGTGCGCGGTGAGGCGGCGGGGGAGAGAAGCGCTCCCCCCCCCGGCAGCCTTGCCGCACACCTCCGGCATGGGACGGCGCTTCCTCGGGGAACCCGAGGAAGCCGAAGCGGCAGCGGGCGCGGAGGGAAGCCCGCTTTGGCTTGGCGGCGGCGGGAAGAAGGGGAGGAATTCCTCCCCTTTTTCCCGCCGCCGCCAAGCCAGTCCCGGAGCCGAATTGCGGCGCGGCGGGGTTTTTCGCCGTTTGCCTCCCCCTCGGGGGAAGGCAAACGGCGAAAAGCCCCCGCTGCGGACTGGCTTGGCGGTGGCGGGAAGACCCGCCACCGCCAAGCCAGTCCCGGAGCCGAATTGCGGCGCGGCGGGGTTTTTCGCCGTTTGCCTCCCCCAGGGGAAGGCAAACGGCGAAAAGCCCCCGCTGCGGACTGGCTTGGCGGTGGCGGGAACATCCCGCCACCGCCAAGCCAGTCCCGGAGCCAAATTGCGGCGCGGCGGGGTTTTTCGCTGTTTGCCTCCCCCAGGGGAAGGCAAACGGCGAAAAACCCCCGCTGCGGACTGGCTTGGCGGTGGCGGGAAGACCCGCCACCGCCAAGCCAGTCCCGGAGCCGAATTGCGGCGCGGCGGGGTTTTTCGCCGTTTGCCTCCCCCTCAGGGGAAGGCAAACGGCGAAAAGCCCCCGCTGCGGACTGGCTTGGCGGTGGCGGGAAGACCCGCCACCGCCAAGCCAGTCCCGGCAGGCCGCTTCCTCTAGCGCCCGTTTTTAAACGGGCTAAAATCCACTAGTAATAATAATAATAATAATAATATTTGTACCCCGCCCATCCGGCTGGGTTTCCCCAGCCACTCTGGGTGGCTTCCAACAAAGATTAAAATACATTAAAATGTCACACATTAAAAACTTCCCTAAACAGGGATGCCTTCAGATGTTTTCTAAATGTCAGGTAGTTGTTTATCTCTTTGACATCTGATGGGAGGGCATTCCGCAGGGTGGGCGCCACTACTGCCTGGTTCCCTGTAGCTTTGCTTCTCGCAATGAGGGAACCGCCAGAAGGCCCTCGGGCAGAGCGATGGGGGGGTGGAGACTCTCTTCCAGGTATCATGGTCCAAGGCCGTTTAGGGCTTTCAAAGTCAGCACAAACACTTTGAATTGTGCTCAGAAACATACTGGAAGCCAATGTAGGTCTTACCTTATCGCACCGGTATTCCCCAAACTTCACCCCTCTCACGATCTGTTGATAGATGAGGTTCGTCGCCACGTTGTCCTCGTTGGGGTTGTGCCAGGGCGTGAAGATTTCCTTCCTGAAGAAGAGCCTCCACGGGGCGTTGCGTTCCTGAGCCCCCTGCTCTTTGGCGTATTGCTCGCACTGAGACACGGCATCCATCACATGGTCGCTGCCGCTGCCGAGGGAAGAGACCTGGAAAGGGGAGCGCAAAACAGGTAAAAGTTTGGCGCGCCCCCTTCCAATAAGTGGCTGGAGGCCCTAAACAAACGGGATTCCCATTGTTGGAAATCCTGGTCCTCACTGCATCCTTGTTGCTGTGTGCGGAGGGCCGGATTTAGGTTCAATGAGGCCCTAAGCTACTGAATGTAATGGGGCCCTTTATATGTCCAGCTGTCCTTTGTCAACAACAAATGGTTGCTGTTTTTGTGTGTTGGATATATGTATGCTATATGGTAATTTATGGACCTAACAAGTATCGAAGGACATTTGCACATAACAATATATATATATAAGGTTGTGGCAAAAGGATTTGAAGTTTACCGCCTGTTATAATCTGCGGGAAAATATTCTCAAAATGATGTACAGGTGGTATCAAACACCAGACAAAATAGCCAAGATGTATAAAAACAAATCACCAAAATGCTGGAGGTGCTAGAAGGAGATAGGAACCCAAATGCATATGTGGTGGAAATGTCCAGAAATAAACAAGTTTTGGAATAATATTTATGAAGAGTTAAAGAAAATGTTGAAGTGTAAGATCATAAAGAAACCAGAAATGTTTTTATTAAATATAATACCAGAGGACATTAAAGATGCAAGTAGAATATTACTTATGTATGGTATTGTAGCTGCGAGGGTTCTTATCGCTAGAAAATGGAAAAACAAAGATGCACCAAATATAACAGATTGGCAAATTCTAATGAAAGAATATTCACAGCTAGCTAAAACTACTGGAAAAATTAGAGGTCAAACAAAGCAAAAAGTAAAAAAGGAGTGGAGGATCTTTGAAGATTACATAAATTTGATTAAATAACCAAATCCTGAAAGCAGACCAGAATTGAACCATGCTGAAATTTAAAAGGACAAGGAAATATTGATATGAAACTTAAGTGTGAATTTAAATGGATGTACATAACTTACACAGGATATGATTGGAAGAAAGCTGCTCTTTCTTCTTCTTCTTTTTATATATATATATAGTTTTTATTTTTTATTTTTTTCTCATTTTTTATTTTTTCCCTTATATTTGCCTCTGTTTTATTCTTTTTACTTTTTACTTTCCTATTTTTGAATTTTCTCTCTCTCAAATGTGGAATTCTTTATACAGTATGTAAAAATGAAATGTTCTAATTTTCTTTATGTTTATGTAAATGTAAATCTGTATGGTTTTTAATAATTGAAATAAATAAAAAGTATTTTATATATATATATATATATATATATATATATATATATATATATATATAATCAAAGTAATTGCTGAACTGAAATACAATTAAGAAGAAGTATATTAATAGTGAAATAATTATTAAGCTCTAACTTAAAATTATTTTTTATTCATAACAAACTGAATAATGCAAACACATTGTCATTTGGCAATAACAAAAGTTCCTTTAGAAACACAATTTACAAAGACTCAGAAACTTGCTATAACATGAAATAATAAAAATAGGTGTAAATATATGATGCAAACTACTAATAATTATAAATAGCAGAATGTAGGCACCCCATATATAGAAAGGAGCAAACCAGTGATATTTTAGGGAGCAGGCTAGCAGGCAGGGCCCATGACTTACACCATAGGAGCCTACACAACACACACACACTGTCGCTGTACGTAGGTTTTATTTGTTTTTTATCTTCTATTTTGGAAATGTACACCCAGTTCTTTTTTTCCTTTAATTTTTTTTTGGGCCCCCAAGAGAGTGGGGCCCTCTGCTATAGCTTGTTTAGCTTATACATAAATCTGGCACTGTGTGTGCGGAGGGTTTGTCTATGGAGCCCTTTACAGTTTGGTCCTAGGCAGGGCCGGCCCACCCATGAGGCGACATGAGGCAACCACCTCAGGCGGCAGATTCCACAGGGGCAGCAGATCCCAATGTAGATCTTTATTCCCCCCTTGTTCCTCAAATAGATATTCACTCACACCCTTCTTGAGGAGGGGGGGGCACCATTTTGTGGTTTGCCTCAGGTGTCAAAATGTCTTGGGCCGGCCCTGGTCCTAGGTATCATTATTCCTACTAACATCATCGTAGCGGTAGTAGCGGCAGCAGCAGTTATCTCATGAATCTTCTTCAACATGAATCTTACATAAAAACAATGAAAAGTTGCTTTGAAAACATCACAAAAATAGCAACAAAGTTAAAAAAACAATGTAAGAAAATAGGTGATTTTTATTTCCTTCTCAAGCAAGAAATTTAGTGAAGATATCATACTATATTATTTTTCTAAATTTAAGGTTATGATCCAGGTTTTCTTTCTCCTATAATAGTGGATGGAAAATTTTGTATAATCTTTTTCCTGATTGTAATTTAATGTGTGTGTCTGTGTGTGTGTTTGTGTATATATACACACACACAGAGAGAGAGAGAGAGAGAGAGAAATTTCAGACACATTTTGTATGTGCCAAGTAACGTGTACAAAAATGTATATACTAGGGTAAAACATGCATAAAATCATAAATCAATGAACAAATATGCATTTTTATGAACATTTCCCCCTAGCACATGCATTTTTCTCACATATGAGGAGAAAATGTACGTGACCTGCATTGCAAAATTCAGAGAAGTGCAAATTTCAAAGGCTGGCTGTGTTTCGGTTCTTGTATTGCTTTGGAAAATGCAAAATATGTAGGTCCACCATTAAAAGTGAAGCGGATTTCTCCCTCATTTCTGTAAACAAGAACAAACGGTTTGTGTTGAATGCTGGAGGGCAGGGGACTGGGACCTCGCTCCATGAACGCCGCCTTCCCTTTAAGATGGGTTTGGAAAGCAACATATTAAAAACACGTCTAGTTTCCCCTATACCTGTGGCCTACCTTGTCGAACAGAGCAATGTAAAGCGAGAATCCAAAGTGGTCCTTCAGGCTTATCTTGTCCGCCAAAGAGTTGCAGAGCTCTTCGGCTGTTGTCGCAGAGTCTGTCAACAAGGTCTTAGTCGTCCCGTCCATGAATGTAACAGGCAGCATGATGGGTTTCTTAGATTTGGTTGCCTAGCAGAAGAAAGCCATTAATTTTTTAAAAAATTAAAAAACGAACAAAAACAAAGTAAGATTGCAGGCTTCAGATTTTCGACCTAAAGTAGGACCTCCAGTAAAATCTCCCCCTGTGCCTGGTGTTGTAGGCAAATATTTAATGTTCTACACAACCATCTGAAAACAGGATTAAAATAAGACCCCATAAACACCACACGTTCAAAGCAGCGTCATACCACTTTAAACAGTCATGGCGTCTCCCCAAAAGAAATTCCTGGGAACTGTGGCTTGTTAAGGGTGCGGAGAGTTCTTTGGAAACCCCTATTCGCAGATTTTCTTCCCCAGAGTTCAGATTGTTAAACCAATCCGGGAATTGTAGCTCTGTGATGGGAATAGGGGAGATTCGCCTGGTGCCTTCATTATATATTTTTAGGTGCCAGGAGAAAACGTTCCTCTGCAACCAGGCCATTGGCTGATTAATATTCCACGGCCTTTTAAATGTGCTTATGGGACCCAGGTGGTGCTGTGGGTTAAACCACAGAGTCTAGGACTTGCTGATCAGAAGGTCGGTGGTTTGAATCCCTGCAATGGGGTGAGCTCCCGTTGCTCGGTCCCAGCTCCTGCCCACCTAGCAGTTCGAAAGCACATCAAATTGTAAGTGGATAAATAGGGACCGCTCCGGGGGGAAGGTAAACGGTGTTTCCGTGTGCTGCTCTGGTTCACCAGAAGCAGCTTTGTCATGCTGGCCACATGACCCGGAAGCTGTCTGCGGACAAACGCCGGCTCCCTCGGCCTATAAAGCGAGATGAGCGCCGCAACCCCAGAGTCGGACACGACTGGACCTGATGGTCAGGGGCCCCTTTACCTTTACCTTTTATGGGAAGGGGGTGGTTATAGTTTGGTTGTTTTAGTTACTGTGTTTTTATCTTGTATTTGTAAACTGCCCTGAGATCTTGTGATGAATGAACGGCAGTCTATAAATTACAATAATGGTGATTACAATTACAGTCAAACCTCGGTTTGCCACAGCCTCCATTTGCGACCGCTTTGGTTTCCGACCACCGCGGACCCGGAAGTGTTTACATCCGGGTTCCGCGGCGCTCGGATGTGCAGAAGTGCTCTGCGCAGCGCGCACATGCGCAGAAGCGCTCTATCGGTGCTTCGCACACGTGCAGAAGCGTGCCTTCAACGAGCGACCGATTCAGGGAGCGACCGGCTCCGCGGAACGGATTGCGGTCGCAAACCGAGGTACCACTGTATAATGATGATGATTCTCCGAAGCCGTAACAAACTACAGTTCCCAAGATTCTTTGGGGGAAGCTATGACTGTAAAGAAAAATATTGCATAGGAACCTGGAATGTAAGAACCATGGATGGAGGTAAGCTGGATGTGGTCAAAAATGAAATGACAAGAATAAATATCGACATCCTGGGCATCAGTGAACTAAAATGGAAGGGAATGGGCGAATTCAGTTCGGGTGACTATCATATCTACTACTGTGGGCAAGAATCCTGTAGAAGAAATGGAGTGGCCCTCATAGTCAACAAAAGAGTGGCAAAAGCTGTAATGGGATGCAATCTCAAAAATGACAGAATGATCTCGATACGAATCCAAGGCAGACCTTTTAACATCACAGTAATCCAAGTTTATGCACCAACTACCGGTGCTGAAGAAAGTGAAATTGACCAATTCTATGAAGACCTACAACACCTTCTAGAAATGACACCAAAGAAGGATGTTCTTCTCATTACAGGGGATTGGAATGCTAAAGTAGGGAATCAAGAGATAAAAGGAATAACTGGCAAGTTTGGCCTTGGAGTTCAAAATGAAGCAGGGCAAAGGCTAATAGAGTTCTGTCAAGAGAACAAGCTGGTCATCACAAACACTCTCTTCCAACAACACAAGAGACGACTCTACACATGGATATCACCAAATGGGCAGCATCGAAATCAGATTGATTATATTCTCTGCAGCCAAAGATGGAGAAGCTCTATACAGTCAGCAAAAACAAGACCTGGAGCTGACTGTAACTCAGATCATCAGCTTCTTATAGCAAAATTCCAGCTTAAACTGAAGAAAGTAGGAAAAACCACTGGGCCAGTAAGATACAATCTGAATCAAATCCCTTATGAATACACAGTGGAAGTGAGGAACAGGTTTAAGGATTTAGATTTGGTGACAGAGTGCCTGAAGAACTATGGATGGAGGCTCGTAACATTATACAGGAGGCAGCAACGAAAACCATCCCAAGGAAAAGGAAATGCAAGAAAGCAAAATGGCTATCCAACGAGGCCTTACAAATAGCGGAGGAGAGGAGGCAAGCAAAATGCAAGGGAGATAGGGAAAGATACAGGAAACTGAATGCAGATTTCCAAAAAGCAGCAAGGAGAGACAAGAGGGTCTTCTTAAATGAGCAATGCAAAGAAATAGAGGAAAACAATAGAATGGGGAAAACCAGAGATCTGTTCAAGAAAATTGGAGATATGAAAGGAACATTTCGTACAAAGATTACCATAATCAAGGACAAAAGTGGTAAGGACCTAACAGAAGCAGAAGACATCAAGAAGAGGTGGCAAGAATACACAGAGGAATTATACCAGAAAGATATGGAGGTCTCGTACACCCCAGGTAGTGTGGTTGCTGACCTTGAGCCAGACATCTTGGAGAGTGAAGTCAAATGGGCCTTAGAAAGCACTGCTAATAACAAGGCCAGTGGAAGTGATGATATTCCAGCTGAACTATTTAAAATTTTAAAAGATGATGCTGTTAAGGTGCTACACCCAATATGCCAGCAAGTTTGGAAAACTCAGCAATGGCCAGAGGATTGGAGAAGATCAGTCTACATCCCAATTCCAAAGAAGGGCAGTGCCAAAGAATGCTCCAACTACCGCACAATTGCGCTCATTTCACACGCTAGCAAGGTTATGCTCAAAATTCTACAAGGCAGGCTTAGGCAGTATGTGGACCGAGAACTCCCAGAAGTGCAAGCTGGATTTCGAAAGGGCAGAGGAACCAGAGACCAAATAGCAAACATGCGCTGGATTATGGAGAAAGCTAGAGAGTTCCAGAAAAACGTCTACTTCTGCTTCATTGACTATGCAAAAGCCTTTGACTGTGTCGACCACAGCAAACTATGGCAAGTTCTTAAAGAAATGGGAGTGCCTGATCACCTCATCTGTCTCCTGAGAAATCTCTATGTGGGACAAGAAGCTACAGTTAGAACTGGATATGGAACAACTGATTGGTTCAAAATTGGGAAAGGAGTACGACAAGGTTGTATATTGTCTCCCTGCTTATTTAACTTATATGCAGAATTCATCATGCGAAAGGCTGGACTAGATGAATCCCAAGCCGGAATTAAGATTGCCGGAAGAAATATCAACAACCTCAGATATGCAGATGACACAACCTTGATGGCAGAAAGCGAGGAGGACTTAAAGAACCTTTTAATGAGGGTGAAAGAGGAGAGCGCAAAATATGGTCTGAAGCTCAACATCAAAAAAACCAAGATCATGGCCACCGGTCCCATCACCTCCTGGCAAATAGAAGGGGAAGAAATGGAGGCAGTGAGATATTTTACTTTCTTGGGCTCCTTGATCACTGCAGATGGTGACAGCAGTCACGAAATTAAAAGACGCCTGCTTCTTGGGAGAAAAGCAATGACAAACCTAGACAGCATCTTAAAAAGCAGAGACGTCACCTTGCCAACAAAGGTCCGTATCGTTAAAGCTATGGTTCTCCCAGTAGTGATGTATGGAAGTGAGAGCTGGACCATAAAGAAGGCTGATCGCCGAAGAATTGATGCTTTTGAATTATGGTGCTGGAGGAGACTCTTGAGAGTCCCATGGACTGCTAGAAGATCAAACCTATCCATTCTTTAGGAAATCAGCCCTGAGTGCTCCCTGGAAGGACAGATCGTGAAGCTGAGGCTCCAATACTTTGGCCACCTCATGAGAAGAGAAGAATCCTTGGAAAAGACCCTGATGTTGGGAAAGATTGAGGGCACTAGGAGAAGGGGACGACAGAGGACAAGATGGTTGGACAGTGTTCTCGAAGCTACGAACATGAGTTTGACCAAACTGCGGGAGGCAGTGGAAGACAGGAGTGCCTGGCGTGCTATGGTCCATGGGGTCACGAAGAGTCGGACACGACTAAACGACTAAACAACATGACTGTTTAAAGTGGTACAATACTGCTTTAACTGTATAATGCAGATGGGGCCTAAAGGTTCTGGAAATATTAACTTTCTGATGTTTGTCCCCTCAAGAGTGTTTTTGTGTTCACGGAGGAAAACATCACCTTGCAGATTATATTGGTCTCTTGTGATATGGCTTACATAAATCAAGCACTTTTTACCTGAAGTTCCAGCCAGCTTGGCGGCTGGGTCCTTGTCCCATTGGCAAATGTCCTTCTGAGCCTCTCTTCACAATAAGGAGCATAACCTGGGGGCCCTCCATTGATGAAGTTCCTTAAATACTGTATGCCAAGACAAAAGACGGCAACGAGAACTTCCACATGGCTTTCAAACATTCAAAAACACAGTCGGCAGCACCATGTTTTTAACTATTCAATTTATGATTTCATGCTTCTGGTTTCCGGTCCAACATTTGATTCCTGCCGCACACCCACCCCCTCAAGAAAGAAGTTACAACCCCCCCCCCCAAGATTCCCCAGTAAGGACAGTTAAGTAAGTATCACAACCATTCAAAACATCCCTAACATCCCGCAAAATGAATAAATAAAACAGTGAGATAGCTTTACCTCGTAACAATTTTAGAGAAAGTTAAAAGCGCCAACACGTTCCTGCAAACCTAATGTGAGAAGCGGACTTCCCCAGTTTCACAATTCCTTTTATTTATTTTTAAGTAGTCTTATTGAATTTTATTTATTTGGTTTTTCTGATAAAAATGTTACAGTCATATATCAAACATAAATAATAAAAACAAGATGCCAAGGAATCTCCTGGACTTCCATCCTCCCCTTTGTGGGTCCTAACTCCTGCATCTTTTATGATGCTCCAAATGATGCTCCGTTGTATCCAGAATTCACATTAAACGACAAGTGACATTCCAATCCTACTAATGATTTTAACTGTTTCCAATGGTCTTTAACAGGGGCTGGCAACGTGTGGCCCATGGGCCGGTTGCGGCCCACAAACACTGTTTTACCGGCCAATGAGCTGCCCCTGAACCAAACCGCCTCCTCGGCGAGTCCCCTGGGCGCTGCGCTAAACCAGCGGCACCGGAAATCACATCTGCGCACGCGCAGATACCAGAAATTGTGTCTGTGCATGTCCAGACGCCAAAAATCGCTTCTGCACAGGCACGATTTTCAGCGTCTGGGTATGCACAGAAGCAATTTCCAGCGCCGCGGACATGTGCAGACGCAATTTTCGGCGTCGAGCTGCACCAGTCCGGCCCACAGACGATTTCCATGGGAGTGATCTGGCCCATGGCCGGTAAACCTTGCCAACCCCTGGTCTTTAAGATAAGTTATAAATTTTCCCCATTCCTCATTAAACATTTCCTGATTTCTGATTCTTCCTTTCATTTTAGCCATTTTAGTCCATCAACTTCACCTGCCATTCTTCTCTGGTAGAACAACAATTCCTACCAAGATCCAACATTACCTTGACAAACTTTTCTGAAGGGGCAAAGCACCCCACACACAAGGAGACGAGGATCCACCCTCGGGCGTGGCTGCTTTTGGAAGGGTTCTGGGTCAGCTGTTTGCAGATCTGGCAATAAATTTCGTCCCTGCCGGAGGAAGAATGGTTAAGTTTGGATCATGACTCTCAAGTCCCCTCCACGGACAGAATCCATTTGCAAGAGCTAAGTAGAAGCGCCTCTTGCGGACAGGCTCATGTACAGGTGGAAACAGCGCCGTACAGTGAGCAGAACATCTCTTGGCTCAGCCTTCCTCATCTTGAGGTCCTCCAGGTGCAATACCCACTATCATTGTCCATTTGCTGTGCCGACTGGGGCTGATGGGAGTTAGAGTTCAGGAGCATCTGGAGGGCATCAGGTTGGAGAAAGCTATCTTGGGAGGATCTAATACTGAAAAAACCCCAGAGACGCTGCAGAAGGACAGGGCACAAAAGTCTCTCTTTGGAGATCCCAGGTGGGATAGCATATAAGATGCTTTAAGTAAGAGATGAAGAAATCTGCCAGTTTTTCCAATCTACACTTCTCCACATTTCTGCATCAGTTTAAGGTTTTTATTTTTAAAGTCCTCATGAATTTTTGTGCAAGTTTCTAATAATATATGCATATCCCTTCCCATTTTGAAGGTTACTTTCGAGCAATACGTGTATTTTAAAAGCACACACACACACACACAATCATCTATCTATCTATCTATCTATCTATCATCTATCATCTATCATCTATCTATCTATCTATCTATCTATCTATCTGTCTATCTGTCTATCTGTCTATCTGTCTATCATCTCTCTCTATCATCTATCCATCATCAATCTATCATCTATCTATCTATCTATCTATCTATCTATCTATCTATCTATCTATCTATCTATATCTATCTCTATCTCTATATCTATCTATCTGTCTGTCTATCATCCATCTATCCAACTATCTATCTATCTATCTATCTATCTATCTATCTATCTATCTATCTATCATCTATCTATCTATCATCTATCTACATATGCATTCATACACATTACCGTATATGTTTGGAGAACTGCATCACAAAATTTGGATAAATGGGAAATTTTGAAGGCTTGCTGTGTTTCAGATCACAGTTTGATTCAGAAAGTGTGAATGAGTTAGGTTCACCAAACTGGCTTTCTCTCTCACCCCTGGCTGGCTTGTAGCAGGTGTGCCTACTTTTTGATTCCAGTTATGCACTGTTTGTATATTGCTAAAAAAAGAGTGAGGCAAATATTCCAAGAGTGCTGGTCTCTGCCATTCAAAGGAAACCAAACTCAGGCAGTGCTGTCTTTGGAACCTCTTGCCACTTGGAGGAAATGGTGGGTGTGAACAATATGTTAGGGGGAAAAAAGGTTTTCCGTTTCAGTTTCTCTCAGTTTCGCCAATCTTTTATCCACTCTGTTCTCTACATATCCATACCAGATTGTGAATTTTCTTTTAAAATCCTCATGAAAAAATTATCAGCATTGCAGTGCAAATTATTCCTAACACACACATTTGCATATGCAATTTTGCCTAACGTACACATATTAGCAAAGCGATTTTCTGTCATATAATGCATTTTTAGGCACTCTTTACCTCCATCTGCACATCTTTGCACACATTACATTGTGGGGGGACTGCTTTGCAACATTTGGAAACATGCAAATTTCGATGGTCGGCTGTTTCAGTTTGAATATTGTTTTGGAAAGTGTGAATTATGAAGTTTCTCCTTTAAATACAAGCCGAATCTAATTCCTCCCCAATCATCCCTAGAGAAGGCCCGGTGACAATTTTAATGCCCATACAGAATGTTTCTTCTTTTTCATACTAATATCTAACCTTAATGCTGGCCTGAGGATGCCATTACCAATAATGAAATGGAGCTTTTCCAAATTTGAGGTAGGCCGGTCCTCAAGCATGCTGTTGCCTTGGACGGTGGACTCACCATCGTGAAGACGCTTGGTTACCTAACAAAATAGAGGGAAATGTTAAATGTGTGAACGAGGCATTGTCCCCCCCTCCCTAACTCCCACCCACATACAGACTGAGGGGTAGGGACCTTGACAAGCTAGCTCTGCTCTAATACTCAGCCAGGACATTGTTGAGGCAACTTGGATGCTTGATCTCAGCTGCAGGAGCACTCTCCGTGGTCCTGAAACCACCCCTTGCCCTCTCTCCAAGGTGCTGATTTCTGCATAGTCTTGCTTTGCCTCACTATCTTGCCTGCCTGCCTGCCTGGGAAACCAGGAACGACTGAGCTCTGTTTGCTTGGATTATCCCTCCTCCTTGGTGTTGGGCATCCCTGTAGCTCATGATGGGGAAGAACCCAAACTTGGCGGTAAAGCAACCATGGTCAGAGGCAGTAATGCTTCTGAATATCCACTGCTGGAAACCACAGGAAGGGAGATAACTCTTGTGCTCAGGTCCTGATTGCTGGTTTTCCATAGGCATTTGGCTGGCCACTGTGAGAGCAGGATGCTGGACTAGGTGGGCCACTGGCCCGATCCAGCAAGCTCTTCTTATGGAGAAGGTCTGTAGTTCAATCAGTGGCATCTCCACCCAGGGCTGGAAAAGTGTTTCTCAAATGTGCAGCTTCCGTTGGACCACAACTCCCATAATCCCTGACCAATGGTCCTGCTAGCCCAGGATGATGGGAGTTGTAGTCCAACAGCAACTGGGGACCAGAGTTTAATAAACACAGTACAGAACGGCTATTTATTTATTTATTTATTTCATAAATCGCTTCCTGTGAAGCATCACAAAGCTGTAAGTATATGGCAGCTCCTTATTTATTTATTTATTTATTTATTTATTTATTTATACATACCCTGCCCATCTGGCTGGGTTTCCCCAGCCACTCTGGCGGCTTCCAACAGAATATTAAAATACAATAATCTATTGAGCATTAAAAGCTCCCCTAAACAGGGCTGCCTTCAGGTGTGTGTGAAGAATAATTGCTGTTCTGCTAGAATGTTAATATAGGTTTAAATTGCCCAGAAAATAACATGGAGCATATTCTCTCCTCCTTATTTTATATTTTAAATATAACATTTACCCGTACGCATGATAGTACTGTTAAAGTGGAAAGAATCCCAAGGCAGAATTGGAAAGGAGGCAGATTTAGGTTCTGCCGAAATAAATTAGCTGACGAAATTACCAAGGCAAGCGAGGGATTCTATGCCTGGGTAACAATGGTGGAAATTCATCACTTGGTAAGATATTGGTAAGAGAATTCTGTCCCAAAACAAGTGTGTAAAGATTTTTACCTCTTGTATGAGATTATGTATGACCATAACTCCATCTCGAAAATAAAATATAGACAGTGGTAGATTGTGTAACGTGAATTGCACCCCATCCCTTGTATGGTTGTACAACTATTTTGGTCAACTGTTAATTAGCTTTTAGCTCTGTTCCTATGGTCCTGATGGTTGTTTCCTACTTCGATTCTCGGGGGGGGGGGGACAACTGGAAGCCCTGCAGACCAATGAATGGTTGTGCATCCCAAGCTGCAAAGAACTATGGCTCACCTCTTCAGTGAGTTTTGATTTCTTCTTGAGGGTCAAGGAGACCAGCTTGTGCCGCACACTGTTCTTCTTGTGGCTGTCTATGTGAGCGCTCTGCAAAGGCAAGAGGAACAGCCTTATTTCACAGAACTGTAGAGCTGGAAGGGACCTCAAGGGTCATCCAGACCAACCCCCTAGCAATGGAGAAATCTTTTGCCCAACGTGGGGCTCGAACTCATGGCCCTGAGATTACGAGTCCCATGCTCTCTGCCAACTGAGCTCGAGAGAACTGATTCCATGTGCACAACACAACTGTGCATGGGGTTGGGAGGTCTAGGTTCAAATTATACCAACCCTGCAGGGCAGCTGGAACCCCTGTTTTGCAAATTTGGGAAAGTGAGGCTGCAAAAATTTCTCCCCAAGTCATTTAAGAAGTCATGCATAAGGCACTGAGCTGAGCCTCACCTCCCTGATCAGTAAAATGAGAATACCATGTGCCTCTTAGGTTTATCATGAAATAGGACAAGATAAAAAAAAATCCAGTGCTTCCTATTTTTAAACTGCAGAGCCTTATAAATGTGCCAATAATAGCTACATGGGTTTCTGTTTGGATGCGGAGATTAGCACCAAAAAAAGAAAAAAAGACAACGCTCTCAATATTATGTTTGTAGAGTACATCACAACCAGAACGTCCAGGTGCATTAAGAACCAAACAACAACAACAACAACAACTTTATTATTTATACCCCACCCATACAAAAGACCACCATAGAAAGAATCAGCAAAATGAAATGCAACCTTAGATGACAACTGGGATCTCAACTTGCAATTTGTGAACTAAATTCTCACGGACTACAGCAGAAGAGTCTTGCGGCTCCTTAAACTCTAATAGGTTGGTTTTTATTCATTTAACTCCTACTTTATACCACCCACTGGTATAAAGCACATTTCCGCCTCTTACCTCTCCTTCACCTTGTAGAGCTTGAAGTTCTTTTTTGTACGTCTTCTTCCCCAGGGTCTCATAAATTTTGGTCATCACCGGGATTTTCTCGCTGCCATCGCTCATTGCTGTGTGGTATTTGGGCTCAGGAAGGTCACCCATGAAGCGAAGAATCGTAATCCACACCGCAAGGGCTGCCTGTTGTTGGTTTTTTTAAAAAAAGAAAAAAGAACCGTAATCATCAACTTGTCAGTTATCCTTGCAGGGGCAGGCAGGGGCAGATCTCCAAATGGATCACCAAGGATTCTGACTTCCATACTTTCTTCAATAATAGCCTTCCCCCTCCCTTCTAAATTAGACTGCTGAGATCAATCAATCGTTTTATTTGTATGCCGCCTTTCCCAAGTTAGAACTGCACTGAAGGCAGCTTGCAAAATATTAAAAAGTTATGCGACTAAAAAAATGACAAAAGTATACAAGCAATAAACAAAATATCAAAAAGTACACAACCAAATTGAACAAGTTCAACATAAATCATAAGAACAAAGATAAAGATACAAAAAATGAACGCCAACAACGCCCCTTTCCAACACCCTCCCAGGCTAATATTCTGTTCAGCAGTCTCAGATTTCGTAGCTGGAGTCAGTCCAGGCCCTGTCCTCCTAGGTCAGGTGGAAAAAAGCACCTGCAAGGCAGGGAGCAGGTCTTCCAGGACTCACAGCCAAGATCAGGCATCCCCAAACTGCGGCCCTCCAAATGTTTTGGCCTACAACTCCCATGATCCCTAGCTAACAGGACCAGTGGTCAGGTATGATGGGAATTGTAGTCCAAAACATCTGGAGGGCCGAAGTTTGGGGGTGCCTGGCCAAGATGAAGAAAGCTTGTGGGGAAAACCAGGAGTGGACAAAATCAGGTAAGATTCACAGGGCCTGTTCACACAACCACTACTGGTTTCAGAGGACTAGTTAACAGAACCATTACTGCTCTTCTCCAGAGCTGCTCAAACAAACTCACCAGCTGGTCCCCCTCATCCTCGTGGTACAGGAGCGGCTGCTTGAGGGGCCGGCGTATATATGTCTGTGTGGTTGTGCCCTGGAAGTATGTAGCGGCAAACTTTGCGAATTTGTACTCCGAGAGATCCTCCTCCTCCTCCTCTGGCAAAGGCAAGGCTGTTTCGAGGTCGTCTTCCTCCAACTCCTTTTGTGCCCTCTCGAGATCCTGGGGAGGGAACCAGCGGAGATTTAACTTGGTTCAGTCTGGGTCAGGGGCGCCAGCCCTTCGAAGCTGAACCGTTTTGGGGGGCCCAAATATTTTGGGTGTGTGGGCTGGGCCCCTCCAAGGTCCAAAAAGCATGGACACAAAATGTGGATCCAAAAAAAGTGTGGTTCCAGTGGCCAGCTCCTTTTCCTTCTCCTTCGGCTAGGAGGAGGAAGAGGAGGAGCCACCGGCCATTGAAGCCATGTGGCTCCACCTGATGTTGGGACGTCACACGCGCAGTGTTGCCTCCCTCCACTCCCCGCAAATCACCTTTGCAACAAAAAAAACCGCTGAGCCTAACTGCAAATCATCACTGGGTGGCTTTGGGCTGGGAGAAGATGCTGCAATTTTGGGGTAAGCTCTTCCTTCCTAAGGAAATCAGCCCTGAGTGCTCACTGGAAGGACAAATCCTGAAGCTGAGGCTCCAATACTTTGGCCACCTCATGAGAAGAGAAGACTCCCTGGAAAAGACCCTGATGTTGGGAAAGATTGAGGGCACAAGGAGAAGGGGACAACAGAGGACGAGATGGTTGGACAGTGTTCTCGAAGCTACGAACATGAGTCTGACCAAACTGCGGGAGGCAGTGGAAGACAGGAGTGCCTGGTGTGCTCTGGTCCATGGGGTCACGAAGAGTCGGACACGACTAAACGACTAAACAACAACAACTTCCTTCCTAAGCTTACTGTACTTTCCATGTATAAGACGCCCCCTATTTTGGGGGACTCAAATTTAAGAAAATGGGCGGAGATAGCACAGAGTTGTTGAGCTTTTTGGGGGGGATTACCCAGGGTTGTTGAGCTTTCTTAAGGGGGGATTGCCAAAAATCGCTCACCCGCACAGATCGCTAAATCCACCTCCCGCCTGTCCCATCGCCGGCAGAAGCTGCCAATCACCCACACAACTGCCGGAGCATCAGCCAATCAGCACCACCCATTGACGCAGCAACCAATGAAATGGACAATAGCCGCTGACAGCCTTGGCAGCAACCAATCAAACGTCCACCATATGGACTACCCATGTATAAGATGACCTCCACTTTTCAGCATGATTTTTAAAGGAAAAAGCAGTCTTATACGCAGAAAAGTATGGTAATTTAATACATTGTTTCTAGAAAACCAGAGTCCCCCCAACTTGGTGTTGGATTGAGATGATCGCAATTGTAGTCCCAAACATCTGGAGGGCACCAAGTCGGGGAAGCTGCTTCCTCAACATGCTAACCGAACCATGATATGGAGTGGGGTGTGTGTGTCAATGTCTCCTTCCAGTTACCTCAAACCCATTGGGGGCCTGCCCTTCTTGGCCAGGAAAAGACGACGTGGTTCCCAGGAAGCCAAACATTTTGTCCACCATGTCGGAGTCGTTGACGGGTTCATTTCGGGCCTTTTCCATTTTCTGCAAGAGTTCCTTCTTGCGCCGAGCTTCTTCTTTTTCCTTTACTTCCCTTTCTGCATCTTCCCGAGCCAGCTGGGCCAGGCGTATCTAGGAGAGAGGTGTGGCAATGAGTATCCAGGATCCGAGAGGCACACAGGCACCAGGCAAAAGCCCCACCCCTGGAGGCCTGCCAGCCTTTTGCGCAGTCGCCGCAACACAAATCCTGGGGCCACCATTTCTTGCCAAGGCCAGGCATCCCCAAACTTCAGCCCTCCATAATGTTTTGGACTACAATTCCCATCACCCCTGACCACTGGTCCTGTTAGCTAGGGGTCATGGGAGTTGTAGGCCAAAACATCTGGAGGGCCGCAGTTTGGGGATGCCTGGTCTAGGCAAATCATTGGCACCACCATATTGAATTACCACTTACATTAAAAGAAATTTTTTAAATAGCTAAAAAAAAATGGGGAGGGGGCATAATCTCCTACTATATCTGAATGGATTGAAAAGATTTGGACCATAGTAAATATGATTAAGCTAGCGTATTACAAAGAATAATACTGTATAAATTAGCCTAACAGAACTATGGAAAATCGGGTGGGTTTTTAGTACTGTTTTGGAATAAGAATTCCAACCTTATGCTACTTTCAACCTGCTATAACAGTATTTCTTTATGTTCTTTATATTTGGTGTATTTTGTTTATTGATAAAAATAGTGATAAAGAAATCTCAAAGCCGTTTGCAGTAGGGAAAATTCGTTAAAGCAGTGAAACCAAATTGCAGCCAATAGGGCAGAAGGGTCTAGTGCTACTGATCAAGGAAAGTTTCGGCAAACCTGATATTTTATTAAGTTGAGAGGGAAACCTGGTGCTCTCTAGAAGCAGTTGGATTCCAACTCCCATATGCACCAGCCAGCATGACCAATGGTTAGGGATGAAGGGCCCTAAGTCCACAAACATCTGGAGGGTCACATAATCACACAACCGTCCATGCCTCCAGAATGACCCTTGTACCGTTTTGTAAAGAAAATTTCAATACCCAAGTAGTAAGCAATAAAAAGGTGCTTTCTTCACTAGTTAACACACACACACACACACAGAAGTTGGGTCGACGTAACTTCCAGTGTCGCTTTGCCCTTCTATGGGCACCAAAAATGGCCGACATTGGAAGTCGCGTCTATGCACTTCCGGGCATGCGTAGATGCGACTTTTGAAGCTGGCGGCGGCCATTTTTGGTGCCCATAGAAGGGCAAATCGGAAAGAAAAAAATGGCCGCCGGCAGGAGAAAATAACGGAGAAAAACGGGAGACGAAGTGATACGGGGTACCACCGGGAAAAGGTAAGTAAAAAGGGGATTTTCCCGGGGAAAACGGGGTACTTGGAAGTCCTTAATGTATTCTGGTCTCAAGTTATTAACTAATATGAGAACTTGGCCTAGGGGCACCCAGAAACAGTGGATTCTGCGCCATTAAAGAAAGGGACACAGAGCAGAAGCGTCAACCCACTTGGTGTTTTTTCTCTGCTTCCTCTTTCGCTTTCTTGGCACTCATCTCCTTCCTCAGACGTTCCTCTTCCAGGAGGCGGAGCTTTTCTGCTTCCAGGCGGCGGCGGTACTGGGGGAGGAAGGAAATTCAGAAGCACTGCTTGAATGGGTGGCTTCATTCATCACCCAGCCTGCATTTTAGAAGGTGAATGGCCACCGGGGAGAACTTGGGGCCAAGCTAGATATGAGGCAGGAGACATATGAAATGAAGGCTGCGGTGACTTGGCATTTGATGGCAGCTGTAGTGGGGGGGGGCATACTTTCCCCACAAACCATCTGAGCACCCAAAGTCTCCTTTCCCCGACTAATTTTCTCTCCGCTGGATAGCCATGTTCAAATATATAAAAGGATGTCATATAGAGAAGGGAGAAAGGTTGTTTTCTGCTGCTCCAGAGAAGTGGACACGGAGCAATGGATTCAAACTACAAGAAAGAAGATTCCACCTAAACATTAGAAAGAACTTCCTGACAGTAAGAGCTGTTCGGCAGTGGAATTTGCTACCAAGGAGTGTGGTGGATTCTCCTCCTTTGGAGGTCTTTAAGCAGAGGCTTGACAGCCATCTGTCAGGAATGCTTTGATGGTGTTTCCTGCTTGGCAGGGGGTTGGACTGGATGGGCCTTGTGGTCTCTTCCAACTCTACGATTCTACGATTCTATTATTCTAAGGTATGGAAACTCAATATCTTTCCCCTGATGGAAGGGAAAGCAATTTTGTTTGTGGAGGGAAATCACCCATGAAGAGGGGGCAGATGTCAGGGACTTGACTGGACACTGAGGAGTGGGTACCGGGAGAAAGGGGTTAGCTGTGATTCCTTCATTGCAGGGGGTTGGACTAGATCACCCTTGGGTCCCTTCCAACTCTACAATTCCACTTGGTCACAGAACCCGGCTCCTCCAGGTCCTAGTTCAACACTAACTAAAACACCATGCCAGCCCTCATCAAACCCTAGGACAGGCATCCCCAAACTGCGGCCCTCCAGATGTTTTGGCCTACAACTCCCATGATCCCTAGCTAACAGGACCAGTGGTCAGGGATGATGGGAATTGTAGTTCAAAACATCTGGAGGGCCGAAGTTTGGGGATGCCTGCCCTAGGATATCCCATACCTAAAATATCACAGACACCTTTCAGTTCCACAGCCCCTCCCAACAATATAAAATGCTGAACTATAAATGCATTTTTGTTTTATGAGATACACCTCTTTCATTAAATTCCTACTTTTCTGTTCCATTTGGAAAAGCTGTTATTTGTTTTGTGACTGATATATATATATAAAGTTTCTGTGGCCCACCTTGGGACCTTATAGTGATGGACGAATAAGGTATCTTTCTATATAAACAAACATGTAAGGTGGTCGTCACGCTGCAGTTCAGTGTAAGGTCAGACCAGCAGGCAGGCAACTGAGGGAGTGAGCAAGCAGCGTGGGGAGGCAGGTGACCCAGGCGAGATGTTTAATGGAGGGGGAGGTGCTCCGGGGTTGGCCAGGTGTGAGGAAAGAGGGGAGGCAGGGCTGGCAAGTGGAGCAAGCAGGGGAGCAGACCCTAGCAAATAAAAAAGTAGAAATATGCCTCGGTCTGGCCTTTAGGGGCAAGGCAAGAAGCACACTTACCTCTCCCTTCAACCGCTTATACAGGCGTCGAGCGATCATGCCCCTGGCGTATGCTTGGATGGTAAAGACTGCCCAGAGGCGATGGCGGAAGGCTCTGCGCACCAAGAACCCCCGGCACCTGGCTTGGAACTCGATGATGCGCTTGCGGGCCATGTGGTACCTCTTGTGCAGCTTGCGGGAGCGGTAGAGGGCTTGCAGCCTCAGGAAGCCGATCCTCATCTGTTGGGGTGAGGGAGAAAGCGGGGGAGCAATTCAGGGAGCAATTCCTACGCGCAAACAACTGACATAAAGCACACCGGTCTAAATTATGCCGGGGATCGAACCTGGGACCTTCTGCATGCAAAGCAGATGCTCTTCCACTAAGCTATGGCCCTTACCCCATTCATTATTTCCTTCCCTGCTGTAGTATGGAGGAGCATCTCTGTTCTAAAGGTGCAACTCAGCCTTGGGGTGGGGGGTGAAGACACATTGCGGGTTGTCTCAGACTTGACCTTGACCATGCTGAGACTTTGGGGAGCCATGACTAGCCAGCCATAGGCAATTCTGGGCTGGGTAGGCACAGGGGCGGAGGAAGGGTCGCCCACTGAGGGGTTTGTGTGACAAAATGCCAGGCAGCACTCACCGCCGAGCCTGCAGTGCGCCTGAGCCACATGTCTCTCCTGCGAGTGACGTGGTGGCTTGGGCGCCCGCAGGCTCTGGGTGAATTGTAAGTTTGGGTGACCTGAGAGAGGACAGAGAGGGAGTTTGGGTGAGCTGTAAGAGGAATGGGTTGGAGAGGCATATAAGAGGGTTGGTGAAGTCCAAGGGGAATGGGGGTTTGGTGAGTGAGGGGGGGCTGGGGAGAAGAGTGACCGGGGGGGGGGGAGCAACTTGGGTAAGATGTATGGCGAATGGAGGGTCATTTCGGTGAGTTCTAAGGCGAACAGTGGCAGGTTGGGTGAAGCAGAGCACATGGGGGGCCAGGCCGCAGGGGCAAAGGAAGGGGGTGCGGTGGAGGCGGTACGCCCCAGTGTCACCACTGAGGGGGGGTGACAAAATGCCGGGCGGCACTCACCGTGGAGCCTGCAATGCGCCGGAGCCACGCGTCTCTCCTGGGAGTGACGCGGTGGCTTGGACGCCCACAGGATCCATGCTGCCCCAAACGGTCCGGCCGCCGCCTCCCCCTCAGCTGTAGGGCGGCTGAGTGGGAGGAGGCAGGCAGACTCCTCGGAGGCCTCACGGAGCGTCCTGCCCCGGCTGGCCCCGCCCCCGCAGGCAGCTGGCCCCACCCCTGGGCACAGGGCATGCGCACCGCCCCAGGCGCCCGGTCAGCCTGCTCCGCCGCTGGGTAGACAATTGGTTCAGAAACCTGCACGCTCCAGGTGTACTTACAGCATCGTAGTTTCTTCGGCAATTATGCCCCCTCCAGTTCCGCTGGATCATTAGAGCTGCATTCCTCACTTTCAGGAAATTGGACCTGGGAAAGAGGCAGTTACAATCCATTTTTCTCCTTGGGAACTCTTTGTTTTTAAGCCCTGACCCAGGAAGAAACGCAATTCTTGACAGATTACCTCAGAAAGGTGGACAAATACAATCACTCTATTGTTCCGATTCCAAATGGTTTCAACTGAGTTTACTTGCATGTTTATATCATTGGAACCTGCCCATTGACTGTAGAAGGCAGATTAGAAATCGAATAAACAAATGTCAAAGTAGAACAGGCCTATTCCCCTAAGAGTGGCTTTGGGGCTAGTTAATGAAGTGAGTCCTCTTTCCCTACGTCTTTGAGTTAATATGTAAAGGAACGGGTCAGCAAAAACAACTGTTCAGGCTTCTTGCTCAAGAATAATTTTTTTATTTGTTCTTTGGACTGTTTTTTCCTGAACTCTGCAAGGAAAGCGCCTGCTCTCGAAGGTTTGAATTCGGCCAAAGATTGCTTCCCTTTTCAGCATCCAAACACCAATGGAGCAATGCTCGATAGACATTAGGGTACAATTTGTTTCCTGTTTGTAGTTTTAATGTGAAATCAGAAAGGTGCTTTGAATGAGATTGTGAGCTGTACGTGACTGTAAGCAGTACTGAATAAAATAATAATAATAATAATAATAATAATAATAATAATAAATTATATATACCCCGCCCATTTGGCTGGGTTTCCCCAGTCACTCTGGGCAGCTTCCAACAGAAAAATAAAACACAGTAATCTATTAAACATTAAAAGCCTCCCTGAATAATTTGCTGCTGCCTTCCCTCTTCTTCTTCCTCCAGGATTAAGCCATCTGAAATGTTTATGTTTTTCTAAATTACATAGTATTTTTTTTAAAAAAAAAATCTCTAAGCATTATACAAAAATTCAGAATAAACACAATCTGTATATTTAAAAAATGTAGCCATTGCGCACACGGATGTAACAGCCTTCCTCAGTAACCGCTGAACTGAATTGCATCAAATTAGGACAAAGTGTACCTTGCCCATCAGGGACGGATCTGGCATAATTTCCCCCCAAAAAAACCCACACCTTTCAGACCTAAAATAATGATTAAACACAAAAAGTGGCACCCAAATTAGACATCACCAGCAGAAGGTCTGAAGACTCCAGCAGCATCCAACAGAAAGACAGATCGCACGCTGCTGCCTCCAAAGCCGCGCCACCAGATGACATCACAAAATTCCACAGCAACCAACTGAAAACAGGCCTTTTGCAGCAACAAGGCCCAACATTGCCCAGCAGACTGAATAGGCCGCAGCAGACTAGGCCGCTTTCCAGACTAGGCCAAGTGGAGGTAGGGGCCTGCCTGGGGGGGATGGGGGGGCCGAATAGGGGGCAGGGATAAGTAATGGGTCAGAACAGGGTGGGGGGGAGACACAGGGATGGAACCTGCCCTCTCCACAGTATCTTGCCTCGGCTTTGCAGACTAGGCCACTTTCCAGACTAGGCAAAGTGGAGGTAGGGGCCTGCCTGGGTGGGGGATGGGGGGCCCCAAATAGGTCATAGGTTGGGACAGGGTGGGCCCAATCACAGGGATGAACCGGGGGATGGGGGGAGGAGGGACAGAACAGGGCGGGGAGGACACAGGGATGCGCCTATGTAAACATAACACAGAGAAAAACAGGGGGACTCTGAAGGTGCGGGAAGTCTGAAGTGGGACTCTGAGGCTCCATTTAACCAACTGAGCCACCGCAACGCGTGGCAGGGCCAACTAGTAAGAATTATAAAATGCTACACAACCTGAAGACCAGTATTACAAAAACAGGCAAGAACAGGCATTCAGCAATAACAGGGCAGAGGTATTTGTTTTCAAGTCACCTGAAGCAGCTGATCTAAGTGACCGTGCAGGTCTGTACATGACAGGGATGGATGGATCTGTTAAACTCAGTTTTTCCTCTGCTTTTTGTTTTTGCCACTCTTAAGTTCAGTTCTCTACATTTACACACCAGTCTTAATTTTTTTAAAAAAAAAATCCATGCAAAGTATACACATATACCCTAGTATATGCATTTTTTGCACATGATATTCAGCTGCAGAACTGCAGTGCCGGATTTGGAGGAGTGCAAAGTTCAAAGGATGGCTCTGTTTCATCTTGTGCATCGTTTCGGAAAGAGAGTAGGAATAAACAGGCGGTTCTTCCGATGGAGGAGGGATGTAGAAAGTGGGGTCCTCTGAGAATCGGTTTGGGGACCTGCATTTTTCAACTTGTTCATAATTGATCTGGGGTTAGGGATGGGCAGTTAGGCGGCCAAGTGGAGAGATGCCCTGTTTGCATGCCATGCCCTCCCTGGTTAAGGAGACAGATGAAAGATGTTTTGTAAGCTCAGGGATTTTTAATGTTCTTTTTTTTTAATGAGATGATTATAGTAAATTAAAGTAAATAAAGAAGAAAAGGAAAGAATCGAAAACAAGAGAGGAGGAGAATACATTAGAAAGGTTTTTTAAAAAACAACAACGGAGGGAAACAGCAATAACCCAAAAACAAAAATATATATACTTAATGCTACAAAACTATATAGTATATATGTGGATGGATAAACATGGTTTATATGTTAATCTATGTGTCACTATGGTTTTGACAAATATGTTCCAAGTATCATTAAATCTGCCCATGCATAATCTTCGCCTGATTTCCGTTTCCCTCCTTGCCCACTATTTCTACCTTACGGGAACCGCCATGGCTTCACCACAGCAACCAAATGAAAACAGGCCTTTTGCAGCAACAAGGCCCAACATTGCCCAGCAGACTGAATAGACTAAGAGTAGTCGTCTCCATCCAGGCTTCCTACCTGTCCTTAAATCCACGGACCACTTTCTGGATGAGGATGACCTTGTCTGTGATGGCCTTGTCTCTCTCTATCTCCAGCAGCATATCGTGGTGATCCTGAGGAGAGGAACACATCAGCAGGCCACTCGCTTCTGGAACTCCGCAGGACAGCACGGAATTCATTTCATTTATCCTATATAATAATGTCCAAGTTGTCCCTGCGTCCAGTTGTCCCGTGTGTCCCTGGGGTACTGCGCATGGGCCCCAGGGACACAGGGATTGGACAGCAGAGACGACGTACACACACGCGCACACGCTCTCCCCCCCCACCCCTCTGCCAACTGCCGCTCCCGGCCGGACAAGCGCCTCAGTGTGCTTGCGCTAAAGAGCGAGGAGGAGGAGGAGGCTGCTTTAGCCCCCTTCCCCCCCCTACGACCAGCAGACCAAGGGGCTCAGTACCTTGGATGCCGGTCTGGTGGGACATGATGGCAAGCAGCCGCCAGGAACTGCCGCCTCTCGGGCCGGGGGCAAAGGCAGGAAGCGGCGCCGGGGAAAGAGAGCCGCAACTCAGCGCCTCGCTTGCCTTCGCCCCGGCGGAGGCTCCTTCGGGCCAGGCAGTGGCGCCAGGACTCGGGCCGGAGACACCGGGGAAGCGGCAGAGACACCGGGAAAGCGGCAGAGTCACCGCTGCCATGTGCAGCTGAGGACGCGGCGGGCGTCGAGCCGAGGGGGCCGCCGGGGAGGCCGCCTCAAGCTCCGGGCTCCTTCCTTCCTCCTCCTCCTCCTCCTCCAGCAGCAGCAGCAGGAGCGCGACAATGGTGGGACCCCCCTCCTCCCATCTCCCGGCAGCTCCGGCCGCCCCTCGCGGCTCCTCACGGGCGTCGCCATAGCCTCTGGCTGGCTGCTGGAAGAGGAGGAGTAGGCTCGCTGGCCCTGGGATCCACCCACCGCCTCCTCCTTTCCGCCCCTTGGCTGCCTGAGCCCCGACACCTCTCCTTTTCCTAGCGGCGCCCATGGTGTCCTGGCCGAGGAGGTGGCGCCGCGGCCCTGGCTTCTGCCGAGACACGCGCTCTAGCGCCCGTTTTTAAACGGGCTGAATTCCACTAGTTCTTATATATTTATTACCGGCAATTGCACATCCTGCTCTTCCCTCACGGTCAATACTGCTGTACTGGTAGGAAGACCACTCTCTGCCGCAAGGTCCATTTCCACCTGGCCCAGATTCACCTTGAACAGCTAAAAGAGGCTCCTGGGATGCCGGAGGGACATTGCTGGGTTGGAGCAAGTGTCTCAATTGTTTTAAAACGTTTTAAATGGTTCTAATTTTGGTTCCTCTGTTTTGTTTTTGTCGGGTTCGTTAAATGTTTAGTTGGGGTTGGTGGTTATTTTAATTTGGGTATAGCTGTGAGCTGTTGATCATTATTGTTATTACTGTTATTGTTGCTGCTCTTTTTGTTATTGCTGTTATTGATTTATTGGTTGGTTTGTTGTTTGTACAGTGGTACCTCCGGTTGCGAATGGGATCCATTCCGGAGGTCCAGCCGCATCCTAAGGAATTCGCAACTGGAGGACCATTTCTGCGCATGCGTGTGGCGCGGTTTAGCGCTTCTGCACATGCACACGGCGCGTAGAGCACTTCTGTGCATGAGGGCGTGACTAAACCCAGAAAAATACTTCCAGGTTTACCATGTTTGCATCCCGAAGCTTACGTATCCAGAGGGATACGTTAGCAGAGGTACGACTGTATAGGATAGTTTGTTTTTTTTAATGTGTGATGTTTTGTTATGTTTTTATATACAGTGGTACCTTGGTTTTTGAACGTCTCCGTTGATGAACATTTCGGTTTTCTAACGCTGTAAACCCGGAAGTAAATGCTTTAGTTTTCGAACATGCCTCGGATGTCGATCATGCCACGTGGCTTCCGTTGAATGCAAGTTCCTGAGGCCTAGCTGTCGGCTATTGAGTTTTCAGTTTTCAAACGTTTCAGAACTCGAACCATCTTCCGGAATGGATTACGTTCAAAATCTGAGATACCACTGTATGTTGCAAGCCACCCAGAGTGGCTGGGGAAACCCAGCCAGATGGGCAGGATATAAATTAAAATATGGTTGTCGTTTTTATTGTTGTTGTTGTTGTTAATAATTGTCAATAATAATATCAATTGTTAATAATAATAAGTTTAAAATTCCACAAACAACCTTCAAAAAACAGTTAAAAGCTCCTAAAAGCAACCACCTAAAAGCGATTTCAGGGTTGTCGGTGACAGAACTTTCAGCCACCAGCTGTCTGAGTAGGCAGGAATGTTTCTTGATTTGTCCTAAACACTAATAGTGAGGGGAGATTGACACACCTCAGTCAGGAGGGCATTCCACAGGAGGTTGTGTGTTGTATAACGCATGTACTGTTGAAGCGTCCCTTTTGCATTTCAGAATTGAAAAGAAAGAAAGAGGGATGGCACAGGAAATTAAACAGATCCATTTCTCCTAGTGGGCGTAAGTGAAGCAGGACCCACTCAACCCACAAGTTGGGCAACCACCCCCTCTGCTACCACTGCTCAGTTCCTCTGCTCCTCCAGGGCCCACAAAACTTACCTGGGCAGGAGAAGGGAGGGGGGAAGGGAGGGGAACTACAAGTTCCCACGTTCCCGGCAGGAATTCCCACCAGAAACTAATCTCCACCTCCCGTTTCTCTTGCCCCTTGGTGGGAGAACTGAACTGCAAAATTCAGAGAAGTCTGGATTTCAAAGGATAGCTGTGCATTACTGCTTCGGGAAGCCTGAATTTGATGGGTTTGCATTATCCGGAACAAAATGTATTCCCCATCCCTAACTTCAAGTGTTTGCAAGGTTTTCTGTGCTTGCAATGGAGTATGTACAAAAGATTTTGGGGCAAGCATTTCACATCGCTCCATTTCTCACGCACCATTTGGAGAACATTTAGGAACTTCTGGGAATTTTGGAATTGACCATTGCTCAGTCCCCTAATTTTAAGGGAAGGAGGAAACAGGAAAAGGGCGGGCACTTCTTTTCCTTTCATCATTGTTTTCTGCTGCTCCAGAGAAGCGGACATGGAACATTAGAACATGGACATTAGAAAGAAGATTCCACCTAAACATTAGGAACATTAGGAAGAACTTCCTGACAGTAAGAGCTGTTCAGCAGTGGAATTTGCTACCAAGGAGTGTGGTGGAGTCTCCTTCTCTGGAGGTCTTTAAGCAGAGGCTTGACAGGCATATGTCAAGAATGCTTTGATGGTGTTTCCTGCTTGGCAGGGGGTTGGACTGGATGGCCCTTGTGGTCTCTTCCAACTCTATGATTCTATGATTCTATGTAGAAGCAAACGGTTTTGGGTTTTTTGAAAGAAAACTGAACCCCAGCTATCAAGTTTGGGAATCACTGCTTTAAGGATTTTCTTTCCTCGACCTTCACTGTTTGATTTCTTCCTTGGGCCACTGGTGTCAAGTCTGGTATATAGTCCTGCCTGCTTCCAGATTGGCCCAGCCCAAAGCAGACCTTTTGACAAGCTCATTTCCCCATTTCCTCCTTGTGCAGCTGCACAGCCCTGATAAGGCTCTCTGGAGGAACGGACGGGAACTCTTAACACTTAACTAACTAAGCATTAGGCGAGGAATATCCTTTAAAAAAGAAGAAGCATACAGATAACAGCGGAGAGGTGATTAAAACAGCAGCAACACTCCTGTACAGAAGAGGTTTATTTCTTGCCTATTATTTCATGCTTCTTCGTGGGGGAAGTATCAGTTCCCTACAGAACCATAATGAATCCCTACAGTAGAAATTATTTTGGATGGGAAACTGAAAACGGCAAAGCTTTCCTAGTTGGTTTCTTTTTGGTGTTACAATGGCATGTCTGGTCACTGGGGAAACTTTGTGGGGAAGAAACTTTGTGGGGAAGCCGTTCCTTATGAGGCTTAAATGTTCAAATATATAAAAGGATGTCATATAGAGGAGGGAGAAAGGTTGTTTTTTGCTGCTCCAGAGAAGCAGACACGGAGCAATGGATTCAAACTACAAGAAAGAAGATTCCACCTGCACATTAGGAAGAACTTCCTGACAGTAAGAGCTGTTCGGCAGTGGAATTTGCTGCCAAGGAGTGTGGTGGAGTCTCCTTCTTTGGAGGTCTTTAAGCAGAGGCTTGACAGGCATATGTCAAGAATGCTTTGATGGTGTTTCCTGCTTGGCAGGGGGTTGGACTGGATGGCCCTTGTGGTCTCTTCCAACTCTATGATTCTATGATTCTAAGAATCTTTATGCTTTGATAGCATCTCAGCCTTGAAAACAATTGCTAAATGGTGGCTGTTGCCCCGTTTGAGATATCAGCTAGCCACCAAACACACACGTTCTGCTTCCGGGCATATGCCCCCAACAACTTGCTTGCCATCTTACCTTCAGGAAAATCTTCGTCTTGCCAATCTGCCAGTCATCGTCTCTGCCCAACACGGCTTCAGCGATGCGCTGGCAAGTCCCCCGCAAGTCTCCCTGGAAGAAATAGTGGGATTTTCATTTCTTTTACTTAATTCCATTCATTAATCACTCCTCATAAAACGTCCCAAAGTGACTTTGCAGGGTAGAAGATAAGGAAACTCCCATCGTCCAAACAATATAATGATCAACGTAGCATGCGTCACATTTAGGGGGGAAATGTTGTAGCATTACTACAGATACTACTAGACTCTTTATCGAGGATGGCCTAAGACGTTTTGGCACCTGAGGCAAACCACAAAATGACCCCCACTCCTGGTCAGGGAAGAAGGGGCAAGTGAAGATCTACAGCAGGAACTAAACGGCTCAGGACCGCAATACCTCAAGGGTTGCTTCTCTCCATATGAACCCACCTGGACCCTGAGATCATCTTCTGAAGCCCTTCTTCGTGTGCCTCCTCTGCGGGAAGTCTGGAGGGTGGTAGCACGTGAACAGGGCCTTCTCTGCAGTGGCTCCCCATTTGTGGAATGCTCTCCCCAGGGAAACTTGCCTGGCGCCTTCATTATACACCTTTAGGCGCCAGGCAAAAACGTTCCTTTTTAACCAGGCCTTTGCCTGACTTGATCTACACATCCTATACCCTTTTTAAAATGTGTTTTTTTGTGGGGGAGGCTATTGGGTTATTGTTTTTATTTTTATTAACTATTTTGTGGGTTTTTTTAATCTTGATTTTATTCTGTGAACCGTCCTGAGACCCCTGAGTATAGGGTGCTATATAAATTCAGTAAGTTATAATAATAATACAGTGGTACCTCGGTTCTCAAACGCCTTGGTACTCAAGCAACTTGGAACCCAAACACTGCAAACCCAGAAGTAAGTGTTCTGGTTTGCAAACTCTCTTTCAGAAGCCAAACATGCTCCGTTTTGAGTATTACGCTTCCGGTTTGAGTGCCACACTTCCATTTTGAGTGTTATGATTCTGATTTGAGTGCCACACTTCTGTTTAGAGCGTTACGCTCTCTGTTTTTGCCGTTTACTTTGCATTTTTGTTTTTGCCGCTCTTTTTGTTTTGTTTTTGTGACTGTGTGGAACCCAGTTCAGCTAGAGATTGATTGATTGTGTGACTGCAGTACATTGTTTATTGCTTTCATTTTATGGATCAGTGGTCTCATTAGATAGCAAAATTCATGTTACAGTGGTACCTCGGTTTACAAACACAATTGGTTCCGGAAGTCTGTACTTAACCTGAAGCGTACTTAACCTGAAGCGAACTTTCCCATTGAAAGTAATGGAAAGTGGATTAATTCGTTCCAGACAGGTCCGTGGAGTACTTAAAGTGAAAATACTCAAACCGAGGCATACTTAAACCGAGGTATGACTGTAAATTGCTGCTTTAGGGGTTGTTTTTAAAAGTCTGTAATGGATTAATCCATTTTGCGTTACTTTCTACGGGAAGCGCATCTTGGTTTTGGAATGCTTTGGTTTTGGAACGGACTTCTGGAACGAATTAAATTTGAGAACCAAGGTACCACTGTAATAATAATAATAATAATAATAATAATAATAATAATAATAATAATAGCAGATCCGGCATCCAGGGAGCATGCTGCAGCTGTTGCTGCCGCCGTAGCAGCGGGTAATACATTCCTTGGAGGCCAGTTCTACTTGTCCTGTGGATCTTGCCGCCTGAGGCAGCTGCCTTACCTTGCCTCAAGTGTGGGCCGGCTCGGCTCTCAGCATGCTTATTAATGCCACAGGATCTCTCTCTTTAGAGCTATGAGGAGTGATTTCAACTGTACCTGTTTGTATGCTGGCTTCACCCCAGGCATGAGCACTCGGTACCGGTCCACAAACTCCACGAAAGTGTAGCGGATGGGGTACCCAGCCCTGCGGATCCGGATGGTTTCCATCATGCCGGAATACCTCAGCTGGCGGACACAGAGCTCCCGGTCAAACAACTGCAGTGGTGGGGGAAATGACCTCAGTGTCAATGCTTTTACCCACTCGCTCCTGAATTTATGAGCTTAAACATTTCCCCCTTTTAAGTATTTTGCGAGCTGCCGATTATTACTGGGGGAGAACGCCTGACAACCAAAAACACTTTGTAACAGAATAAATGGGCAAAAAAGGAGAGTGTTACATGCAGAGGCCGGAAAGGAGAACATTTCTGAAGGCAAGGGGTTGGGCTGGATGTCCTCTGAGAGACCTTTCCAGCTCTGCAGGATTTTTTTTTTTAGCTGTAAGGTTAGAGTCTGTAGGAGAGGAAAATGGCAAGAATAGAAAGGTCAAACAAGTTAATGCATTTGAATGATGAGCATGGCACATTTGTTTATTTGTTGGTACCAACTCTTTACTATGTGGAGGGTTGTGTACAGTTCTATGAAATTAAACCATGGTGTCCTTATGGCAAGTTCTTAAAGAAATGGGAGTGCCTGATCACCTCATCTGTCTCCTGAGAAATTTCTATGTGGGACAAGAAGCTACAGTTAGAACTGGATATGGAACAACTGATTGGTTCAAAATTGGGAAAGGAGTACGACAAGGTTGTATATTGTCTCCCTGCTTATTTAACTTATATGCAGAATTCATCATGCGAAAGGCTGGACTGGATGAATCCCCAAGCCGGAATTAGGATTGCCGGAAGAAATATCAACACCTCAGATATGCAGATGACACAACCTTGATGGCAGAAAGTGAGGAGGAATTAAAGAACCTTTTAATGAGAGTGAAAGAGGAGAGCGCAAAATATGGTCTGAAGCTCAACATCACAAAAACCAAGATCATGGCCACTGGTCCCATCACCTCCTGGCAAATAGAAGGGGAAGAAATGGAGGCAGTGAGAGATTTTACTTTCTTGGGTTCCATGATCACTGCAGATGGTGACAGCAGTCACGAAATTAAAAGACGCTTGCTTCTTGGGAGAAAAGCAATGACAAACCAAGACAGCATCATAAAAAGCAGAGACATCACCTTGCCGATGAAGGTCCGTATAGTTAAAGCTATGGTTTTCCCAGTAGTGATGTATGGAAGTGAGAGCTGGACCATAAAGAAGGCTGATTGCCAAAGAATTGATGCTTTTGAATTGTGGTGCTGGAGGAGACTCTTGAGAGTCCCATGGACTGCAAGAAGATCAAACCTATCCATTCTGAAGGAAATCAGCCCCGAGTGCTCACTTGAAGGACAGATCGTGAAGCTGAGGCTCCAATACTTTGGCTACCTCATGAGAAGGGAAGAATCCTTGGAAAAGACCCTGATGTTGGGAAAGACTGAGGGCACTAGGAGAAGGGGACGTCAGAGGACGAGATGGTTGGACAGTGTTCTCGAAGCTACGAACATGAGTTTGACCAAACTGCGGGAGGCAGTGGAAGACAGGAGTGCCTGGCGTGCTATGGTCCATGGGGTCACGAAAAGTCGGACACGACTAAACAACTAAACAACAACAAAGCAGTTTTTTAAAGCACAGGCACGAATTTTCCCAAGTAGGCATACTAAACGTGAGGATAAAAATCCACGTAACCCTTTTCAACACGGACATTACAAAAGCAGGCAGCAAGAACGATGATAAGCAAGAACGGGAATAAGGTTGTTTTAATTTAGGCGGCCGATTTAGTAGCAAACCTAAACAGAGCCATGGCAGCAATACCTAACAGGGCCCTAAGCCAGGCGTGCCAACTCTAGGGGGCGAAGGGCCCCTCGGGCCCCTCAATATTTGTTTTAATATTAATATTTTGAGGCAGCCGTGCTTTGTGTTTTAACCACTGGGTATGCCATTGGCTGCGGCTAAATGCACTGCTCCAGTTTGGCTGCTTGGAGAAAAACAATTTGTACCGGGAAGATTCACTCATAGACACCTGGACAGAAACAAAATCTGTTTCCTTTATATCTGCAAAGCTTGATGCTCCCACATTTTGCAAAATTAACTAGAAGTCCTAACAGGGAACGTAATGCAAAAACAGGCAAAGCTCTTTCCACTGGTTTTCCCCCCACCGGTTTCCTGAAATCCTGTTTCCTGTCACTATCAGCTCTTGATCCTCTCTGACCTCAGGCATAAAAATCCTCTCCTGGGGGGAAAAAGATGTTTTTATTTCACAGGCTACTTTTACTGTCAGATTCCTGTTGTGGTGCCATTTGTTCTCTTTGGCTGCCCCGTGTATTTTAAGGGTTTCGATCACAACTTTCAGTGGCGGGGGAATGAACACCATCTCGTAAAGAAAACACAAGGTATACTGTGGTCCCGGGATGTCCACAAAACTCAAGAGGGGAGGAAAAAGGGGTGATGAGGAGGAGGAGGGCGGGAGGAAGGAAGAAAGGTGGCAAAAAGAGAGGTTGAGAGAAACAGTGGGGCAGGAAGGGATGAAAGGAGACAAGGGGGGAGGAGAGGTGCTTCAGTCGCAAGTTTGCCCAGCTGGCAAGTTTATGCTATAAGAATTCTAAGGTCTCAAATATAGATGAAATGTTCATAAATGTACAAGGCAAACACATACATAAGTATATAAGCCATGTGTCTGAAATAGCACAGGAGAGCAGTCATGAAGCCATTTTGACTCTCCCAAATTGACCTCAAATATTCCTCTGCAAGGAGGAAGGAAATGGACAGTCTTTGGACCAGACATCCCCAAACTGCGGCCCTCCAGATGTTTTGGGACTACAATTCCCATCATCCCTGACCACTGGTCCTGTTAGCTAGGGATCATGGGAGCTGTAGGCCAAAACATCTGGAGGGCCGCAGTTTGGGGGTGCCTGCTTTGGACTGTAGGGGCTTACACCTCCCTTTTCAAACATAGTTTGGCGAGTATCAATATGCGTAAGAAATTCAGGAACCAAGTATTTACCATCTCAAAGGAATGGCCAGGCTACTCAGAAAATGCAATCGAGTAAGGCATTATCAGGATAGACAGGAGAGAAGCAACACTCTCAAATTTCTGCTGGAGACCGCCTCCTTCTGTGATGCATGTAGGATGTTTCGAGCGGTGGTCTTGGGCTACAGGGTGGGCCATTTCAAAAGTCTTTATAGAGGCTTGCGCACCATTGTTCAGGGTACTCCTCCCTGCAGCGTGTGGCGAGTGGGGACCCTGTTGCAACAGTTTATTTTCTTTAATAAAGATCAGGCTTACTAGTTGCTTTGCTTTCAATATACCCTGGTTGGCCTCTGCTTTCTCACTGCCCGATCTCCCAAGGGACTCTATACGGGCTCTAGATACCCCATAAGGGAATTAGAGGTATTTTTCTTACAACATTTACACAGCCAGTGCGAAGATATCAATGGATATTCCCCCAATTGGGGGGGGGGCGAGAGTTAAGAAAGATTGGAGAGCTAAGCACAACCAAGCACAACGGCTTCTTCTCACTCAGTGGAACTTCTCCTCCCCAAATCCGCTTTGGGGTCCCCCCAACTCTCTGGAGCAGATGGAGGGGTGTATGGGTGGGATGCAGGAAAAGGAAAGATGGGGGAACTTTCACTGTACAAGTGGAAATCTATAGGCTCATGGAGATAGACTGAGCCTAGAATCTCGGAAGGAGGACATGGCAAAAAGACAGGCTCCCCAAACCCTGCAGAGATATGAGGCTAACCTGCCTCCCCCCCCCCCCCGGGTGTGCTGCTAATGAAAGTCCACCAAGTAAAGAAGAGGCACAGGAACATAAGTCAATCCTGCTGGATGAGGCCAATGGCCCATCTCGTCCAACAGCCTGTCGTCACACTGGCTGGGGGGGGGGGAACCCGCAAGCAGGATTCGAACGCAAGAGCCGGTCTCCCCTCCTGTGGTTTCCAGAAACTGGCATTCAGAAGCCAGTTAAAAATGGAAAGCGTAATGCCAGTGGTCAACAAAAGAGGTTTAAAGGCAAATATATATATAAAAAATGTAGTATAAACACCGACAACTGGGAAGCACTGGCCTGCGAGCGCTCCAGTTGGAGAACAGCCTTTACCAAAGGTGTCATGGGCTTTGAAGACACTCGAACTCAGGACGCAAGGGAGAAAGGTGCTAAGAGGAAGGCACGCTTGGCAAACCCTCACCGTGATGACCTCCTGCCCGGAAACCTATGTCCCCACTGTGGAAGGACGTGTGGATCCAGAATTGGCCTCCACAGTCACTTATGGACTCTCTGTTAATATTGTAACAAAAAATTAAAATAAAATAAAATTCCTTCCAGTAGCACCTTAGAGACCAACTAAGTTTGTCATCGTGTTCGAATTGGGAAGTAGTGGCAAGTAGCCTTCTGCAAGTGACCTAGAGCCTGCCCCCTCCCGGTTAAAAACCCGCTTTATCCAGAAGAAGGGAAATGGGCGCGTGGCTTACCATGGGCTTCTTGTATTCGTTGGGCTTGATGCAGCGGACGAAGAAAGGCTGGCAGACACTGAGAGTCCTCATCAGCAGCTCCAGCGAGCGCTTGAACTGGCTGCTGAGAGTCGGGGAGCGCTTCCTGGTCTCTGCCCCCTGGAAAGAAAGGGGGGGGAAGCGCCACAGAGGATCAGTGTCCGGAAATGAACGGATAATGCAAACAGCAAGCAGAGCATTTCCCCCTCAAGCTGGGTCAAAGGGGACACTCTGTTGCACAGGAAGCTGCGTTTCAGCAAGGCAGGCCGTTCGTCCGCCTTGGCCGGGGCTCCAAAGCCTTTCTGGATTCCTGCCCCCTGTTTCCATTAGCTCATCCCCACTGCCACCTACCCTAGACAAAGCATTATTCAGGAGAGCAGAGGAAGATAACAACCCACTAAGATTCAAAAGAGTTGGTTGCAGCCATCCAAGCTCTCAGGCCAAGGGAAATTTGACACTCTGGAGATGGCAAGGGTTGGACCTGGGACCTTCTGCACTCAAGGCATGTCTTCTGCCACTGTGGGAAGGGGACAAAGGCGCAGAGGGTACGTCCGTTCATGGAGACCAGTTCTCACAGTTGAAGGAACCTCCAGAGGCAGAAGCAGTGTATCCCTGAATACCACACGCAGAGAACAAACAACAAGGGAAGCTGCAGGAAAGGAGATTCCGACTAAACCCCAGAAAGAACTTTCCGACAGTAAGAGCAGGTCTCCCTTGGGTGGATGTGAGCTCTCCTTCCTTGGAAGTTTTTAAGCAGAGGTTGGATAGCCATCTGCCATGGAGGTTATAGTTGAGGTTCCTACATTTCGGGGGTTGGACTAGATGACCCTGGGAACCTCTTCCAACTCTACCATTCCATGATTCTATGTACAGAGAATGTCACCAATAGGAACTCTGGACACACTGCCTGGTACCAGGTTAGGCTATTTCTCCATCTACCCCAATGATGTTTGCTCTGACCGGCAGCTGCTTCCTCAGATACCAGGCAGAGAAGCTTCTTTTTCACCTGCAGTGATGGATATATATGCTGAGGAAGCCAAGGAGTGGATCTGGACATTCTGCATGCAAGGCACATGGCCCTCAGAAGGTCACACGGACCTTTGGGCTGCAAGAGGTTTGCCACCTCTGCTTTAGGCCACAACCGCACCATCCACGTTAAAAGCACTACGATGCCCGCAAATAATTCTGGGAACTACAGTTTGTTAAGGGTGCTGAGAGTTGTGAGGAAACAGTGACGCTGTTCCAGAAGGCCTGCAAATGCCATCTTGGTAGTTAAGAAACCCCAGAAACTTGTTGCAAGAATGAGCTTCAATGTTCTGTTTATCTGTGTGCTCGGGGGGGCGCTGGGCTGTTGGCCGAGAAAGAGGGGCTATCTGTAAGACGTGGGAAATTTTATTTATTTATTAAATTTGTATACCGCCCTTCATTTGTAGATCTCAACAGGGCCGTCTTAAGCGCCCCTGGCGCCGTGGAGCGACGGATCCCTCCGGCGCCCCCCGCCCCGTTTCCCAGCGCGGTGGGCGGGCGGGCGCAGCGCGGCTACCACAAGCACTGCTGCGCGGCGGGCGGGCAGGCACAGCGCGGTGGCCGTGGGCGCAGTTCGCGGCGCCCTCCTGGCGGGCCGGCGCCATGGTGCGCTGCGCCACCCAGCCTGGCCCTAGGGCCGGCCCTGGATCTCAAAGCTGATCGGAGCATCGACCAGGGAGAGTGATGGGAGGCTCATGCCAAACTGACGGATGCTGTCTTTTGCAATGCTTACCTAGTAGCACTTTGCAGACAAGCCATGTCAACCTCACTGGAAGTTTTGAAGCAGAGGTTGGATGGCCATCTGCCATGGATGCTTTAAATGACATTCCTGCATTGGACTAGATGACCGTTGGACTTGATGACCATTGAGTAAAGATGCCTTACTCTAGCTAAAGGCTAGGCCAGTCAAAGGTGCTCATCTTGCTTTCAGGCCGAGGGAGCTGGCGTTTGTCCACAGACAGCTGTCCAGGTCATGTGGCCAGCAGGACTAAACCGCTTCTGGCGCAATGGGACACCGTGATGGAAACCAGAGTGCAGGGAAACGCTGTTTACCTTCCCGCCGCAGTGGTAGCTATTTATCTACTTGCAGTGTTATGCTTTCGAACTGCTAGGTTGGCAGGAACTGGGACAGAGCAACAGGAGCTCACCCCGTCACACAGATTCGAACCACAGACCTTCCGATCGGCAAGCCCAAGAGGCTGAGTGGTTTAGACCACAGCGCCACCTGTATCCCTCTACACCCAACTCTACAATTCTATGGTTCTATGATTCTATGACTTCTCTCTGCTGTGGTGTCTGACCTGCATCTGTAACAGCAGGCTGTGTTGCAAGTTTACACCTTCCCATCATAAAGCACAAGAACTGGCCATTCTGGCATTTTTGACAGCCTTCTTTGGTATCTCTGCATCAAACCACACACCCAGGCCCTTCATTTGGGTCTGCAGTTCAGAACAGGGAAATCCTCTATTCCCTTCCCAAAGCTATAACCCCTGGAGTTCCCTGTGAAGAAGGACTGGTTGCTAAACCACTCTGGGAACTGTAGTTCTTGCGGCAGGATTGCTCCTCAAATCATACCTGCCAAGTCCCGGACTGCAGAATCTGAGACCGGCAGCCGCGTGACACTGGAAGTTGCGTAGACGCAACTTCTGGTGTCGCTTTGCCCATCTATGGGCACCGAAAATGGCCACCACTGGCTTCAAAAGTCGCGTTTACGCATGTCCAGAAGTGCGTAGATGCAACTTCCGGTGTCGCTCTGCCCATCTATGGGCACCGAAAATGGCCGCCGCCGACACCGGAAGTCACGCCTACGCACTTCCGGACATGCGTAGACGCAACTTTCGAAGCTGGCGCCGGCCATTTTCGGTGCCCATAGATGGGCAAATAAGAAAAAAAATTGGCTGCCGGCAGGAGAATATAAGGGATAATAACAGGAGACAAAGTGATACGGGGGACCGCCGGGAAAAGTTAAGAAAAAACGGGGGTTTCCCGGGGAAAACGGGATACTTGGCAGCTATGCCTCAAATCCGTTTCGTCGTTGTAAAGGAAGATCCCTCTTCCTCCAAGATAAAGCCACATCATAAAGTTCACAAACAAAAAGCCAGTGGGAACAGAGCCTGGAATGCTCATTTTAAAAAGGAACTTTTAGTCAAAGTCCAAAAAGGAACTGAATCCGAGTTTGGCTCATGCTCAGTTCAAGGGCTGCTGTCTGACCTGGTATAGCAGCAACCAATGACAGGCCAGCCAGCAAGGCACTGCCCATCAGGTGGGGCCTCTGATTGGCTTGTTTGAAAGCTGGCGTTCAGATGGGAAGTCCCGCCCTGAGATCCCGTCAGCCAGGGGAAATCTCAAATGGCCAGCAAGCACGTGAGAACTGTCTGCCAGAAGCGAGGGGGATCGCAACCGCTGCCCACCTGAAAAGGGCGAGCATCCATTCTGTTCAAGTTCATACAATTTATCCTCTGCATTCCTCCCCCCCCTCCAGCATTTAGAACGTTACTTGCTGCTGTGTCAAATTATAACACTTAAGAAAAGTAAGAAAACATCACACGGTGCGATGTCAATGGCCCCAATAATTATGATCTTTAAGCTTAATGGCCCCAAAGTCTTAGGAGGCAAAAAGAATTAATGCAAGAGAATGAACTTGAACTAAAAATTGTTCAAAGTTCTACCTACCCACAAACAGACTTAATTCACATTCCATTCACCCAGCAGTTCGTGGGAGCTACTCTCAGGTATAGCTCAGAGATTTTTCGAACTACTTCAGGTGAATTCGTTAAAGCAAATCAGTTCGTTCTAATGTTCAGTGAACCTTGGTGTCTACGGAGCACATAGCTTCGGTTCACATTTAAAAAGTGTCACATCCCATTTTTACGGATTTGACTAAACCCTCAAATAAGCAAAGTGACTCAGGAAGTAAATTCCCTGCCCAGCCACAAATAAACAGCCAGCATCCTTGAGCGACAAGTGTCCAATAAGCTTTTCCAATGCCTCTTCAGTGGGAGTCCCAGATACCCAAAGGAAGATCATGTGTAACAAAAATCCCCTTCAGTGCCTGCTGCCCATATAATATTTAACAGAGAATGGATTCTATCATCTATCTATCTATCTATCTATCTATCTATCTATCTATCTATCCACTGAATAAAAGTGGGGCCCTGAGACCTGTGGGTATAAAGCGGTATATAAATTCAATAATTTCAATAAATAAAAATAAACTATCCCCCAACCACCCCTTGGGAATACTGTATACAAACACCACACAATCTGTCTCTGTAATAGATTTGAAATTGCTTTTGCATTTGGTTTTTGGTTTGCTTGCTTGCTTTGGTAAGCAGGAAATACTTTTCTGCAAATTCGGGTATTTTATTTTAAAAAATTAATGAATCACATGGGATAAGGTACGGAATGATCTTTGAAGCATTGGATTTATGCCCTGGTAGCAGTCCATCCCCATCAACAGCCTAGTTCAGAGCTTTCCAAACTTTTCATGTTGGGGGGACACACACTTTTTAGACATGCGTCGTTTCACAACACAGCAGTTCAGTTTTACTAGCAAACCAGAAGTTGAACTAACCCCTTTCCAGCCCCGGGAGGAGCGCGGGGAGTGTTTGTGTGACACACCTACACACTGCAGCTGACACACTAATGTATCATGACGCAACAGTTTGGAAAGCTCTGGTCTAGCTGAAGCATTTTGAACCAGCTGGAGCAAAGTGGACGGGGGCACCAGTATTTGGCTGGACTTAACACATAGTGAGTCCAGAATGCAAGGTTCCAGGAAGAAGGACTGCCCATTAAATAACTCTATTAATCCCAGAGGGGGATGAGCCTGGAATAGGTCAAGGGGAGGATAAAAGGGCTCAGCCAAGCATCAGAGGAAGTTGCCAGGTTGCAAATGCCTGGCGTCCTATCCATAGAATCATAGAATCATAGAGTTGGAAGAGACCACAAGGGCCATCCAGTCCAACCCCCTGCCAAGCAGGAAACACCATCAAAGCATTCTTGACATATGCCTGTCAAGCCTCTGCTTAAAGACCTCCAAAGAAGGAGACTCCACCACACTCCTTGGTAGCAAATTCCACTGCCAAACAGCTCTAACTGTCAGGAAGTTCTTCCTAATGTTTAGGTGGAATCTTCTTTCTTGTAGTTTGAATCCATTGCTCTGTGTCCGCTTCTCTGGAGCAGCAGAAAACAACCTTTCTCCCTCCTCTATATGACATCCTTTTATATATTTGAACATGGCTATCATATCACCCCTTAACCTTCTCTTCTCCAGGCTAAACATACCCAGCTCCCTAAGCCGTTCCTCATAAGGCATCGTTTCCAGGCCTTTGACCATTTTGGTTGCCCTCAACCATTTTCGTTGATCCGACCGATCTAGCCTTTCTTTACCTTTACCTTAGCAGGTGGGTCTTACTGACTGCCATGGAAGGGGTAAGGAAAGGTGCCTGGATGAGAGGAGACTGATAGGAAATAGGCTAGCCATCTTCAAATAGCTCAAGGGCTGTCAGGTGGAGGATGGAGGAAGCTTGCTTTCTCTTGCTTCGGAGGGTAGAACCCAAACCACCGGCTTCAAGTTACAAGAAAGGAGATTCCGAATCAACATCAGGAAGAGCTGGTGAGAGCTGTTCAACAGTGGAACGGTCTCCCTTGGCAGGTGGTGGACTCGCCTTCCTTGCAGGTTCTTAAGCAGAGGTTAGGTGGCCTTTTGTTAGGGATGCTTCAGCTGAGATTTCTGCATTGCAGGGGGTTGAACTACTGTAGATGACTCTCGGGGTCCCTCTATGATTCTATAGTGGCACCGCGCAAGACGAATGCCCTGCAAGACGAATTTTTCGCAAGGCGAATGCGTCTTGCGATCTGATGGTGACTTGCAAGACGAATTCGTTTTGGGGGAAATTCATCTTGCGAATCGCGGTTTCCCATAGGAATGCATTGAAATTTAATTAATGCGTTCCTATGGGCAAAAAAAGAAATATCAATGCATTCCTACAGGAAACCGCGATTCGCAAGACGAATTTTTCGTAAAACGAATTGACTCACGGAACGAATTAAATTCATCCTACGAGGCACCACTGTGTGTTGCTGGACCACAACTCCCACCATCCCTGACCATTGACCGCACTTGCTGGGTATCATGGGAAATGGAGCCCAACATTTAGAGGGCCACAGATCCACACACACACACACCCAAAAAATTATGGTGGCCATGTTTTTGATCATCCTTCTCCAACCTGCTGCCCTCCAGACATCTTGGACTACATCTCCTAGAATCCTCAACACCTAGTGGGGCCCCAGAAGCACTGACTTTGCTAGTCAGACTCAGCCCAGTAGACCTGAAGGAGCGCCTCCAACTCATACCTCAGAGAAAGAAGGGACCGGGAGGAAATAGCAGACCGGAAGTAGCGCTGCCACCATTTTGGAACTGGGCGGAGCATGCTCAGAAGTGACTTTTGATGCTGCTTTGCCCAGTTCCAAAATGGCCGTCGCGCCACAAGTCACACTGCAGCCATTTTGGAACTGGGCAAAGCAGCATCAAAAGTCGCTTCTGAGCATGCTCCGCCCAGTTCCAAAATGGCCACTGCGCCAGAATAAACAAAAAAATCAGTTTTTTCAGCTAGGAACAACGGGGGTTTCCCGGGGAAAACAGGAGACTTGGCAGCTATGCTCCAACTCCATTGTTCAGCCCGGACACTGAGGTCCAGCTCTGAGGGCCTTCTGGCAGTTCCCTCACTGCGAGAAGTGAGGTTGCAGGGAACCAGGCAGAGGGCCTTCTCGGTAGTGGCACCCGCCCTGTGAAACGCCCTGCCAGCAGATGCCAAGGAAATAAACAGCTATCTGACTTTTAGAAGACACCTGAAGGCAGCTCTGTTTAGGGAAGTTTTTAATGTTTGCTGTTTTATTGTGTTTTTACTATTTTGTTGGAAACTACCCAGAGTTTCTGGGGAAACCCAGACAGATGGGTGGGGTATAAATATTAAATTGTTGTTGTTGTTGTTGTTGTTGCTGCTGCTGCTGCTGCTGCTGCTGCGCTCTGAGCTCTTGCAGGAAGGTAGACTCTCCTGGGACACCCGACCAAGTAATTGTCAGACTAATGCGAGGTCCAATTTAGCCTTTGATCCCTGGAGGAAAAGCCCCTGAACCGCTTTGATTGCCCTTCGCCATCACCTTTTCCAGCATAATGTAGTGGCTCCAGGCATCCCTAGCAAAGGCAGAGAACAGCCTTGCATCCCTGAGGCAAGCCCTCCGCGAGTCCGCAACCACCTCTGTCCTTTCGCGAGCGATCTGCTGCAAAGGACGCAAGGAGAAGAGTAAAACCGGCGATAGAGGAGGGCGGGGGGGGAGCATTAGTGGGGTGGGGGGTGGGGAGAAGAAGTGAACATACCACACACAAGGGAGCTCTTTGGCTTATTTTTACCTTCAGACTGGGTGCTGGCGACTGCCCAAAAGCACTGGACGCATAGCCACAGAGAAACTACAGGGGATCAAAAGATAAAAAAACAAACAAACGAGAGACAGAGAATAGGAGAAAAAAAAGTGAAAAAGAAGAACGACTAAGACAGGACTTCCGAGCTATTCACTAACCACAAGCAGCTGGTCCGGGGGTGTTTGAAACCCAAGTGTTGCAGCGGCTGCTTTTGCATAAGTATTATGCTCCTGCCACCCAGTGGTAGGAATGGAGGCAGAGGCAACTTGCTGGGTGGGGTGGGGTGGGTTTCAGCTGCTATGCTAGCTTCCCTGCAAGGGTGGGGGCCATGGCTGCTTAGCAGGATGGACAAGGTGGTGGGGAGGTTGGTGCAGTGCAAACTAGGGATGTAAGAAGATATCGTTGCGTGCTGCATTCGTTGCACGCAACTCTGTTTCCATTCTGCTGCAGATCGCCTTCCGCTGCAAAATCATGTTCACTAATGTAGTTATTTCGCTGGGTTGATTTCTGTTCTGGACACCGGGGGAATAAGCAAACCCCAGCATCTTCCGCTCCCATTTCCTTTTCATTGGAATTCAACACTCCCAGTGCAAATACGCTGCGGGAACTAATTTGGCACTCCTGGGGATGTGTTTGCACTGCACCAATTCCCACCCCCCTCAGTAAGAAGCAATGGCACACCCACTTGGAAGCTAGAGCAGTGGCTTCACCCCACTTCTGAATAGAGGAGGAATCCAATTGGTCGGAGGCTACACACTCCTCTGGATTTTGCGTCACAGTTTTGCTGCTCAAAATAGCGTCCACAAAAACACACATTTTACTGTTCTGTGTATTTAACTCAAAGGCTCATTGAAGAGCATTGAAAAATATGCATTTGGGGGGCATGCATACAAAAAAAAGGTGTGCATTGCTGCAGATAATATAATGTGTACAATTTTCGGTTCATTCTTTGAATAATTCTGCATAAAATGGGATAGAGCAGACTTATGGTTGAGCCCCAGCAAAAATGAATTGGAACAGACGGAGGCGGATCTGTCCCAGTGTGCAAAGATTTTAGTATAAAATTGCAAACTTTTTTTTCTTTATTCTTCATCCTTTGCAGTGGAGTGGTAGAAGTTGTGTGCATCTGATCAGGCATCAGATTGGCTCATTGCAGCAAGCAGCTTTCATAGAATTTGGATTTCAAGCAGTAACCGAGAGCCTGCTTATTTTCTGTGTGCTGACTGATCACAAAACTTATCTCCACCCCCACCCCCACATCCAATAAATACAAGCCCCACAGATCCAGCCCATCCTTCAGACCCCAGGACCCCTGAATGCTCCAGCGACAGCATCTTGAACACTGGGACCCCTGGGATCTGTAGAATCTCATGGCTCCCGGGTCCTCAGTAAGGACTCGGGAGCCTTGGGAAACTAGCAGCTCCCAAGCATCATATTGCCCCTACCAAGTGCTGTTGCTAATGAGAACAATCTCAACAGCCTTTGCTACTGCTGCTGCCAGGTTAGATTTAGTGGGATGTGGCAGAGGGTGTCTTTCTGGCAATTTGCCCACCGCCTGACAATTGATACCCAGTGATATTTTTCTTGCACAATATGGGTGGCTATACTCGTTTTTGGCCCCAGCGTTGCATTCCCTGTTGGCTGATGCCTTGGAGGCAAATATCCAAGCGATGGATGTTGCCCAAACTGGATGTAGCCACCCCACAAAGTTGCATACACTCAAGACCCACAGTCCCCCATCTCAACTAACTTGTGCACACCATCTGAGGTTGGGCAAGGGGTTATCAACCTCACCCCACTCCTCAAATGATCAGTGATGACTGGGGAGCAGGCAATTTGCGTCCTCATCGGGATGCAATGGAGACCCAGCTCTATGTATACATTATTCCCCACTCCCTTTTTGCAACTGCAAAAATTTGCATTGGGCAGGGGCTGATCCAGCCATATACATCAGTCTTTACAGACCTGGTCACCCCAACATCAATGCCACCCCTGACATATGAAGGTTCCACCACAGTTAAGATCTCTCCCATCCAGTGTATCATAGACAAACATAGAGACCCTCTACTCTCACACAAGGGTTACCATATCCCTCCCACCCTGCCAATTAGATACAATTGAAACCTCTTTTATGCTTTAAACCAGTTGTTCCCCAAGTGGGTTGTACCACCCTCCGGGGGGGGGGGGTTACCAAGAGGGCAGCAAGGGAGGAGCTGAAGGTGTCAGTGACTTTGAAAAGCTGGTGACGCTGGACCAAGTTCATCCATTTTATTGGATTAGTTAAAACTACATAACTTCAATTTTCAAACAGGTGTGCAATGGATCCTTACTGTTTTGGATTTTGCTGCATTATTGCAGTCCTTAGCGGGTTGTGCAAACCGTTATTCTGAACAGCACTTTTTGCAAGGGGACATTGGGAATGAGTTTATAGCCCGAAAAGGTTTGGAACCGCTGCTTTAAAACTCTTCAGTCGATCTGGCTGCAATAGCTATAGAAAGGTGCAACTTGGAATAGAATATATGCAGTGGTATTTACTAGCTGGATAGACAGTTATAGTGGGGAAAGTGGGGGCCAGGGAGACATTTCCTGGGAATTGCATAGCCAAGAAACAACCAGCTTAGCAACAGCCTTGGCGTGGCCTCATGATTGAAAAGTAAAAAGGGTGTTCTGGATGTTTTTGGCTCATGTTTGTTTACTTCCAGTGCACACAACTTCTGATGGGCACTGGGTGGCTTAGAAGTAGCAATGATTGGACTTCCCAGAGGTCAGTTGTGCCCAGGCCTGAATGATCACATTTTAAGCCTGTGCTGAACTCCACATCCTTTCAAGCCCCACAAGGGTCAAAACGCCTCTATTTAAGTGTGCACATCAACAGGGCCGTCTTACCCATAGGCGCTAGGGGTGCGGGGCACCCGGGTGCCGGGTTCTCAGGGGCGCCAGGCTGAGAGTCCAGGGCCCGAGATTTGAGTCCAGGGAAGAGCCCGCCCGTCGGTCGAGTGCCATGGTGGGCTCTTCTGCTGCAGGCAGCACTGCGCTGTGAGTTCGGGGGCGACCAAGCCAGCAAGTCGCTGAAGCGGCTGGCCGGCTCTGCTCTCCTGTGCACCTGGGACTGGGCAACCTAGGAGCGGGGGTGCTGGGCGGATCTTTGCACCATAGCTGCCAAGTCTCCTGTATTCCCCAGGAAACCCCCGTTTTCCCAGCCGTTTCCCGCTGGCAGCCCGGATTTTAAAAACCCCTGTAAATCCCCCGGATTCTTACTGGCCCGGGGAGGCTCCTTCTGCACATGTCTGAAGTCTCTGGACATGCGCAGAAGCGATTTCTGGTGCTGCAGCCATTTTGGAAATGGGCAGAGCATGCGTAGAAGCGACTTCCGGTGCTGCTCTGCCCAGTTCCAAAATGGCCGCAGCGCGACTTCTGGTCGCAACGCGACTTCCGATCCCGGATTTTTCAATCTGGGAGTTGGCACCTATGCTTTGCACCCTGGCGCCGCATATGCTTAAGACAGCCCTGCACATCAATGCACTTATTAAGCGAAAATGTCATGCATTATAGCAGGGGAAACTCCCCTGCAGATATGTGTGGATTAGTGAAAATATCAGTTAAAAAATTATGTATAGTAGGAGAAATTCAGGCAAAAAATTCAGGCAGCTGCTCTCCAAGGTCTCAAGCACAGAGAGATCTTTCTCCTCTTACCAAAGTTCCCGTCTTTTAACTGAGGTTGTTAGGGAACCACAAATCTTAGGGTCCCCCCCCCCTTCCTGACATTTATTGCTGCTTTTCTGCCCAAAGGAGTCAAAAGCAGAGCATATCATCGAATAAAATAGAAAGTGCCTAAATGAACACAGACTGCAAAGCATGCATATTGGAATAACAAAATCTGAGCAATGCACAAACACTCTCTCACACACACAGGCCGGCAAGGAAAGAAAACACCAGTTAAACAGCAGATGAGGAGAAAATAAAAGCCATTGGCTTGATGGAAGTGGATGGCTTTCACTAGACACTGGAAGGCCACTCAAGTGGGTGGACAGAAAGGTCTGGAAATCGGGGAGGCTTCCAATTCCTGGGTGCTGCTACCAAGAAGGTCCTATCCCTGCCAGGGACCAAGGGTGCGCTTGCCCATGGGGAATATTGCATTTGTTTCCCTGATAATAGTACTAGCACTTCTGTTTTCAAATGCTCCTTACCAGCGCTATTTCTCCGGAAAAAGAGGTGCCAGAGCTCACCATGAACTTCTCCCTTGTTCTCTTAGAATGGCAATTGTGCCCACCTGAGAGGTGCCGAATTCCAGTGAGCACCAGCTGAAAAAAAGAGAGCCCTGCATGCTGGTATTCTGCCCCAAATCACGTTGCTTTACTCCTGCAATTTGCCAGGTTAAAGGGGCTTCACATGGCGATTTTCCAGAATCAAATAACAAGAAATGAGCGCTAATCACGAGCTATATTCCATGAGTTTTCCACACTGTTATGTTGTGTGGAAGATCAAACACAATGGGGAAATCAACCGTTTTTGGATTCGGCAAAACCACTGGAGATGATCCGGGGGGACCCGAGTCCAGCCTGCTCCCTTGAAATAGGAGAATATTGGAGAAGGCTGGGCCTCCATCTATATAAATAAAAATGTAAAGATAACCTTGTTCAAAATTGATAATCTCTGAAAGTGCTTGACTGATTGCTTTGAAAATTTGACACAACATTGCCACACCGTACACCAGTGTTTTTATATACTGTACCTAGATTATATAGATGTCTCACCTGTGACAGGTAAAAACATGCTTTTTTAGAATAACATCGCCATCTGCTAGATGTCAAAGCAGCACAGCTACAGACTATCTCTGACATCACAATAACATTGCCCAGCCAGGGGAACAGGTCAGGCCCTTCCCAAGATGCACATGGGGTATGGGGGGTGGAAGAGAGAGAGGGGTCAGGGTGAGGGTGACGGGTGCCATCACGCGGGAGGAAGATGACATCACGCAGCGGGGGGACCAGAGAGAGAGGTGTCGTGACGTCTGGGGTGAGGAACGAGGGTGCTGAGTGGAGGAGGGCCGTGTCTTTGGGGAGGATGAATGGGTTGGGCTGGGGTGGGGGGATCTAACAGAACATGCTTTCTCTTTCTGAGCCACAGCAACGCGTGGCCGGGAACAGCTAGTCCTCAATAAGGGGGCATGGGCATACCCAGCGAGGGGCAGGGGGGCGGCAGCTGCCCCCCCCCAGAAGCAAAAAAAATTATAATACCGTATTTTACGGACCATAACCCACACTTTTTCCCTCCAAAAACTGAAGGGGAAAAGTCGCTGTGGGTTATGGAAATCGGGCTGTTTTCACCCTCTCCGCGGCTGCAGCCAGCGACAGGAACATGGGAGGGGGGAGGAGCAGCCTGAGCTGGGGGGGGGACGGGAGCTCCTTCCTTCCTTCCTTTCTCTCTCTCTCTCTCTCTCCTTCCTTCCTTCCTTCCTTCCTTCTCTTCCCCTCTCTTGCCCCCCCCCCCAGTTTTGATCCTGGGTACACCCCTGTAAGGGGGTAATACTGACAAGGTGCTTGTAAGGCATAGCTGCCAAGTTATCCCTTTTTTACAGGGATTTTCCCTTATGCTGAATAGGCTTCCTCGCGAGAAAAGCGAAAACTTGGCAGCTATGTTGTAAGGATAACAGAGTGACAATGCACCTAAAATGCTGCAAACACTGTAAAGCAAATGCCAAGTAACTACTAGAGTTGCTACGAATAGGTGAGTTTGACTTTGGGAAACAAAAGCAGGCATGCATCGCATCCCTAGTTCTTATTGCTTCCTTTCAATCTGGCTTTTTTAATGCTCTGCCGGCTCAAAATCCAGAGGCGCTGTCTCTTTTATTCCTGTTGAAGCTGTTCCCTCTATGGCACCTGAACACGACCTTTGCCTTTAAGCTGTTCAGTCGAGGGATTTGATGCGCCGGCAAAGAGCCGACCCCTGACCTCTTAACACTGAGCTAGCTCTCTATCTCCTTATATGCGTTACTCTTCTGCATCATCCCCACCATGCAAAAAGGCTGTGGGGAGCCTTACCTTTCTGATTTAGAGCAGCCCCTTCCATGCTCCCTTTCTCAGCCATGCGCTTAAGCCGCACCTCCTGACCTCCCTGTGCTTAAGAGGTGTTTTAAGAGTCACATCTTAAGTGACACTTAAGGCTCCTGCTCAGCGGCTGGTTTTTTTAAAAAGAAATGTTGACAGTGTCATCAACTAAGCAGGGCCACCCACTGACAATTGTGCGGGGCCAAAGGGCTCGTTAACCCCTTCCTCTCCAGCAACAAATGTTTAAGCAAAGGCCCGCCCAGGCATCGGCCAAGATGCAAGCAAACAGGGGTGTTGGAAGCTCTCTCCAACTGAGTAAGGATGGAAGGCCCACCCAGTGTGCAAAGGGCTTGTTAGCCTCTTCCTCTCCAGCAACAAAGATTTTTACAAAGGCCTCCCTTTGTTTCTCCAAAGTGTTAGCAGGAGTGTCTTTGGCCGGTTCCCGAGTTGGGGAGGCTCGTTTGACAACAACGAGAAACCAAGGCTTCAGGGTTATCAGCCCAATCCTGTGGAACTCCCTGCCACTAGATATTCGGCAGGCTCCTTCTGTGCCAACTTTTAAACACCTGCTGAGAACTTTCCTATTCTGCCCGGCTCATGCAGGCAATTAAGAATACATCCTCCACAATGGCCTATTGATGTTTGTTTTTAACTTATGTTTACTACTACTACTACTAATTGTATCCTGCCCATCTAACTGGGTTGCCCCAGCCACTCTGGGTAGCTTCCAACAGATATATAAACATATTAAAACATGAAACATTAAAAACTTCCCTATACAGGGCTGCCTTCAGGCATCTTCTAAAAGTTGTAGAATTATTTATGTCCTTGATGGGAGGGCATTCCACAGTTCGGGTGCCACTACCAAGAAGGTATTTAACTTTTATTATCTTATTGTTTGGTTTTATGCTTTCATATTGCTGCAAAGCACTATGGTGTATTTTTACAATGCAGCGGTATATACATATTATAATAAATAAAGGGAGGGGGGAATAAAGCAGCCAAGATGCAAGTAAATAGGGGAGTTGGCCACTGTCTGCAATTGAGTAGAGCTGATGGTACTCCTGTATAGGGATCTATAACCCCTTGTTCATCAGCCTGTATAGGGATCTATAACCCCTTGTTCATCAGCCTGATTAGAGCAACAATGGTTTAAACAAAGGTCCCCCAGGCATTAGCCAAGACATGAGCAAATTGGAGTGGGTCCAGCATGGGAGAATCATATAGAATCATAGAGTTGGAAAGGACCCGAGGATCGTCTAGTCCAACCCCTTGCAATACAGGAATATGCAGCTGTCCCATACGGGGATCGAACCTGCAACCTTGCAGTTATCAGCACCACGCTCTGTCCAACTGAGCTATCCAGCCATATCTTCCAAATGAAAGCCTCTTTTTCTGGTTCATACTGGGGAAGACGGACTTGGTGCCCTTTGCTTGTGTTTTTGGATCAGGAGGTGCACAAGAGCTGGGAGAAATAATAGAACCCAGAGGGTAAGGTAAAGGTAAAAGGTAAAGGACCTCTGGACGGTTAAGTCCAGTCAAAGGCGACTATGGGGTTGTGGCGCTCATCTCGCTTTCAGGCCGAGGGAGCCGGCGTTTGTCCACAGACAGCTTTTCGGGTCATGTGGCCAGCAGGACTAAACCGCCTCTGGCGCAACACCATGACGGAAACCAGAGCGCACGGAAACTCCGTTTACCTTCCCGCTACAGCGGTACCTATTTATCTACTTGGACTGGTGTGCTTTCGAACTGCTAGGTTGGCAGGAGCTGGGACAGAGCAACGGGAGCTCACCCCGTCGCACGGATTCGAACCACCGACCTTCCGATCGGCAAGCCCAAGAGGCTCAGTGGTTTAGACCACAGCGTCACCTGTGTCCCCTCGATCCAGGGGGAATGAATAGGCACACGGGTTGCCTAAACAGGCTGCATCTCTTCCCTTTACAGAGGCCATCCTGGCTTAGGAAAAGGATCAAGTGAAACTTTCCTAAAGCATTGGTTCTGCTGGTCTCTAATCGCAAGTATGCCCTTTGCCTTGGAATTTTTGAGCATGGCTGCACGATGGTTTGGGAGACGGTGGATGCGCTCATATCATGCCAGCATGCCCAATTCTGGCCATCCGCATGCACAAAGAGACTTAAATCCCTTCAGGTCCCATGGCCACCCATATGCCAGGCAGGGGGAGCTGCCAGAGGGCAGGCATCCCAGAGCAAAAGGTAGAATCTGCCTTTTTTTAAAAAAAAAACCAAACACATTGCACATTCCCAACCATGCACACATCACTAAACCAGGAACATAAAATGAACATCACAAGAGCTCGCCTTCTGTGGTTTCAAGTATGGCTGTCACCTGACTGAATAAATCTTAGCTGGTTGGGCGACTTAGCTGATTAATAGGTATAAATTTGCATGCAAGAAAAAGGTATAGAATTGCAGGAAGAAGAATGTTTATAGATGATGCTCAAAGGAGGCATTTAAAATTTGCAGCTTGATTAATCAAGCACATGTTATCAGGCCATCAAAATGTTTTGAAGTGACTTATCTAACATTGATTGATTGATTGATTGATTGATTGATTGATGGATGGATTGATTAAGGTCAGTTGTGGTGTAGTGGCTAGAGTGTCAGATTGAGGGCTGGGAGACTAGGTCTCAAATGCCAGCTCAACCAAGAAGCTCACTGGGCGACCTTGGGCGAGTCACTGCCTCTCTCAGCCTAACCCACCTCACAGGATTGTTGTGGGGATCAAATGAGGAGCAGGGAGAACAATGCACATCACCTTGAGCTCCTTGGAGAAAAAGGTGGAAAATAAATGCAAGGAATAAAATAAATATTGCAGCTCCCGTTTCAGAACTAGCAGCACCGGCCAAAGGAAAACTGGGGTTAATTTCAACATCAGTTGCATGTGGCGGTACAAAGACATGGGAAAGGGATAGCTTTAGCAATAAATGCTGGAGAATGATCATCTCCCCCCAGCCATTATGAAAAAATTCAATGTGTTCTTCAAAACACAAAAAAACCAGGATCTGCAATGATAAAAGGGCTTCTTGTAGCAGCTTTGTCAATTGAAGCAGGGTTTCCCAAACTTGGGTCTGTTTTTGTTTTTTGGGTTGCAGTTCTCATCATCCCTGACCACTGGTCCTGCTAGCGAGGGATGATGGGAGTCCAACGACAGCTGGAGACTGAAGTTTGGGAAATCCTGAATTAGAGAATATTTAGCCGCATTCGATTTTCCAAAAAGAAGGAAATGCTCTCTGCCTCGGTTAACCCTTTGTATTTCCTTTTATACTCTATGAGGCTGGTATGCTTTTAAATGGATGCCGAATTGCACACAGATACTTTTATGTGGTGGGCCCTTTAGTTTGTGCAAAGAATTGGGTATCAAGAATGTACAAAGGGTCCTGGCGGAACTGTCCGAAGGACCACCCAGTTTGGCATTCTGTTCTCAGCCGGATGACCCAATGGGAAGCCCAAAAGCAAGACCCCCAAATGCAGCAGCACTCCTGCCCAATTGTAGTTCCCAGCAACTGGCATTCAGAGGTACTCTGCCCATGTTCCTATTCCGCACCCGACAACTCACCCTACCCCTCCACAATAGAGATTTATTACCATGGCTACATCGGCCTGGAAGATCTGTTTGATGAATTTGTTCCTCGAGGAGTGGACCAGCTGGATGATGTCTCCATGAAGTGTGTCCCTGTTTTTCTCCAAAAATCCTGCAGTGGAGAAGACAACAGCATGAGCCCAGAATTATTTACACTGCTCTGAGGTTTTTTTGGGAGGGGGTGGGTAGGTCAGTCTGCATGATGCTCTGAGTCCCTTCCGGTTCCTGGGATCATGTCTCTGTGCAGGGTAGAAAGTATGAGGAGCAAGAGCGCAAAACCAGCTCCTATGTCCTGGCAATGGTTGTGGCATAGCTGCCAAGTATCCCGTATCCGCCGGGAAAACCCCTTTTTTCTCACCGTTTCCTGGCGGTCTCCCGTTTGGCGAAAAATCCCGGCATTGTCCCTTAAATTCGCTTCTTCCCGGCGGCCATTTTTCTGGTGCCGCTTTGCCCTTCTATGGGCACCAGGAAATGGCGGCACCGGCGCTGGAAGTCGCTTCCGCGCATGACCGAAAGTTGCGTGACGCGACTTCCGGTGGCGCTTCGCCCTTCTATGGCGCCGCCATTTTCTGGTGCCCATAGAAGGGCGAAGCGCCACCGGAAGTTGCGTCACGCAACTTCCGGTCATGCGCGCGCTGCCGATCCCGGATCTTTACGATCCGGACTTGGCAGCTATGGGTTGTGGCTGACTAGTTAAGTGCCACAATTAGCATAATCATGCCATAGAATGAATGGGTGGGCCTCCTCCCCGCACCCTGTCTATCTGTCAGGTGGACAGAACAAGAGGAATGTAGCGTGTGAGAGTTGAGCTAGAAGCAGGCTGGAAACTGAGAGACCAAGAAGCATAGAATCACAGAGTTGGGAGGTACCACGAGAGTCATCTAGTCCAACCCCCTGCAATGTGGGAAACTTTCACCCAATGTGGGGCTTGAACCCACAACCCTGAGATTAAGAGTCTCCTGCTCTTATCGACTAAGCTAGCATGCTGTGGGATAGCCAGCCTCATATAAGCAATATGCTTCAGTTTAATTAATGCACGAAGGGGTTAATGCCATAGAGTAAGCTGTCCTGCCAGGTTTAGCTAGGTCACTCCTCATCTTGGGAGGAAGGTAATTATTCCCCATCAGTCTGCCTGAGAAGCTCAATGTGGTTGCTCCAAGCTCAGACCGCATGGCTCTTCCTATACTAATAATTTAGGAACTTTCAACACTGTAACTAAGCCAAGTTTTACTATCTGTGCAACAGTTTCTGACTGATGTATGTAAAAGCACATGAATCTGACTTTTGGAGAGTGTGTAAGTACTGTAAACCATTCTTAACTTACCGAATGTGTGATCTTTTTCTATGCTGGGGGAAGAGGGAAACTTTGGAAGGAACTCACAAGGGCATATTTTAAAGGTCTAACAGCCTATATTTCCATGCTTTACTTTGCTGCATTTTGTGATTTTTAAATCTCTGCTGGCATCCTCTCACCAAAGAGCACTTGCCCCACACCTGGATCTTGGCATCCAGGGAATTCACCTTTTATATGTTTATTTTTCCCCTTTGCCACCAACATCTGCTTGATCTGTGCTGGATTCCAGGCTGTGACCAATTGAAAAGCAAGATCTGTTTAGCTGTTAATGCCACGAGCCCTCCATCTTGTGCTCAGGTTGCATATAGGTGTAAATAAAACCACATATCTTAAAAACACCACACTCTCCGCTGACTTTCATTCCAAGGAAGCTGAATCCAGAGTAAGAGCTTGGAACCCCCAGGATTCTCTCACAGCACAGAGATTGGGAGAGCGCATTACAATATACTCAAGTCTGAAGCCCGTTCCATCTCATGGTGGGCACAGGGTAAGTTTTCGACTGCTTCCTGATGGGGACTCAGTATCAAAAACAGGTCGTTCAGATACTGCACACAGGCAGCTGCCTCACACCTGCAGACTCCTGCTGCTCTGGAAGGTGGGACTCGAACCCATGGCTTCAAGTTGCAGAAAAGGAGACTCCGTCCAGGCACGCAGAAAAACTTTCTGACAGTAAGAGCTGTTTGGCAGTGGAACAGACTCCCTCGGGAGGTTGTGGACTCTTGGAGGTTTTTAAGCAGAGGTTGGATGGCCACCTGTCATGGAAGCTTTAGCTAAGATTCTTGCATTGCAGGGGGTTGGACTAGATGACCCTTGGGGGTCCCTTCCAACTCTAAGACTCTATGATTCTGTGACTTTGACGTACCTTTCGTCTCATAGTACACGACTCCAGCGAAGTGGTTGATGCCAAACTGGGTGTCGTAGTTGTTTTTGGGAGGGATGTAGTTGGTGTTGAGCTTATGCTGGGAGTTCAGCTTGTGCAGCATGGTTGTGTCGGTTCCCTATATCAATTAGAACACAATAGGCCACAATCATGATCAGTTTGATCTTCCTTTTTCTCCACCGAACCCTCCTTGTATCTTATATGTCAGGGTTGTTAAGACTACTCCTGAGTAACGACCTTCCACATACTTGTCTTTTAAAAGTCTTTATTGGTGCACGTTATTTACAGTGTAGTGAGCTGTCGGTTTCATGTCTTCTCATTCCGTATCAGAATCCGGCACTGCCCCTTTTCGCGACTTTGACCAACATAAAAGCCTCGGGACAGTGAATCTCCTCCCCTTTCTCCTCCTCCTCAATACCGGTGTCGGGGGGGGGGAAGGGTCTACAGTCTGCCTTCTCCCTGTCCACCCTTCCCACTGCTCTCTCTTCCTTCCTGTGGAGCAGGGGCTCTCCAATGCTGCCAGAGCCCTGGCACTCCTTCTACGTCTCCTGACTCACCCCTTCAGACCCTGTGCTTTCATGACTGCTTGGAGACAGACTGCTCCTCATGAGAGGGGGGGGTTCTCTATAATCCCTCCCTCTTACATTATACTACCTGGATGACCTTCTTTCATTAATTAATTTTTTTATTGATTTTACATAATAAGATTTTACATAATAACAAAGACCATACACTTACATAACATATTTTTCACATTCTCCTACCCCCCTCCCAGAGCCCTCTCCTCCCACAAGAGAACCCCCTGAGAGGGAGGCAATCAAATGTGGTTCATTTTATAGTTGGGTCTCTATCCACCCCCCCCTTCCCCCCTGAACCTCCCTCTGCCACCAAGAGGTCCCAGGATGGCAAGGATAGGAACAGGCGAATATCCACCCAGCTGTTGTCTAACATTAACATTCAAAAACGGTAAGAAAAAATAAAAAATAAAATAAAAATAATGACAAAAAAAAGAAAAAACAGAAGAAGAAAAAAAACCACAGCGTATGATAAAAATAAAAACAAAACACATAACATCAAAAATTCAAATCTCATCTAATTTCCTAAACATTGTCTATTGGGCTTCCCCAGACCCCCCCCCCCCTTTGTTGATTTTCATTTGTCAGCTCCATCTTTACAGTTTTCACTATTTACCAACCATTCTAATCTCATTTAATTTAAAATTTGGATGACCTTCTTTCAAGGGGGCAATGATCCGTGTCTGCATATGCAAATTTATGTGCTAGCTCGTGGCATGGACTGGTTGGACACAGAGGAAGGGTGGGAAGAATCAGCTGGGGAACCCTGAAGGGAAGAAGGCTCAGAGCCTGGGGAGTGGTGGCAGTTCAATGATGAGTGGTCAGAAGGAGAAGACTTGGGAGGAGGAGGAGGTGTTGGAAGATGAATGGGTAACAGGCCTTAGTGAGCAGGTAGAGCCATAGCTGCCAAGTTTTCCCTTTTCTCGTGAGGAAGCCTATTCAGCATAAGGGAAAATCCCTTTAAAAAAGGGATAACTTGGCAGCTATGGGTAGAGCCCATGGCAGAGAGCAGTCCAGAAGCAGAGGCAGAAGTGGAGGAGGGGTCAAGAAGCAGATATGGGTCTGGTTGGTGAACAGCCACAGGTGTCTCCCCCTCTTGCTACAACAAGCTCCCCTTCCCTCTGATGTCCCAGGACCAGGAGAGGCATGAAGTGAAAGGAGCAAAGGCACTCAATCAGCCACAGTCTCTAATTGCTTGTGTGTGTGTGTGGGAACCCTGGAAAGGAGGTAAAGGTAAAGAACTCCTGGATGGTTAAGTCCAGTCAAAGGCGACTATGGGGATGCAGCGCTCATCTTGCTTTCAGGCCAAGGGAGCTGGCGTTTGTCCGCAGGCAGCTGTCCGGGTCACGTGGCCAGCATGGTGCAACGGGACACCGTGATGGAAACCAGAGCACACAGAAACGCCATTTACCTTCCTGTCGTAGCGATACCTATTTATCTACTTGCACTGGCTTGCTTTCGAACTGCTAGGTTGGAAGGAGCTGGGACAGAGCAACGGGAGCTCACTCCGTTGCGGGGATTCGAACCGCTGACCTTCCGATCAGCAAGCCAAAGAGGCTCAGTGTTTTAGACCACAGCGCCACCGGCTTCCCTGGAGAGGAGGAGACATTGGGGGCTGTGGGAAGGGTTCTGTTTAGATCTCATAAAACAGCTCACATCGGTGCTAAGGTCCCAGATGATGCTGGCCTCAAATATCTGAAAGACTTCTTCCTTACAGACCCTCTCGAGTGCTGAAATCAGCAGAGGGAGTTATTGCAATCAGATCCTTCTTGCAGGTTTCTGATGGACCTGAGTGCAGTAACTGCTGATTTCAGCACCGGTGAGAGCGAGTGTCGGAAAGAAGGAGGTCTTCCCTCAATCCAACACACAAGTTCTGAATCCTGACCTTGGGGAATTTGCTCTCCTCGTCAATGAGTGAGATGATGTTCATCGGTTTGATGGCAATCATGTCGAGGGCATCCTGGTTGTCGGTGAACTCAATGTGCTGCCAGTTAATGTTCTCCAGGTTGTATTCCTCCTGCTCCAGCTTGAAGACGTGGCGGACGAAGAATTGCTGGAGGTTCTCGTTTGCAAAGTTGATGCACAGCTGCTCAAAACTGGGGGAGGGATAACAAGCATCATCAATGAGGGAAATACAGAAACAGATTTATTTTTTTTAATTAGCTCAGGAATAATTTGGTAACAGATGCAAGAATTATTATTATTTTGCTAAGAATTAATACCCAACGGGATGAATTGAAGGACCCCCTTCTCCCAGATATACCCATGTACTTAATTCAAACATCTGAGGCCCTCTTCTGGGTGCCCTCGCCAGGTCTACCAGAAGCAGGGCCTTTTCAGTGTTGACACCCCTTGTGCACTCCAGCATAAGGCCAGCCCTACCATTAGGCAGAGCATGAGTCCTACATTGAACATCCCTCTTTAAACACGATCACTTTCATTAGGTGCCTGGATTGGACACCCCCCCCCCTTCTCTTCAAATCCAAACAAAGGAGAGTGTCAGGCTTCGGGGACTTGACTTCTTCCTCCCTTTTGGCCATAGATAAGCGAAAAGAGTCGCTTACCATATCGAGAGTCTTTAATGATCACAGCAAAAAAACAAAGCAGCCATTCTCGGAATGAAGGTGTTCCCAATTAAGGTTTTCCTCCACTTCCCCCCTAGTCACTTCCGCATCTTGCAACCTGATCTCACAACCACTGTGCTTTTTGTGCAGCCACCTTATCTGTGCGATGTGACCATGGACTGGTATGCTGCTATCTTTCCAGAGAGAGAGTCGGTTAGCTCTCTCTCTCTTCCAGTTCTTCCTCACTTTGCTGTTCACCCCCCAGTGCTTCCCAACTTTTGTCTTTAGAACTATGCCCCTCTGCAAACCGCTGTTCCAAATCTATACTGCCCCACTGCTCCTGGGAAGATTCAGGATCCTGATCAGGAGCAAGGGGAGGGGAAGGCTCCCACCATTCATCATCAGAGCAGTACTCCTCAGCCTAGTCTCTGACAGAGTTACAAAGAGGTTCTCACTGTGATTGAGCCTCACTTTTCCTTCTACATCCTGGGCACTGATGGATGGATGACACACACACACCCCAACAGTATCTCTGCACCCTTCTACCAGCTACCACAGCAGATTTTTGCTGAACATTTCTCGCTCCTGTACCTGTTCACAGTGAAGTTCTCAAACCCAAAGATATCAAGGAGTCCAATGGATCTCCTCACACTTTTGTGTTCGTGGGAAGGAGGTCTGTAAATGGCAGCGTTGATCTTCTCCACAATCCACACGAAAAGCCTTCCGTAGATTCCCTGGAAAGGTTGGAGAAAGGGAAGGGAAGTAAATGCCATTTATTTTATAGCTTGCCTCAAAAGCTTTGGTTCTTCAACATGCCTCTTGCTTGCCCAGGGATAGGAACTACTCACGATAATTGGAATCCAGAATTTTACCATGTGCATTTTTTATTTTTATCTGATTGAAGAGCATTAAGAGCATCTTATGCTGGCATTTCAGCTATCTAAAGGATGACTGAAGAATTGTAAGAATACTCTGTGTATTGTGTAGAGTTTTTATTTCCATTCAGATTATTGCATGGTACTCAGGGCCGGATTGAGGTTTGATGAGGCCCTAAGCTACTGAAGGTAATGGGGCCCTTTATATGTCCAGCTGTCCTTTGTCAACAACAAATTGTCACTGTTCTTTGTGTTGAATATACAGTGGTACCTCGGTTTATGAACACAATTGGTTCCGGAAGTCTGTTCATAAACTGAAGCGAACCTTCCCATTGAAAGTAATGGAAAGTGGATTAATCCGTTCCAGACGGGTCCGTGGAGTACTCAACCTGAAGCGTACTTAACCCGAAGCATGGGTGTAATTGGTTCCGGAAGTCTGTTCATAAACTGAAGCGAACTTTCCCATTGAAAGTAATGGAAAGTGAATTAATCCATTCCAGATGGGTCCACAGCGTTCATAAACCGAAAATTTGTAAACCGAGGTGTTCGTAAACCGAGGTTCCACTGTATGCTGTATAGTAATTTATGGACCTAATAGGTATCTAAAGCCATTTGCACATAACAAAATATGTATTTTATCAAAGTAACTGTTGAACTGAAATACAATTAAGAAGAAGTATATTAAGAGTGAAATAATTATTAAGCTCCAACTGTATGTATGTTTTGTTTTATTTATTTTTTAACTTATATTTTGGAAATGTCCATCCAGTTTGTTTTTTCCTTTAATTTTTTGGGAGGCCCCCCAAGAGTGTGGTGCCCTAAGCTAGAGCTTGTTTAGCTTCTACGTAAATCCGGCACTGATGGTACTTCACATGCTGAGGAAATATTATTTTGAGATACGTTAGAGGCAATTGGGACGAAGCATTGCACAAATAGTCGAAATAAATAAATGGATTTCCATTTTGTGGCTCTATCTACTTCTGTTACTGCATAGCAGAATTTTTACACCTGGCGCTCAGTTTCAATGACTTTTATATTGTCTCTTCTTGTCAGCTCCCATTTTTATGCAATGGATTTTGTTGACAAGTGGCCTCATGTCCATTAGATTTCATGTAAAAGGTAAAGGACCCCTGGACGGTTAAGTCCAGTCAAGGGCGACTATGGGGTTGTGGTGCTCATCTTGCTTTCAGGCTGAGGGAGCCAACGTTTATCCCCAGACAGCTTTCCGGGTCATGTGGCCAGCAGGACTAAACCGCTTCTGGTGCAACGGGATATCATAATGGAAACCAGAGTGCACAGAAACACCATTTACCTTCCCGCCGCAGCGGTACCTATTTATCTATTTGCGCTGGTGTGCTTTCGAACTGCTAGGTTGGCAGGAGCTGGGACAGAGCAAAGGGAGCTCACCCCGTCGTGGGGATTTGAACCGCCGACCTTCTAATCGGCAAGCCTAAGCCACAGCGCCACCCGCAGCCCTTAGATTTCATGTAGACAGAAACTGATGATAGAATTCATTTAGGTTTCTTATCCTTGAATTCTTTAATATCCCTACATAATTTCAACCTGCTCCAGGGAAACCCACAAACTTGAGTGTTTTGTAAACCGCTTTGACATTCCACCCGCCCCTACATCAAGCGGTGTGCAAATTTTAGAAAATAAATAAGAGAGAGATGGGAGTGAGTTTACCTTTACGAAGGCATCCCTGACATCCAGCGCCTGCTCCATGCTGAGAGGGGTGGAGACGGTCTCCCCCCTTGTGATGATAGTCCGGCTGGTGAGACAGTTCATTAGGTCCTGTGGGTCGACCTGCATTGGAAATAAAAGCCATTCACTGCCCCCTGCAGCTTTGATCTGAGCATATGAAAGGATGTCATGTGGGGGAGGGAGAAAGGTTGTTTTCTGCTGCTCCAGAGAAGCGGACACGGAGCAATGGATTCAAACTTCAAGAAAGACGATTCCACCTAAACATTAGGAAGAACTTCCTGACAGTAAGAGCTGTTCGGCAGTGGAATTTGCTACCAAGGAGTGTGGTGGAGTCTCCTTCTTTGGAGGTCTTTAAGCAGAGGCTTGACAGGCATATGTCAAGAATGCTTTGATGGTGTTTCCTGCTTGGCAGGGGGCTGGACTGGATGGCCCTTGTGGTCTCTTCCAACTCTACGATTCTATGATTCTATGATCTATCGCCTCACCCCCGACTTTCAACAACAAACTTAGGTGGGTGAGGACAGGCTGCTTTGTAGCTAAAGGGGAACCACTGAGAAACATGAGGGAGACGTCAGAACGCTGTGGGGGAATCATAAGAACTGCAGAAGTACAGCATCTACATCAGGGGTTTTCTGGGGCCACTGGCACCTGTTTAGAATTTTGCAAAATGTGTCGAGGGCACCAATCAGGAAGGAGGCGTGGCACAACACAAAATGCCTCATTATCAGTATCGCATAACACAACATGGCTATTGTGGGGCTATGGCACATTCTAAACTGGTTGCTGTGTGGGCGGGGCATAATAATAATAATAATAATAATAATAATAATAATAATAATAATAATAATAATTTATTATAATTTATTATACCCGCCTATTGGCTGGGCTTCCCCAGCCACTCTGGGCGGCTTCCAACAGAAAAAATAATAATAATCTATTAAACATTAAAAGCCTCCCTAAACAGGGCTGCCATCAGATGTCTTCTAAAAATCTGGTAGCTGTTTTCTCTTTGACATCTGATGGGAGGGCGTTCCACAAGCGGGTGCCACTACCGAGAAGGCCCTCTGCCTGGTTCCCTGCAACTTGGATTCTCGCAGGGAGGGAACCGCCAGAAGGCCCTTGGAGCTGGACCTCAGTGTCCGGGCAGAACGATGGGGGTGGAGACGCTCCTTCAGGTATACTGGACCGAGGCCATTTAGGCATAACACAACATGGCTTCTGTGTTCAAAAGAGAAGGAAAGCAGACTGGGCCACAAAATTGTGCATGCATCCAGGGTTTTTCCCCCCAGTCAGAACTTACTGGAACTCAGTTTGGGCACCTCTCAGGTGGGTGCCGTTGCCATAAGAGAACAAGGGAGGCGTTTGAAGTGTAGGTGGGTTCCCACGAGGCAAGACACAGTGATAACAGCAAGAACCTTTACAGTGGTACCTCGGGTTACAAACGCCTCAGGTTACAAACTCCGCTAACCCGGAAGTTCTACCTCGGGTTATGAACTTCGCCCCAGGATGAGAACAGAAATTGTGCACTGGTCGCACGGCGGCAGTGGGAGGCCCCATTAGCAAAAGTGCGCCTCAGGTTAAGAACAGTTTTGGGTTAAGAACGGACCTCCGGAACGAATTAAGTTCGTAACCCAAGATACCACTGTATTGAACACAGAACTCAACAACAGGGGCAAAGCAACTGCTTATATACATTTCTGAAGGCCTGGGCCACTCCCACTCCCAACATGATTGGCTGTCTAAACTTCCAAGCTGCAAATCACAATTCAGAGTTTAAGGGCCAATGGCAGAGGCCCCAATCCTGAAATGGTCTGTGATTGGATATCATGTATCGAATCAGAATCCTTAGTCCAGACTCAAGCTCAGGCAAACACAGACCACTGAATACATAACAGCGTTCGTGGTGAGTTCTGGCACCTCTTTTTCTAGAAAAACATGTTCCTCCCTTCCCCTCCATCACCTACCCAAGCAATTCAGGGTGTGGAGAGGCATTTCATCAGCCACCGCCACACTCCCTCGTAGAGAGAAGCTCAAGCGTGTCTCCATCCGCATAGTGTTTTTCTCTCTTTTGTGGGACCACATTGAGTCTGTGGGTCCAGAGGCCATGCCCTACCAGCTCACTGTCTGGTACTATCCCCGTGAATCGCAACAGGATCCTGCGACCTCAATTTCATTTCACTTAAGTTCAGGGTGATTTTCTTTCCCAGGCACCATCACTTCTGTTCTCCTTTCTGTGCATCCGTTCCATAGACCACCCCCCCTCCGAAGAACAAGCAAGCCAGACAAGGAAGGGAGATGTTCAGCTCACCTCTAGTAACGAAGCCGCAGTGATCAGCGATGCAGACTGAACCACCTCGCAGGCATCCAAGTTGTCATAGGTCCGAGCTGTGTGAGGCAATATCCGAGAAAAGATGGTTGCAAAAACGGTTGATACAAGAGCATCTAACATTCTTACGGGTCGCATCTAACATTTGAAGTCAACTAGCAGCACAATCGTTTCACTGGCAGAACGTTGCGGAAGGGAAAAGACAAGCACCTTACCGATGATTGTTTTGCGTCAAGATGCACGGCAAGGATCAGCTGTTTCACAACAAGAATCTGCAGGCACAGCTGTTGGATTCCTTCGTTTACCAGCCTTTAAACCCTGCTATTCATTAGTGAAAGGGCTCTCACACTACTGGGGGAGAAGAGATTGTATACAACCCTTTGTAGCTGTATTTTTTGTGTGTATGTGGGATGTATCGTTCACTGAAGCAGTCAAATTCAATATTTTTGTTTCCTAGAGTGGACGCACAGGGGAATTGTCAGAGGTTCTTGCGGCTACTCTTGAGTAACGACGCTCCACACCTCCTTGTCTTTAAAGTGTTTTTTAATTGTGCATCTTATTTACAGTACAAAGAGTCTGGAAAACATGTCTGCTTAGTTCGAGTCAGAACCTCACAATGGCTTCTTTCTGTTTCGCGCCCAACATAAGAGCTTGGGAACCCCAAAGCGCCTCCCTCTTGCCCTACAGGGTGCCATGCGCCTCAATTCAGGCGTCTGGGGGAAGGGCCGTCCTTCTGACTGCTCTCCATTGGCCAATCCCGTCATTTCCTCCCCAGCTGCTTCCTTCTCTACTCGGTGTTGAGGCTCTCACATGCTGTCAGAGCCTCTCCCCTCCCTCTCTACTTCCTGATTCCTGTAATCTGATCCGCTGCTGGACTTGCTGCTCTGCGAGGAACTCGACCTGACGAGGGGGGGCTGTTCCCTATAAGCCCTCCCCCTTACAGGAATGTTGCTCCACACTTCCTGCCACACCTGCTCTGGAGCATCCCCCCCCCCGTGTGTGACCAGGTAGGTGGGCATGACCCTAGCAGACCCTATAAATGCCAGTCATGCAGCCATCTTCCTCTCTTTCAGCTCCTTTGCTGCTCTCTTGCCATCTTCCTCTCTGCTGGCTCTTAGCCAGCAGTACATGGCTCATCCTTACAGAGGATGGAAGCCACAAGGTAGAAAGTCTGAGGCCTAGCTCAGACTTCTTGTCTCTACAAATGGACCTGTAACTGCAAGATAAAGCCTGCTCAATACTGTGAACTGAATGCAAGTAAGCTTTATCATTACTTTTAAACATGACTGTTGTGTCGTTATTGTTTTTAAGAGGGAATTAAGGGGGAAATTTACAAGCCAGGCTAGATTGCTTAATTTATATCAGGCACCCCCAAACTTCGGCCCTCCAGATGTTTTGGACTACAATTCCCATCTTCCCTGGCCACTGGTCCTGTTAGCTAGGGATCATGGGAGTTGTAGGCCAAAACATCCGGAGGGCCACAGTTTGGGGATGCCTGACTTATATGATTCTAACGAATCCATCAACTTGCTTCCAGCAATGGGCAAGGGAATGTGCTCTGCTACTAGCTCACTAGCGTGAGTGAGGAAGGATAATATTGAATCAATATATCCTCTCCTGCTATCCACACCATTCCTACAGTGTGAATGTATGTTATGGAGCATTCCACCATCTCATTCCCCCTCACCGCTGTACGGACTTATCACCTCACAGAGAACTAAGCCAAAGGTTACGAACAACCTCAAAACAGCACACTTGGTTCCTATCGTTCTGCCCAGACATTGAGGTCCAGCGCTGAGGGCCTTCTGGCGGCTCCCTCACTGCGAGAAGCAAAGTTACAGGGAACCAGGCAGAGGGCCTTCTCGGTGGTGGCACCCGCCCTGTGGAATGCCCTCCCACCAGATGTCAAATAAATAAACAACTATCTGATTTTTAGAAGACATCTGAAGGCAGCCCTGTTTGGGGAAGCTTTTAATAATTGATGAATTATTGTATTTTAATATTTTGTTGGAAGCCATTCAGAGTGGCTGGGGAAACCCAGCAGATGGGCAGGGTATAGATAATAATAATAATAATAATAATTAATTTGTTGTTGTTGTTGTTGTTGTTGTTGTTGTTGTTGTTGTTATCAAGCTAGACCATCCCACCATTCACCAAGGCTCATTTTGCCGCATAGGCATTCCTCACACCTTCTGAAAACAGAATTCGCAGTGAGTACTGTTTAGGCGATCATCATTTCACACATACCAGCCTCCACGATGCATCACACAAATATTGCCATGTGGTCTCCAAGCAGTGAGAAGCTCTGAGGGTGGTGCTACGTAGCTGCCAAGTCTCCCGTTGAAAAATCTGGGATCAGCAGCGGCGCGGCACCGGAAGTCGCTTCTAGACACGCGTAGAAGCGACTTCTGGTGCCGCTCTGCCTGATTTCCAGTGCCCAGACATGGGCAGAGCGGCATTTCCAGACATGCGCAGAAGGAGCCTCCCTGGCAGGTAGAAAATCGGGGGATTTACGGGATTTTTTTTTCCTATTCGGGATAACAGCGGGAAACGGATTAAAATCCGGGGTTTCCCGCGAAAAACGGGAGACTTGGCAGCTATTTGCTGCTACTTGGATTCAAGGTTCCTTTAGAGCAGAGATCATTGATGTTTTGTGCCATTTTGCAATATCCAGTTCATAGGAGAGCATAGGTGGGGGGAAATGGCATTCATGCCCTATATCATGTGAGAGATCAGGTATTCACTGGCACACAACTAGCCTGACAAAAGGTTTGGCAACCCGCCAGCTGCAACAATATTAAATTTAACTGTCTCTCTGGGGAAATCCAATTTGCCGCCGTTATCCAACTCTTTGCCGGGCATACTACCTTCATACCGCAAGTTCCCCATGTGCAGGATAGCAGCCAGGAGCTTGGAGATCTCCCAGTTCTCCGTGTCGGTGAACATGAGGACTTTCATTGCCGCTCGGATGTTTGAGTACTCTTTGCTGTCGTCTCGGCCGTCGCAGGTAATGCAGTTGCCCTAATGAAGATGAGATGGATCAATGAGCCATCAACAAGGAGCAGAAATACTTGTGCCAGGTGGCGCACAATATTGGACATCTGTAGCCTAATCGGCTTCTTATTCTTATTATTTTGCAAGGACAAAAATAAGTGCATCTCATCTCGAAGGCTCTTCAAAGAGGCGACGATATGAAAGAATGACAACTAAAAACAGCAAGCAGAAACCATCAAATAAACAGCAAGTCATTACTAAGGGCTACTAGGAGTTTAATGCAGCTGGGATTTCTTCAACAATTTCTTGCCACAATAATAATGGATTTCTTAGGCCTTACTGGTTGTTCTGCAAGGCTTTCCCATTGCAAGCATGTTAGTGTTGTATGGAGGGATTATAACACCTGAGGTTGAATCTTGACAAGACAGAAGTACTGTTTGTGGGGGACAGGAGGCGGGCAGGTGTGGAGGATTCCCTGGTCCTGAATGGGGTGACTGTGCCCCTGAAGGACCAGGTGCGCAGCCTGGGAGTCATTTTGGACTCACAGCTGTCCATGGAGGTGCAGGTTAATTCTGTATCCAGGGCAGCTGTTTATCAGCTCCATCTGATACGCAGGCTGAGACCCTACCTGCCCGCGGACTGTCTCACCAGAGTGGTGCATGCTCTAGTTATCTCTCGCTTGGACTACTGCAATGCGCTCTATGTGGGGCTACCTTTGAAGGTGACCCAGAAACTACAATTAATCCAGAATGCGGCAGCTAGACTGGTGACTGGGAGCAGCCGCCGAGACCACATAACACCGGTCTTGAAAGACCTGCATTGGCTCCCAGTACGTTTCCGAGCACAATTCAAAGTGTTGGTGCTGACCTTTAAAGCCCTAAACGGCCTCGGTCCAGTATATCTGAAGGAGCGTCTCCATCGCTCTGCCCAGACACTGAGGTCCAGCGCCGAGGGCCTTCTGGCGGTTCCCTTGCTGCGAGAAGCCAAGTTACAGGGAACCAGGCAGAGGGCCTTCTTGGTAGTGGCACCCACCCTGTGGAATATGCCCTCCCACCAGATGTCAAAAAGAAAAACAATTACCAGACTTTTAGAGGACATCTGAAGGCAGCCCTGTTTAGGGAAGCTTTTAATCTTTAAGAAATTTGTGTATTTAAATATTTCTGTTGGAAGCCGCCCAGAGTGGCTGGGGAAACCCATCCAGATGGGCGGGGTATAAATAATAAATTATTATTATTATTATTATTATTATTATTATTATTATTATTATTATCATTAGAGTGGAGCCAAAGAACCACTAAAAAACCAAGGAGAGTCTTAAAACAGCAGAAACATAAAGAAGATTGATTTTGGAAAGGCTTGGGGGGGGGGAGAGAGAAAGGTCTTTGGCAAACGTCACAATGCTGAGTGGGTGCGCTTCTGAGCATGCACAGAGTAACCATAGGAAGTTCCCTGCATGTGGAGATCTAGAACGGCATGCCAGGAAGAAGCAACCTAGCCTACCCTCCCTCTCCCTGACATGCTAGGTTTCTAAGTGCAGGTATTTTCTTTTCTTGGTATGGAGGAGTTTTCCATTGTGTGAGCTCCTGTCTGGGGTCTGAAATGGCACGGTCCACAGACAGAGGCTTACCTCAGTGAAAACCAGGCCTCAGATACCAGTGAAAACCCATCCCCTTTAATCTTAAAATGGCTTTGCCCTCACCATTGAGAGGTAGTTATAGTCTCCTGCTTTCCGAAGTCCAAGCATCTTCTTCTGTTCTGGCGTCATTCCTTTCAGCATGCAGTAAAAGACATGGTAATTTCTCTCATCCTGGGCCTGAAAGAGAAACGGGGGGGGGGGGAGTAAAGCTCTATTATTATTATTATTATTATTATTATTATTATTATTATTATTATTATTTTCTACCCTGCCCATCTAGCTGGGTTGCCCAAGTCACTCTGGGCGGCTTCCAAGACATGAAAACATAATAAAACATCAAACATGACTTGATTCCTTTCCCTCAGCCTTTTCTTCTATTCCTTCACCTACTCCTCCTACCGCCCCTTCTTCCTCTTTCCTTACCCATCCTAATATTTCCTTATATTTCCTCCTAAATTTTTCAATTTCCTGGGAGCCTTTAATTGTGAACCTTCTCCCTTTGAAGTAAAATGTTATTCCATCCAATATTTCCCATCTGAAATTAATTTCATTTTTCCTCAGTACTCCCACAATCTCTCTATAATTGTCCCTTTTGTGAAGGATTCTATTCGGAATTTCTTTGTACACAATAATTTCTCTTCCATCTATCACTAATTTTTGTGTAAAGCTCTGACTCAGAATTAAATTTCTAACATCCATGGAATTAAACATTACAAGGCAGTCTCCAGGAAGTTTTTTTGCTTTCACTTTGGAGGACTTAACTCGAAGAAGAAGAGGTAGAGGTAGACATAGATGAGGATAAAGAAAACATCAAACATGAATAGTAACAATCTGATCCAATATAAAAGTCACAATAACTTTAAAATAAACAACTTCTATCAAACAAAGCAACATTCAACAATCCATCAGAATCTAATAGTAAACAGTAAAGTCAAACATCAGCAAATAATAATTAAACAGGCCACATCAGCCTTGAGTTCCAAGTCACTTGCGAATTTACAAATTTTTATATGTGTCAATGCGAATTAAAGTTAAGTTACTGTAGCTGTGGCATAAGGGATTTTATCAAGAGTGGGTTGTATTTGGTTTGTGCAATAGTCTGGAGGCAGAATTAAAGGGAATCAGACCTTGAAGTACAGCATGTGGGAAGCCACACAAAATTTATAATCGGCTATTCAGGTAGGTAGCCGTGTTGGTCTGACGCAGTCGAAATAAATAAAAAAATTGTCCAGTAGCCCCTTAGAGACCAACTAAGTTTGTTCTGGGTATAAGCTTTCATGTGCATCTGAAGAAGGTATCTTTCATGGTATCTGAAGAAGTGTGCATGCACACGAAAGCTTATACCCAGAACAAACTTAGCTGGGCTTGCCGATCAGAAGGTCGGTGGTTCGAATCCCCGCGACAAGGTGAGCTCCTGTTGCTCTGTCCCAGCTCCTGCCAACCTAGTAGTTTGAAAGCACACCATTGCAAGTAGATAAATAGGTACTGCTGTGGCGGGAAGGTAAATGGTGTTTCTGTGCGCTCTGGTTTCCGTCACGGTGTCCTGTTGCACCAGAAGCGGTTTAGTCCTGCTGGCCACATGACCTGGAAAGCTGTCTGTGGACAAACGCTGGCTCCCTCGGCCTGAAAGCGAGATGAGCGCCGCAATCCCATAGTCGCCTTTGGCTGGACGTAACTGTCCAGGGGTCCTTTACCTTTATCTTTTACCTGGCTAAACTTATCGAACTCTTTCCTACGTTTCTACGATGACTACATTTCCAGATGTGATACGCATAAGCTTGCCTTGCTAGGTGTTATGTATGGGCATAAACAGACGGGCGTGACATGCTTTGGGTTCCATCCTGAACCTAATGGAAACTTCAGAAGGACAAAGGGTAAGTCATACATGTGGAGGATGAATACCTAAGCCTCTGCCACCCAAAGACCCTCACCTGTCGGCAAACACGAGATTTCTCCAGCAGGTACTGCTCAATCTTCGCTCCTTCAATAGCACCCCGTTTGTTGAAATGGATGTCAATGTATTTACCAAATCGGCTGGAGTTGTCATTGCGAATCGTCTTTGCATTCCCAAAAGCTACAGGAGACAAAAAGAAAGGGAGGAAACAGTTGCGTCCCCAAGAGTTCTCTCCGACTTTTTCATAACCGGTTTTTAGTAGGGTTGTTGCCCGACTGAAGGAACCTTAATGCTGTTGTGATTTTAGGGGTGGGGGTATGGATCTGGAAGGGATTCAACTGCTGAATTAACGAGACAAGGGTCATAATAATCCGCTAAGTATGGGCTGTTAAGGTAACAAAGGAAGTGGCCTTGTGCCAGAGGGAAGATGGGCTGGGGCCTCCTCCCTCAACTGTGCGGTAGATAGAAAGACAAAAGGCAGAGCTGGAGGTCTCAGCTATTGAAGCTAGAACCAGGCAGCAGGCTGGGAAGCTGGGAGACAGAGCCATGCCTGATTTCTGCTTGAAGCCAAGGCTGCGGCAATGGGAACCGCCAGGTCCTCATGGGGTGACAATGCTGTGAGCCCCTCCATCGTAGGCTCAGGTTGTATATATGTGTAAATAAACCCTATACCCTAAATATACCACAGTCGCCAATGCCCCTCATTCCGTAGAAACTGAACCCTGGGGCAAGCGCCTGGAAACCCTGGAATCTTGCAGCGCCCGGTGATTGGCGTGTCAACAGTACGTTACAAAGAAGTATTCTTCTCCACGTTTACGAACTTGCCTTCTAGGATGGGATTGGCTTCCAGCACTTGCTGTTCAATCCAAGAGTGCTGCCCGCTGATGGCAGCCAGGAACTGCAGGATCAGTTTGGTGCTTTCTGTCTTCCCTGCGCCCGACTCACCGCTGTGACGATGACAACAACAAAATTGGGTGTAACCATACGGCCAAATCTCGTCAAGGCAAAGGACAGCAAAGCTTCTGTGGCCCCCAATGTCCTCACTTCTCCATGATCCCAGACCAGTGCCAGATTTATGTATAAGCTAAACAAGCTATAGCTTAGGGCCCCACTCTATTGAGGGCTCCCCAAAAAATTAAAGGGAAAAAAACACCTGCATGTACATTTCCAAAATATAAGATAAAAACAAATAAAATAAAACCTACATACAGTGTTTTGTGTTGTGTAGGCTCCTATGATGTAAGTCATGGGCCCTGCCTTCTAGCCTGCTCCCTAAAATATCGCTGGTTTGCTCCTTTCTATATATAGGGTACCTACATCATAGCTGCCAAGTTTTCCCTTTTCTCGCGAGGAAGCCTATTCAGCATAAGGGAAAATCCCTTAAAAAAGGGGATAACTTGGCAGCTATGACCTACATTCTGCATGGACTGGCTTTTGATACCTATTAGGTCCATAAATTACCATATAGCATAAATTCAACACAAAAAACAGCAACAATTTGTTGTTGACAAAGGACAGCTGGACATATGTCCCATTACATTCAGTAGTTTAGGGCAGGCATCCCCAAACTTCGGCCCTCCAGATGTTTGGGACTACAATTCCCATCTTCCCCAACACTGGTCCTGTTAGGTAGAGATCATGGGAGTTGTAGGCCAAAACATCTGGAGGGCCGCAGTTTGGGGGTGACTGGCTTAGGGCCTCATCAAACCTAAATCTGGCTCTGTCCCAGACACAGGGAGATGTCAAAGACAGCTTCTAGGAGCCACAGGGGAATTTAGTGTGAGCCTTCAGACCAGGCCCCTTGAAATATACTCGGAGTCGAGAGTGAATTTCATGCTCTTTATTCAGCTCTTAGTCATCAAGGAGAAGAAGAGAAGAATGCCCTTTCCCCAAAACCATCTGCTTATATACATTATTTACACAATGGGCTTTGCGTGATTCGCTACTTCAGGGCTACACCTGTGGGCCAATCAGTTTGTGGATTGACTTCTGCCAGCCGCCTGATTGGCTGCTCCTGCAGGCCAATCAGGTTGCGGATTCACTTCCACCTGGAGTTGGATTGGGTGGCTCCTGTGGACCAATCAGACTGCTGATTCTGGATCCTATTGTTCTATGATTCAGCTCAGTACATAACACCCCTAAAGGGAATTTTCTCCCGAAACAGCTCCCTGCTTTGCCAGGGCCAAGAGTCTGTTGCCAAAATCCCCAGTAAGTGTCTCCGCTAGCAAAGCTGGGGGGAAAGACCCTTGCCTTAATGTCAGTCCTGGGTAAAATGGACCTGCGGCTCAAACTCCTGACTAATAATAATAATAATAATTTTAAACAAATATTTATACCCCGCCCTCCCCAGTCAGAACCGGGCTCAGGGCGGCTCACACCAATAAAATTACAATAAAACATAAAAAGCAATTAAAATACAGATTAAAATACAGTATTAAAATTTAAAATGCAGCCTCATTTTGAGTAGTCAAATTCAAGCCATGAGGGAGGAAAAACGCAGGGGTCAGACTAAGTCCAACCCAAAGGCCAGGCGGAACAGCTCTCTTCTTGCAGGCCCTGCAGAAAGATGACAAATCTATAAGAAGCCACAGCTCCTTCAAAGCAAAGAGATGGAGTCCTTGACAGCCACATACCTGTGAAATTCATCCACCCACCTTATAATACAACACTGATCTTTGTTGTTCCTCTGCATGTTAAAGTAGCAGTTGTCTGCGATGGCGAAAATGTGGGGCGGCATCTCCCCAATCTTTTTGTTGGTGTAGAGGCGGATCTGTTCCGGTGAGTAGATTGGAAGCAGCTGGTAAGGGTTCACAGCCACCAAGATTGAGCCGGTGTAGGTCTGGAGAGAGGAAAGACTTGTTCACACAAGGATAAAAACATAAGAACAGCTCCGTTGGATAGGGGTGGATGAATCGGTCAATTTCAGTTTCTCTCTGCTTCTCGGTTTTTCAGCCATTAGATGAAATCCCCAGATTTCTGCAGCTGTTTGGTTGTTGTTGTTGTTTTTTAAAAAAAAAGCCCTCATGTGCCTGCATATTTATGTATGTGATTTTGCATTAAAACACACACACTTTTGCAAGTGACTTTCCCTAATAAAATGCATTTTATGTCTTACTGTCATTAATAATATGCAGTTTTATGCACGCTTTCTTCTAATATTCTTAATTTATTCAATGGTATAGAAATTAAATACAGTGGTGCCTCGCTAGACGAATTTAATTCGTTCCACGGGTCTTTTCTTATAACGAAAAATTCGTCTAGCGAATCCCATAGGAATGCATTGAATTTATTTATTTATGTTTTGCCCATAGGAACACATTAATTGAATTTCAATGCATTCCTATGGGGAACCGCGATTCGTTAGACGAATTTTTCATAAAACGAATTCGTCTAGCGAGGCAACCTCCGCTCGAAAAATCCTTCCGTTAAGCGGAAATTTCATTAAGCAGGGCATTCGTTAAGCGAGGCACCACTGTAATCTAACGAGTGTCCACTTTTTCATACACATTCTTTGGTTGCCTCAGTGTGCCCTAAATTACTGGAAGGAATAAATGGATCTTCACAGAAAACCAAACCTGTTACTATTGTTGATCAATGTTTATTGGGAGCACGTAAATAAAAGATCAAGGACTTAAATAGTCCAGGGGATTAGAATAGGTTCTACAAGCTAAGCAATGGAAAATTGCTTTGGAATCCATACAAAATGTTTCTTGAGATTTAAAATTGAGAATTGCTATTTTGAGTATCCTGGACTCCACAATGACTTTGCAGGAAGGCATTGTCTAATCCAGGCATCCCCAAACTGTGGCCCTCCAGATGTTTTGGCCTACAACTCCCATGATCCCTAGCTAACAGGACCAGTGGTCAGGGATGATGGGATCTGTAGTCCAAAACATCTGGAGGGCCGAAGTTTGGGGATGCCTGGTCTAATCCCTATAGATGCTGGAGGTGAAATGCTGGAAATTCCTCGCTGAGACGCATGATATGAGCACATTAGTGAGGAACAGAGGCCCCTCAAATTTTCTACGGTTAGCAGAAGGAACGAAACAACAAAATGACATCATTATTCAGTGCCGTTGTTTCTATGCATGCAAAAAAAAAAAATGGTGCCGTGCACAGGCAGTTAGGCAAAGCCTTTGGTGATGCTCATTTCACCAAAATGTGAATATTAAGAAACAAATCACTGCAACTCCCAATACTGGTCTTCTCCCTCGCTTAGACAGAGTTTGCTGCTAGTTCTTTGTAGTTAGCAAAGCCGCACAGCCGCATAGCAAGCCAGTGGAGGATGAGGTTTAAACAAATGAGTTTATAAAGCCAATGCAAACAAATGGAAGAACTCCACAGCGCTTAGTATCAATGAATGACCAAGCAGGTCACAATGAGATGACAAGGCGCTTTGGGGGGGGGTGGGGAGGCATGTGTGAAAATGGGATGGCTCAGCTGCTTGGCTAGTTAGACTTACCCTGCCGCCACAGTTGGTCTAAAATTTGAAAAACAGAGGCAGAGGGGAATACATGTTCTCGGTTATCAGCAGATCACAAAACTATTTGTCAAAGTCAAAGACATCCGAGGAAAGGAGGAGGAGGAGGGAAGAGGAAAAGGATGCCCTATGCTGTCCCACGGCTGAGCATGTAATTTTGTTAAGAGGCATAAACCACAAACTGAAACATACGATACAAGGGATCTCTGAGGGGACACCATTGGGATTATAACCTGCCCCATCAACCCCATTTGCCAGCTGCCAGGATCGGAAGCGGGCAAAGAATCAGGGGACATGGAGATGGCATCTTAGGTCAATGCCCCATCCAGGGAACTGGAAGAATATGGTGTCTAATGAGGTGCTGCGCCTAACCCTTTTAATTTTTATTATTTAAAAATAATAATCTACAAATGCAGTGCTTTCAAACAATAAGGCAGTTTGCTGGGAATAGGATTTATGCAAATATTAGACTTGATAGAACCTTTTTTGCTTGGTAAATTAACTTTTGGCTGGAAGAGGAAGGCCTTCAGCAGACACCAAAAAAGACAACAGAGCCAGTGCCTGCCTGATATTCATGGGGAAGAGAGTTCCAAAGGACGCGTGCCCAGCTTCTATACTGTGCTGAATAGGCTTCATGATAAGATGACAAGATGGTCTCCACTGGAATCCTTTGCTTGCAGAGCACAGTGGTCAGTTGGGTAAATAAGGGCCGAGTCAATCTTTTAGATGAAAAGGTAAGGTAGGTAGGTAAAACCATGGACGGTTAAGTCCAGTCAAAGGTGACTATGGGATTGCGGCACTCATCTCACTTTCAGGCCGAGGGAGCCGGCGTTTGTCCACAGACAGCTTTCTGGGTCATGTGGCCAGCGGGACTAAAACGCTTCTGGCGCAACGAAACACCGTGACAGAAACCAGAGTGCACAGAAACACCATTTACCTTCCCGCCACAGCGGTACCTATTTATCTACTTAGACTGGCGTGCTTTCAAACTGCTAGGTTGGCAGGAGCTGGGACAGAGCAACGGGAGCTCGCCCCGTAACCGGGATTCGAACCGCTGACCTTCAAATCAGCAAGCCCAAGAGGCTCAGTGGTTTAGACCACAGTGCCACCTGCGTCCAGTGACACAGGTCCCCAGGCTGTGTAGGGCTGCGTTCACCAAAAACAACCCCTTAAACATATCCCAAGAGCTGATTTTCTGCCATTGCAACGCCTCCAGCATTTGATGCTTGGCACTCTATAGATTTACCCCTTCATCAAACATCCTTCTGAACAGCTCCTTTGAGAGACAGCTGGACAGCTCCCCCCTCGAATGTGATGCTGGCGACCTGTCCATTGGGACTCATTGCTTAAGCAGCCCAGAGCGAATGAGTCTTGTGGGACGGGGGAGCGATTCAGTAAGAACCATCAAGGAGCCTAGGGTTGCTAATCTGATGAAAAATTCATAGCTGCTTCAGGGTTAACCTCCTAAGAGGAGACAGATATCCAGGACAGTGTTTCACGCACTTAATGAAAAGTTAATGCGCTGCACGGAGGCCGGAGTGCTCAGCTGCCTGTGGTCGCACCAAGATGTGACTCCCTCTCTTCTTCCTCCTCCTCCACCACCCCACACACAAATGCAAATTTAAATTCTAAGCAGAGGCAGGAATCAGCAGCGGAAGAGCATGGGGTTGTTTCTCACGCATACAAGATCCGTTGCGGTAGGGTATGGGGGGGGGAGAGGAAGGCTCTCTCACTCTCCCACCCCGGCCATGTGCTCTCAGCACATGGCCACCACCCCAGCTGCTTCCCCAAAGGCAGGCCCATGACTGTAGGCAGAGGTCGGCTGGCCATCTGTCATAGAAGCTTCCGTTGAGATTTCTGCATTGCAGGGGGCTGGAATAGATGGCCCCTGGTGTCCCTTCCAACTCTACAATTCAGTGGCTCCCTGAGAGCAGCGTCCTAGCCCTTTAGATCTTACACTGAGCCAATTTTATCCTACCATACAAGACTGTACGGTAGTGGCACCCGCCCTGTGGTACGGTTGTGGCGCCCATCAGATGTCAAAGAGATAAACAAGTGCCTAACATTTAGAAAACATCTGAAGGCAGCCCTGTTTAGGGAAGTTTTTAATGTGTGACATTTTAATGTATTTTAATCTTTGTTGGAAACCTAGCCAAATGGGTGGGGTACAAAATTATTATTATTATTATTATTATTATTATTATTATTATTATTATTATTATTATTACAGTGGCACCTCGGTTTATGAACACAATTGGTTCCGGAAGTCTGTTCATAAACTGAAGCGTTTATAAACTGAAGCGAACTTTCCCATTGAAAGTAATGGAAAGTGGATGAATCTGTTCCAGACGTTCCACGGAGTACTTAAACTGAAGCGTTCATAAACTGAAGCGAACTTTCCCATTGAAAGTAATGGAAAGTGGATTAATCCATTCCAGACGGGTCCGCGGAGTACTCAACCTGAAGCGTACTTAACCCGAAGCATGGGTGTAATTGGTTCCGGAAGTCTGTTCATAAACTGAAGCGAACTTTCCCGTTGAAAGTAATGGAAAGTGAATTAATCCGTTCCAGGTGGGTCCACAGCGTTCGTAAACCGAAAATTCGTAAACCGAGGTGTTCATAAACCGAGCTTCCACTGTATCATGTAAAGCACTAAGTGGGCCTATTGGTCTATGGAATATGCACAGTCCATCTTAAATGGGGACACTTTATTTAAAGGTTGGCCCGTGTTAGGGCCTTTTTGTGGGATGTATCATCACCTATAAAAGGGCTAGTCATGCAGCCACCATCCTCTTTTTGCCTTTTTTGCTCTTTTGCTGTCTGCTGGCTCTTAGCCAGCAGCACATGGCTCATCCTTACAGAGGATGGAAGCCACAAGGTAGAAAGTCTAAGGCTTGGCTCAGACTTCTTTTCTCTACAAACATAAAGATAAAGCCTGCCTTCAGAATACTACTGTGGACTGTAAGCAAACTTTACTCTTACCCTGTTTCTCATATTTTAAGACATACCCATAAAATAAGCCATAGCAGGATTTTTAAGCATTCAAGGAATATAAGCCATACCCCGAAAATAAGACATAGTGATAGGTGCAGCAGCAATGCCGGCCGCGGCAGGAGGAGGAGGAAAAAAATAAGACATCCCTTGAAAATAAGCCATAGTGTGTTTTTTTGAGGAAAAAATAAATATAAGACATGTCTTATAATATGAGAAACACGGTACTTTCAATCAAGATTTTCGTGTTGTTATTATTATAAGAGGGAAATAAAAGGGGAATTCTTTAGAATGCTTTTTGAAATGGTGGGGGTGAGGATTGTTATTGATGAGTTTTCCACCCTGGGCTCCTTTTGGGAGGAAGGGTGGGATGATATAAACGGAACAAATAAATAAATAAATTATTATTATTATTATTATTATTATTATTATTATTATTATTAGTTATTTCCTGCAAATAAAGTTGGATTAAGAGGGGATGAGCCTGGGCAGAGACAGGGAGCAAGAGACAGGCATGGCCTCCTGCGATACTCACATAGATCAGGTGTTCCCGGTAGCGGATGAGCAGGTTGCGGAGGATGCCTGCCTCGTTCAGGTCTCCCAGACGGATCATGTCCTCCACCCCGTGGATAGAGGTGGGGTGCATAGGTTTGATGTGGGTGGCATTCTGGGGGGATATCCAGTGCTCCTGCAAAAGGGCAGGGGGAGAGCAGAGTGTGCCGGAGGTTAGAAAGAGACAAGAAAAAGCAGACAGCATGATCAGGTGTAACAGCATCTGCAGAGGATCAGTTAGATCACGCAAGCCGAGTCCAGGGAGGAATGCCCTGGTGATGCTTTACTGAGCAAAGTGAACAAAAACAGCGTATAATTCGAGGAGGAAGGGTTTTTTTACTAAACAAGCGGAGGAGAAGCTTCTTCGGAACTGCACAGCCAACTGGAGCACTTGCTACCTCAGTAATCTTCATGCCTGGTTGGTAAGCAACATTTCTAACACACACAGAGAGAGACAGCACTGGGTAGTTGACTGAGAACAGAATTAACCCCTAAGTTACAAACTGAATGATCCCTGCTGTTGCACTTCCAACAGGACAATTAAAGATGGCAGGGAAGCGATTTGCAAGTGGATTTAATAAAATAATATTTGCTGAACATCCGGTTCTGCCGAGTCGCGAATGGAGTCTGCTTAAGCACTCATGTTCCTCAATACGAAATGGAGATCTCTCGCGGCAGAGCAAGACCTAGGAGGAAGACACAGCCAGAATAAGACCGTCGATTTCCATTTCCATCTTACATACATTTCCTTCATCGTCTAGAACCTGGATCTGCCCAGAATCACACAGCTTGACCACTGCTCCGATGGGAACATCGAATTCCCGCCCGGTCTTCAGGTCCATCCATACATAATCTCCCTGGAAGGAAACACAAGGAGTAATTTAATTAATGAGGTTATTATTGAGGCTCCCAGTACGTTTCCAAGCACAATTCAAAGTGTTGGTACTGACCTTTAAAGCCCTAAACGGTCTCGGTCCTGTATACCTGAAGGAGCGTCTCCACCCCCATCGTTTACCCCGAACACTGAGATCCAGCTCCGAGGGCCTTCTGGCGGTTCCCTCATTGTGAGAAGTGAGGTTACAGGGAGCCAGGCAGAGGGCCTTCTCGGTAGTGGCACCCGCCCTGTGGAACGCCCTCCCAGCAGATGTCAAAGAGAAAAACAACTATTTTACTTGTAGAAGACAACTGTTTAGGGAAGTTTTTAATGTTTGGTGCTGTACTGTTTTTCATATTCGGTTGGAAGCTGCCCAGAGTAGCTGGGGAAACCCAGCCAGATGGGCGGGGTAGAAATAATTTATTATTATTATTATTATTATTATTATTATTATTATTATTATTATTATTATTGATGGAAAACAAGCAAAGGAGAGCAGGATTGAAGGTGAAGCGGTAATAACTTTAATAATAATAATAATAATAATAATAGGAGCTTAAGCTGACAGAATATGCTCAGCTTGCAGATTTAACATAACATAGAGAACAAGAAGAACATATGTTTGGAGAAGATTGGAAAACGTTTGTTGAATATATGGGAAATAACTGTGTGCAGCTGAAAACGCTGGCAGCATTAAGATAAATTCAACAGTGCAAATAATTTTTGTAAAATATGCAGGGATTTATGATATGTAAAATGAGCCATGGAAAGAGAAGAAGGGAAGTAATTGATATTTTAAGGTTGTAAAAGTGAGTATTTTAAATTGTAAAAGAAAATATAATAATAATAATAATAATAATAATAATAATAATAATAATAGGTGAGTCTTTAGCATATGACAAAAGCTGTACAATGAAGGCACCAGGCATGGTCAGAAGAGAGATATCAAACACACATTTCTCCTGCTACCTTTGCGATACATGAACTCTCCACATACCTAGAATTTCAAGAAGGAGATGTACGAGTTTGACCTTTGTACACTAAACAAGAATTGCAAAGAGGCACTGTTTCCGGCTTACTGGAAAGCTAACAAAGCAATTGCTAGCAAATCCAAAAAAAAAAAAATTGCTGGATTTTTTCTTGTCTTTTTTCGAATTTATTGTGTCTCTGGTTTATAATCTGAAATAAAAATGCTCTTTCCATCCAGGTTGAGGCAGCGCTATTGAAGGGGCTCTGTGCTGGATGTTTGAGAGTTAAAGCTGAATTAAAATTGTAATTTACAGTTTTGAAATACATTTGTTCTATGGCTTCAGATTATGAGATTACTTTATATGACTCTGTAACAACAACAACAACAACAACAACAACAACAACAACAACAACAACAACAACGGCACTAGATTCGAAATGAACACACTAAATGTTACATCTCTATTGTCTTTTCAGGAACAAGCTGAAAAGTGGAAGCCTGCTTTTAACAATCCGAATCTGTATCTGCAGTGGATTTGAAATTGTGGCATAGTGCTGGTCTAAGACTTGGGGGTAAAGGTAAAGGGACCCCTGACCATTAGGTCCAGTCGTGACCGACTCTGGGGTTGCGCGCTCATCTCGCATTATTGGCCAAGGGAGCCGGCGTATAGCTTCCAGGTCATGTGGCCAGCATGACAAAGCCACTTCTGGCGAACCAGAGCAGCACACGGAAACGCCGTTTACCTTCCCGCTGTAACGGTTCCTATTTATCTACTTGCACTTGGATGTGCTTTCGAACTGCTAGGTTGGCAGGAGCTGGGACTGAGCAACGGGAGCTCACCCCATCACAGGGATTCGAACCGCCGACCTTCTGATCAGCAAGCCCTAGGCTCAGTGGTTTAGCCCACAGCGCCACCTGGGTCCCAAGACTTGGAGGAGCAGGGTTTAAATCCCCACTCAGTCATAAAGCTGATGGACTTAGGGTCTACCCTACCTCACAGGGATGTTGTGAGGATTGAATAGGAAAGGGGAAAACCAGGTATGATGCTTCCTTGAGCTTCTTGGAGGAAAGGTGGTTTAGGAATCTAATGAAGGAAAGAAATCAAATTTCTTGTTCAGTTTATATCCTGCTCATCCTCCGGAAGGTGCCCAGGGTGGCAACACACATAAAATATAAAGCAATTAGAGCATCTAAAAAACAATTCCAATGCAGATGCAGACCAGAAAAGATCACACATGAAATATGCCATCAAATGCCAACAGTGCCATCAAATGCCAACAGATCTCTATATGGGACAAACCCTATGCCAAAGGATAAATGGACATAAATCTGACACCAGGAATCACAAGACAGAGAAGCCAGTAGGAGAATAATAATAATAATAATAATAATAATTTATTATTTGTACCCCATCCATCTGGCTGGGTTTTCCCAGCCACTCTGGGCGGCTTCCAACAAAGATTAAAATATAATAATTCATCAGATATAAAAAAACTTCCCTAAACAGGGCTGCCTTCAGATATTTTCTAAATGTCAGGTGACATCTGATGGGAGGGCATTCCACAGGGAGGGCGCCACTACCAAGAAGGCCCTCTGCCTGGTTCCCTGTAACTTTGCTTCTCGCAGTGAGGGAACCGCCAGAAGGCCTTCAGTCTCCCAGGACATTAAATACAAGATCTCAAAGCAGCTGTCTTATTACAGAAGAATTTTAGGAATAGACTTGAAAGAAAAGTTGCTGAATTACAACTTATTACTAAACTGAAATGGGATGCGGGTGGCGCTGTGGTCTAAACTACAAGAGCCTAGGGCTTGCCGATCAGAAGGTCAGCGGTTCAAATCCCCGTGATGGGGTGAGCTCCTGTTGCTCGGTCCCTATTCCTGCCAACCTAGCAGTTCAAAAGCACATCAAAGTGCAAGTAGATAAACAGGTACCGCTTCAGCGGGAAGCTAAACGGCGTTTCCGTGCGCTGCTCTGGTTCGCCAGAAGCGGCTTAGTCATGCTGGCCACATGACCTGGAAGCTGTACGCTGGCTCCCTCGGCCAGTAAAGCGAGATGAGCGCCGCAACCCCAGAGTCGTCTGCGACTGGACCTAATGGTCAGGGGTTCCTTCACCTTACTAAACTGAAAACTATGGAGAGACCTGGTCTGAATAGAGATATTGGATTCTTGTCTCATTACACATGCTAAAGCTATTTTTGGTCATCTGTTTCAGTGTATCTGAAGAAGTGTGCATGCACACAAAAGCTTATACCCAGAACAAACTTAGTTGGTCTCTAAGGTGCTACTGGACAATAAAAAATATATTTTTGACATGAAACGTGTGTTTTACTTGTTTTTAATGTTGAGGTATTTACTGTCAAATCACCTCAAGATGTTTTCTAGGAAGCGACTCGTATAGGGCATTAAATACATTAATAAATTAATAATATATAGATATAGCTCTTCCTGCAAAAATTAATTGCAATCAGAGGGTGCTCCTGTCACTCAGGGGGAATCTTCTGTTGGTGCCATGCCAAAGGTCCTCCCTCAAATCTAAAACTTTTTTATCAGTTCTGAATTGGTTTCTTCCCCACTATCTGCAGTCTTTTCTGTGCCAATCCCTTCTTATCTGTCACCAGAGGTCAAAAGAGCAGCCCGGTCCTGTCCTTGTCCCATGACTCTCTACTCAGCAAGGAGCGTGTGGAACCAAAGGAGAGATCACGTCCTCACGTCCTCTCTAGAGGGTTTGAAAAGGAGAACCGGCTGGATGGGCAGAGAGAGTGAAGCTGATCTCGGAAAAGGGAAGGACACAGCAAATAAGGGCCTGGCGACTTCTGTTTCAGTGTATCTGAGGTATCTGAAGAAGTGTGCATGCACACAAAAGCTCATACCAATGACAAACTTAATTGGTCTCTAAGGTGCTACTGGAAGGAACTTTTTTTATTTTGTTTCGACTACGGCAGACCAACACGGCTACCTACCTGTAGCAAAAAGGATGGAGGGGGATTAAGGGAGGTCTAAGCCCCCCACACCTTCCAGGTCCACTCTAGGCCCCGCCCTCCGGTACCAAGAGCTCCGCCTCCCAGACCCCACCCAGATTGTTTATTTCTTTAGGTGGTTTAGACACTAATCCACAAAGAAAATCTCTAAAAGGTTTGCAACATCCCTTTAAAAAACGCTTTTTTAAAAAAAATGTGCGTCATATTTTAGCGCAGGACTGCCAAAAATTGTTGTTACTGTTTTTTATTGCTGTTATTAGAATTTATCACTCCACCATCACCCCAAGGTGTCAGTTAAAACACAATATTAAAAGCAGTGCTTAAAATTTCAGAAATAAGACAAAATCAAAGTCTCAAGTGCCAAAATCCAGGGTAAAGGGGTGTGTTATCGATGATGATGAGAAGAAGAAGAAGAAGAAGAAGAAGAAGAAGAAGAAGAAGAAGAAGAAGAAGAAGAAGAAGAAGAAGAAGAAGAAGAAGAAGAAGAAGAGGAGGAGTTTGGATTTGATATCCCGCTTTATCACTACCCGAAGGAGTCTCAAAGCGGCTGACATTCTCCTTTCCCTTCCTCCCCCACAACCAACACTCTGTGAGGTGAGTGAGGCTGAGGGACTTCAGAGAAGTGTGACTAGCCCATAGCTGCCAAGTTTTCCCTTTTCTCGCGAGGAAGCCTATTCAGCATAAGGGAAAATCCCTTTAAAAAAGGGATAACTTGGCAGCTATGGACTAGCCCAAGGTCACCCAGCAGCTGCATGTGGAGTAACAGAGATGCGAACCCGGTTCCCCAGATTACGAGTCCACTACTCTTAACCACTACACCACACTGGCTCTCCAGAGAGAATATATCCTCTTGAAAATTAGCATAAACTGGAAGAACTAACACGGGACAGGGCATAAGAGATCTAAAACGCAAGCAGCCTCACCTACCAAATATACAAGCATGCATTGTTATAAATAGAAATAAACACCAGCAACTGTCACTTCTGCTTCCGCTCTCTCCCCAACATGTTCCAAGAACTGGTGGTGCTAGGTGAGAGGAGAAGGAATAAAGGATATGAAACTGAAACCATAGCTGCATGTTAGCCATGCATGGGCCTATGGTTTGTGGATAAGGGGGAGCAAGGCCAAGGAACTAGCTCTGCCCTTGATGGAATTGTATGCGCCATGGGCCCTGAGCCCTGACGCATACGTCTTGAGCATGGATGTCCGCAAAGGAGCACCTGTGGTGGAGTACAGTCATACCTCAGGATACGTCCACTTTATGTTGCGTCTTTTCAGGTTACGAACACGCTGAACACGGAAGTCCCGGAACGGGTTACTTCCGGGTTCGGTGCGTCCGTGACCTGCGCACATGCGCAGAAGCGCCAAATCATGCTTTGCGCAGAAGCGTCGCATTGCATCACGCACGTGCGCAGATGCGGCACTTCATGTTGTGGCCCTTTCATGTTGTGAACGGGCTGCCGGAACGGATCCCATTCGCAGCATGAGGTACCACTGTAGTTGAATTGACAGTGGTACTGCATGAAGTTTGGAGCTCCACCCATGGCCAGCCCCACTCCTTCCTCCCATAGTCACTTGCTGGGCCTGCATCCGAATAATGCACAGACTGGGTTGCATTCAAGAGGAGGTGGGATTGAGGTGTGGGCTCCTACCCAAGCAACCTAAGAAAAAGGTAATTGACAGGATCGAGACAGAAGAACATCACACCAAGAAAGTGGAGTCTGCTCTTTGTTAGCAAAAACAGGACCTGCAATGCCTTCTTACATCCCTAGATGCGGGTCCCCCATGGCTTGCCCTCTGTGAGGATGAGCTCGCAATCAATCACACAGAGTAAGTGAAGCTGGCTCTTTATTAGAAACTACAGGATCTGCTCAGGAGCGTCAGGCCTCATGAGCACAGGCAACTCATCTCCATAAGATCTTGCCCCCTCAGTTGCTGAGACTGAAGGTGCCTGCCACCCCACAGCTGCCGATGTCGCCTCCTCTCAAGGGTCCCCCCCAAGCAATCTGAGACTGCGCCTGAGTGAAACTAACCTCTCCTCCGCCCTTTTCATGCCTCTCCTGGTTCTGGGAGACCAGGGAGGCGCAGAGCTTGACTCTTCACCAGCCTGATTCTTCACTGCCTCTTGGCCCCCCTCCTCTCCTGTTTCTGGACTCTCCTGTTTCTCTCTGTGAAAGATTCTCCTGGCTCACGAAACCCTGTTACCTCTTCATCTTCCGACACCTCCTCCCCCCCAGTCTTCTCCCTCTTCTCCCTCTGACCACTCATAGTTGTCCCACCATCAATCCCCAGGCTCTGAGCCTTCTTGGATTCAAACTACAAGAAAGAAGATTCCACCTAAACATTAGGAAGAACTTCCTGACAGTAAGAGCTGTTCGGCAGTGGAATTTGCTACCAAGGAGTGTGGTGGAGTCTCCTTCTTTGGAGGTCTTTAAGCAGAGGCTTGACAGCCATATGTCAAGAATGCTTTGATGGTGTTTCCTGCTTGGCAGGGGGTTGGACTGGATGGCCCTTGTGGTCTCTTCCAACTCTATGATTCTATGATTCTTCCCTTGGGGGTTCCCCAGCTGGTGCCTCCCACCATTCCTCTGCGTCCAACCAGCCCATGACAGTAATATGGACATGTTACCAAAGTAAATCACTGTATTGCCAAAGCCCAGAGGGATATGAAAATCACCGGAATGCCTTTTATGGAAATGTAGGAGCTAGTAAGACTATTTGCCTCTATAGCCCAGTGTGGGATGCGGGTGGTGCTGTGGTCTAAACCACTGAGCCTCTTGGGCTTGCCGATCAGAAGGTTGGTGGTTCAAATCCCCACAACGGGGTGAGCTCCCATTGGCTATCCCAAGAGTTGGCAACCTTTGGGGAATACCAGTACCCCTTTTAACCATGTTGTGATGACGCTCACAGCGCTTTTCATCAATTTGTGAATACTAGCACTTTGGTTTTTAATCCTAAAAAGCACTAACAATAACAGCAACATTTACATAAAACCATAGCGAAACGGCAACCTTCCAAAACAATTAGCCGACACAAGGAGAAGTCAACCATCAAGCACTTGCTTAAAAAGAGCTATCGTGGAAGGCCTTTGAAATCCTGAGAGGGCCCAAGCAGACCTCTAAAGGGAAGGTGTTTCAGAACTAGGTGCCACTGCCACAGCCGAAGAATGAATGAAGCATACAATGGAAAGCTCCCCCCCCCCGCTCTGCCCCCTCGCCACTGGCCTGTGCCAGCCCACCCACCAAGGTCCCCCCCAACAGGAAGAAGTTTTTGCCAGCCCTGCCCCAAACTGCTGTGCTCCCTCCTCCCCAAACAACTGCCCTGGGATTTAGGACTCTAAAATCTGCCAGGCGCATCTTTCCAAGGTGGTCAGGAAATCAGGACACAACAAAGGTCCACTTTGGGGAGCCTTCTACGGAGACCCGGAAGCTGCAGTTAGTGCAGAATGCTGCAGCACGATTGCTGACACGGGTGAGCAGTATACCCACCAGTGCTCAGAGATCTGCACTGGTCGTCGATTTGCTACCTGGTGAAGTCCAAGGCTATTAGTATTTAACAACCTGGGACCCGTTTGCCTATGAGATCACCTTTCCCCTATATGCGCCCACTCAGTAGCTGTGATTGGCAGAACTGGCAGTATTACATGTGCCACGTAACACCCATTCCACATTTATAAGCAATCAGTCTTGTACCGTGGGCAACACACCTTTGGAACTCCCTGCCTATTGACCCCAAGCAGGCGCCATAAATGTACGCTTTTCAATGCCTGCTAAAATCATTTTTGCTCTGGTAAGCCAGACGCTTGGAAAGCTGGCGTGAGTTTTAATTTAAGCCCATTGTTACTTTAGCTTTTCTTAAGTCTTAAACTATGGTTAGCGATAATTTCATTGCTTGGTGAACCGCTTCTGAGGTCTTTTGACAATCGAGCGGCGTATAAGTTTTATGAAATAGATAAGCAAGATTGCAGCCTGCAAGAGCCGGTGTGAGTCTCTCTTACCGATAGGAGCGTAGTGGCTTTCAGAACTTGGTTGACATTACGGATGAGGGCCCACTTTTTCTGGTCCCTCTCGTGGACAGCCGGGTTGCTGTAGCCTGGGAACATGGTGGATTCAGCCTTGCTGGCATTCCACGGAGGTTGCTCTTAATTCTCTCTCTTTCTCTCTCTTTCCTTTCTTTGAGCCTTAGACGAATTCCTTCATCTGGAGAAGCAGCAACATAGTTCTCTGGGATAGCAACTCCTATTCCCCCCCCCCCCCGTCTGTGAGGTTCCGGCTTACTCTTTTCAAGTCACAAGCCGGCTCCTTGCTGGGACATACTCCTCAGATGAGATCCTGAACACATTCTTTGTTGTTTGAATGGCATTTCTCCAAATCCACTGCGGTTTCAGCACTGTCTTCGCCTCCGAGGGAAATCCGCACTGGATCCCAGGCTCCAGCTCTGGAAGAGGCTAGAAATTCATATCTGAGGGAGGTGGGTGTAAAAAAAAAGGAAAAGGGGCTCTTCTCTTCCGGAGCTCCCAGCTCCCCTTATTCCAAGAAGAGGCTCCACGGACCTTCGTGCCTTTCAACAGCTCTCTCGGGTACTTATTAATCCACAGATGTAAGTCGGTTCCCCCGTGTAACACATGGCTTTTAATTAACCTAATACCTCCGAGCGCCAAGTTAACCAAAGCGCAAATGGGAACTCAAAACCAAAGGCCATCTGCGGACGCCTTAAACCCCGTCGCCGGGCTGCGGAGCCATGGCAACGGAATTTTAAATAATTGAGCGTGAGGCATCCTGAACAGTTAATACCTACTAAGTGGATGGAGTTGCAGGATAGACCCTAGGAGGGAGACGGCACGTGATGGTGACTTCATAAAATGCCTGATGATTGGCAGAGCAATATTATGCATGTTCACTCAGAAATAAGTCCCGGAGGTATCTGCTTCCGGATAAGCATGGATAACAGGTGTAGGGGAGAATGACGCCCTAAAAAGCCAATGTGGCCCTCCAGGCTTCTCTATGTGGCCCTTTGAACTCTCCTCTGGCTACGCCACCTCCCCCCTAAAAACATTCCTCAACATTCCTGCTTTAGACCTCGAGTGTTGCTGCCTGGCTAGAAAGTGTATCATATATTATTATTATTATTACAGTGGTACCTTGGTTCTCAATCCGTTCCAGAAGTCCGTTCCAAAATCAAAGCGTTCCAAAACCAAGGCGCGCTTTCCCATAGAAAGTAATGCAAAATGGATTAATCTGTTCCAGACTTTTAAAAACAACCCCTAAAACAGCAATTTAACATGGATTTTACTATCTAACGAGATCATTGATCCATAAAATAAAAGCAATAATCAATGTACAGTGCTACCTCCGGTTATGAACGGGATCCATTCTGGAGGCCCGGCCGTATCCTGAAAATTTTGTAACTGAAGGACCACCTCTGCGCATGTGCAAAGCGCACGAGTTGCAAACCCACTTCCGGGCTTGCCGCGTTCGCAACCCGAAAATTACGTTACCCGAAGGTAACGTAACCCGAGGGTCCACTGTACTGTACTGCACTATAAAATAAATAAAACAGTACTGTAGATGATAAAAATTATTTCTTTTTCTTACCTGCACTGATGATAGTCATTGTTTGGATGGGGGGGGGGGCTTTTATCCATTTCTGCAGTCACACAATCAATCCATCAGTAGCTGAACTGGGTTCCACACAGCCACAAAAAACAAATCAACCGAAAAAAGCCCCAAAAATAAAAATGCAAAATAAATAGAAAAAACAAAAGCGCTAAACTTAATCCGTTCCAGAAGTCCATTTGACTTCTGAAATGTTCGAAAACCAAGGCGCAGCTTCTGATTGATTTCAGGTGTCCCGGAAACAGTAGCTGAAAGCCGCATCAGACGTTTGGCTTCCAAAAATTGTTCAAAAACCGGAACACTTACTCCCGGGTTTTTGGCGTTTGAGAACCAAGGCGTTTGAATACCAAGGCGTTTGAGAACCAAGGTACCACTGTATTATTATTATTATTATTATTATTATTATTATTATTATTATTATGGCCCTCTGCCTGGTTCCCTGTAACTTCACTTCTCGCAGTGAGGAAACTGCCAGAAGACCCTCGGAGCTGGACCTCAATGTGGGGCTGGGCGATGGGGGTGGAGACGCTCCTTTGGGTATATGGGGCCGAGGTTGTTTCGGATTTTAAAGGTCAGCACCAACACTTTGAAGTGTGCTCAGAAATGTACTCAGACCCAGTGAAGATCCTTTAGGACTGGTGTTATATGGTCCTGGCGGCTGCTCTTAGTCACCAGTCTAGCTGCCGCATTTTGAATTAGTTGTGCTTTCCGAGTCCCCATCAAAGGTAGCCCCACGTAGAGCGCATTGCAGTAGTGCAAGTGGGAGACAACCAGGGCATGTTCTACTCTGGTGAGACAGTCTGCAGGCAGACACACAAACACACCCAGAGAATCATAGAATTGTAGATTTGCAAGGGACCCTGACAACCATCTAGTCCAGATGTATCAAGCTGTCCTATATGGGGATTGAACCTGCAACCTTTGTGTTCTCAACACCATGCTCTAACCAACTGAGCTATGCACACACATATATGTTCCCTCCTCCTCCTCCTCCACCTCCACCTCTTTCTTCTGTATTCAATTTATATACTGGCCTTCATCAAGAGATCTCAGGGCGGTGTAGATGACATTAAAAACATATTTTAGAGAGTGTAATACTGTACTATAATGAAAGCAAAAAACAAAGTGATAGAAACTTGGGGCCGGTTTACCTGCAAGATGGTCTTCCCCCATATATGCCAACTCGACTGCTTTGATTTGCAGAACTGGCGCTGTTAAAGATGCCACATAACCCTCATCCCACAGATGTAAGAAATCTATCTTATAGTGTTGGAGCACCCACACTTTGGAAATCTCCCTGTCGTACCTTGGAAGCCAAATGCCTCGCCAGTCAAACGTTTCGGCTCCCAAACGGCCCAAACACGGAAGTGATTGTTCCGGTTTGTGAAGGTTCTTTGGAACCCGAATGTCCGACGCGGCTTCCGATTGGCTGCAGGAGCTTCCTGCAGCCAATTGGAAGCTGGGCCTTGGTTTCCAAATGTTTTGGAAGTTGAACAGACTTCCGGAACAGATTCCCTTTGACTTCTGAGGTACCATTGTACTCTTTTCGGTGCCTGCTAAAAGCTTTTTCATTTAGACAAGCCTATCTAGAAATGTTTTTGAATTATGGTGCTGGAGGAGACTCTTGAGAGTCCCATGGACGGCAAGATGATCAAACCTCTCCATTCTGAAGGAAATCAGCCCTGAGTGCTCACTGGAAGGACAGATCCTGAAGCTGAGGCTCCAATACTTTGGCCACCTCATGAGAAGAGAAGACTCCCTGGAAAAGACCCTGATGTTGGGAAAGATTGAGGGCACTAGGAGAAGGGGACGGCAGAGGATGAGATGGTTGGACAGTGTTCTCGAACAGGGCCGGCCCTACGTGCAGGCTGGGTGGCGCAGAGCAGCACGGCGCCGGCCCGCCAGGAGGGCGCCGCGAGCTGCGCCCGCCCGCTGGCCGGCCGGTCCGCCAGTCCACCGCGCAGCTGCGTCCACCTGCCCACCGCGCTGGGAAACGGGGAGGGAGTGCACTGGAGAGATCCGGCTCACCACGGCGCCAGGGGCGCTTAAGACGGTCCTGTTCTCGAAGCTACGAACATGAGTTTGACCAAACTGCGGGAGGCAGTGGAAGACAGGAGTGCCTGGTGTGCTCTGGTCCATGGGGTCACGAAGAGTCGGACACGACTAAACGACTAAAGAACAACAACAATCTAGAAATGTGGTATATTGACACATGTCTTAATCTGTTCTTTGTTTATTACTGTCATGTGTATGTATATTGGGTAAAACTCCAAACAAAAATGAATGTATTAGCGGAAATGTGGAGAACGGAACTTAAGAGAAGGGAAATGAGAAACTGAAACTGAAATTGAGATGGGTGGAATGTCAAAGGTTGCAGAAGTAGCATATTTTGTGTGAAGGGTAGACTCCTGTGAGACTTGGAAGTTTTGCCTTTCTGTATCAGGAGCGATTAGATGATGCAGAGATACGGCTGCCCCCAGAGAAAACTTGACTGGAAGGAGGCTTGGGTAGAGTTGTCCATTGAACAGAGATGCATCTGGCAGCCTCCCCTATGTGTGGATCCTTCGGGCTCACAAGAAAGTTTATTTCTAACAGTACCGTGGTACATCTCTCATCACGGCTCGCAGCTTGGGAATTACTGCTCTTGTGTCTCAGGGCAACACCAGCTTCAGATGTTCAGGCATTGCAAGCGGATACTTTCCCTATTGAAAGGAGAGCCGCAAACTCAGCCTTTAAATAATACAGCAACCTCCTTTCACACCACTTTGGTCCCTATGAAACTTGCTCAAGGATGGACAATACAGAAATCCTCTGCCCCAGAGTAAAATAGGTAAAGGTAAAGGTAAAGGGAGCTGGCGTTTGTCCGCAGATTGTGGCCAGCATGACAAAGCTGCTTCTGGCGAACCAGAGCAGCGCACGGAAACACCGTTTACCTTCCCGCCGGAGCGGTCCCTATTTATCTACTTGCACTTTGATTCTAGGTACTTCTGTCTTGTCAGGATTCAACCCCAATCTAGCCCTCCCCTTAGCAGACCAACAGATCAGGATGCTTGCCTCACTGTTTATTTTCTTACCGTGCATCTGGTAGTTCCCTCCCTGTGAGAAGTTAGGTTACAGGGAACCAGGCAGAGGGCCTTCTCGGTAGTGGCACCCACCCTGTGGAACGCCCTCCCACCAGATGTCAAAGAGAAAAACAACTACCAGACTTTTAGAAGACAGCCGAAGGCAGCCCTGTTTAGGGAAGCTTTTAATGTTTAATAGATTATTGTATTTTAATATTCTGTTGGAAGCTGCCCAGAGTGGCTGGGGAGACCCAGCCAGATGGGCGGGGTATAAATAAAATTATTATTATTATTATTATTATTATTATTATTATTATTATTAGTGTTTATTTATTTAAGTGAGCAAATTACGACTCTGCAGGCCGTCAAAGTCAATTAGCAACATAAAATCAAAAGCTATAGATATCAAAATAAGAAACGGCACGCTTTCAAAAGCATGGCCTCCATAAACGATTCATTCTTGCCCACCAGGGGGTCCCATTCGGCCCATGAAGCCATTCCCCCTCCCCCCAGAACATACTGACCCAGGTGTTTCTGGTGATGGCAGCCGATGGGCAGGAGAACAGGGTTTAATCCTGCATTAGCTACCGTACCCTGCTCCCAGCAGGGAACAGGGTCATGCAGCCTGGGCAGCAGGATTTAATCTCTGCTTATCAGCTGACAAAGCAGACAGTCAAGCCTTCTCAAAAGTGCAGGAGAAGCAGAACCTTTGAAAAACACTTTAAGACAGTCGCTGGTCCTATGTCGGCTAAAATGGGACCCTCGGTGTGGACGGGGTGCTGCCTTAAACCCCTTTTCAAAGGAGATGTTTGAAGCATTCACCCCACATAGTTAAAAAAAAAGGTGGCAGTTAAAGGTTAGGGTAAAGGGACTCCTGACCGTTAGGTCCAGTCATGGACAACTCTGGGTTTGCAGCGCTCATCTCGCTCTGTAGGCCAAGGGAGCCGGCGTTTGTCCGCAGACAGTTTTTCCGGGTCATGTGGCCAGCATGACAAAGCCCCTTCTGGCGAACCAGAGCAGCGCACGGAAACGCCGTTTACCTTCCCGCCGGAGCGGTACCTATTTATCTACTTGCACTTTGAGGTCCTTTCGAACTGCTAGGTTGGCAGGAGCTGGGACCGAGCAACAGGAGCCCACCCCGTCGCAGGGATTCGAACCGCCAACCTTCTGATTGGCAAGCCCTAGGCTCTGTGGTTGAGACCACAGCACCACCCGTGTCCCACTAAAGGAGGCAGGAGGATGCCTCAAAATATGCTTTAAATGTTGTTGTTGTTGTTGTTGTTGTTGTTGTTGTTGTTGTTGTTGTTGTCATGGGTAAAAATAGAATACGGAAATTCCTTCAGTAGCACCTTAAAGACCAACTAAGTTTTTATTTTGGTATGAGCTTTCGTGTGCATGCACACTTCTTCAGATACCTGAAGAATCTGAAGAAGTGTGCATGCACACGAAAGCTCATACCAAAATAAAAACTTAGTTGGTCTTTAAGGTGCTACTGAAGGAATTTTTTTATTTTGCTTCGACTCAGACCAACACGGCTACCTACCTGTAAATAGAATACGGAGCCTCTGATTTCATGCAACAGAATCATTCAGAAAAAACACTCAGATAGGTACTGTTATAGGTAATATCTGAGTTGGGGGAAAAGAGTCACAAAAATCGAAAGGAAAGGGAGGGGAAGTCAGTGACATTTCATTCTTTTGCATTGCAACAGTAAAAAAAAAAAGCTTCTGAGAAGGGATTTAAGGCAGCCCCTACTGTCCTGATTCAGCTGGAATGGGATCATCGAGCTGCCTTTAAGCACTTCTCAAAAGCGCTGTTTGCTCTCTTCCTCCCGCTGCCACTCACAAAATAAGGATAAGAGGTCTGATCTTAAAGTAATAGACTGGGGTACTTTAAGGGAATAATAATAATAATAATAATAATAATAATAATAATAATAATAATAATAATAATAATAATTTATACCCCACCCATCTGGCCGGGTTCCCCCAGCCACTCTGGGCGGCTTACAACAGAAACATTAAAATACACTAATTTCTTAAACATTAAAAGCCTGCCTAAACAGGGCTGCCTTCAGATGTCTTCTAAAAATCTGGTAGCTGTTTTCCTTTTTGACATCTGATGGGAGGGCGTTCCACAGGGCAGGCGCCACCACCGAGAAGGCCCTCTGCCTGGTTCCCTGCAACTTGGCTTCTCGCAATGAGGGAACTGCAAGAAGGCCCTCGGAGCTGGACCTCTGTGTCCGGGCAGAACGATGGGGGTGGAGACGCTCCTTCAGGTATACTGGACCGAGGCCGTTTAGGGCTTTAAAGGTCAGCACCAACACTTTGAACTGTGCTCGGAAACGTACTGGGAGCCAATGTAGATCTATCAAGACCGGTGTTATGTGGTCTCGGCGGCCGCTCCCAGTCACCACTCTAGCTGCCGCATTCTGGGTTAGTTGTAGTTTCCGGGTCACCTTCAAAGGTAGCCCCACGTAGAACGCATTGCAGTAGTCCAAGTGGGAGATAACCAGAGCATGCACCACTCTGGCGAGACAATCTGCAGGCAGGTAGGGTGTCAGCCTGCATACCAGGTGGAGCTGATAGTCAGCTGCCCTGGACACAGAGTTGACCTGTGCCTCCATGGACAGCTGTGAGTCCAGAATGACTCCCAGGCTGTGCACCTGTGGGAGGAAGCTTTTCAAAGGCATTTGCAATCCCCCCCTTTTAAGTCCCCCAACACGCTTCAGGCTGTTGACAAGCTGGGACATGGGCAGAGGAGCACAACTAAAAAGGTCTAGAAGCTGAGCCTTATGAGGAACAGTCGAAGGAGCTGGGTATGTTTAGGCTGGAAAAGAGGAGACTGAGAGGAAGTATCTGAAGAAGTGTGCACGCACACGAAAGCTCATACCAATAACAAACTTAGTTGGTCTCTAAGGTGCTACTGGAAGGATTTTTTTTATTTTGAGAGGAAATATGGTAGCCGTCTTCAAATATCTGAAGGGATGTCACATGGAGGATGGGGCAAGCTTGTTTTCTCCTGCTCTGGAAGGTAGGACTTGAACCCAGGGCCTCAAGTTTCAGGAAAGGAAATTCCGACTAGACATAAGGAAAAACAGTCAGAGCTGTTCGACAGTGGAATGGTCTCCCTTGCGAGGTTGTGGGCTCTCCTTCCTTGGAGGTTTCCAAGCAGAAGTTGGATGGCCATCTGTCATGGATGCTTTAGCTGAGATTCCTGCATTGCCGGGGGTTGGACTAGATTACCCTTGGGTCCCTTCTAGGATTCAATCTTAAAAGGGGGAAGCCTCACAGAGACTTTGGCCAGCCTTCTCCCTTCCGCCTTTAAGATCAGAGTGAAAAGGATTTGGAAAGGTGCTACCCACCTTTCAAAATTGGCCTGCGAGGCAGATCCTGATAAGAATCTGGTCTGCAGAGTCAGGAAGGTTCCTCAGCCCCTGGTTCCTGGGACCTCTGTTTTGTCTGCCTCCTTTTCCAAATTAACAGCTCCAAACGTTTCCTTGCAGGGAAGTTGCTCCAGCCCTTTGATCGTTTTCATTGCCCTTTTCTGCACCTTTTCCTGCAACATCCTTTATGAGATGCAGCAACCCAAACTGTACACTACAAATTTGTCTTACTTGACAGTTTTATTTTCAATCCTTCCCTTGATGGTCCTTAACATGGAATTCTCTTTTTCGCAGCTACCAGGCAGAGGGCCTTCTTGGTAGTGGCGCCCACCCTTTGGAGCGCCCTCCCATCCGATGTCAAGGAAACAAACAACTATCTGACTTTTAGAAGACATCTGAAGGCAGCCCTGTTTAGGGAAGCTTTTAACGTTTGATGTTTTATCATGTTTCTAATATTGTTGGGAGCCACCCAGTGTGCCAGGGGAAACCCAGACAGATGGGTGGGGTATAAATATATCATCATCATCATCATCATCATGATATGATATGATAGCCATGTTCAAATATATGAAAGGATGTCATATGGAGGAGGGAGAAAGATTGTTTTCTGCTGCTCCAGAGAAGCGGACACGGAGCAATGGATTCAAACTACAAGAAAGAAGATTCCACCTAAACATTAGGAAGAACTTCCTGACAGTAAGAGCTGTTCGGCAGTGGAATTTGCTGCCAAGGAGTGTGGTGGAGTCTCCTTCTTTGGAGGTCTTTAAGCAGAGGCTTGACAGGCATATGTCAAGAATGCTTTGATGGTGTTTCCTGCTTGGCAGGGGGTTGGACTGGATGGCCCTCGTGGTCTCTTCCAACTCTATGATTCTATGATTCTATGATCACTGAGCTGTCCACCATAGACACCAAAGAATACAGCACGCGATAGATGGAGTCGATCCTTCAGGCATGGTAGGGGAATTGACCCTTGACCTGTGAAAAATATTGGTGTTCCAAAAATGTTTCTGGATTCATTTGTGCCATGTTGGGGCATAGAGATTGCTTTTAGCAAGAGTCATATCTCGTGAAATAAAAGTTATCACATCTTTCTGCTCTTTGTTTCCTCTTCCAGCAGGAGAAAGGGAGAATCTGATCTCTTGCCTTCCAGCACACTCTCCTGGTATTAGTTGAAATTTCAGAACTGTGCTGCCCGTCGTTGAAGACAACGGCCAGATGGAGGCATATTTCCCTACACACACACACACACACACACACACACACACACACACACACTTCAGAAATTCAGGGAAGTGGGCAAAGATCCCACTCACCATTTGTTGAACTACGTAGTTTCAACAACTGCTTACTCATGTGGTTCTATGCATAGTAAAGGTAAAGGGACCCCTGACCATTCGGTCCATTCGTGACTGACTCTGGGGTTGCAGCACTCATCTCGCGTTATTGGCCGAGGGGGCCAGCGTACAGCTTCCAGGTCATGCAGCCAGCATGACTAAGCCGCTTCTGGCGAATCAGAGCAGCGCACAGAAACACCGTTTACCTTCCCGCTGGAGCGGTACCTATTTATCTACTTGCACTTTGACGTGCTTTCAAACTGCTAGGTTGGCAGGAGCAGGGACCGAGCAACGGGAGCTCACCCTGTCGCGGGGATTTGAACCGCCAACCTTCTGATTGGCAAGCCCTAGGCTCTGTGATTTAACCCACAGAGCCACCCGCATTCTATGCATACTGCTAAGCAAATCATTGTGTTCATCCTGTGTTTCAATGTTGACCAACAACAGGTTACGTTATTATATTAAGGATGAAGATGAAAAAGTGGGTGTCATACGTAAATACTGTATAGTCCTGCGTATAAGACTACTTTTTAACCCAGGAAAATCTTCTCAAAAGTCGGGGGGTCGTCTTATACGCCGGGTCTTATTTCTTATACGGCGAGTATATCCCAAACTCTATATTTTAACTGGAAAGTTGGGGGTCGTCTTATACGCCCAGTCGTTTTATACGCCGTAATATACGGTATCAGCATTTTTGCACACTCTCCTGATGAGTCAATCAATGATGGCTGGCACACTCGCTAAATTCGGCTCCAGATCCCATAAAAAAGCATACCTTCCAACATTCCTCTGATGAAAATAGGCCGCCCTATTTAATAATAATAATTTAATTTTACCCCACCCATCCGACTGGATTGCCCCATCCACTCTGGGCAGCTTCCAACATATATAAAAACATAATTAAACATTAAACATTTTTTTTAAAAAAACCCTTCCCTATACCAGGGCTGCCTTCAGTAAAAGCATATTTACTTATCTCCTTGGCTTGGGGGTTGGATAACTCCATACCATCCAACATCTCTCCGATGAAAATAAAGAAAAGTGGGACATTCTGGGATCAAACCAGAAACTGAGGTGGCTTCTGTAAAACAGGGACACTTGGAGGGTCTGGAATTTGTCCATTATCTGGTTGGCCATTGTGATAACAGGATGATGGTCTACAAAGTGCTCTTCTTATGTCTTTAAATTTAATAATAAATAAATCAATAAGTGTAGCCCCCGGGGTGCGAAAGCCTCCCCCCCCCAATATTGTCAGACAACAGTTGAGCATGTATAGATTCACGATGACATTATTTTGGCAAAATACGCACAGTGGTTCTCGTTCTACAGCTCCTCCCCTGGCACCAAGCCAGCACCGCTGAAGGAAGGACGTGGAGAATGTCAACATAACCGACAGCATCTCCTGGCAGATGATATTATGGTCAGATAAGAACAGTCGCCTGCTTTGCTGCAAAATGAGCCACCTCCCCCTTGCAATAAATCTGCGTGGAAGCTGCCTTCCAGGGAGTGATTTGTGGGTCGTGAAACTGCAGCCTGTGACCCAGAGAAAGGCTTCGGTGGTGGGTGGCACAGGCAGTAAAATGGGCCTGCCCCTCTTCCTTGGCAAACGGCCATCAATCATTCACATTCCATTTGGCCTGGCTGCACAAAAGAGGCCACTCGGCTGGGAGAAGAAAAACTCTCCGTTCTGTGCTGGTGAAATTGGCAGGAGGAGGGGGGTGGCGGGCACTTTGAGATGCTGGGATAACTCAGATCTTGTTTGCATTTTAATGAGGAAGTCGCTGATTCGCACCTCAATTGCAAATCAGACCAAAAAACCAAACCCCAACCATCCTTCAAAATTCATACTCCACTGAATTTTTCTGGGAGGCCATTCTCCAACCAAGCGATTTGCACAAAACGCATGGTATTAGGAGGAACGGTGCATAATAGCATAGTGATTAGTGAAAGTAGCAAACAGAAATGCCTTGTAGTGGGAGGAATTTCTTTTTAGAATATGCAGTTTAATCAAACGTGCATGGAATGCAGCCGCTAGACTGGTGACTGGGAGCGGCCGCCGAGACCACATAACACCGGTCCTGAAAGACCTACATTGGCTCCTAGTACGTTTCTGAGCACAATTCAAAGTGTTGGTGTTGACCTTTAAAGCCCTAAACGGCCTCGGTCCGGTATACCTGAAGGAGCGTCTCCACCCCCATCGTTCTGCCCGGACACTGAGGTCCAGCTCCGAGGGCCTTCTGGCGGTTCCCTCATTACGAGAAGCCAAGTTACAGGGAACCAGGCAGAGGACCTTCTCGGTAGTGGCACCCACCCTGTGGAATGCCCTCCCACTAGAGGTCAAAGAGAACAACAATTACCAGACCTTTAGAAGGCATCTCAAGGCAGCCCTGTTTAGGGAAGCTTTTAATGTTTGATGGATTTCTGTATTTTAATGTTTGATGGATTTCTGTATTTTAATGTTTGATGGATTTCTGTATTTTAATGTTTGATGGATTTCTGTATTTTAGAATTTCTGTTTTGTTGGAAGCCGCCCAGAGTGGCTGGGGGAACCCGGCCAGATGGGCGGGGTATAAATAATAAATTATTATTATTATTAAAATGTGCATATTAGGAGAAATTCACACTGGAATGCTAACGAACTTTCAAGAGGAATTAAAAAAGAAAAATCTGCAGGAATGTGGGAAACAGGATTTAAGTTTGGAAGAATGAGAGAGAACCAAAATGGACCAGTTTGTGCATCTTTAGTAGTGATCCACTAAGATGAGTGTGGCCCACCAGACATGTTTGGGCGCCCACCGGATGCCCCAAATTGTGTGGTGGTGTTGGGAATGTTAGGCATAGTACAGAGAGCCAATACGATCTAGTCCAAGGATAGGGAATCTCAAGCCAAATGCAGACCACCAGGCCTGGGCCACTCCCACCCCAACGTGATTGGCTGTCTAAACTTCCAAGCTGCGAATCATGAATCAGAGTTTAAGGGCCAATGGCAGAGGCCCAAATCCTGAAGTGTTCTATGATTGGATATCATGTATCGAATCAGAACGCAGGGGCTCAAAATCCTTAGTCCAGACTCAAGATCAGGCAAACACAGACCACTGAATACGTAACAATATGTATGTACTAATTACAGGTAGGTAGCCGTGTTGGTCTGAGTCGAAGCAAAATAAAAAATTCCTTCAGTAGCACCTTAAAGACCAACTAAGTTTTTATTTGGGTATGAGCTTTCGTGTGCATGCACACTAATCTGAAGAAAGCTCATACCAAAATAAAAACTTAGTTGGTCTTTAAGGTGCTACTGAAGGAATTTTTTTATTTTGCTATGTACTAATTGATACTGAATGCATTGATAAAGAAGTCACTTTGCCACAATTAGTGGAGATTTAGCTACTACTTACAGTGGGTTCTGTACATGGATTAGGAAGGAAGCACCATCTTGTTTGCCTCGGGCGGCATGGGCGTACCCAGGATCAAAACTAGGGGGGGGCAAGGGGAGGGGCCAAGGCACGGAAGGGGAGGGGCCACAAAGTGGGCGGGAACGGCGAACTCGCGCTCCGCCGGGCTGTGACCCTCTCTAGAAGCAGGGCTGGTGGGCGGAGGCGGAGCCCAGCCCAGCGGAGCGCGAGTTCAGCGTTCCCGCCCACCGCGCCGCGCTCCCTGGTTCCCCGCCGCGCTTGGCCTTGCCTGAGGGCGCGCCGGGGAGCTGGAGGGAGGGTGCGGCGCGGCGGGAATGGCGAACTCGCGCTCCGCCGGGCTGTGCTCCGCCTCTGCCCACCAGCCCTGCTTCTAGAGTAGGGCAGCTGCCCTAACTTGCCCCGTGGTGGGTACGCCCTTGTCGGGCGGCACAATGCCTTGGGTTTATACGTTTCATGAAACCTTCAAAGCTGCAGCAGGAACCTCCCCACACCCATTGACCACTCAAGACCAGACCCTCCAAGTGTCCCTATTTAGAGAAGCCATTCCAGAAGGTCGCACTTAGCATGTCCTTATTTTCATCAGAGAAATGTTGGAGGGTATGGAGTTATCCAACCCATGAGCCATCTGAAGGCAATCCTGTATAGGGAAGGTTTTTTTATGTTTAATGTTTTATTATGTTTTTTATATATGTTGGAAGCTGCCCAGAGTGGCTGGGGCAACCCAATCAGATGTGTGGGGTATAAATAGTAAAATTATCACTATGGAATGGGACGTCCGTATTTTCATCAGAGAAATGTTGGAGGATATGCAAGACACCCACCTTTCCCCACCACCTGAATCTTCATTGCCCCATTGCACCCACTGTGGAGGCATTAATTGCCTCGTAAATCCATTTGATGGCCAGGATCCTGACAGAGGGTGCCGTTAAAAATGCCAAACGCCTCAATCTCTCCAGCTAATGAGTAGGCCCCAGTGATTCACATTTCAATCTATATGCAAATGGACCATCCGGCAGGCACTCACAGCACCGTTTGTGGCCCTGTTTACTGCCGTCCAGAGAAGCTTCCAGGTTTGGACATCAATCCTGTACAAGACAAGAATGGACAACAGCTTGCGGAGTGTGTGATTTATGAGGGAGAGCTCACACCCGTGGTGATGATGTCTGGGAGGCCAGCAGTAATTGTTGCTTTGCTTCATGCCCCTCACTCATCCAAAAGCACTCGGTGGTCAAATGCCTTATCTTTTCACAAGGGCCGACATTGATGCCGAAATCCAGCATTGCCTGAGCTCCGCGAGTGCGGCTTTCTCCTGACTGAAGTTCAGAGCGTTTGAGGACCGGGACATTCGCAGGGAAACCAAAATGCTTGTTTAGAAAGCTATTGTACTACCAACCTTACTGTACGCTTGTGAAACATGGACCACTTATAAACGCCATCTCCAACTCCTCGAAAGATTCCATCAACGCAGTGTTTCCGAATAATTTTACACATCACTTGAGAAGACAGGCGAACTAATGCCCGTGTACTGGAAGAAGCAAAGATCACCCGTGTCGAAGTGATGATTCTTCAACATCAACTTCTTTGGACTAGTCATTTTGTTCAGATGCCTGCTTATCATCTTCCAAAGCAACTACTCTATTCCAAAGTTAAAAATGGAAAGCGTAATGCTGGGGGTCAACAAAAGAGGTTTAAAGACTCTCTCAAGACAAATCTATATAAAAAAAATGTAGTATAAACACTGACAACTGGGAAACACTGGCCTGCGTGAGCTCCAGTTGGAGAACAGCCTTTACCAAAGGTGTCATGGGCTTTGAAGACACTCAAACGCAGGACGAAAGGGAGAAACATGCTAAGAGGAAGGCACGATTGGCAAATCCACACCGTGATCAACTCCCGCCCGGAAACCTATGTCCCCACTGTGGACATGTGGATCCAGAATTGTATAAGATATGAATGAATGTTAAAGAATGTATGGATTATTTTTTTTGCAAAAACATATATATATGTTACTCCGTCCAATAACTCAAACAGAACAGTTGTGATTGTTCTGTGATGTTGTGTTGGGTTTATTGTGTTTTGACAAGCCTTCTTAAATCTTCTTAAATCTTGGTATCTCGGATTCAAATTGGTTTCACGTATGTGGCGTTTTTTATTATTGCTTTTTAAATTTGTTTTTTTAAAAAAAATGCAGTTGTTTTAACTGTTTTCATAACGTTATCCTGTTGTTAATTACTTCAGGGTACCTCATGGGAAGCATTTCATAAATGAATTTTATGCAAAAACGTATCTGTATCTTTTCTTCTTCTTTGGCGATCACTAGTAGCCAAGTAAGATTGCCTTCCATAAACACATTTTCTTTTATGACTGCTGGGTGGTGACCCCACTGGGTGCAGTAATCCAGTCAGGGGGAAAGGGAGGCAGACTATGTTTAGGGCACCTTTTCTAGCCCCTCCCTCTTTTCGGGAGTGAGCAGAGTCATGGATACAACTGCCGAGCTGCGCAACTGCCTCATTCCTTGAGTCAGAGCGACTGAATCTGTATCCACCGCCCATGTTCCGGTTCATGGCTAGGGGCTTCCAGATTTCACAATCCTGCCCCTGTTACCATTTGCCGATCTCCATGGGACTTTGGGGGTTTGGGTTTGGGATGGGTTTTTGGAAGGTGCCCGTGCGTGAATTTGTTTCATGTGTGTAGATCAGTGCGACCAACGCACAGTCTTCGCAGTAAGGCTCTGTTCCAATGGCATGAGGAGTCACGGCGACTGGTAGATTCTTATCTGCTGCAGCCTTCATCCACCTTCACAGCCGTTGTAACATACCTCTTGTTATCGTCCGCCTGTTCTGCTGTTGAGGACTTCTTGGATCATTCTTTGTCTAGCTCCTTCCCTTTGACCTTACCGCCTTGGGTGACCCTGCTGGGAGTACAATGGTACCTCGGTTTATGAACACAATTGGTTCCGGAAGTCTGTTCATAAACTGAAGCGAACTTTCCCATGGAAAGTAATGGAAAGTGGATTAATCCGTTCCAGACAGGTCCGCGGAGTACTCAACCTGAAGCGTACTTAAGCCGAAGCATGGGTGTAATTGGTTCCGGAAGTCTGTTCATAAACTGAAGCGTTCATAAACTGAAGTGAACTTTCCCACTGAAAGTAATGGAAAGTGAATTAATCCGTTCCAGATGGGTCCGCGGCGTTCGTGAACCGAAAATTCGTAAACCGAGGTGTTCATAAACCGAGGTTCCACTGTATGAGATTCCCGACAGCTTCGCTCACAAGGGTCATAGGAACGTGCAAGCCCATTCACCAAGACAAGGTGATGACCTAGCGGTTGAGATATATGTATCTACATAAATATGGATTTCCAGCATGCAAAAACAGGCTCTGGAGGATTGAGTGGATGAGATCAATAGTGGGTCCAACAGTCAGAAGGTGGTTTCTACACATGCTGTAGAGCAGGCATCCCCAAACTCCGGCCCTCCAGATGTTTTGGACTACAATTCCCATCATCCCTGACCACTGGTCCTCTTAGCTAGGGATCATGGGAGTTGTAGGCCAAAACATCTGGAGGGCCACAGTTTGGGGATACCTGCTATAGAGGGAAGCAAGGGGCAGATGGAGCTCATCCAACTGGGAAGGAAGTCCTTCTAAGAGAAAGAAACTCTGGTCCTAAACCTCTGCTGCCTTGTGGGTTATCTAAGGAGTAAACCCTACACAAATCTGGAGTGGGGTCCCTAAGACAGTTGGATGGTGCCTTGTGCGCCTCCTTCCAGCGACTCTTGCAGCCAAGCAGGTGCCAAACGTCTTGCTCTGCTTTCCTTTGGACCACATCAGCGAGGCCGAGAGAGGGGTCTTGTCATCTGGGCAGCCCAGGACCTCCAGACACACTGCCCAGGCTTGCGCCTCAGGGAGGTCACTCAGATGCCGCCAACACAGCGGTTCGACTTTACCCCCCAGAGGCGCACTCCATTGTCTCTCGAGGCAGACGGATACCAACAAACATACTGTATCTACACCTCCCCCCCCCACAGCACATATAGACTGTAAATACTTTAGAGACTTTTTTTATAGTAGAAAGCAATATACGCATCTATGAAATCAAACCAGCCCAAAGGCATCGTGTGTCCCCTCCCAATGACATCATTACAGCCGTTCCACGAGTCCCTGGCAAGAGACCTGACAATCCCTATATGCCATGAGAAAGTCAGCATACTCAACATGCACAGCCAACCTGTAAACAATTTATTTACTTATTCCTTAACTGATTCTTTTTTTAAAACAAAACCCCGAAGCCCTGCCCTATCTGAGGAACATAAGAAGAAAGGAAATTTCCTTCCACTCTGCTCACAGCTCTGTATGAACAGGTGCGGTTCTGGGAAAAAAACATAGGTGTACGGTGTATCACCTTCCCTTTCCCCCCTTTTTCTTTTTGCCTTTTCAGCAAGGTGTCTCATTAAGTTCCCGCGATCTTCTCTAATCACTGCTGTGTAGTTACCTTATAGCTGTTTCCCCTCCAACCAGTTGAGAACGATATAATCTGCCCCTTGCATGAAGCCAAACACTTCCTAGCTAGTTAATCTACACAACACACGTCAGTGATTCCCTTTAAGCCAATCAAGGACTAAGGCCAATGAGATACAAGAGATAAAAGTGTCCACTTGCCCTCTTCCAGAAACAGGTGGGGTGGGGTGGGGATGCCACATAAAAATAGCCAGGGACGTATCCACCCCCTCATCTCTGACAAGGTTTCTTCCTAAACCAGGGGAGCAATATCTTAAAATTAGCACTGTCAACAGAGAGCGGGCACGCAACTTACCTGCCGTAGAATAACCATGGCTCCTGCGTAAACTCATCGGCAGTCAGCGCCAGTGGGCCTGGGGAAGAAAGGAGAATCAGAGAATTAGAGGGACTCGTTCATTATCACCCTCATTTTGGAGAGGTCAAGATTGCGATCAGTGAAGAAGCATCATTTTGTCAAACACACACGCTTGGGCCCGGACTACGTAAGAAACGACAACAACGGCACGCACGGCTATAAATGTGACAGCTATCGAACTCTTCGTTCTAGACAGCAGAAGATAATCCTCGAAATCTAACCAGGTTAATATCCACACAGCCTCCCTGCAGTGATAAGCACGGATTCTCCCTGTGGAGTTTCTTGTATAGGAGGCAAGCTGCAAACAAAACAGCAGAAACCGGGCAAAATAATGGCAGGGTTTTCTGCATGGTTTGGACTAATAAGAGTTCCGGGAAAAAAGCATGTCGAGCGTAGAATGTGGTGCTTTTGAAGAACAAGCAATTTTTTTTAATATTTATATTTTATTAAGGTGATGTCAGTTAAAAGAAATGAAGTGGTACAGACAAAGGAGGAGGAAAAGTGAGAGGGAGAAAAACAACAATAACAAATATAAAAGTAAAATAAAAAAATTCCTTCAGTAGCACCTTAAAGACCAACTAAGTTTATATTTTGGTATGAGCTTTCGTGTGCATACCACTTTCGTGCATGCACACGAAAGCTCATACCAAAATATAAACTTAGTTGGTCTTTAAGGTGCTACTGAAGGAATTTTTTTATTTTGCTTCGACTCAGACCAACACGGCTACCTATCTGTAAATATAAAAGTGAAAATGTGCAACAACAAAAAAACCAATATATTATATTCCCATACATTCTTGTATAAAATGGTATAGTGTTATTGTCCTAGTGCTTATGTAAATGTTAATAGCCCTACTACATTTTGTATAAACTCATTCCAGATGCTATCGTATTCTTTCCATAGAGAGCCTGCGCCTGTAAGCAGTCCATTCATAAATTGCCAGTGATGTCAATCTCTTGGCCACCATTAGGGCACGGAAAATCCATTTCCCCGTTGCCCCGTTGCTTATTTCCATACTGCAGGTATATAGTTCAATAAAATATTTTCCGCTGAGAGATTTAACTTCTTCTGCACAGTCATAGCTATACAGTCCAGCACATTCTCCCCCAAAACTTGTTAAGTAAAGAACACTGTACAAACAGGTGTTTCAGAGAGGTGAGCTCCTGTTGCTTGGTCCCAGCTCCTGCCAACCTAGCAGTTCGAAAGCACCTCAAAGAGCAAATAGATAAATAGGGACCGCTCCGGCGGGAAGGTAAACAGCATTTCCATGTGCTGGTCAGGTTTGCCAGAAGCGGCTTTGTCATGCTGGCCACATGACCTGGAAGCTATACGCCGGCTCCCTCGGCCAATAATGCGAGATGTACAAACAGGTGTTTCAGAGAGGCATTGTCCTTGCCACATCTCCAACACAGAGCTATCTTTGTTGCTGTTTAGTCGTTAAGTCGTGTCCGACTCTTCGTGACCCCATGGACCAGAGCATGCCAGACACTCCTGTCTTCCGCTGCCTCCCGCAGTTTTGTCAAACTCATGTTCGTAGCTTCGAGAACACTCTCCAACCATCTCATCCTCTGTCATCGCCTTCTCCTTGTGCCCTCAATCTTAGCTAACCCTTAAAGGTAAAGGTAAAGGGACCCCTGACCATTAGGTCCAGTCGTGACCGACTCTGGGGTTGCGCGCTCATCTCGCATTATTGGCCGAGGGAGCCGGCGTATAGCTTCCAGGTCATGTGGCCAGCATGACAAAGCCACTTCTGGCAAACCTGACCAGCACATGGAAATGCTGTTTACCTTCCCGCTGTAGCGGTTCCTATTTATCTATTTGCTCTTTGAGGTGCTTTCGAACTGCTAGGTTGGCAGGAGCTGGGACCAAGCAACGGGAGCTCACCCCGTCACAGGGATTCGAACCGCCGACCTTCTGATCAGCAAGCCCTAGGCTCAGTGGTTTAACCACAGCGCCACCTGGGTCCGTTAGCGCCACCTGGGTCCATTAGCTAACCCTCTTAGCTCATCCTTATCTTAGCTAACCCTTTTTTATACAACTGTAAAGGAGTCCAATAAAGTTTTAAGAATTATTTTCTGTTGTATTTGTCTTAATTTAAAATCTAACGACACCTTAGGTATTAAAGCTAGTACATTTCCCACTGTCTGGGTAATAATGAAAGTTCCAAATTCTTTATCCCAATCATCTTTTACTTGTCTGCATATTGAGCTTGTGTATTGTTAATAGATATCTATAAAAGTAATTGCTGGCTTTTTATTTTTGAATGAGTGGTCCAATTGCCCCAATATCTCAGGTATCTCCGAAGCTGAAAGGGCTCTCAGCCCACACTTGGTAGGAGATGTTGTAACTGAAGATATTGCCATTGGGCTCCATGTGAAAGATGATATTATTGTCTTAAATAGCAAAAGTATAAAATTCATCTTCCCCATCCATCAGTTGTTCCAGTGTCAATACATCTGCTTCCATCCAATTTTCCCATCTCACCATATTTCTTTGCCATTTTCAGTCTGGGGTTTCCCCACAGGGTAAGTTTAGCATGTGAAGAACAAGCAAGCTTCTAGCTCTCGCGATTGCGAGGATGTGCTTATATTCTCGGAAGCCGGAGAGGCGGCAGAAGGGATTTCCAGTGGAGTTCCCTTGCCTGGCAAAGCGTGAATAAATTATGCAAATTAGGGCATGCAAATAGAAGAGCAAATTATGCAAAATAATGGGGACGTGGGTAGGCAGTCAATAAAAGCAGCTAAACTGCCTGGCTGAATTGGGTGTGTGTGTGAGAGTATTGGCCTGGATACCAAATAAACATCCTTGGGGATACAGGCATTCCATAAGTGGGGAATCACCATAAAAATGCCTCTGGGCCTCTTCACATCACCCTTCGGACTCTCACCAAGGTCACATTCCCTTCCCAGAACAAAGCAACCTGCTGGAATGTGTCCCTGTCCACTGTAAATTCATCTGATTTGTCTGGAATGAGAATGGAAAACTAGGAAGAAGAAGAAGAAGAAGAAGAAGAAGAAGAAGAAGAAGAAGAAGAAGAAGAAGAAGAAGAAGAAGAAGAAGAAGAAGAAGAAGAAGAAGAAGAAGAAGAAGAAGAAGAAGAAGAAGAAGAAGAAGAAGAAGAAGAAGAAGAAGTGTGCGTACTGGCCCAGAATGTAAGCACTGCTTCGTGTGTGTGTGTGTGTGTGTGTGTGTGTGTGTGTGTAATTAAACTTTCTGTTTTACAATTTAAAATACTAATTTAGACATCCTTAAAATATCAGTGACTTCCCTTCCTCTCTTTCCATGGTTCATTTTGCCTATCGTAAATCCCTGCATATTTTACAAAAACTAAACCATTCAGCATTCCATTCTTACATCCATCAAAACTTATTTACACTGTTGAATTTATCTTAATGCTGCCCACGTTTTCAACTATACACACAGTTTCCCCCCATATATTCAATAAACGTTTTCCGATCTTCTCTAAACGTATGTTCTTCTTGTTCTCTTATTCTATATGTTAGGTCTACAAGCTGCGTATATTCTGTTGGCTTAGGTTGCCATTCTTCTTTAGTTGGGACCTCGCTCGTTTTCCATTTTGGGGCTAACAAAACATGGGCCGCAGTAGTGGCATACATAAATAACCTTTTTTGACACCTGGGAATTTTGGTCTGAATTATCCCCAACAAAAAGGACTCTAGTTTTTTTTTGGGGGGGGGAGTACTTTTAAACATTTTTTTCAATTCATTGTGGATCATTGCCCAATACCCTTTTACAGGTCCACCACATGTGAAAGAATGTTCCCTCAACCTCATTGCATCTCCAGCACTTATCTGATTCAGTCTTATACATCTTAGCAAGCCTAAAGGTAAAGGTAAAGGGACCCCTGACCGTTATGTCCAGTCACAGACGACTCTGGGGTTGCAGCGCTTATCTCGCTTTACTGGCCGAGGGAGCCGGCGTACAGCTTCCGGGTCATGTGGCCAGCATGACTAAGCCGCTTCTGGCGAACCAGAGCAGCACACGGGAACGCCGTTTACCTTCCCGCTTGGAGTGGTACCTATTTATCTATCGGTACTTGCACTTTGATGTGCTTTCGACCTGCTAGGTTGGCAGAAGCAGGGACCGAGCAACGGGAGCTCACCACGTCACGGGGATTCGAACCGCCAACCTTCTGATCGGCAAGCCCTAGGCTCTGTGGTTCAACCCACACCGCCACCCGCATCCCTTTAGCAAGCCTACTCGGAGTTAAATATCATCTGCAAATCATCTAACACCTGTAAATCATCTATGGAATGTAAGCAATTCTTCAACTCACTTTAGTCTCTGACCCACCCCTGGTACTGTATATGGTCCTACCCCACTTCTTTCAGCCATGAAGGTCCCTCCCTTCCTCCCTCTGCAAAATAGAACGGGACCCCTGCACCTTCCAATCCCAACCAACCCCCCCCCCCCGTTGGCTAAGCCTTCATTTAAATCCCTGAGGAACGACTCCTACATCTCCCATCATCCTTGACCCCTGGTCATGCTTGCTGGGGTTCATGGGAGATGGAGTCCAGCAACAAGCTCCCCATTCCTGCTCGTCGACCCAAAGGTGCCACCACGATTGCCTGCATTTCAGTGATGGCTCTTCTCCCTCCGGGTGTAACCTATATTAGCAACCTCCAGCTGACCCCTGAGGGCAAAGATGCTAATTAATAAGGAATAAACAGGATAACCTTCCCAGCAAAGGTGCATCGGGGGGGGGGGAGAAAAAACATGGGTGCAGGGAGGCGTAAGATGCACAAGTTAGTGCCTTAGATTCTGCCATCACTCAGCCCTAACTAAACCCATTCTTACTCCTTACAATCGCACCTGCCTCAAATCAGGTATGTCAACCGTGCCGGATTTATGTATAAGCCAAACAAGCTATAGCTTAGGGACCCACTCTCTTGGTACCCCCCCCCCAATACAGTCATACCTCGATTTAAGTACGCTTCGGTTTGAGTACTTTGAGTTTAAGTACTCCGCGGACCCGTCTGGAATGGATTAATCCACTTTCCATTACTTTCAATGGGAAAGTTACAGGTAGGTTTTATTTTGTTTCAATGGGAAAGTTCGCTTCAGATTAAGTACGGACTTCCAGGATCAATTACACTCATACTTAGGGCTAAGTACACTTCAGGTTGAGTACTCCGTGGACCCGTCTGGAATGGATTAATCCATTTTCCATTACTTTCAATGGGAAAGTTCGCTTCAGGTTAAGTACACTTCAGGTTAAGTACGGACTTCCAGAACCAATTATACTCATACTTTGGGTAAAGTTCGCTTCAGGTTAAGTATGCTTCAGGTTAAGTACAGACTTCCGGAACCAATTGTGTGCTTAAACCGAGGTACCACTGTATACTTTTTCTTAATTGTATTTCACTATTAATATACTTCTTCTTAATTGTATTTCAGTTAATTACTTTGATAAAATACATATTTTGTGATGTGCAAATGGCTTTAGATACCTATTAGGTCCAAAATTACCATATAGCATATATTCAACACACACAAAAGCGACCATTTGTTGTTGACAAAGGACAGCTGGACATATAAAGGGCCCCATCTAACCTCAATCTGGCCCTGTATGTCAGCCCAGGTGAGGGGCTATAATAGCACAGGGCGACCCGGTCCCAGCCTCCCCTCACATTCACACGTTGAATGCAACCTGAACAAGCTGCAGGTATGAAGAGGGTCTTCAAATGCAGAGTCATGGGTGTGCAATAGGGCCAATTCATACAATCTGCAATTATATATAATCTCAGCACCTGGAGACAAGGTTGTGCATCCACACAGTGACCAGAGGAGGAATGACCACTGGGAGAAGCGCAGAGAGAAGAATGCCCTGGTGTATCTGCAACAACACAACCGGACGCCTTCATTTGCCCCAGCTGCAACAAAACATGTCTCTCCTTTATCGGTCTCTGCAGCCACAGCGGGTGCTGAAACTCTCCATTGGTTTGACTTCAAGGCGCCCTCCTCCATTGTCTCCCGAGACTGATGGATGCCAATAACCAACAAAATAAGTGGATTTGTGCAATTTTTAATCCCACGAAGGGGCTTCCAAAATACGCAGAAGAAAATAGAATCACAGAGTTATAAGGGACCACGAGGGTCCTCTAGTCAAACCCGCTGCAATGCAGGAATCTTTCACCCAATCGGGGCTCGAACCCACAGCCCTGAGATTAAGAGTCTCATGTTCTACCAACAAAACATAACCGTAAAATGTCACTTAAATCTGGTTTGTCATTCAGCGACAAGCCTGCACAACTTATTTATTTGTTGCTTTTGTGTCTAGGTGGCCTACACGGTCCTCCCCCTCCTCATTTAATCCACAGAACAACCCTGTGAGGTAGGTTAGGCTGAGAGGCAGTGCCTGGCCCATGGCCGAGCGGGGATTTGAACAATGGTCTCCTGGGTCCTAGTCCGACATTCTAACCACTATGCCTCACTGCCACTCCCTTGGCTTTGCATCAGGGCCAGCGGCAAATGTGGAATGAGCAATGGCCTGACTTGGTGTAATTCCCCGCAGGTCCTGATATTCACAACACATTGTGAGGTGCAAATCAGTTGGGCTTTGAAGGACCTGCTGTTGTCGGTTTTTTTAAGAAGCTCATTGGAAGGCTCCATCAGGGGTTGAACCCAGGCTGAGGAGGCATGCTTGAAATTCCTTGCAACTGGTGGCAAACGAATGAATGAATTTAACATCCAGTACCAATGCCTCTGTGGATTACTTGGCAGCCTGGCTGGTCATGAGATTTAAAATCAGCAGACGGCCAAACCAAGGGAGATTATGATGAAAAATGCCAAGACTTGCTAACAAAAGTGCAGGTTGATGACCAGAGTGTTTCTGATTCGTTCCCCCCCCTCTCTCCCCTCCCCAAGGCTGCCTTCCTATTGCGGTTGCCAACTAACTAAATATCCTGGCTGCTCCTGTGCCTTTAAGAACAACTTGAGCCGCTGAAGCTTTTCAGGGCAGATCGAACTGCTGTGTAAGGCGCAAGAGCGGTGAACACATAAAAAAAGAAGAAGTTAGCAACTCCTGCATTCAATAATGTATTTGTGAGCTTTCCTGCCCTATTGGGCAAAGTACCCCCTGCCTTGCAGAACATCTTTGAGAGAAGAAAAGGCTAGGGCAGGCATCCCCAAACTTCGGCCCTCCAGATGTTTTGGACTACAATTCCCATCATCCCTGACCACTGGTCCTCTTAGCTAGGGATCATGGGAGATGTAGGCCAAAACATCTGGAGGGCCAAAGTTTGGGGATGCCTGGGCTAGGGAGTTAACCCTTTCACAAATCCTTAGTGGAACTTCACGCAAAAAAGCTGACGGATTTTAATGAGGGTTTTTTAAAAATAGCAAATTGCGCAGGAACACTTAAGATTGGGAACATAAGAAATGAAGAGAGTGAAAACAGATACCAGTATATCCATCCGCCCCTATCTGAAAGTGAGCCCCATTGAACACAGTGGGTCGTAAAGGCTCATCTCGCTTTATTGGCCGAGGGAGCTGGTGTACAGCTTCCAGGTCATGTGGCCAGCATGACAAAGCCGCTTCTGGCAAACCAGAGCAGCGCACGGAAACGCCGTTTACCTTCCCACCGGAGCGGTATCTATTTATCTACTTGCACTTTGACGTGCTTTCGAACTGCTAGGTTGGCAGGAGCTGGGACCGAGCAATGGGAGCTCACCCTGTCGCGGGGATTCGAACCACCGACCTTCTGATCAGCAAGCCCTAGGCTCTGTGGTTTAACCCACAGCGCCAGTGGGTCTTAATTTTGAGCAAATAATATACATAGGGATTGCTGTGCTTGTTTTCTCATAAGAAATTCGATAAGACTCCGTCAAGTGTGTATAGGATCGCAGCTTCAGTCTGGATCATAGCTGCCAAGTTTTCCCTTATCTCTTGAGGAAGGCTATTCAGCATAAGGGAATTTCCCTTAAAAAAGGGAGAACTTGGCAGCTATGGTCTGGATCCAGCCCAGTGTGTTTCATTGCTCCATGTGGAATCCTATCCTGTTGCTCTCTGCTTTCTGCTCTTGTTTATTAAGATCGTTTTGAATGCTTAACTTATCCTCTAGAGCAGGCATCCCCAAACTGCGGCCCTCCAGATGTTTTGGCCTACAACTCCCATGATCCCTAGCTAAGAGGACTAGTGGTCGGGGAAGATGGGAATTGTAGTCCAAAACATCTGGAGGGCCGAAGTTTGGGGATGCCTGCTCTAGAGTATTTGCAAGTCTTCCTGGTTTTGTGCCACCTACGACACATGGACAGGTATGTTATCAATGTTTCATGGGGGTTCTGACGAGACCCATCAGGAAACACACATCAATTTTTCAACCCTCTCAGAGAAAGCACAATGAATTAGTCCCTTACTTCTGAACCTCAGAACAATATGCCGGAGAGAAAGTGGGGGAAGCGTGAATAGTGTGGCCTTCTCCTCTTGCTTTTGGCTTTTTTTGTCTAGCCAGTTTTGTAAGGTTGCCAAGGAATTCGATACAGGTTGGCCGCAAAGGGACAGGGCAGGTGATTTCCTTTTGTCTGCAGGCTATTGTGTCTGCAGCCATCTGAATCAGAGAGGAGATCATTTAGCAACACAAACGGGTTTAATCGTTTCAGCATGAGGAAAGCCTGGTAGCAGATGCTACAGGATTCAGATCCCTTGCAGTTTGGGCCTAGAAGGGCTCTATCGGAAAAAAAGGCTTATCCAGAAGATCAGTCCAAATGAGCCCCCAACAATGTAATATCATCCTCAGGGCAGCCACTTTTGCAGAGGAAATGTCTCCCTTAAAAAAAGAGGATGTAGGAAATGAACAAATTCAGAAGACGTCTAGACCAACACTTTTTTCTCTGACCTTCCACCCTCTCCTTTTCTACCCACAGGGAGGTTTCTGATCTGCAGTCTGCCGTCCGCCGTCCGCCCCCATGTGCCGTCTGAAGTGGTACAATCCAGGAGAGGATCTACCAGTCGATTTTGCTGAACTTATAAATCTGCTCCTTCTTTTGCACGCACACCATTTCGAAAGAGATTTCGATTAAAAAATATTTGCTGGCTAGGGGTATATATATATTTCGGTTTCCTGTTGCCATGCTGGAAAATTCTCCTACCGTGCTCCATCAATTCATGAGAAATAGGAATTGCTCTTGAAAATTCATTCGGGGGGGGGGAGGAAATGCCAACGAAATACTAGTGGGTGGAGTGCAGAGTTTTGATGCACGTACCTTACTTTTAAGCTGGCCAAGGGGTGCTTGGGAGTGTCTTTTCCTTCATTCTACAAACTGCCTCACCTGTGGTCTGCACCCTGCAGCCTCTCCAGCGGCCTGCACTTCAGATAAAGCCAAGAGGATTATATATTGAGGCCAGGGGCATCTTACCCATAGAGGCTAGCGGCACGGGGCGCCAGGGCGCCAAGTTCTGGAGGGCGCCAGGGAAGAGGCAGAGGCTGGACACAGTGCCTACCGGCATCAGCCTGCTGCCTCCACCATACCACGCCACTGCACACCTCCTCTAGCCTCGCCGGCAGCACCAACCTCCCTAAAAAAACCTCTGGGAAACGGGGGAGGGGTGTGCCGGAGGGAGCTTTGTGCCATGGCGCCGGATATGCTTAAGACAGCGCTGACTGAGGCAACCCTCTCCTGAGGCTTCCCCCAGAAGCACACGCAGTGTTAAGTGTTGAGGGAAGTGTGAAGAGGACTCTGTGAACAGGATGCAACCTAAGACATATCAGTCTAAACCAGGCACCCCCAACCTTTGGCCCTCCAGATGTTTTGGACTACAATTCCCATCATCCCTGACCACTGGTACTGTTAGCTAGGGAGTTGTAGCTGCTCCAGAGAAGCGGACACGGAGCAATGGATTCAAACTACAAGAAAGAAGATTCCACCTAAACATTAGGAAGAGCTTCCTGACAGTAAGAGCTGTTCGGCAGTGGAATTTGCTACCAAGGAGTGTGGTGGAGTCTCCTTCTTTGGAGGTCTTTAAGCAGAGGCTTGACAGGCATATGTCAAGAATGCTTTGATGGTGTTTCCTGCTTGGCAGGGGGTTGGACTGGATGGCCCTTGTGGTCTCTTCCAACTCTACGATTCTAAACTTTAAAGGACAGGGAGGTCAGTATAGAGGTAACAACAACAACAACAACAACAACAACAACAACAACAACAACAACAACAACAACAACAACAACTTATTACTTATACCCCGACCATCTGGCCAGGCCTCCCCAGCCACACTGGGCGGCTTCCAACAGAATATTAACACAATAAACACAATAAAACATCAAACATTAAAAACCTCCCTAAACAGGGCTGCCTTCAGATGTTTTCTAAAAGTCAAATAGTTGTTTATTTCCTTGACATCAGAAGGGAGGGCGTTCCACAGGGCGGGTGCCACAACCGAGAAAGTCCTCTGCCTGGTTCCCTGTAACCTCACTTCTCGCAGGGAGGGAACCGCTAGAAGGTCCTTGGAGCTGGACCTCAGTGTCCAGGCTGAATGATGGGGGTGGAGACGTTCCTTCACGTATACTGGACTGAGGCCATTTAGGGCTTTAAAGGTCAGCACCAACACTTTGAATTGTGCTCGGAAACGTACTGGGAACCAATGTAGGTCTTTCAGGACCGGTGTTATATGGTCTCGGCAGCCGCTACCAGTCACCAGTCTAGCTGCCGCATTCTGGATTAGTTGTAGTTTCTGGGTCACTTTCAAAGGTAGCCCCACGGAGAGCACATTGCAGTAGTCTGAGCGGGAGATAACCAGGGCATGCACCACTCTAGCAAGACAGTCTGCGTGCAGGTAGGGTCTCAGCTTGCGTACCAGATGGAGCTGGTCCGAGATACAGGGATAGTCTGGGAATCTGGAAGTCCCTTGCTCTGCGCAAACCCCAGAGTTTCGCCCAATCTTCCAGCAGGAAGTCTCTCTACTGTGGAGCTCTCCGTAGGGCTGGGAATGCTGTGCCTGTGACCTAAATAAGCCACATTCTTCTGAGATTGTTTGCAGGGCACTGTGTCTATTTGCAGAACAAAGTGCACGTTGACAGGTGCAGAAACTCTATGGCCCCTTCAATTCCTGGAACCGGAAGCCTAAGGAACTCCCAGCTAGGGACTTCAGAAGCCTCTCACCCACCTCTCCAGGGGAGGTTGACCTGTGTACGGCAAATCTTGTCTGATATAGAATCAGAGAACTGTAGAACTGTAGAGTTTTGACCTATAAAGTCTTAAACGGCTCTGGACCGCAATACCTCAAGGACAGCCTCTTTTCATACGAACCTACCCAGACCCTGAGATCATCTTCGAAGGCCCTCCTTCATGTGCCTCCTCCATGAGAGGTCTGGAGGGTGGCAACATGAGAACGGGGCCTTCTCTGCAGTGGCTCCCTGTCTGTGGAATGCTCTCCCCAGGAAAGTTCACCTGGTGCCTTCATTACACACCTTTAGGCACCAGGCAAAAACATTCCTTTTTAACCAGGCCTTTAGTTGATCTTATTGACATCCAACATCCTTTTAGAATGTGCCTTTTTAAGGGAGGGGAGTTATTGGGTTGTTGTTTTTATGTTTACTAGGTATTTTGTGGTTTTATTATTATTATTATTTATTTATACCCCGCCCATCTGGCTGGGTTTCCCTCACCACTCTGGGCGGCTTCCAACAAAGATTAAAATACATTAAAATATCACAGATTAAAAACTTCCCTAAACAGGGCTGCCTTTAGGTGTTTTCTAAATGTCAGGTAGTTGTTCATCTCCTTGACCTCCGATGGGAGGGCGTTCCACAGGGCAGGCGCCACTACCGAGAAGGCCCTCTGCCTGGTTCCCTGTAGCTTTGCTTCTCGCAATGAGGGAACCGCCAGAAGGCCCTCGGCTCTGGATCTCAGTGTCTGGGCTAAACGATGGGGCTGGAGACGCAGGTATACCGGACCGAGGCCGTTTAGGGCTTTAAAGGTCAGCACCAACACTTTGAATTGTGCTCGGAAACATACTGGTAGCCAATGTAGGTCTCTTAGGACCGGTGTTATGTGATCTTGGTTTTATATCTTGATTTTATTCTGTGAACCGCCCTGAGACCCACCCACCCCGGGTATAGGGCGGTATATGAATTCAATAAATAAACAAATAAAATAAATAGAGTTGGAAGGGACCCTGAAAGTCATCTAACCCAACTCTCTGCAGTGCAGTAATCCTGCCCCACAGCCGTCCTTGGGTGGGCTCGAACTACCTACCTTCTGGTTCAGAGCCAAACATACTGACCCACTGAGCCATTTGCATCCACATTTTGGGGCAGCCAAATCTTCAGCCCCCACCCTCACCACTACCACGGTCAAGGCCGGATTTAGGTTTGATGAGATCCTATGCTACTGAAAGTAATGGGGCCCATTATATGTCCAGGTGTCCTTTGTCAACAACAAATGGTCACTGGTTTTTGTGTTGAATATATGCTCTATGGTAATTTATGGACCTAATAGGTATCTAATAGGTAACTAAGGGTTACCTATTCTGTGGGTTAAACCACAGAGCCTAGGAGTTGCCGATCAGGACGGCGGTTCGAATCCCCGAAATGGGGTGAACTCCCATTGCTTGGTCCCTGTTCCTGCCAACCTAGCAGTTCGAAAGCACAAAGTGCAAGTAGATAAATAGGTACCACTCTGGCGGGAAGGTAAGCGGCGTTTCCGTGCGCTGCTCTGGTTAACCAGAAGCGGCTTTGTCATGCTGGCCACACGGCCTGGAAGCTGTACGCCGGCTCCCTCGGCCAATAAAGCGAGATGAGCGCCGCAACCCCAGAGTCGTCCGCAACTGGACGTAACGGTCAGGGGTCCCTTTACCTTTTAATAGGTAACTAAAGCCATTCGCACAGGTTGCCATGCAACCAGTCCATGCAGAATGTAGGCACCCTATACAGTGGTACCTCTACTTACGAATGTTTCTACTTACAAATGGAGCTCCGTCCGCCATCTTGGATGCGGTTCAGATAGGATTTTTTCTACTTACGAATTTTTAGATAGGGTTGCTTCTACTTACAATTTTTTTTCTCCCAATGCATTCCTTTGGGATTTGACTTACTAATTTTTTCGACTTACAAATGTGTGTTCAGAACGCATTAAATTCATAAGTAGAGGTACCACTGTACATAGAAAGGAGCAAAGCAGTGATATTTTAGGGAGCAGGCTAGCAGGCGGGGCCCATGACTTACATCAGGCATCCCCAAACTTCGGCCCTCCAGATGTTTTGGACTACAATTCCCATCTTCCCCAACCACTGGTCCTGTTAGCTAGGGATCATGGGAGTTGTAGGCCAAAACATCTGGAGGGCCAAAGTTTGGGGATGCCTGACTTACATCATAGGAGCCTACACAACACAAAACAATGTTGCTGTATGTAGGTTTTATTCTATTTGTTTTTTTATCTTATATTTTAGAAATGTACATCCAGATTTTTTTTCCTTTAGTTTTTTTTGGGGGGGGCCAAGAGAGTGGGGCCCTAAGCTATAGCTATACAGTCGTTCACCACCACTATAGAACAATGCAGGGTGGCATAAAAGAGTGGCATGGTTAAACACCTGTCACAAGGGCTCAGACCCCCCCCCCATGGTGTTTTGTATACAGCGTGGGGACTCTCCATCTTCCCCTTCACCTTAGGCAGAAGAATATCTTGAGCCGGGCTTGGATTCACAGAGGAATCCGGTGGAAAATTTGGTGCCCTTCCGCAGTGGAGCATCAGCAGTCGCTTAAACACCCGATGAAAGTTTAATAGCTCCTAGGCCAAGAAGAGAAAACTCAGCGGTGGTCTGTCAAGAGGCGTTGTGTAATGTGAGGACATAATTTCCTTCGGGACATAATCCCCATCGCTGAGGGCAGCCAAAACGGCCATTTAATCCAGGCTGGAAATGGCCGGGGGGGGGGGAGGCGGGAGAGAAAACAGATCGATGCAGAAGACAGATGCTATACCCCAACCCCTGCTGAGGGAGCTAAAGATGCTCTTTCGATGATGGGTGGGTTTCATTAAAGAACTGGGAAATATACCGTATTTTCCCATGTATAAGACGCCCCCGTGTATAAGATGAACACACTTTTTTTGAACCTAAAATTAAGAAATAGGGCCAGAGTCAAAGCCCAAACCTGTGCATTCACCATCCATGTATAAGATGGCCCCCAATTTTTGACTATTTTTTCTACGCAAAAAAAAAATCCTCTTATACATGGGAAAAAATACAGTACTGTAACTGGACTCAGGGAAGTCCAGCCTAGTAATATGTACATAAGTGCGTATACTGAGGCAAAGTGTCCACAAAACTGCATATATTCGTGAATATAACATACATAAATGGAACGGATTAATCCACTTTCCATTACTTTCAATGGGAAAGTTCGCTTCAGTTTATGAACGCTTCAGTTTATGAACAGACTTCCGGAACCAATTGTGTTCATAAACCGAGGTACCACTGTATACTGTTGATTAACTTTCAGCATTTAACAGCAACAACAAATAACAAACTGATGTGGAGAACAGATCCGATCACTGCGAAAACCGGAAACCGAAATCGATAGGTCTACCCAGCCTTACTCCCGAGTAGTCAGCCAGCCTCTGCAGCCCCTGAAAAGGCTTTGGAAGCGGGTGAGCCAAAAAAAGGCTTTCGTTCACGGCAGAATAATCCCTTCCATGGTAACCCGGCGATTGTGAAGTCACAAGTTAGCAAGCACGAGACAGGGAAGAGGAGATGGACAGGATCAGGGGAGAGCAGAACCCTGTTCCTTCACACTGTGCCTCCCAAAATTCACCACCCCAAGATGTATGTTGGCCTGGAGAACTTTCAGAGGTTTTTCTTCCGGGGAATCTATGCAGCAGAAACTTTCTCCGGCTCCCAGCTGGTAACAACTACCAACAACAAGAAAAAGGAACTCTACAGAAGTTGTATTTCTTTCCCCTTCAAGGGGCTACAATGGAACATAGAGAGCTGTCTTACATTGCATTGTGTGCCTGTGCAGACAGGCAAGGGTTTAAAATACTAAACCACTAGATATTTGCTCCCTCTTCTGTTTTAATAAAAGCTGGGGATCCAGGCCAACTAATATTCCAAATGGCATGGCTTCAGTCGGGGCATAATCTACCCAACAGGGCCATATGGCAACCCCAAACTGTCTTGTCATATCGCGTATCTGTTGCAGACATCTGGGAATTTGGGGACACTCCCTTGAAGAAGTGTGTTCGAATTCTGAGTCAGCCAGAGGTAGAGGGGTGAACTGCCGTGGGATAAATACTACAAATAAATTAAATAGGGATGGAGGAGAAATTCAGCTAGCTTTAAAAGGTGAACCTTCCTAATTTGAGAACCAAAACACACCATAATAATAATAATAATAATAATAATAATAATAATAATAATAATAATAATACCCCGCCCATCTGGTTGGGTTTCCTCGGCCACTCTGGGCGGCTTACAGCACACTCGTCTGAATTTTGTAATGCAGTTTTCCAGTCCCGTTGCTATGTGTGAAAATGCATATACTAGCTGCATGTTGCGTGTAAAAACGGAAAGGTGAATGGAAATAGCAACGAAAGGTGCATTAGATGAGGGGACATCGCCTTGCAAAAAAAAAAGTGCAGATTAGGCAAAATTGCATGCAAAAATTTGTATATCAGGAGCACTTTGCTCTCAAGTGCTGGTGAATTCTCACAAGGGCTTTTAAAAAGGAAATCTCAAACTAGTGTGGAGAACTGAGCTTAAGAACTGATGGGTTGTGTATTTTTGTGATTATATATTGCAAACCACCCAATGATCCTCAGATGAAGGGCAACGTAGAAATTTCATTAATAAATAAACTTATATATACGGTAAGCATATAAATAAAAATGTGTTGCTTGGATCTTAAGATAAGTTAAGGTTCAGTGTTATCTATGGCATGCTTACCCAAAAGTTAGTCCCAATGGACCATTTTAAAATCTAAATTGTATTTTAATCTGCATTTTAATCCATTGTTTTTCTTTCTTATACTTTTACTGTAACTTTATTGATGTCAGCTGCCCTGAGCCCTGCTCTCACTGGGGAGGGCGGGGTATAAATATTATTATTATTATTATTATTATTATTATTATTATTATTATTATTATTATTATTATTATTATTTTCACCCTGGCGGATATGCTTAGCATTGCAGCCTTAATGATGTTCGTGGAAGGAAAGTTCCTCTTCACTGCCCCTGCAGCCTCCTGCAAAAGTCCCCTCCTATTATTGTTCAGGGTCAGGTTTAAATATTTTTTCCACTGGTGCAAGAGACTCCATGATCGCCAGCACCTGAGACCTACCACTTTCCCCTTGAAATTCCCACCTCCTACTTTTAGCACACCACTAAACTTCCGGACGGGGCATGTCCCTTTGCAAACCTCCTGGTATCCCATTGGGGCAGTGGTGGAGCAACAGTCGGGGCGGGGCTGACGCATGTCCCGGGGCCATGGCGTGTCGCCTGCAAGGGTGTGGCGCACATCTCGGGGGCATGCCACATCGCCCGTGGGGGTGCATCACATAGAATCATAGAATCATAGAGTTGGAAGAGACCACAAGGGCCATCCAGTCCAACCCCCTGCCAAGCAGGAAACACCATCAAAGCATTCCTGACAGATGGCTGTCAAGCCTCTGCTTAAAGACCTCCAAAGAAGGAGACTCCACCACACTCCTTGGTAGCAAATTCCACTGCCGAACAGCTCTTACTGTCAGGAAGTTCTTTCTAATGTTTGGTGGAAGCTTCTTTCTTGTAGTTTGAATCCATTGTTCCGTGTCCGCTTCTCTGGAGCAGCAGAAAACAATCTTTCTCCCTCGTCCATATGACATCCTTTCATATATTTGAACATGGCTATCAGATCACCCCTTAACCTTCTCTTCTCCAGGCTAAACATACCCAGCTCCCTAAGCCGTTCCTCATAAGGCATCGTTTCCAGGCCTTTGACCATTTTGGTTGCCCTCTTCTGGACACGTTCCAGCTTGTCAGTATCCTTCTTGAACTGTGGTGCCCAGAACTGGACACAGTACTCCAGGTGAGGTCTGACCAGAGCAGAATACAGTGGTACTATTACTTCCCTTGATCTAGATGCTATACTCCTATTGATGCAGCCCAGAATTGCATTGGCTTTTTTAGCTGCTGCATCACACTGCTGACTCATGTCAAGTTTGTGGTCTACCAAGACTCCTAGATCCTTTTCACATGTACTGCTCTCAAGCCAGGTGTCTCCCATCCTGTATTTGTGCCTTTCATTTTTTTTGCCCAAGTGTAGTACTTTACATTTCTCAGGGGCATTGCGCGTGGTGCAGGGGCATGGTGTGTGTGTGTGGCGCGCGTTCCGAGAGGGCGCACTGCGCATCCCAGGGGAGGGACCACCGCGATGCCACACTTTCCCCCAAATGGTACCTGGTGCGGTGCACTCCCCCCACCCCCCTATGTACACCAGTGCACTGGGGAGCTGGTTTGGGGGGAACTGGTATCCTCCTAGGGAACTGGTTTTGGGGGAATGTAGAGAACAAGGGGAAGGGCTAATTGCCGCTCTGCTTCAAGTCACTTCTGTTCCAAGATACTTTGCAGTTAAGACATCGGACTAATATTATAGGCCATTGCATTTCAATGTGTAGTTTGCCCCTAACGACATCTGCTAAACAGAATCTGTAAAGATGCACGTTCGACAGGTCTAGTGGGCAGAATATCTGTATTTACAGGCCGCCTGTCCTGTGTTATCCAGAAGGATGTCGGTTCTCACAGCTTCCACTGGGGCAAAGCAAAAGCTCCGCATTCCTCCCAGCAAATGGATTCTGCTGCCTTCTTGTTTAGAAGTTGTCCTGACCTGATTAAAAACAGAAGCACAGAAAACGCCAGCATCCCGTGCCGTCCTTGCAAAGTTGTCTCATTAAATGCTTGGGTAGATGCAAGGAAGACAGGAGTGCCTGGCGTGCTCTGGTCCATGGGGTCACGAAGAGTCGGACACGACTCAACGACTAAACAACAACAGATACAAGGGGTTTCTCTCTCTTTCTTGGCAAGTGAACCAAGCTCTGGGTTTATGTCAAGGACCTCGTGCAGAAGACCCCAAACTGTACCATTTACTAGCATGCCAGGCAGGGCCGTCTTAAGCATATCTGGCGCCCTGGCGCCGTGGTGCAAAGATCCCTCCGGCGCCCGCCCCCCCCCCGCGCCCCGTTTCCTAGCACGGCTGTCTGGTGCATTGCGCCACCCAGCCTTGCCTTAGGGCCGGCCCTGATGCCAGGCAACAAATGCAGCCACCACTCAATGCATTTAAGTAATTGTGGAGAACCCCTGTCGGCTAATGAAGGCTGCCAACCATGATGGCTCTGCCCTGGCTGCCCAGTTAAGGGGCAGCAATGCTTCTGCAAACCAGTTGCTGGAAACAACAGGAGGAGAGAGTTGCTCTTGTGCTCAAATCCAGGCATCCGGTCGGCCCCTTTGAGAACAGGATGCTGGACCAGATGGGCCAGTGGCCTGATCCAGCAAGCTCTTCTTATGTTCTTTGTGGAAATGCCTTTTTGGTATAGTGACTCTTTCTCAGCCCCCCGTTTTGTATACCACCCTTTTATTTCTGCACCGGGCATTCTTTTCTCTCCTGTTTAGTTTGAGGCTGCTAAATTAGATCAACTTATTTGTGTTGTTTTTTATGATGTTTTATGGATTTATTTTCTGTAATGATTGAGAAGACGATTATTATTTAAGTGTTCTCAGTAAAAAAAATTTATTGTTCTATGTTCTTATTTTGATAAGAATGTAAAAATAGGCTTGTTTGAACAGGCCAGTAGCCCATCCAGTCCAGAACCTGTTCTCACTCTAACCAGCTCATACCTGCCAAGTTCCTCTCTGAAAAATAAGGGACCGGACCGAAAGTAGCATACCGGAAGTAGCGCGGTGGCCATTTTGGAACTGGGCGGAGCAGCATCAAAAGTCGTTTCTGAGCATGCTCCGCCCAGTTCCAAAATGGCCACCACACCAGAATAAACCGGGGGGAAACAAACAAAATCCGTTTTTTCGGCTGGGGACAGCTGGAAAAACAGGGGTTTCCCGGGGAAAACGGGAGACTTGGCAGCTATGAACCAGCTACTGTATATGCCTGTGGGAAACCAGCAAGCAGGATCTGAGCATAAGAGCCCTCTCTCCCCTCCTGTGGTTTCCAGCAACTGGTATTCAGAAGCATTGCTGTGAAGGAAGAGCAATAACCATCAAGACTAGTAGCCATTGATGGCCCTTTCCTCCATGAATTTGTCTGTTTCCCCTTTTAAATCCATACTTTGACAGAGTATAGCCAATGTATCTAGTAGGCATCTATAGTGGGTACCCTTCATGCAAGGGATGCGGGTGGCGCTGTGGTCTAAACCACTGAGCCTCTTGGACTTGCTGATCGGAAGGTTGGTGATTCTAATCCCCGCGACAGGGTGAGCTCCCGTTGCTCTGTCCCAGCTCCTGCCAACCTAGCAGTTCGAAAGCACGCCAGTGCAAGTAGATAAATAGGTCTAGTGGGCAGCGGGAAGGTAAATGGCATTTCCTTGCACTCTGGTTTCTGCCACGGTTTAGTCCTACTGGCCACATGACCCGGAAAGCTGTCTGTGGATAAACGCCAGCTCCCTCGGCCTGAAAGCGAGATGTGCACCGCATCCCATAGTCGCCTTTACCTTTCATGCATTTATCTAATCCTCTTTTGAAGCCATCCAAATTGATGGCCATCATTGTCTCTTGTGATATCTTGTGAGCCACACTGGCTACAATTTTGTGGGGAGATGGCAGACAAACAAATGTGGTGATACTGCTGCCTGATCCCTTCTACTCTATCTGAACACTAAAAAACTAAGTACAGAATTGGAAGACCATCTAATCCGCCAGATTACCGCCCAGTTTCAGCTTGAAGATCTTCAACAAGGGAATAGCCCACAACCCTCCTGGGTAACGGTTCCCATTATCAAAGTGCTTTCAAAAGGCTTCTCCCAATTTGTTCGAAATCTACCCTTGCGTGACATAAGCCCATTGATCTAGGCTTGTGGGGCAAAGAGAACACAGTTGTGGTGTGTGTGTGTGTGTGTGTGTGTGTGTGTTTGCAGGCTAGTGAGGAATTGAGCATTTGCAGTTGCAACAATTCAAAGGTAGCCTAAAATGTTCTGCAAGTTCTCGAGTCTCAGCCAACATCGAACACCATGGAACGCAAATCTACAGCGACAACAGACTGTGCCGCTTTTTTGTTCCTGACCCAACCTCTGAGGGCCAGCTCAGTGTCTCAAACAACCCAGTTATTGTTTGTGGCGCCCATTTTATGGATGTTGATGAAGCAGTGTGAGATTTAAGAGGTAAATCTGGCAGCTGGGGGTGGGGTGGGGGAAAGAGAGAATTTAGTTGAAGATGGTGGGATGGGTCTCACAATCAAGAAGTTGTGTCCCGCCTTCTCCTTCAGCAACTTTTCAAGCAGGAATGGAATGTCTAATCACTTAATAGGTTAACCAATTGAAATAAATTGCAGTGCAACCTTACACGCCTTTTCGAAAGAAAGCCTCGTTGAGTTCCATGGGGAAGACTCTCAGGTCTATGTATAGGATTGCAAAAGCCGTAATCAGTGAAAAAGGCGCCTCTGGTTAACCAAAAAGTAGGCATGTTTTATTAAATCCCCCCAAAAAGTGGATGGCAAGGATGATTTTAGAAGTTTTTCTTTCCCTCTCAAACGTGAGGCAATGCCTCTTTTGACAGCAATCCGTCACTTTAAAAACAATGTATGCATCTTGCTTCAGAACTGCTGCTTTCAGCGGTATGCAAATCTGGCGGTTATACGACTCAATTGATTAACTAAAACTCATTTGATCACTCAACTACAATGTATTTAATTGAGCCACAACTCTAATTACAAGAGGGGTTTTTTTTGGGGGGGGGTCTGCCTCTTAGATCAGGGAAGGCAACGGTAAAGCATCTCCCTGTTTGACCACAGAAATCTCTTTTTTTGCTTTTCTTTTTACGTATCTGTTTGCTGTTTTGGATAGACTCCCAGAAGTGACTGTCCTCTCACCCACCCCACATACACACAAAAGCAACAACAACAGTGAAAATCGCCCAGTCTGTGGGAACAAGAGAAAGCCTGCGATGAAATCTCCGCAGCTCTAAGAGGCTTTTGAGAAAATCCCTGTGAATTAAAATGGAAATCCAGACAAACTGTACTGGCCAGCTCTAGACTTGGGTCTGCTTGCTAGCAGCTTACCTTAGTGGTGCATGGGAACTTCTTCTCAGAGTCCACAGCCGATGGGCATCTCTTAAAAGAAGCCAAAAGTCCAGTTCTGAGGGAGATCTTGGTGCGAGCAGAGTTCAGTTCAGACGGCACAGATGGCGAATGAGTGCATCGCCTGGCTGTCAGTTTTTCCTTCCCCACCAGCTCGCTCCCCTTCCTTCCCATTCGCTCGCTGTCAAGAGCTGCTTTGCACAGTACCTGACTCACTCCAACAGCCTCCCATTCATGCACACTGATCCGTCTTAGCCGGGAGGAGGGGCTGAGCAGAGAGAGATTACCGAACGAGACAAGAACAGGGGCAGGAGCTGGACTCGCAAGCGCCGATTCCCCGGCCCAACTTCTTTTGGGGAAAGGAAAGGCTAGGTGCCAACTTTTTCAAAGCCTGATACTTCTCACGTCCTGGCACTTTTCATAGAATCATAGAGTTGGAAGAGACCACAAGGGCCATCCAGTCCAACCCAGCCTTTGTTTTATGTAGGCCCCTGCCAGGCCCCCACTAGGCCCAGGGAGGGGGGGGAGGGGAATAACCCACAGCAACGCACTTGAGGGCACGGCAAGGGGTTTTTACTTTAAAATTTAGCACCACTACCCATCCCCCAAATCCCCCACCAAATAGCCACAGGACAAATATAAACACCATCCTGTTGGTTCTCATAAAACTGGGCCCAGTTTAGGCTACTGTCACACTATCATGAACAAGTGTGATCTCAAATATTTACGCCTCTCCCCAAAGTCTGGGTAAATAAAAATATCTTTTAAAAAAAAATTCAAATTTTATAATCACAATAATTGATGAATTCAACATTTTCCCAATCAAGATAAAAAACAAACAACACAGACTTCCCCTCGCCCCTCCCATGGATTCCAATTCCCCCCCACAAAATTTATTGCATCTCATTTTATCTCCAAATTCTGTTTCCCCCTCATTTATCTTAATTTCCAAATATTTGATTACATAAATGTTATATCAAACCTGCTAACGTTTTAATATATTTACAGTGGTCTTTTAAATACAGTGGTGCCTCGACTTACGAATTTAATCCATTCCAAAGGCACCTTCGTAGGTCGAAAAATTCATAAGTCGAAAAACGCCATTGGAAACACGATTTCCCATAGGGATGCATTGGAAACAGAAAAATTCGTTAAGTCGAAGCAACCCCATCTAAAAATTCGTAAGTCGAAAAATCCCTATCTAAAACCACCGCGGTTTTCTTTCGGATGTCGAGACATTACCCCCATTCGTAAGTTGAAAAATTCGGTTGTCGAGTCGTTCGTGAGTTGAGGTACCACTGTAATCTATAAATCTCTTCCATTCCTACTCAAACTTTTTCTCATCCTGATCTCTGATCTTCGTGGTCATCTTTGCCATTTCAGCATAGTCCATCATCTTAGTTATCCATTCTTCTTTTGTTGGTATCTTCTCCTATTTCCAATTCTGGGCAAGCAACATCCTTGAGGCTGTTGCCGCATACATAAACTTTGCGGTCCCTAAGTATTCCATCCCGTTAGTCCAAGTAAAAAAAAGGCCTCTGGTGTTTTTTTTTTAAGGGAAAGTTATCTTAAACCTTTTCTTCAATTCAATATAAATCATTTCCCATAAGACCTTTACTTTTCTACAGGACCACCACATGTGGTAAAAAGTACCTTCCTTTTCCTTACATTTCCAACACACTATAGATTTTTGCTAGTTTTCCAAAATAACAAAAGGGTAAATAATGATAATAATAATAATAATAATAATAATAATAATAATTTATTTATTTATACCCCGCCCATCTGGCCGGGTTCCCCCAGCCACTCTGGGCGGCTTCCAACAAAACATTAAAATACAGAAATCCACCAGACATTAAAAGCTTCCCTAAACAGGGCTGCCTTGAGATGCCTTCTAAAGGTCTGGTAGTTGTTGTTCTCTTTGACCTCTGGTGGGAGGGCATTCCACAGGCCGGGTGCCACTACCGAGAAGGCCCTCTGCCTGGTTCCCTGTAAGTTGGCTTCTCGTAGCGAGGGAACCGCCAGAAGGCCCTCGGCACTGGACCTCAGTGTCCGGGCAGAACGATGGGGGTGGAGACGCTCCTTCAGGTATACTGGGCTGAGGCCGTTTAGGGCTTTAAAGGTCAGCACCAACACTTTGAATTGTGCTCGGAAACGTACTGGGAGCCATTGTAGGTCTTTCAGGACCGGTGTTATGTGGTCTCGGCAGCCACATAACTCGGCGGCCGCAGGTTAAATATCTTAACCTGGCGAATAAATATTGGCAGTTTTGGTTCCAGGTGAGTTTCCCTGGGAAGAGTGATCCATAAATGGAGGGGAGGGGACCACAGAAAAATTCATTGGATGAGGACTTTGGTGGGGACACAGATCTACACCTTGTAATTTCTATGGCTAGGTGCCTCTGGGAAATTAAAGATGGCGGGCTGGATTTCACCAGCACTTCAATTTACAGAGCCTTCAACCGTCCTATGAAGAGAATCTATCACATTAACACAGCCACCTGTCAAAATTCCAAGTCATCCAAATTTTGTGATGCAGCTCTCCTTACAAAAAATACATTGGTCAGGGGAAAAGTGTACAGAAAGAAATAAGGTATTTGTGAAAATAACGTGCAAAACATGCATTGTATTAAGGGGAAATGTTTTGTACAAATGGGTATGTTGGTCAAAACGGCATACAAAAAGAATGTGTTTATTCAGAGGAATTCACACTAAATTTTCATAATATATGTATCTTTAAACTGCAGTTCGTTGCAGAAATGTGTGCTGAGTTTGTGATTGTGAAAAGGGGAAACGGAAAAGCCAATCCATAACCAGGAGGTGCTAAACGTGTTTAGGATCAGGACCGAAAGTTGCACCAGTTCCTAAATTGAAATGATCCAGATTAAATTTGGGAAGTCTGTTGTCAGGTGGAAGCATCAGAGGAATTTCAAAGACAAGAGAGAGAAAGAAGAGATTTTTTAGCAAGACAAGCAGAGTTTCCACATAGCACTGTAGTTGTTGCCTAAATCATCCATCCCTTTTGACTTTTCAGCTGCTGTTAGATCTGCATTTGGACAAGGAGGAAGGCGAATGTTGGGCTCAGACCGAAGCAATCAGCAAATGGGAAACAAAAACAGGACTGTCTCCTCCCAGCAAGCAATATTCTAAGCGCAATAGCTCCACGGTGTGGGCAGAAGCTATAAACTGTGATTGATTGCAATGGTTGGGCTCTTTAACCATTTTTAAATTATGACTTTTATTCTTGCTGAGAAGAAAGAGAGCATGGTTGCGGTTACAGGTGTCTGAAGCCCACCTCTGAATCCCTGGAAATGCAGATCCCTGGAAATGCGGTTGGAGGATGGATGGCGGCTAACAGATTGAGGTTGAATCCTGACAAGACAGAAGTACTGTTCTTGGGGGATAGGAGGCGGGCAGGTGTGGAGGACTCCCTGGTCCTGAATGGGGTAACTGTGCCCCTGAAGGACCAGGTGCGCAGCCTAGGAGTCATTTTGGACTCATAGCTGTCCATGGAGGTGCAGGTCAATTCTGTGTCCAGGGCAGCAGTTTATCAGCTCCATCTGGTACGCAGGCTGAGACCCTACCTGCCCGCGGACTGTCTCGCCAGAGTAGTGCATGCTCTGGTTATCTCCCGCTTGGACTACTATAATGCGCTCTACGTGGGGCTACCTTTGAAGGTGACCCGGAAACTGCAATTAATCCAGAATGCGGCAGCTAGACTGGTGACTGGGAGTGGCCGCCGGGACCACATAACACCGGTCCTCAGAGACCTACATTGGCTCCCAGTACGTTTCCGAGCACAATTCAAAGTGTTGGTGCTGACCTTTAAAGCCCTAAACGGCCTCGGTCCAGTATACCTGAAGGAGCGTCTCCTCCCCCATCGTCCTGTCCGGACACTGAGATCCAGTGCCGAGGGCCTTCTGGCGGTTCCATCGCTACGAGAAGCCAAGTTACAGGGAACCAGGCGGAGGGCCTTCTCGGTAGTGGCGCCCACCCTGTGGAATGCCCTCCCACTAGAGGTCAAAGAGAATAACAATTACCAGACCTTTAGAAGGCAACTTTTGGCAGCCCTGTTTAGGGAAGCTTTTAATGTTTGATGGATTTCTGTATGTTAGTATTTTGTTGGAAGCCGCCCAGAGTCGCTGGAGGAACCCGGCCAGATGGGCGGGGTATAAATAATAAATTATTATTTATTATTATTATAGATAGGAGTTTTCTGTTGCTTTGCAAACAGTGCTGCATATATATTGGACAAACAGGCCAAACCCTACACCAAAGGATAGGTAAAGGTAAAGGGGCCCCTGACCATCAGGTCCAGTCATGTCCGACTCTGGGGTTGCGGTGCTCATCTCGCTCTATAGGCCGAGGGAGCCATCGTTTGTCCGCAGACAGCTTCCGGGTCATGTGGCCAGCATGACAAAGCTGCTTCTGGCGAACCAGAGCAGCGCACGGAAATGCCGTTTACCTTCCCGCCGGAGCGGTCCCTATTTATCTACTTGCACTTTAATGTGCTTTCGAACTGCTAGGTTGGCAGGAGCTGGGACCGAGTAACAGGAGCTCACCCCATTGCAGGGATTCGAACCGCCGACCTTCTGATCAGCAAGCCCTAGGCTCAGTGGTTTAACCCACAGCGCCACACCAAAGGATAAATGGAAACAAATCTGACACCAGGAATCACAAGACAGGGAAGCCATTAGGAGAATACTGCAATCTCCCAGGACATTCAGTACTGCAGCTGTCTTATTACAAAAGAATTTCAGGAACAGACTTGAATGAGAAGTTGCTGAATTACAATTTATCAATAAACTGAAAACTATGGAGAGAAGAGACCTGGTTTGAAAAGTGTGGAGGGGAAGAAAGAAAAAAAGAAAACCCAAAGTCAAGTAATTTATTGATAAGACTCAGCCATTTTTTGGCTTTTAATTGCAAATCTCATACAGGCAGTCAATTTCAACATTTTCTAAAATTGCGACTTCTCAATAATATATTTCCTCAGTTTGCATTCATACACATCACGGGGCATTTATTGGATAAAGTGCGAGTGATAAGACTTCATAAAGGTACAAAAAACAACTGTTGGAACCAGCAGACCTTAAATCAGAAACATCACCTATCACCTATGGATCACACGCCCGATCCTGATTGTCATTCCCCTCTCTGAAAACAATCTCAGTTTTACTTCCAAGGACCAAAAGCCCAACTCTTATGTCCCTAAACAATGGGCGGAAACAGTGAACGAAGTTTTGGCTAGAATAATAAACATTGAGCCATTCTTTTTATTTAAAAACAAGCAAACCCCAAAGTAAACATCTGAAGGTATTTTTGGTCCCAATAAACGGATTAAATTGAAAGCCCTATTGATGTTATGGCTTATTTCTTACGGGCAATATTCCCATCACACACACACACAGGCACACCACCCTGAAATGCACAAGTTGGAATTAAATCTGTGGTTGAACTCTCCAAATGGAATCCCCTCCCATTTCAATCCGGAAACACATTTTGCTAATGCTCTCCAAAACAATCACCTTTCAAAAATCAAACTTTCCTTGCATATAGAAAACTAGCACGCAGAACATCAAGGAGATAGCCACCTCCCCTGCTCATTAGGCTAGTTTTCAACAAGCAGGGAGTGTCTCTTATATGGGAAATACATGACAGATGTGATCCCTCTACTGCCCTGGTTTTGCTGCGTGTACAGTGCCGTCTATAAACAACAGCAGGCACGTTCCATAGGGTTGCAGTATGCAAGACCAAGTGTGCATAGGAACACGGGAAGGTCTATCTAGATCAGTATTGTCAACGCTGACTTGGCAGTTGCTCTCCAAGGCTTCAGACAGGGGTATTTCTCAGCCCTGCCTGGGAACTGAGCCCGAGACCTTCCGCATGCAGAGGAGATGCTCTAACCACTGAGCCATACCATCGCTTGCTATGTTAACTGCAAATGGTAATGGAAGTTCGGTGTTTGTTAGAAGTCATGTGCAAAGGCTACCCGAGTCGCTGGGTGTCTCCACACCTTGTAGTAGCGACTTACATCGTTCCAGCTATGCGCTGTGTGAAATACTTTCTTTTGCCTGGCCTGAATCTCCCGACATCCATCTTCATCGAATGTCCCCAAGTTTTTGTGTTAAAAGAGAGGAAGGAAAACTTCGCCCCATCCACTCACCTTCCCCTTTTTAGCTCAGTATTTTCAAGGAAATGGTGATGCTTATGTAGCCAGGCAGCTGAAATCCTGAACCAATTCTGCAACCTCTGGCAATCACAGAAACTGGGTAAATATTCACCTCTCATTTTGTGCAATTGCATTCTGGGTTTTTTGCTAGTCAACGGGGCCGCGGGGGGGGGCACGAGCTACTAAAAGCTCCACCGTTCTGCTACTGGAAATATGGCCTTCTGAGATTTCAGTTGGCTTCGCTCACACGTTTGCACCCATGAGGTCTAGAACCTTGATCTCTTAAGGAAGAAAATGAGAATTTGCCTGAGCCAACTTGTGCATGTGGAGAGCACCTAAGCAACAAATTCCTGGTGTTTCTTCCTGAGCATCCTGCAAGCGAGGCCTCGTCTCCTCCCTGCCTTTTCCCACCTTTGGGGAATAGCACCCTTGGGGATATGTGAGTTAGGAAATGAGCCCTTTGGCCAGGTTGGCAATATGTGGTGGTTTTTTTTCAGGCTGGGTACAAAGCCCACCCCCAGCCACGCATGTGCGCATGTGAGACAGATTTCTCTGTGTAAACATACAGCCCCGAGTGGGACTTCTTTATACTGCCCAGAGGCCCATCGCTGGCAGTAGAATTATGCCCGGGACTTGTATTTGAAAACACTTCCCCCCCCCCACTTCTTGAAAAGGCACCGTTGTATAAAAATCAAATCAAAACCTAACGCGAGAGAGCTGGTCCCCTTTTAAAAGTGAACGCATGCACAGTACATGATGCAGGTACAGATATAGATAAATGTATATACTGCATATTGCAAGATCGAATGTACAGGTGGCACGAAGGGAACCGTCCTTCTTTTAGATGTTAGTCAGGACGCTGCTGGTGAGCAACTGCACCTTGAGGGTCCCCGGAAGCTCGTTGACGCGTTTGCTGCCTTTGTCCTCCAGGTGGAGGATGTGCATCGACAGGAGGTTGTTGGGGTCACCTGCAAGGCTCACCTGGCCCAGAAATGTGTCGCTGATGAGGTTATGGTCCCAGACCTGGAGGGAGAGAAGCAGAAGTTGGTGGACAATCGGAGAAAGAACGTGCCCACAGACCAGGGCTGCGTGCATCCAATCGCATCCACAGTGGACCTAGCAGACCTCGACCAACCAAAACCTAAAACCTAAGCATCTAGTCCTCATGATTGAAGAGATAATAATAATAATAATAATAATAATAATAATAATAATAATAATAATAATTTATAATTTGTACCCTGCCCATCTGTCTGGTGTTGGTGTTGGTGCTGACCTTGAAAGCCCTAAATGGCCTCGGTCCAGTATACCTGAAGGAGCGTCTCCACCCCCATCGTTCTGCCCGGACACTGAGGTCCAGCATCGAGGGCCTTCTGGTGGTTCCCTCATTGCGAGAAGCCAAGTTATAGGGAACCAGGCAGAGGGCCTTGTCGGTGGTGGCGCCTGCCCTGTGGAACGCCCTCCCATCAGATGTCAAAGAGAAAAACAGCTACCAGATTTTTAGAAGACATCTGAAGGCAGCCCTGTTTAGGGAGGCTTTTAATGTTTAATAGTTTTATTTCATTTTTCTGTTGTAAGCCGCCCAGAGTGGCTGGGGAAACCCAGCCAGATGGGCGGGGTATAAATAATAAATTATTATTATTATTATATTCACGCTAATGCAACAATGATCCAGGGTGGAACTGTGAAGAAAGGACAGGCTAGGACAGGCATGTCAAACCTGCAACCCTCCAGATGTTTTGGCCTACAACTCCCATGATCCCTAGCTAGCAGGACCAGTGGTTGGGGAAGATGGGAATTGTAGTCCAAAACATCTGGAGGGCCACAGGTTTGACATGCCTGGGCTAGGAGAAGTGTGTTTTTCATGCCTGCTTTTTTTTAATTTTAAAATAGTCTTTATTTAAATTATTAAAATACAATATAAGAACAAGTACATCATGCAAACAAATAATATAATAAAATTTGATAACAAACAAAGAAAAAAGACTTCCCAATCCATCCACATCACTTAACTGACATATTCTCATTAGTTTGCGTTGCTATCTTTGAATATTGCGTCTCCAATCAAAATTATTCCTATTTATCTTATCTTTTCTATCTATTTCCCCATGACCCCTTATTTCTATCTATTTCCCCATGACCCCTTAATTTAAGCAAATCATCAGTTCCGTTTTTATATCTTTTTTTTTGAAGTAATCTTCGACCAACCCCCATTCCAATTCAGACCGTTGTTTAGATATGTTCCTAATTGCGGCTTTTATGCCATGCCTGCTTTTATGCCATCCGTGGGCTTGCAGCTTTAAATATGACACCCATTTCTAAATATCAAAAGGGCTGGCCCATGGAGGAACAAGTTTGCTTTCCGCTGCTCTGGAAGGTAGGAATCTGAACCAGTCAACCTAAACTAAAAGGAAGGAGATTCTGACAAAACGTACAGAAAAACTTTCTGACGGTAGGAGCTGTTTGGCAGTGGAACATAATTCTTTGGGAGGTGGTGAACTCCTTGGAGGTTTCTAAGCAGAGGCTGGATGATGATCTGTCCTGGATGCTTTAGCTGAGATTCCTGCATTGCAGGGGGCTGGACTGGATGACCCTCAGGGTCCCTCCAAACCCTGTAGTATACTATGATTCTTTGATAAAGGAAGCCTCACCTGAATGACAATGGGCTGCCCTGGCTTCTTGCGGTAGAACAGGCCTTTCACATCAAACTCTGGCGTCACGGTACTTTTCACCACCGGCGAACGGATCTTGTCGCCTTCACATTTAATGATCACATAGGGGTCCACGCCTGAATTAAAACGACAACAAGGGTTGCTGAAACCCCGAGACAGGCTGAAACCCTCTCCTCCCCCTGCAGATTTCGGGCATGTCGCGTGGGTGGGGTTGGAAATGGGGGTGGGATCAAGGCCCTGCACCTTCTTGCGAATCCTGGTTCTTCAGCCCGGAAGCCGAGACGACGTGGACTTGCGACACCATCTGCGGGTAGCCACACATCCCGCTCCAACAGGTGTGCGGCGGCTCGTCCAGGGTCAGCTCCCTGTAGGGTGGATAAATATAAATGAAAAAAATCAATAAAAATCGGATTTTTTAAAATTTAAATTGGATTTTTAAAATACAATGCTTCTGGAGGAAAAATCTTTCTAAAGATAGTTTTCTATCTAAGTTACATTATAGTCCAAAGGCTATTCATCAGGAAATAAGGGTTTGTTTTAAGTTTTTCATGTGTGCTAAAACTCAGTCTAAGTTGTTGTTTGTTTGTTTGTTTGTTTGAAAAAATCGTCTAACTACATCAGTTAACAAACATGGATACATAGGCTATAATGTTATTGTTTTAGTTAAATAAATTGTTTAAATTGTTATTGAAGAAATGGTCATTTTTCTCCTTCCAATCAAGTACAGCAGAAAAGTTGTCCAAATAGAAACAGCAACTCCATAATTACCTGTCTTTGTGTTTCTAATAGTATAACCAAATCAGCAATATTTGATATAACCGTAAAAACTACTCTGAAAATTAATTATTCCAAAAACGAAACCTTCATCTGGTTGTAAATATTAAGATTATACCAGAAAAAAATGGGTCTTTCTGTAAAAAAATAAATAAAATGATTTAAATCAAGTCTTACTGACTAGTATCTGAAGAAGTGTGCATGCACACAAAAGCTCATACCTATGACAAACTTAGTTGGTCTCTAAGGTGCTACTGGAAGGATTTTTTAAATTTTCTTTTGGCTAGTGATTTAGCGTATTTTTCACTCCATAAGACACACTTTTTCTCTCCTAAAAAGGAAGGGAAAATGTCTGTGTGTCTTATGGAGCGAAGGCCCGCTCGCAAGAGTAGGCTTGGTAGCCGCCATTGGGAGCTTGGTAGTGGTGGTTGCCCCTGCGAGTGGCGGTGGCGGGATCAGCACCCCAAAAGGGCTCCTTTCGGGGCACTGATCCCACTGCCACTACTCGCAAGAGCGGGAGGTAGCCGTGGTTGCCCCTGCGAGAGCCGTTGGTGGGATCAGCTCCTTTCAGGGCGCTAATCCCGCTGCTGCTTCTCGCAAGAGCAGGCTTGGTAGGTACTTCCTCCCCCCCTTCCTCTCTCTCTCTCTCTCTCTTTCTTACCCCTTCCTTCCTTCCTTCCTTCCTTCTCCCTTCTCTCTCCCTCCCTCCTTCCCTCCCTCCCTCTTCATCTCTCTCTTTCACCCCTTCCGTCCTTCCTTCCTTCTCTCTCTCTCTCTCTCTCTCTCTCTCTCTCTCTCTCTCTCTCTCTCTCTCTCTCTCTCTCTCACGCCTTCCTTCCTTCCTTCCTTCCTTCCTTCCCCCTCCCTCCCTCTCTTTCACCCCTTCCTTCCTTGTCTCTCTTTCTTTCTCTCTCACCCCTTCCTTCCTTCCTTCCTTCCTTCCTTCCTTCCTTCCTTCCTTCCTTCCTTCCTTCCTTCCTTCCTGAGGCTGTCCTCAAGGTCTGCTTGCTTCACAACGAGGCAAGAGGAGGGACAGATGGCAGCCCCTTCTGCCCCTCCTCCTAGCTCACTGTAAATCAAGCAAAAGGAGAGCCACTTACACACTCTCCGCAGCTCTCACTAGAAAAAAAAATCCCCCTTGTTTTCCTCCTCTAAAAACTAGGTGCATCTTATGGAGCGAAAAATACGGTAAATCGTGATTTAAATCGATTTGATTTAAATCAAATCCACCTTGGTTCCCTGGAAAGAGGAAAGGGAGGGGGGGAAGACACCTGAGATACATCAGTGACTTTGCCCCTGACCTCCAAGCATCCTCTATTATCAGAGTCCCACTAAGCGCTGGGGTGCAGGCAGCCAGGTGCAAATATGGTCCCAGCCGGGATCAAGAGGCCTGCAGGAAGCCTCCGCTCCGCGGAGAGCAGCTTACTGGCAATCGGAAGGCACATCTGTGAACACCCTGAGGAGGAACTCGCCCACGTGGCCGGCCTCGAAGGTGGTGGGGATGATGACGTAGCGCCCTTCCTTCAGGTCTGTCCTCAGGAAGACGATGCGGGAATTGATATAGATGGAACTGGCTACCTTGGGCTGCAGGGTGTGCATCCGGTAAGTCCGGTTCAGCTCCACCTGGGCAGAAGAAAGCACAGAAAAGAGGAGGAGAAGGAGGAGGAGGAGGAGGAGAAGAAGAAGGGAGATTTAAACTATGGAACTCACTGCCACAGAAGGCAACCCAGGTGGCTTTAAAAGAGGACCTTGTCTACCAATCAGTAGATAAGGTTAAAGAAGAATGGGAATGTTATTAAAATTATTTGACAAAATTTGGTTCCAATAATTACACTTGGCTTTATCTAGATCAGGCATCCCCAAACTCGGCCCTCCGAGTCACCCCTAGCTAACAGGACCAGTGGTCAGAGATGATGGGAATTGTAGTCCCAAAATATCTGGAGGGCCGAGTTTGGGGATGCCTTGTCTAGATTCATTTCACAGATAGAAAAATAATTATTTTTTTGGCCATATAATATTGTATTAATTTTTTACAATACAATGGTCATATTCAACTAATTCCACATTTTTCATACCCGAAGATGGGGACAAATAATTAAACATAGATTAAAAACAGTAATACTGTGGTTGAATTGAAACTGCAAAGAGTAGACGGAAGTCAACAAATCAACAAATTTGAATATACTGTATTGAACACTGCTTACTGTCGATTGATAGAAATTTTTATTTTTTAATCGTTTTTCGGTTTTGCTGATTGTTTTTCTTTTTCTTTTTCCCTTCCTTTTCTCTCTCCCCCTAGCCTTTGTCGTTTATTCTTTGTAATGTTCTTAGATTTACCTATTTATATTTGTATACCGGTAGTGATCTTAGATTTCTTTTATTACGCACACCGTAACAATTATTTCAGTCTAAGAATACCAATGTAAGATAAGCTCATCTTTTGCTTTTCTTTTTTGATGTTGTGTGTGTGTGTGTGTGTGTGTGTGTGTGTAAATTTCGAAGGAAAAGGAAAAAAAGAGGACCAGGCAAATTCATGGCTACTAGCTGCAACCACGATGGCTACTAGCTACAACCACTAGGCTCTACCTCCACAATTGGAGGCAGCAATGGTTCTGAATGCCTGGGGAGGGGGTGGCGATGAAAAGCTTTTAAAAGCCAAAGTCAGGAAGGCGTTGAAGGTTCTGAATCATTTCTTCAGAGTCCAAAATATATTGTGAGTAAGGGAGTTAAAGAATTCCTATAGAAACAGACACAGGAGTAGAAATGGCTGGTGTTTTGACTTTTCAACTTGTGTGAGGAACAGGTATCAATTCAGCCAATACAATTGGAATTTGCTGCCGCTGTTGCTTTCGGTCAGCAAACCACACCTATTCGATTACGTTTCCAAATCCAGTAGCCACATTTGCATGGCGGTTGCTCTGCGCTGAAACAAATGGAGCGAAATAGCGTAACGACAGCGGAACTGGCGCAACTTACGTTAGCTACGTAAAGTCGCCGCAGAGGACAGTAAGAATAACGAGGCAGTTTCTGCAGCGGAACCGCAGGAGAGTAGAAACAGCGTTGCAGGCAACGGACATGGAGCAGAACAGAAAGCAATCCCTCTACGCGTCTCTAACGGTGAGAAGCAAGAATCAGAAACAGGCCAGCGGTTTCACACAAACACACACTCCTGACCTTATAGATGTCAAATCCGATAGCCAAATTCTCTCCCTTGCCCTCCTTCCGACTGGTCTTTTTGGGCTTCTGTTGGATGCAAATGAGAACTTCGTCTTCCGTTTTCTTCACGTCAAAAATGTACTGGGCAGGAAGAGAAAAGCAATGGAAAATGAGAAGGGTTTAATTTTGGGGGGGGGGAGCACTTGGTTGGCAACCTCCAAGCCAGGGGCTCTAGCGCCCAGCGTTCTCTGGTGCACCCTCTTGGCTAAGAGGCTGAGCTACAAATCAGGGAATTCCCAGTTCGACGGAGGTTTCAGGCCGTTTTCCCGTCTCTACCCAGCCTGCGCTCCGGAAAAGGGTTGTAGCTCAGTGGCAGAGCAGTTGCTTGGCATGCAGAGGGTCCCAAGTTCAATCCCTGGCATCTCCAGGCATGGCTGGCATAGATCTCCTTCCTGAAAACCCTGGAGAGAGCTGCTGCCAGCCTGTGTGGGTAACACTGAGCTAGATGAGCCAATGGTCTGATTCTGTACAAGGCAACTTCCTATGTTCTCATGTTCCTTGCTTAAGCTGGCCCAGTCTCTCAGTCCCTGTACCAAGCATAGGCAAACCCCGGCCACCAGATGTTTTGGGACTTCAACTCCCATCATTCCTAGCTAACAGGACCAGTGGTCAGGGATGATGGGAATTGTAGTCCCAAAACATCTGGAGGGCCGAGTTTGCCTATGCCTGCGCTGTACTTTCTAATAAGCTGAGAGCTGTTAGAAGACTCCCGTTTCTCTCCCAGATTTGCGATTTCTAGGGTAGTTTCACAGCCCATCCGCCCTTCCAAGGGGACTTTGGGAACTGTAGCTCTGTGAGGGGAATAGGGGATTTCCAAACTACTCTCAGCACCCTTTAATCAATCAATCAGTTTATTATGGCCATAGACCAGCGGTTTAAAAATAGCTAAAATACAAAATAATAAAAGCAAGATACAATAAATATAAAAGCAAGCCAGAATTACAGCAGAGAGACAAGAATGGGTGATCAGCAGGTTAAAACAACTAGAATTATAGAATAAAATAAAAATATAAAATACTACATAATAACACACCCATGTGACTTCCCTCTCCCACTACTCGTCATCTTTTAGTCTTAGAGTTCTTATTTACATTGCATCTTATATATCTCATCCTTAATGTTCTTAATATGGTTAGAAAATTTTCCAGATTTTCCTCTACAAGCTTTTTTTTTTTTTTAAATATTTTTATTAAAATTTTTCAACATAAGACAAAAAGAAAAAGAAAACAAGCAAGAGAAACACACAAAAACATGAAACCAGAAAAAAAAAATACACAAAAAATAAATAAAAACACATTCTAATTACTTGTTCCTTAAACCCTTTACATTGTCTTTAGGGACCTCCTCGGGTTTCCCTCCCTTTGGTCCCTTAGAGATTATTTAATTAGCAAATTCTACATCATTTTAATCACATTAAAGATCATACTTTTTAACTATCGGCAGCACATATACTAAAATTGGAACGATACAGAGAAGATTAGCATGGCCCCTGCGCAATGATAGTTACAAGCTTAATCTATACATACCAACATGTTATCCTTAGACCAGTGTTTAAGTCAGATACACTTCAAAACATTTCCATTCTGTCCTTAATTCCTGATTAGTCTGATACCTTATGGCTGCTGTTAATTTTGCCATTTCCATGAACTCAGATAGTTTGCAAATTCAATCCTCTTTTGTGCATATGGTGTTTCCTTTTCAATTCTTTGCAAGTTTAAACTTGGCTGCTGCTGCTGTTGCATACAAAAATAATCTTTCTTTATCTTGTGGAATATCCTTTCCGATTAAGACCAATAAATATGACTCTGGTTTTTTTCCTATAGAAATTTTGAATATTTTTTTAACTCCTCATGGATACATCCCCAGAATTTTTTTAAAAAACTTTTTCACAGCCCCACCAGACATACACCTCCTTGCACTTGCAGCAGAGATTGGATTTTGACTTATAAATTTTAGTGAGCTTTGAAGGTGTCATATACCACCTGTAGAACATTTTCATAATGTTCTCTTTGACAGGTAAATCATATCGGTCTTCAAAAGCCTTTCCCATTCCCCACCCCTTTTCTTTTTACTCGTGGGTTATTATGAATGTTTAATGTCTGCCTGCTTCTGAAAATAAAAAAATATTTTTTAAAAAAACAGCAACTAGAATTATAACTAGTTGAAGACTATCTCTCAGGACCCTTAACAAACTACACTTCCCATGATTCTTTGGGGGAAGCCGTGACTATTTAAAGTAGTATGATGTTGTTTTAAACCAGGCTTCCTCAAACTCGGCCCTCCAGATGTTTTGAGACTACAATTCCCATCATCCCTGACCACTGGTCCTATTAGTTAGGGATGATGGCAGTTGGAGTCCCAAAACATTTGGCTGGCCGAATTTAAGGAAGCCTGCTTTAAACATTATACAGCGGTACCTTGACTAAATTCCAGTCTTTTATAAGTCCGTTTTGGACTAAGTCCAATTGCAACCCGGAAATGAGTGCTCCGGGTTGAGTCATTTTTTAATATATAAGTCGGGCCCATCATCATCATCTGGTTCCTACTGAGTCTGTTTCGTTTGTTAATTGAGTCCCTCGCTGCTAATCAAAGGCTTCCAGCTGTTGAGCTGTTGTTTAAATTCGTGTTAAATTGCTGTTTTAGGGGGTGTTGTCTAGAACGGATGAATCCATTTTCAATTACTTTCTAATGGGAAAGCACGCCTTGTTTTAAGTCCGCTTTGTATTAAGACCGGACTTCCGGAACGGATTATGGTCTTAAATCAAGGTACCACTGTACTACGGATGGGGCTTTGGGCCCCCATACATCCTGGAGGTCCTATGCCTGCTGCACAGAGTATGGGAACCATTTCTACATCTGCGTGAGCTGCGGAGAAAGCTGCCGCCTTCTTTGCCCTTTGCAACCTGCTCACTGCCAGTGTAGCCTTATCAGCTACTAAGGGTCCTTTAAGTTGCGCCCAGGCAGGACAAAGACAGTCAATAATGACACCGGGGGTTGAATTCAGAGAAAGAATTTAATTTCTTATTAATAAGAGACTCTTGGTGGTCAGCTCCACGACAAGAGTAAAGAAACACAAATTGCAAAGCTTCTTATACACTTCTTGGGCTCCTTTCCCTCTCCTTAAGTTGCGCCCAGACAGGACAGAGACAGTCAATAATGACACCGGGGGTTGAATTCAGAGAAAGAATTTAATAATCCTTAAATTTAAGGGACTCTCAGTGATCCATGTTTCACGACAAGAGTAAAGAAACACAAATTTGCAAAGCTTCTTATACACTTCTTGGGCTCCTTTCCCCCTCCTCTGTAAATGTGCGCACGCAAGGGGGTCACAAGTACATATAAGACAGATCCGTATCCGGTCCTGTGCATAAACACATGCTGGCTCATGCTGCCCCGGTAGCATCCTCACTCAGCCTTGAGTAAGACTATGCGTCAAGGATAGCAGCTTCCAGCATCAGGCTGGCAGTACATCCGCTGATAAACCTCTCTGCCTCTCATTCTGTGTTCCAGACAAGGTCAGCTCTTAGCCTTGATAGCAAGCTGTCTTACTGTTACATTGCACTTTGCCACACAGAGAGGCAAAGAGAGCAATGGGGGGTGGGGTGACTAAGCCATGCACTCAGAATTATACAATGCAGACTATATGATCAGATTTAGCTCAAAAACACAATTGGCAAATCTCTCTCCACATTAGCTTCCCTAGGTTTTCGAGTCCAGAAGCAGACAGCAGATGCCAGAGACTAATAATAATAATAATAATAATAATAATAATAATAATAATAATTTATTTATACCCCGCCATCCCCAGTCAAAACCGGGCTCAGGGCGGCTCACACCAATAAAATTACAATAAAACATAAAAAGCAATTAATTAAAATACAGATTAAAATACAGTCTTAAAATTTAAAATGCAGCCTGATTTTAAGTAGTCCATAAATCCAAGCCATGAGGGAGGAAAACACAGGGGTCAGACTAAGTCCAACCCAAAGGCCAGGCGGAACAGCTCTGTCTTGCAGGCCCTGCGGAAAGATGACAAATCCCGCAGGGCCCTGGTCTTCTGTGAAAGAGCGTCCCACCAAGTTGGGGCCAATACTGAAAAGGCCCTGGCCCTAGTAGAGGCCAATCTAGCCACCTTATGGCTTGGGATCTCCAGAGTATTGTTGTTTGTGGACCTTAAGGTCCTCTGCGGGGCATACCAGGAGAGGCGGTCCCGTAGGTATGAGGGTAGGTATGAGGTACGTACACTGCCCCCTTGCTCCCCCTCTCACCTGCCACTCCCTGCTGCCTCACCTGTGGGTTCTGCAGGAAGGTGTCTCTGTTGTTGACACAGCCCCCGCAGCGGTTCTTCAAGGGGTCTTCGTGCTTCGTCCAGGCCCCCCGCAAGACCACCTCCTCCCAGGTCTTATGGATGCTCAGGTACGAGGTGTTGATGAGGCGGCACTTGATGATGTCGGTGAAGTACCTGCAGAAGTCTTCAAACATCATCCTGCGGCGGGGAAGAGTTCAAATCTCAACTCAGGACTGCAATACCTCAAGCACCGCCTCTTCCCATATGAACCTACCTGGACCCTGAGATCATCTTCTCCTTTTAAACCAGGCCTTTGGTTGATTTGATTGACATCCTATGCCCTTTAAAAATGTGGGTGCTTTTTTGAGGGGGGGGGCTATTGGATTGTTGTTTTTATTTTCATTAGGTAGTTTGTGGTTTTATATCTTCATTTCATTCAGTGAACCGGCCTGAGACCCCCAGGTATAGGGTGGTATATAAATTCAATCAATCAATCAATCAATCAAGAGTTCGAATCTCGACTCAAAGCCTGGCCAGGTTAAATAGGCCTTGTATCCCTTTCTTTTGGTGTGGTGCCACCTTTAAGATACTTCAGCTAGCTGAATCTGACCCAGAAACGCTATCCGAGGACCACTGCTATAGCACAAGACTCTTCATCTCAAGGTCGTGGCTTCGAGCCCCAGGATGGGCAAAAGATTCCTGCATTGCAGGGGGTTGGACTAGATGACCCTTGTAGTCCCCTCTAACTCTACAATTCCATGATTCTGTGACCTGCGAAGTGGCTATTGATGGCTACAAGCCATGATGGCTCTGCTCTGCTTCCATAGCTGGAGGCAGCAAGGCTTCTGTATACAATGGTACCTTGGTTCCCAAACACCTTGGTTCCCAAACACCGAAAACCTGGAAGTAAGTGTTCCGGTTTCCAAACATTTTTCGGAAGCCAAACGTCCGATGCAGGGCCTTGGTTTTTGAACATTTTGGAAGTCAAAAGGACTTTCGGAACGGATTAAGTTTGGCGTTTTTGTTTTTGCTATTTATTTTGTGTTTTTGTTTTTGAGGCTTTTTCATTTAATTTGTTTTTGAGACTGTGTGGAACCCAGTTCAGCTACTGATTGATTGATTGTGTGACTGCAGAAATGGACAAAAGCCCCCCGCCCCATCCAAGCAATGACTATCATCAGTGCAGGTATGAAAAATATTGAATTTTAATTTTTATCATCTACAATACTGTCTTATTTATTTTGTAGTACAGTACATTGATTATTGTTTTCATTTTATGGATCAATGGTTTCGTAGATAGTAAAGTTCATGTTAAATTGCTGTTTTAGGGGTTGTTTTTAAAAGCCTGAAATGGATTGATCCGTTTTGCATTACTTTCTTTTTTTAATGATAAATTCTTTATTGTTTTTAATAGTTTAAAATACAACAAGTACAACAAACTTACAATATTCAATATTCACACCTTTCACAAGATATATAGAAAAAAGAAAAATGTAGAAGAAAAAGAAAGAAAAAAGAACAAAAGTAGAACAATCCACATTTTTTTTTACTAACTTCCAATTATTCTCTCTGTAGTCTGTATACTTACATTATTTTATCACACAGTTATAATTTTCTACTTACTATTTAATTATTTTCACATATTTTATTTCTTTATATTTATACCACGTTCAGCTTAAATCTGCCATTAGGATTCCCGATATACAATTCCTCATTAAATACTCTTTGAATGTCTTCCATTCCTTATATGTTTTTTTGTTTCATTTGTCCTCTTATTCTTCCCGTAGTTTTTGCTAACTGTAAATATTCTAGCATCAAAGTTTGCCAATCCGTTATACTGGGTAGACTTTTATTTTCCCAATTTCTAGCGACCAGAACTCTTGCTGCAACTATTAGCATAGCTGCCAAGTCTCCCGCATTCCCCGGAAAATCCCCGTTTTTCCAGCTGTTCCTAGCTGAAAAAAACGGGTTTTTTTTTGTTTTTCCCCGGTTTATTCTGGTGCGGCGGCCATTTTGGAACTGGGCGGAGCATGCTCAGAAGTGACTTTTGATGCTGCTCCGGCCAGTTCCAAAATGGCGGCAGCGCTACTTCCGGTCTGCTACTTCCGGCCCGGTCCCTTATTTCTCCGACAGCAACTTGGCAGGTATGACTATTAGCTATATTCTTTTTGTTGTTTTAATATCTTCTGGTATTATATTTAATAGAAACACTTCTGGTTTTGGTTTTGGAACGCTTTGGTTTTTGGATTAAGTTTGAGAACCAAGGTGCCACTGTGCGCATTGCTGGAAATCACAGAGCACTCCTGAGCTCAGGTGGGCTTTTTATAGGCATCTGGTTGGCCACTGTGACCAGCACTCTAACCACTACTCCGTGCTGTCCTTTTTTGTGAGAGAGGGAAACCTCCCTCTATCCACTTTCTCAGCAATGTACATCATTTTGTACAGTTCCATCACATCTCCCTTTAATCATCCTTTCTCCCTACCTAAACAAAAAAAGCCCCGACTTTTTAACTAAAAAGCCAGAGGGGCGTTGTGCCAGCCCCTTAACCATTTCCACTGCCCGTTTCTGCGCCAATCCCAGCTCAAAACCCAGCACCCCCGTAAAAAACTTTTGTACTGAGGAAAAACTCTGAGAGTTGTCCTGGGCTACGGAGGGAGAGATAAAGAATTCTCCGTTTTTGCTTCATACGCACAACGTTAACTCACCAAAATTCCCCATCGTCTTGGACAGTCATTCCCAGTTTCTCTCTCTCGCTGTTGCTGACTTTCTGCCATTCCTCTGAGCTGCGAGAAAGATAATAATAATAATAATAATAATAATAATAATAATAATAATAATAATAATTTATTATGTATACCCCGCCCATCTGGCTGGGTTTCCCCTGCCACTCTGGGCGGCTTCCAACAAACATTAAAATATATCAAATATCACAGATTAAAAGCTTCCCTAAACAGGGCTGCCTTCAGATGTCCTCTAAAAGTCTGGTAGTTGTTTTTCTTTTTGACATCTGGTGGGAGGGCGTTCCACAGGGCGGGTGCCACTACCAAGACTACATTGGCTCCCAGTACGTTTCCGAGCACAATTCAAAGTGTTGGTGCTGACCTTTAAAGCCCTAAACGGCCTCGGTCCAGTATACCTGAAGGAGCGTCTCCACCCCCATCGTTCTACCCAGACACTGAGGTCCAGAGCCGAGGGCCTTCTGGCGGTTCCCTCGCTACGAGAAGTCAAGTTACAGGGAACCAGGCAGAGGGCCTTCTCGGTAGTGGCACCCACCCTGTGGAATGCCCTCCCACTAGAGGTCAAAGAGAACAACAATTACCAGACCTTTAGAAGGCATCTCAAGGCAGCCCTGTTTAGGGAAGCTTTTAATGTTTGATGGATTTCTGTATTTTAGTATTTTGTTGGAAGCCGCCCAGAGTGGCGGGGGAAACCCAGCCAGATGGGCGGGGTATAAATATAATAATAATAATAATAATAATAATAATAATAGGAAACGCAAAAATCATATTAATATAGTTACATGACATATTTTTAGGCGCCAGGCAAAAATCTTCCTTGTCGACCAGGCCTGTGGCTGATTAACATTCGTTGTCCTTTTATATGTTTTTTTTGGGGGGGGGTATGGAGTTTGGTTTGGTTTTTATTATGTATTCGGCCTTTTAATTTGGTGTATTTATGCAGTGAACTGCCCTGAGATCTTCGGATGAAGGGCAATATACAAATGTAAGTAAGTAAGTAAGTAAATAGTTATGGGTTGTTTTTTCCATACATATTACTGTATCTTTCCGTGTATCAGACTATATCCCCCCCCCCATTTTAAAATTTTAAATTGGGGGTCGTCTTATACACGGAATGTTGCAATTAAATATATACAGGTGAAACTCGGAAAATTAGAATATCATCGAAAAGCGCATTTATTTCAGTAACGCAACTTAAAAGGTGAAACCAATATATGAGATAGATGCATGGCATGCAAAGCAAGATATTTCAAGCCCTTGTTTGTTGAAAATTGTAATTATTTGTCGTTAGGCGGGTCAGTTGTAAATGGAATGTAATTAATGGAATGTAATAGCGATGTTTCTTTTTGTAGTATTGTAACTATTTGTTTTATTACTGTGGAGTTTCCAAAAGAAAGCATTTGTAAAAATTAAAAGGAAAATAATAAATAAGAAGTTGCATTACTGAAATAAATGCACTTTTCGACGATATTCTAATTTTCCGAGCTTAGACAAGGCGGCCCCCGTTTCCAGTGGCCTCCCCCCCCCCGACATACTCACGTGTCACTCCAGGGGCCGTTCCACTCTTTCTCCCCCCAGGGGTTCCTCAGCCTGATCATATCGAGCTTTTCGGACTTGAAGTAGGACAGGAGGCCGTGGCCCAGGCGGACTCTCCTCACGTCCGTGACGGCGTAGGCATGGCCTTTGACCAGGCCGCAGTCCAGCCGGGCTTCCATGTCGGCAGCCGAGGTGGCCTTGCCGAGGGGACAAAGGAAGCACAAGAATTAAACAGAGCGCTTAGAAACATCCACCCAAGGGACGCTGGCAAAGGGATGGAGGGCTCGTGGCATTAACAGCTAAACAGATCTTGCTTTTCAATTAGTCACAGCCTGGAATCCAGCACAGATCAAGCAGATGTTGGTGGCGAAGGGAAAAAATAAACATATAAAAGATGAATTCCCTGGATGCCAAGATCCAGGTTTGGGGCAAGTGCTCTTTGGTGAGAGGATGCCAGCAGAGATTTAAAAATCACAAAATGCAGCAAAGTAAAGCATGGAAATATAGGCTGTTAGACCTTTAAAATATGCCCTTGTGAGTTCCTTCCAAAGTTTCCCTCTTCCCCCAGCATAGAAAAAGATCACACATTCGGTAAGTTAAGAATGGTTTACAGTACTTACACACTCTCCAAAAGTCAGATTCATGTGCTTTTACATACATCAGTCAGAAACTGTTGCACAGATAGTAAAACTTGGCTTAGTTACAGTGTTGAAAGTTCCTAAATTATTAGTATAGGAAGAGGGGCTTGTTAGAGCCATGCGGTCTGAGCTTGGAGCAAGCACCTCAGACCTCACACATTGAGCTTCTCAGGCAGACTGATGGGGAATAATTACCTTCCGCCCAAGGTGAGGAGGAATGACCTAGCTAAGCCTGGCAGGACAGCTTACTCTATGGTATTAACCCCTTTGTGCATCAATTAAACTGAAGCATATTGCTTATATGAGGCTGGCTATCCCACAGCATCCTAGCTCAGTTGATAGAGCAGGAGAATCTTAATCTCAGGGTTGCGGATTCGAGTCCCAAGTTGGGTGGAATATCCCTGCATTGCAGGGGGTTGGACTAGATGACCGCCGTGGTCCCACCCAACTCTACAATTCCGTGGTTCCGTGGACACCAATCCTAATAGGTTAAGCAACGCTTACATCTTGCGCCAGATTCTTGGGAACCGCTTAAGAGTCAGGAGACAATGAGGCCCACCCTCCCGCGCTTACGCCAAGAAGACCTGCCAGCTCCTTACTTTTATGGAACAGCTGATGAGACCTCCCCGGTTGTAGACCTTCAACACCCGCTCAAAGAGGACATTGCGTTTGGCTTCGTCGTTCGCATAGCCGCCTTCCAGCAGGTCGATGGGTTCCGAGACACCTCCGGTGAAGTCCACCAAAGCGTCAGCCGTGTTGCCTCCGTCTAGGGCCTCGTAGCATCCCGAGAGTCTACGCATTGGGGAAGAGGAGCATAAGAAGACGGGGCGCAACAAATATGATGTTTGTGGTGTAAGCTCAAGGCTATGCCACATAAAGGTTTTTGTCTTTTGTGGTTCAGGCCTTGTACATAGCCAGGAAGACATTTAGTCAGACGTACAGAGGAAAATCTCCCTCAAAGCGATGCAGCCAATCCAAACGCTGCTCTGCTTGGTTTCTAAGCATCACCATCGCCTCCCTCTTGGTTTCCTCGGAATAGAAACATAATGCCACATAAAGGTAAAAGGTAAAGGATCCCTGGACGGTTAGGTAAAGGGAGTCCTGACCATTAGGTCCAGTCCCGGATGACTCTGGGGTTGCGGCGCTCATCTCGCTTTACTGCCCAAGGGAGCCGGCGTACAGCTTCCGGGTCACATGGCCAGCATGACTAAGCCGCTTCTGGCGAACCAGAGCAGCGCACGGAAACGGCGTTTACCTTCCCGCCGGAGCAGTACCTATTTATCTACATGCACTTGACGTGCTTTCAAACTGCTAGGTTGGCAGGAGCAGGGACCGAGCAACGGGAGCTCACCCCGTCGCGGGGATTCGAACTGCCAACCTTCTGATCGGCAAGCCCTAGACTCTGTGGATTAACCCACAGTGCCGCCCACCTGGGTGGTTAAGTCCAGTCAAAGGCGACTCTAGGGTTGCGGCTCTCATCTCGCTTTCAGGCCGAGGGAGCCGGCGTTTGTCCACAGACAAGGTTTCCGGGTCACGTGGCCAGCAGGACTAAACCGCTTCTGGTGCAACGGGACACCGTGACAGAAGTTAGAGCGCACGGAAACGCCGTTTACCTTTCCACTGCAGCGGTGCCTATTTATCTACTTGGACTGGCGGGCTTTCGAACTGCTGGGTTGGCAGGAGCTGGGACAGAGCAACGGGAGCTCACTCCGTCACCAGGATTCGAACCACCGACCTTCTGATCAGCAAGCCCAAGGGGCTCAGTGGTTTAGACCACTATGCCACATATCACGCCCTCTAATAGCAAACACAGCTGGTGCATGCAAATGCTTAGAAGAGGCGCCGCAAGTTCAGCAGCAGAGATCGTTCTGCACATAACTTAAGGGTTAATTCTATTCCGAGGAAACCAAGAGGGAGGCGATGGTGATGCTTAGAAACCAAGCAGAGCAGCGTTTGGATTGGCTGCATCGCTTTGAGGGAGATTTTCCTCTGTACGTCTGACTAAATGTCTTCCTGGCTATGTACAAGGCCTGAACCACGAAAGACAAAAACCTCTGTTTGGTTTTCCTCAAATTATACATTCATTTGTTCAGTTTACTCAGTCATCAGGATTTGTTTTCTCTCTGGGCTCTCTTCGTGTCATTGAAGTGACTTTGTTAACAAGAGGGAAATGTGAGTGCGCATCTTTTAAATTTTTGTCAACGGTGTATCCAGGGCAGGTAGATGCCAAGTCACACCTCTGGTCCATCTAACTCAGTGCTGCCTACACTGACTGGCAGCAGTCCCCCCCCCCCCGGATTCAGGTAGGAGTCATTTCCCTAGCCGGAAAGCTCTGCGATGGGCGAGTGGGAATTTCAACCCTGGTCTCCCAGGTCGTAGCCCAGCTAGTCTAACCACTAGGCCACGCTGCCTCACTCACTTGGCGTAGGCCTTTTCCACCAACGCGCACCACAGCTCGTTCTTGGAGTTGGAGTGGCAGTAGATGAGCTGGTTGTGGAGCGTGGGCAGGCGGTCGTCAATCACCACATCTATCCAGTCGCCAAACCGCCAGAACTGGAAATGGAAGATTCCGGCATAGTTCTCTGGCTTCTCAGCAGACCACTCTTGCTCCTTCCAGTCTGGGATGACCTGCATTGGGGAGAAGTAAAGAGCCACGTTACGCACATACCTACGCCGTCAGGCAGAGTTTGCCAGCATTTTTTTAATGAATATTTATTAAGCAAAAAAAAAAAAGGTTAAACAATACAAATTGCCAATACATAATCAATTCTAACCCCCCCTTTTTTCCTCCCCTCCCACCCTTTCCCTCCCTCTCAGGCCTTCCCTCAGCTCCCTTCTCTGATTTGTTTATACATAATGTTTTCTGCATGTTAATAAATTGCACATATCATTACATTATCTATCAAATGTTCTACTAATAAATTGTGGGTGTTTATTCAAAACCTGCCAAGGAGCCCAAATCATTTGGTTGTCTTTTTGAGTAATTTGTAAAAAGCTCCCATTCTTCCTTAAAGTCACGATTGTCCTCCTCACGTAGTTTCTATGTTAATTGTGCCGCATAGTTCCGCATAGCTCATCAATTTTTCTTGCCATTGTTCTTTCGTTGGGACTTCCTCATTCTTCCATCCTTGTGCTAGCAAGACTCTTGCCGCTGTTGTAGCATACATGAATAAGTTCTTTGTTTTCTTTGGCAGGCCTTGTCCTAAAATCCCTGACAAAAATGCTGAGTTTGCCAGCATTTTTTTTTTTAGAATTAAAGTGCATTACACCACTAGAGTGGGGTGGGGTAAGTTATTTATTTATTGCATTTGCATTCCGCCTTCTTCTCTGAAGAGCTTGAGGTGGCACACATGGTTCTTCCTCCTTCTCACTTAATCCCCCGCAACAACAGCCCTGCGAGGTAGGTTAGGTCGAGAGGCAGTGTGACTAATGAAACGAACCCCCTCGCCGACGTTGCCTATCGATTATGAGACGAAAGGGTACAGGGGTAAAGCAATCTCCACTCAATTGCATACGCCTTAAAATAAATCCCTCAATTCTGGGCTTCTCAGTAAAGAGTGTCTAATTCCAGCTTTCGTGGCCTGATCTCACAAATACTCAGGGTTAATTGAATGAACAACCTCTTGCCTACAGAACAGGGACTCCCTCAACTCAGATCCCCCCTGTATCAGTCTGCCATATCACCCTGGCAAACCTGTGGCACTCTAGGTTTTCACCATACTGCCCTTCCAGTGTGACTCTAGGAAACAAACTATCCCCTTTTCCTTAGGTAAGTTTTGCCCTTTTCTGAGTCTCCACCTCGGTGAGTTTTAATACGCTGCTGGAATAACCAAGACGATACTCTTTGGCACCAAAAAGAAGATGAATTTTATTTTCTTGAGAACATACGTTTTTCTTTTCTTTTCTTAACGATGTATAAGTTTACAAGCAGTCAAAACAAAATAAAAAATAATAATCCTTCCAGTAGCACCTTAGAGACCAACTAAGTTTGTCATAGGTACGAGCTTTCGTGTGCATGCTATCTGAAGAAGTGTGCATGCATACGAAAGCTCATACCTATGACAAACTTAGTTGGTCTCTAAGGTGCTACTGGAAGGATTATTATTTTTTAATTTGTTTTTACAACCTTAGTTACAGTTATACATTAACTCTGTCAGACTTTAACTTCGAGTTATCCTAAGCCTAACCTAAACCACCACTATCCTGGCCCCACAACCTTCTTCTTCCCTCTTCGTCACCACACTCTCCCTCTTCCAACTGCCAAAACGGTTCCCAGCCCCATCGCGAGAATGCAGAAGGGATTTTTTGGGATGCGGAAGTGGTTTTCTCGAAGCTACCAACATGAGTCTGACCAAACTGCGGGAGGCAGTGGAAGACAGGAGTGCCTGGTGTGCTCTGGTCCATGGGGTCATGAAGAGACGGACACGACTAAACGACTAAACAACAACAACAACAACATCCAACATACAACATAGAAACAAGATTCCAAGGAATCTCCTGGACTTCTCTCCTCCTCTTTGTGGGTCCTGTTGTTAATCATTTCCTCCTGCATCTTTTATAATAATCCAAATCTTTTACCCCTCCATTGTGTCCAAAATTCACCATTAAACTAGAAGTGTTATTCCAATCCTACTAACGATTTTAACTGCTTACAATGGGTTTTTTTTAAAGATAAATTATATTTTAAAAATCCCCCATTCCTTATTAAAATGTTGGTCTTCCTGATTTCCGATTCTTCCGGTCATTTTAGTCACTTCGGTGTAATCCATCAATTTGATCTGCCATTCCTCTCTGGTAGGGACAGGTAGGTAGCCATGTTGGTCTGATGTAGTCGAAACAAAATTAAAAAAAATCCTTCCAGCAGCGCCTTAGAGACCAACTAAGTTTGTCATTGGTATGAGCGAAGAAGTGTGCATGCACACGAAAGCTCATACCAATGACAAACTTAGTTGGTCTCTAAGGTGCTGCTGGAAGGAATTTTTTGATTTTGTTTCTCCGATAGGGACTTTATCTTTCCCCCGATGCACAATATTTAAGGGAGCGTTCTTCCTTGCCCATCAGCCTTCGAGCAAATCCTGTCTATTGGTCTCCAGTGTTTCTTTCACATGCTGTGCTTACTTTCTGCCTGCAGGTGGCTCCAGAAAGCACCATTTGGAGGCTTGCCTGGCAAAAGGACACAATTCTTAGGAAACATCTTTTTAAAAAATGGAGAACCGCAATAAAACGAGTGCTGCTTCTCAGCGTACTCCATTCCATCCCTACTACCGGTCAGCAGGTATTCTGTAGACATTGAGCACACTGAGCTTTCACTGTTTTCCCTAAAGATTTGTGTTTCCATGTTCCTGCAAATCTTGGGGTTTGCTGACTCGTAACAATGCCTTCCTCTTGTGTGCTGATGGTGCTACAGAAGCATGGATATTCACCTCCGAATGTCAGAAATAAAAGGAGGGGGGTAAGTATATCTGTTTCTAAGAAGTATTTGGCTGATTATTATTATTAGACAGCATCTTAAAAAGCAGAGACATCACCTTGCCTACAAAGGTCCGTCTAGTTAAAGCTATGGTTTTCCCAGTAGTGATGTATGGAAGTGAGAGCTGGACCATAAAGAAGGCTGATCGCCGAAGAATTGATGCTTTTGAATTATGGTGCTGGAGGAGACTCTTGAGAGTCCCATGGACTGCAAGAAGATCAAACCTCTCCAGTCTGAAGGAAATCAGCCCTGAGTGCTCACTGGAAGGACAGATCGTGAAGCTGAGGCTCCAATACTTTGGCCACCTCATGAGAAGAGAAGAATCCTTGGAAAAGACCCTGATGTTGGGAAAGATGGAGGGCACTAGGAGAAGGGGACAACAGAGGACGAGATGGTTGGACAGTGTTCTCGAAGCTACAAACATGAGTTTGACCAAACTGCGGGAGGCAGTGGAAGACAGGAGTGCCTGGTGTGCTATGGTCCATGGGGTCACGAAGAGTCGGACACGACTAAACGACTAAACAACATTATTATTATTATTATTATTATTATTATTATTATTATTATTATTATTATTATGAACGGCAGGCAGGGGGGGAGAATATGGGGATGTTTCTAGCATGATCTTAGCCTTCTTTACATGCTTCGGTGCCATACGGGGTGAGGAGAGAGGAAGCCTCCTTCCCCCTCCTGAATTGCCAGCATATGCCCCTCGCCCCTGCCCCCCACCCCAAGAGGCAGGCCCCATCCGAAGCACAGAGGAGACCTCATTTAAACCCGACCAAGAATGCCATGTGCCTTGTTTGGGAACGGTCGCCAGGCGTGTTGCCAGGGAAGCTGACATCAGAGGCCGCGTCCCCTATAGATTTATCGCACAGCCTCGGGATCCGTCCCTCGCCTGCAAATGAAGTGAGGGCACACGGAGGAAAGCCCCCGAGGGTGCTTCGCGTCACCGGAGCAGGTTGCCTAGCACCGCTGGGACAGGGGAGGGCCGGCAAAAGAGAGAGAGAGAGAGAGAGAGAGAGAGAGAGAGAGAGAGAGAGAGAGAGAGAGAGAGAGAAGGAAGAGTTTGCAAACAGTGTCATATTTTTCTTCCTACATCTCGGACAGCTGGAGAGAGAGAGAGGCAGTGCTGCAGAACACGGCTGAAGGAAAGGGAGGAGAGGGCATTGCGGGCAAATCGAGGGTCTCGATGGCTTCAGAGGCGGCCGAGCTGGAGCTCCAATTGGTGCAGGACGCCGAGCTGACCCGGTGCATGCGGCTCCGGGTCGAGAGCCTCCAGCAGAGGAACGAGAAGCCGCAGGACGGGGAGAAGCTCCTGCAAGCCAACGAGTTTGTCTACCGGCTGGACTTCTCGCGCCAGCAAGGCCTCCGCTTCCTGCGCTGGAACGTGGTGCTGGAGAAGCCCGGCAAGGTCACCGTCATCGGCACCTCCCAGCATTGGACGCCCGACCTCACCCACCTCATGCGGAGGCAGCTCCTGGAGCCAGTGGGGGTCTTCTGGAAGAAAGCTGGCGCCCAGGAGGTCGATTGGAACGAGGCGGATGCTCTGGAGTTTGGGGAGAGGCTGGTGGAGCTGGCCAGGATCCGGAAAGTAATGTATTTCCTCCTGGCGTACACAGACGGCCTCGAACCGGCCCAGCTCAAGTGCTCTGTCGTGTTCGAAGTCTGAGTTTGCCCTCTCAACCTGCTTGACTTCTCCTGTTTTCTCCCCGCTGCTGCTGCTGACTCTGTGGCTCCTTTCTCGTTTTCTAAAACAAAATTGCACTGTTGAGACCGTGCCGTTGACTTCCTCCTGCTTGTCACAGGTGCCTGCCTCAATTTGGGAAGGCTGCTTATTTCCTTTGATTTTAGTTTTTTGCTTCTCTAACTTGGAAGGCCAGGCTGGCACACCCGCGCTTTCAACGCCACGTTCCGTAGCGGCGAGCGGCGCAGCTTAGGTGGCAAAGTTTCCTGCCGGGGGGGGTGGGGGAAGAGAAGTGTTTTCTGTTTTGAAGCTTTGGGACGGACAGACGCACAGAGGGGGAAGAGGGCTGCTATCAAGGGCTGCTAGCTAAGATCCCTATGCTCTGCTTCCACAGTTGGAGGCAGCAATGCCCCAAATGCCAGTTGATTAAAAACCTCAGGACGAGAGAATCACAGAATCTTAAGAGTCGGAAAGGGACCCAAGGGTCATCTAGACCAACCCCGTGCAATGCAGGAATCTCAGCAGGAGAGAGTTGCTCTGCTCTTGTGCTCTCAAGTCCTGCTTGCCGGTTTCCCACATGCCTCTGGTTGGCCACTGTGAGAACAGGATGCTGGACTAGATGGGCCACGGGCCTGATCCAGCAGGCTATTATTATGTTCTTATGTGCTGGTGAAGGCACCAGCCACGCACCATGTTAATCTGCCCCGTAACATCTATCTGTATAAATTTAGCACGTGCAAATTTTATGCCGTGCATTTTCTTGTTTATTTGTTTGCAAAGCCCCTAGCGGTGGAGTCTTCCAAGGCGATGGGGAGGAGCTTAAAACTTCCCCCTTGCTTTTTGTGTGTGTGCAAAAGCTGTCCTAAATGGGCTTCCGTAGCACCACGTCCTTGGCCGCCTTGTGGTGCCGCGAGATGTGACGCTGTGAGCAACTGCAATATGTGCACCTGGATCTATATATTTTCCTTTTCTAGATGCTGTGGCTTTTGGGAGCCAGGCCATTAGTTCAGCACCTTCCTTTGCAGAGTGTGAGCCCTCCTAGAACTACAGCTTTCTGCGGCTCAGCTGCTGCTTTCAATTTCTCGGCGGCTGCCAGTGTCTCTGTGAACTTCCAGAGCGCTTTATAAGTAATGGCGTTTGTGAACCTGTGGGTTTCGGGTGCCTTGAAAAGTTCCTCAGTCTTCAGCCGGCCATCGTTTGCTTGCTTGAGAAACAATTAGCCCGTTTGGGAAATAATTGGAAAGGAAAAGCGCCGCGGAGCTGGCTTTGCTCACTTCTGTGCAACATCAGAAGGTGGTTCTCTGGTTCAGACACACAGTCCTGCCTGAAATGACACAACAGCCCGTTCTTGCCACGCAATCTATGGCAATTGCACTTCCTTGCTATTGCATTGCAATTTGATGCACCCACCTGCAATGTAGCAGCTTGTATTCTCAAAGCTTCCTTCAGAATAACCTTTTTGTGTAAAAAAAATATTGTAATAAAATATAGATATAGATATATTATTTGGAACGCAATTTCCAGCTCGTGATCTCTTTCTATTATAAGGGTGAGATCCTCTTTTCACTGTGTCTTGTTCGTTTCAGAATATCGGAGTGTTGCCTTTGCATTTAAAAACGACACTGGAATTGTGCTACGGTTGAAAAACAACCGCATCTACAACGACGATAGGTTTTCTTAGTATATTGTAGAGCGGGAAGGGAGGAGATTCACTCGAGGCTGGTGCTAATCCCTGAAAGACGTCCTGTCCAGGTAAAGGTAAAGGGGCCCCTGACCATCAGGTCTGGTCGTGTCCGACTCTGGGGTTGCGGCTCTCATCTCGCTCTATAGGCCGAGGGAGCAGCGCACGGAAACACTGTTTACCTTCCCGCTGTAGCGGTTCCTATTTATCTACTTGCACTTTGACGTGCTTTCGAACTGCTAGGAGGGCAGGAGCTGGGACCAAGCAACGGGAGCTCACCCCGTCACGGTGATTCGGACCGCCAACCTTCTGATCAGCAAGCCCTAGTAAAACCTTGGGTAGCAGAGACCTGACCTGGCCACAACCTCCCAAACACTGGGCTCTTCCCCTGTCAATCAGCTCTCGCCACTGGGAAGTTTCTTAACTGAACTCTGCCCTTCCATTATACCCGTGCTCTCTGGAGGAACTGAAGGCAGATCTGCCCCATTGCCTGTGGGGCATCCCATCAGGAATGGCCAGATTTAGGTTTGATGAGGCCCTAAGCTACCGTGTTTCCCCCTTTTTAAGACACCGTCTTATAACTTTTCCCCCTCAAAAAACCACATGGTGTCTTATTTTCAGGGGATGTCTTAGTTTTATTATGTTTTTATGGTACCTATGGTTCCGGGCAATGGGGCGGCAGGCCTCCTCGGCATGGCCAGGAAGAGGCCAGGCCGCTGGCTCGGCGCTCCGCCCGGTGATGCCTTTGTCGTGTTTTTTTTAATCTTTCTCCCACCCCACCCCCTGCCAACCGCTCCGAGGTTCCTGCTGCTTTATTTGGGGGGGGGCGTGTTTCGCGAAATAAACGCATGAGGATGAGGAGGGCTGAGGGATCCCGCCCGGCCTTAGGCAGGCCACCCGCGCGCCTTCCACCCACCACATGAGGCCGGCCTCCGGGGAATGCGGGGCCCGGGCAAGGCAGCACCGAGAGCCCCCACGGCCGCCGGGAAACGTGACGAAGCCGTCGCCCGCGCAGCCATCACCCTCGCTGCCGCGTCCCTTTCATGCCTCTTGCTCAAAGCGAGGCGCGGCGTTCACTGCGCTTGGAAGGAGCCGGGTGCCCATGGATCATGCAGCAAGGGCCCTCCCGACTCCTTCCCAGGCGCCCCTTTCTCCTCCTCCTTGCCGGTTCCGGGCGGTGGGGTGGCAGGCAGGAAGAGGCCAGGCTGCTGCGGCGCTCTGAGCGTTCGGCGCTCTGCAAGGCGCTGCTGGGCGCTCCGAGCGCTCGGCGCGGCAGAGCGCTCCGCTCTGCAGCCGCCGGTACCGGGCGCTGGGGAGGCAGGCCTCCTCGCCGGGTGCTCCGGCGGCGCAGAAGGGGCCAGCAGTGCTCCCGCCGCCGCCTGTTGCCCTGGTGGCGCAACACCGCTCTGCCTTGGGCCATGCAGCCCACGACGCTCCGGCGGCGCGGAAGGGGCCAGCAGCGCTCCCGCCGCCGCCCGTCACTCCAGCCGTGCAGAAGCGCCCGCGGGCCTCCCGCCGCCGCTCAGCCTTGGGCCATGCAGCCCCCAGGGGCGAGCAGCGGCCTCGCCTCCGCCTGGCCCAGCAGCAGCAGCAACAGCAACAGCAGCGGGAGGACAAGGACAGCGCTGCTGCTGGGTCCCACTGCCTCAAGGCGAGCGGCGCTGCTGCGTGAAGGTATGGCTTATTTTCAGGGGGTGTTTAATATTGAACAAATGCTTTAAAAGCCTGCTATGGCTTACTTTCTGACTACGGATTAAAAAAGGGGAAACACGGTACTGAAGGTAACGGGGCCCTTTATATGTCCAGCTGTCCTTTGTCAACAACAAATGGTCACTGTTTTTTTGTTGAAAACATGCTATATGCTAATTTATGGACCTAATAGGTATCTAAAGCCATTTGCACATGTTGCCATGCAGAATGTAGGCACCCTATATAGAGAAATGAGCAAACCAGTGATATTTTAGGGAGCGGGCTAGCAGGCGGGGCCCATGACTTACATCATAGGAGCCCACACAACACAAAACACGGTTGCTGCATGTAGGTTTTATTTTATTTGGTTTTCATCTTATATTTTAGAGATGTACATCCAGTGGTTTTTTCCTTTAATTTTTTTTTGGGGGGCCCCCAAGAGAGTGGGGCCCTAAGCTATAGCTTGTGTAGCTTATACGTAAATCTGGCACCGCCGTCAGGGTACCTGAATGCAGCTAGACTCATAGAATCATAGAATCATAGAGTTGGAAGAGACCACAAGGGCCATCTAGTCCAACCCCCTGCCAAGCAGGAAACACCATCAAAGCATTCTTGACATATGCCTGTCAAGCCTCTGCTTAAAGACCTCCAAAGAAGGAGACTCCACCACACTCCTTGGCAGCAAATTCCACTGCCGAACAGCTCTTACTGTCAGGAAGTTCTTCCTAATGTTTAGGTGGGATCTTCTTTCTTGTAGTTTGAATCCATTGCTCCGTGTCCACTTCTCTGGAGCAGCAGAAAACAACCTTTCTCCCTCCTCTATATGACATCCTTTTATATATTTGAACATGGCTATCATATATATATAAGGATGTCATATAGAGGAGGGAGAAAGGTTGCTTTCTGCTGCTCCAGCTGTTTTGTCTCTCCCTAACTTTTTTTATGCAGGGGTCTGGTCGTCAGATTCCCTGAATGCAGAGGTTTGAGATTAGGGGAGGGGGCATATTTTGCTTGCAAGGCCATTCTTAGCTCACATCCACATACCTTTGAAGCATTCCGGCTGTAGCTTCCACCAGAGAATCCCGGGAACTACAAATTTTTTTTAGGTGCCGGGAATTGTAGTCCTGTGAGGGGTTACCTAACAACACCAAAGACGACACCAAATTGGGAGGGGTGGCTAATACCCCAGAGGACAGGATCACACTTCAAAATGACCTTAACAGATTAGACAACTGGGCCAAAGCAAACAAGATGAATTTTAACAAGGAGAAATGTAAGGTACTACACTTGGGCAAAAAAAAAATGAAAGGCACAAATACAGGATGGGAGACACCTGGCTTGAGAGCAGTACATGTGAAAAGTGTCCAGAAGAGGGCAACCAAAATGGTCAAAGGCCTGGAAACGATGCCTTATGAGGAACGGCTTAGGGAGCTGGGTATGTTTAGCCTGGAGAAGAGAAGGTTAAGGGGTGATATGATAGCCATGTTCAAATATATAAAAGGATGTCATATAGAGGAGCGTGAAATGTTGTTTTCTGCTGCTCCAGAGAAGCGGACACGGAGCAATGGATTCAAACTACAAGAAAGAAGATTCCACCCAAACAATAGGAAGAAATTCCTGACAGTAAGAGCTGTTCAGCAGTGGAATTTGCTACCAAGGAGTGTGGTGGAGTCTCCTTCTTTGGAGGTCTTTAAGCAGAGGCTTGACAGGCATATGTCAAGAATGCTTTGATGGTGTTTCCTGCTTGGCAGGGGGTTGGACTGGATGACCCTTGTGGTCTCTTCCAACTCTATGATTCTATGAACAAGTCTCAGCATTCTGCAATTCCCAGGATTTCTTTTGGGGGGGGGAGCATGGGAAGCATTGACAGGCCCCCTCTCCCTGTTGAACTTCTGACACTTGTTGAAGACAGCAGAAGTACTTTTATGGTTTCAACTGATTTTACACTTATTGCACACTGCTTAGAGGCTACAGTGTTAAGCGGTATATATTTAAATAAATAAATGCAATGTCCCAGAATCTCTGACCATTGACCATGCTGACCGGGGGGGGGGGGTTGAAGTCTGGAGGGGGCACAGATTTGCCCCATCCTTGCTTTGCAGCAACATTTGCCCCTGAGATGCAGACGTGGTTCACAATGATCGTCATGCGGGGGGGGGGGAATTAGCGCATTCACTTTAAACTCCCATTGCAAGCACCTTTAGGAATCTGAGATGACGTTTGGTGTCCTCCCTTTGGGACTTCGTGGCGCTTTGCTTAAAAAAGAAAAATGCCTTAAATTCAATTTAATTTGAGATCGGGGTTCTTTTAGAAAGCGATACATTTTAAAGTCTTGTTGTTTTCTTACACTAAAAAATCATTTTAAAATTTATTCTTTTAGCGATTTGCTCTAATTCACCGTGTTGAGGCTGTCCTTTGACACGCAGCGCAATTATTTTTGCATTTAGCGAACGGTTACAAGAGTGCAGAGCTCTGTTTTTAATTGAAAGGGGGGTTGCTTTCAATTCCTTCTCTGCTTCCCAGTTGCCTTTTGGCCTTTTGCATGCAAAAGCAAACCTTGATGGTCGTCCCACTCTGGCATTTTGCGGAGGAGGGTGCTTCTCTCTCCTCCCCCCCTCAAATGCACTGCATCTTTCTCCCCCTTTATTAATATATTGCTCTTGGAGGCAGATATCAGCATCAATATTAAACAGATTTCTTCTCCGTATGCCTCTCTCTGTCAGTGTGCGGGGCATATTTCATCTGTATTTACAATGCCTCAGTAGCTAATGGACTAATGGGACTTTCAGGGGTTACGTTTGCGATACATTTGCCCTCTTTCTCTGACCACAAGAAGCTATTAGCGTTTCCACATTTGCTTTTATCTAGATCTTCCTAAGAGAGGGCTGGGAATATTTCAGCCAGTCACTCCTAATACATCTGGCGCTGCCAAGAAAAGTGTTTTCATCCTGCCCTTTGGCTGAAAAAGATTCTTGGAGCCATTCCCAGTTCAGTAACAAGCCAGGCCATCTCTGCCCCTCAGGCATAAAGGCCCCTGACCATCAGGTCCAGTCGTGACCGACTCTGGGGTTGCGCGCTCATCTCGCATTATTGGCCGAGGGAGCCGGCGTATAGCTTCCAGGTCATGTGGCCAGCATGACAAAGCCGCTTCTGGCAAACCAGAGCAGCACACGGAAACGCCGTTTACCTTCCCGCTGTAGCGGTACCTATTTATCTACTTGCATTTTGATGTGCTTTCGAACTGCTAGGTTGGCAGGAGCTGGGACCGAGCAACGGGAGCTCACCCCGCCACAGGGATTCGAACCGCCGACCTTCTGATGAGCAAGCCCTAGGCTCTGTGGTTTAACCCACAGAGCCACCTGGGTCCCTAGGTTGGCAGGCATACAATCTAACAAAAAGGGGGAAATGAATGAGGAAGAAAGAGGGAAACAAGCAAACTTGGGTTCTTGGAGTGACTCACAGTCCAGTAAGAAACAAAACCATCACTGCCCCTCAAGCTCACAATCTTAGATGTCAAGGAAATAAACAACTATCTGACTTTTAGAAGGCATCTGAAGGCAGCCCTGTTTAGGGAAGTTTTTAATGTTTGATGTTTCACTGTGTTTTTAATATTCTGTTGGCAGCCACCCAGAGTGGCTGGGGAAACCCAGACAGATGGGCGGGGTATAAATATAATAATAATAATAATAATAATAATAATAATAATAATAATAATAATAAATTTATTATTTATACCCTGACCCTCCAGAGCAGGAGAAAACAAACTCGTAGATCAAGGTGCTTGCTCACCTGCCATGCTTGCTACAGGACCAAGAGCAAAAGTTTGGGAACGTCTAGCAGCGTTGTACTGCAGGACAGTCCTGTGAGGCTGGGGGGGAAAACAACCCTCGAAGTGGAAACTGTCTCCCGATTATCTCCATCATCATGTACTTCTCTAGAGGCCCAGATGATGGCTGTGACATAAGGAAAGTTGCATCCCTGCGGGAGGTGTGTGTGATGCAAGCTTTGGGGAGAGAAATGTCTCAAACAGTCTCACCCCGGTTGCTCTCCAACACAGGTGCTCCAGATTGTCCTTTGGCCAGCGGGACTTGCATTTGCCAAATTTAAATCTGGTGGAACAGCTGATCGGCGCCGACTTCTAGCCCAGCGATCCCACAGTAGCTAAAACAGGGGGTCGAAGACAGTGCCGACTGAGAACTCTGGAGGGCAGCCGATCCCCGTGAGGCTTGGTCCCCACTGAACACCAGTGCTTGGGTCTTCCTTTGCAGGGTGGGGATACTGGTCACCTGGTGTCATGGTGATGTCAGGTGATTGACAGGCGGATGCTGTGCTCACCCATCAAAGCAGCCTGCCAGCCACGCAGGACCTCAGGATCGGGTCAGCCACACCGAAAAGGGTCCTTGCTCCTGGTGTAGTGTTTAGAGCAGGCACCCCCAAACTGCAGCCCTCCAGATGTTTTGTCCTACAACTCCCATGATCCCTAGCTAACAGGACCAGTGGTCAGGGATGATGGGAATTGTAGTCCAAAACATCTGGAGGGCCGAAGTTTGGGGGTGCCTGGTTTAGAGCAAGGGCAGGGGACTTTAGGCCCTCCAGAAGTTACTGGACTCCTAATTAGCATCAGCCACAGCCAGCGTGGCCAATGGATAGGCTCGAGATCAGAGGTGCCAGAGATTAAACCTGGGACCTTCTGCATGCGAAGCAGGCGTCCTAACATCTGAGCTAAGGACCGTGCCTAGGCCAGAGAGATGCCTTTGTTCCTCCTGATAGTCCTTTCTCACACACTGAAACCCTGCAGAGCTGCTTTGAATTAGAAACGCTATTTATTTTATTTTATTACGTTTTATTTATATCCCGCCATCTGACTGCGTTGCCCCGGCGAATCTGGAGAGCTCCCAACCAAATTTTTAAAAACACAATAAAACATTAATAATGCCAAGGTTGCAGGTTTGATCCCTGTATGGGGGCAAGCTGCATATTCCTGCATCGCAGGGGGTTGGACTAGATGATCCCCAGGGTCCCTTCCAACTTTACAATTCTATGATTAACAATTAAGAACCAATCTCGCAAAGAAGTGTCGCCGCTTAAAGGACCGGTGCAAAGTATGATCCCCATTAAAGAAAAGGAAAGAAGTAGCTAGCCTCTGCTCGATTGCTGTCCTCATTCTCTGGCTTCCCCATGGCTGACCTCGCATGCACAAACTTGAAAGCCTCTTTTCTCCCCTCCTTCGCTTGCAGGACCAATAGGGACCCAGGTGGCGCTGTGGTTAAAACACTGAGCCTAGGGCTTGCTGATCAGAAGGTCGGCGGTTCGAATCCCTGTGACGGGGTGAGCTCCCATTGCTTGGTCCCAGCTCCTGCCAACCTAGCAGTTCGAAAGCACGTCAAAATGCAAGTAGATAAATAGGAACCGCTACAGCGGGAAGGTAAACGGCATTTCCATGTGCTGCTCTGGTTTGCCAGAAGCGGCTTTGGCATGCTGGCCACATGACCTGGAAGCTATACGCCGGCTCCCTCGGCCAATAATGCGAGATGAGCGCGCAACCCCAGAGTCGGTCACGGCTGGACCTAATGGTCAGGGGTCCCTTTACCTTTACCTTTTACCTCGCTTGCAAGAGCAAGGAGGCTCTTTCCATTACTCTGATGCTCCAGCAGATGACTTTGCCCCTCCTGAAAGTCTCAAAGTTGCACACTGCTGCATTACCTCTACTGAATCCCTGCACCAACCGCCCTCTAAAGTTGGGCATGAAGCAGGCTGTCTGTCTGAAAAGGCTACGTCAGAGCAAAAAGTTTCCAGCCTCAACCCCGTCCAGCAAGGAATACAAAAAGACTCCCAAGAGGCATGCGATCGTCTCTGCTCCCACCGGGAGAGCTAAGGGATTGGAAAGTTAGCATCGAGCAAACAAACAAAACAAAACAAAAATCGGGTTGCCGGGGGAAGGAACGGCAATGTCTGAAATAATGAGGTCCTCATGGGTCCTCTTCGCCTCTTTGAATGGAGTCTCCTAGGGCCAAGAGCCCGGAGCAGATTGGGAGGCAATTTGCGCAGCTGAAGTCAATGGAAGGAAGTCAAACAGGGGGAGAAGGCAGGCAGTGACTGGCAGCCGGCGCAGAAAGCAAATAATAATAATCCTATATTATTATTATTATTATTATTATTATTATTATTATTATTTATACCCCGCCCATCTGGCTGGGTTCCCCCAGCCACTCTGGGCGGCTTCCAACAAAACATTAAAATACAGAAATCCATCAAACATTAAAAGCTTCCCTAAACAGGGCTGCCTTAAGATGCCTTCTAAAGGTCTGGTAATTGGGGTTTCTCTTTGACCTCTGGTGGGAGGGCGTTCCACAGGGTGGGTGCCACTACTGAGAAGGCCCTCTGCCTGGTTCCCTGTAACTTGGCTTCTCGTAGCGATGGAACCGCCAGAAGGCCCTCGGCGCTGGACACAAAATAATTCAAGACAGTAACAATGCATTGGGCATTTATTCAAAAGCCAGTTAAAGTTATTTAGGTTTACTATGCAAAACTGATGAACTTGATTTGGCAATAGCAGGTTTTCAAAGTCTGCTACTCATTTGCACGTCCCAAGACTCTTAATCTCTGTATTAGAGATTGTTGAAGACCCACATTGGGGATAAGATTCCTACATGGCAGGGGGTTGGACGAGATGACCCTTGTTGTCCCTGCCAACCCTACAATTCTATGATCTGACGAACACATCAGAATCACAATTTGCTAAGTGTGGACAAGCAGAAATCCAGCGTTTGTCCACTAGAGGGCAGCAGCTGCCACAAGCATCTTTTCCAATGGGGGTGAAGATTACAAACAGGAACCGGCTTTTAAATTATATTTTTGTTCGGGCGCCTTGGGCACTTCAATTTCTGGTGCCGGAGGTTGGAATACAGTCGTTGCAACTTCTAGTCCTTGGCAAGCTTTTGTCCCTGTGTGAATCCGTCTGTTTCCTCTGAAAGCCCTTGCAAAGTTCAAAGGATGAGGCTCTAAAATTAAACAGTGAAACGGAGAATAATCCTTCCAGCCTCCTGCTCTCACAGTTGCCAATGAGATGCCCCTGTGGGAATCGCACAATCAGGACCTGAGCACAACAGTGCTCTCCCCTCTGGCGAGAACTGGTAGGAAATCTCAATCTCAGGGCTGTGGGTTCGAGCCCCAGGTTGGGCACAATATTCCTGCCTAGGGGGTGCCTTCCAACCCTAGAATTCTATGATTCCCAGCAAGCAGTAACGCTTTCAGGAGGGGGTACGTCCCTTCCTCTTCCCCCTCTCTCACATACACCCCAGCAAGCAAACAATTCATACACAGTCCTGTGGGATTTGGGGGTTATCCCTGAATATTCCTTAGCCAATAAGAAGGAGAAGAATTCATTGTTTATACCTCGCCCATCTGGCTGGGTTTCCCCAGCCACTCTGGGCAGCTCCCAACAGAATTAAAAACTTCCCTGAACAGGGCCTGCCTTCAGGTGCCCTCTAAAGGTTATATAGTTATTCATTACCATGACATCTGATGGGAGGGCGTTCCACAGGGCGGGCACCACCACCGAGAAGGCCCTCTGCCTGGTTCCTTGTAACCTCACTTCTCGCAATGAGGGAACCACCAGAAGGCCCTCGGAGCTGGACCTCAATGTGGGGCTGGGCGATGGGGGTGGAGATGCTCCTTTGGGTATATGGGACTGAGGTTGTTTCGGACTTTAAAGGTCAGCACCAACACTTTGAAGTGTGCTCAGAAATGTACTCAGAGCCAGTGAAGATCCTTTATATGGTCCTGTTATATGGTCCTGGCGGCCGCTCCTAGTCACCAGTCTAGCTGCCGCATTTTGGATTAGTTGTGCTTTCCGAGTCCCCGTTAAAGGTAGCCCCACGTAGAGCGCATTGCAGTAGTGCAAGTGGGAGACAACCAGGGCATGTTCCACTCTGGCGAGACAGTCTGCAGGCAGACACACAAACACACCCAGAGAATCATAGAATTGTAGAGTTGCAAGGGACCCTGACGATCATCTAGTCCAGATGTATCAAGCTGTCCTATATGGGGATTGAACCTGCAACCACCGAGAAGGCCCTCTGCCTGGTTCCCTGCAACTTGGCTTCTCGCAATGAGGGAACCACCAGAAGGCCCTCGGTGCTGGACCTCAGTGTCCGGGCAGAACGATGAGGGCGGAGACTCTCCTTCAGGTATCCTGGACCAAGGCCATTTAGGGCTTTAAAGGTCAGCACCAGCACTTTGAATTATGCTTGGAAACGTACCTTTTCTGCAGCAGTGTGAAAGGGTGCGGCGTCTGAGCAGTGCATAATGAGGAAGAGATTGCAGTGCGCGTGTTTGTGTGCTGATGTGTATCTGCGTAGCCCCCACCCGTTCGGCACATGGCTCATGCAGGGGCAGCCGTGGGCAGCCGGCCAACAAACAGCCAACAGGCAAACGGCATAATCTAGTTGATGGGATTCAGGGCGGATACAGCAGAGGAAGGGCAAAGCAGAAAGCCCGGCATTGCAGGAAGGGCAGGGCAGCCATAACTCTTTCATCGAAACCACGGGGGATTCTGAGACCCATAGCAGTCAGGAAGGAATGGCTTAAGCTTTTGCATCAATGTGGTCTCCTCCATTGGAACGGTCTTTGCCAGCCTAGGCTTTTCCGGGTGTTTTGGACAACAACTTCCATCGGATCCAGCCAGCTCGCTGCTGATGGAAGTTATGGTCCAAAATATCTGGATGGCACCACTTTGGCGAAGGTTGCATTAAAAAAAACAATCCCCGAACTGTCCTTAAAATCTGTTGGTTTTATCTGTATTTCATCCGCTCTGGTGAAAATAGGGACATCCTATTCCATCCCTGCCAAGATTTCTCCAGTGAAGGAAAAGCGGGACATTCTGGGATCAAACCAGAAACTGGGGTTGCTTTTGTAATTCTGGGACTGTCCCTGGAAAATTGGGGCACTTGGAGGGTCTGCAGGCCCGGCTCTACATGCAGGCTGGGTGGCGCAGGGAACCATGGCGCCGGCCCGCCAGGAGGGCGCCACGAGCTGCGCCCACCCGCTGGCTGACCGGTCCGCCGCGCAGCTGCGCCTGCCCGCCCGTCGCGCAGCAGCGCCTGCCCGCCCACCCGCCGCGCAGCCGTGCCTGTTGCACCCGCGCGGCGCGCGGCACCCACCGCGCTGGGAAACGGGGTGGGAGGGCGCCGGAATGGGGCGGGAGGGCGCCGGAGGATCCGGCACACCACGGCGCCGGGAGCGCTTAAGACGGCGCTGAGGGTCTGGTTTTTCAATAATTTCATTGGGTCTCAGGATGCTGGACAGCATGGTCCTTTGGTCTGATCGAACAGCATTCTTCTTATGTTCAAATTCCCAAATTCTGTTGCATCTCATCTGAAGGCGTCTGGGCCCAATCATAAAACCATCAAAAGTAAATAGGATAGGATTGCAGGGAAGCTAAAAAGAAGGCAGAAGTCCTTCAGACACTGTCTTTCCTCCCCTGGCATTGTTCCGGGTTTGGAGAACCATCAAAACATTTCCAAACTTTCCTTCCCAATCATGAGGACTAGAGACTTGTGTTTTTAAAACAAGAAGTGGTGAAGAGAAGTCTTTCAGATCCTGTCTTTTCTCCCTTGGCATTGTTCTGGCTTCGGAGAACCTTCAAAACATTTCCAAACTTTCCTTCCCAATCATGAGGACCAGAGACTTGTGTTTTCAAAACAAGAAGTGGTGGGGATTTGCAAGAAGCCAGGTTTTGCCAGCCACACAGGTCGGCTTTGCAAGAAGTGAAGTGCACATTGACAATGCTCCTAAAGTAAACACAAGCAACAACCACTTTTCCAAGGTCCGCCTTTACCTTTTGCCACAGGGCTTCTCTCGATGCCAGGGAGGAGCAAGCCGCCACAAACCAGCAGTTCCCCACCTGGCCCTGGTGCAAGTCGTGAGAGCTGATTCCATCCACAAAGAGGTGGGGGTCGTCGCAAATGTCCTGCACAGAGAGAGGAGGGAAAAAACACAAGATGAAGAAGACACCATTACTGGCCCCAACAACATCCAACATACCATCTCAGGACTGTTTAATTGCTCATCGTCTAACATTGTGTATACCATCAAATGCCAACAGTGCCCTTCAGCTCTCTATATTGGACAAACAGGCCAAACCCTACGCCAAAGGATAAATGGACATAAATCTGACATTAGGAACCACAAGACAGAGAAACCAGTAGGAGAACACTTCAATCTCCCAGGACATTCTATACAAGATCTCAAAGCAGCTGTCTTACTACAGAAAAATTTCAGAAACAGACAAGAAAGAGAAATTGCTGAATTGGGACTCATTACCAAGCTTAAAACCACGGAGCCACCTGGGATGAACAGAGACATCGGATTCTTATCTCATTATGCATGATCTAGCTTTCTTTTGTGCCTCAGCCCTTGCTCCCCCCCCCCGCAGGACCAATTGCAGTCATCAGCAGTCGTTAACAGCCATCAACAGGTTCACCACTCCTATCAGCCCATCACCCATTCCCACCCACCCCCACCCTCTGAATATACATAAGGGTCTGGTTGATTCTGTTTCAGTGTATCTGACGAAGTGTGCATGCACACGAAAGCTCATACCAAAATAAAAACTTAGTTGGTCTTTAAGGTGCTACTGAAGGAATTTTTTTTATTTTGTTAAGATGAAGAAGAGTCACTGCCGTCCAGTGTCAACAAAACTGAGCTGGGCGGGCCAGAGGACCAGTTTCTCCCCTAAATATTTGGAAGACTCTGCAACATCCTGGGCCAGAAATCAGATTCCTGCGCAATAAAAAAAAAAAGCATCATCTCGGCACAGAGCAGGGAACATCTGCTTAGGAAAATGCCGAGCAGGGAACCCAAGTCGCTGTTTGACCTCTCCTCCTCTGCTTTCCGGAATGTTTTGACAAAGAACATAAGTGAGCAGAGACCCAACATCAAGGGACCTAGATCAGGCTCATTTGCAGCATGTTGTATACATATGACTCTATTTCATCTGATCCACCCACTGTAATTATTAAGTTTGCAGATGATACTACCATAATGAGTCTAATTGCAGGTGGAGATGAATCAGCGTACAGAGGGGAAGTTCAAAAAGTATAAACATGGTGCTTAGAGAATAACTTGCACCTAAATATTAGTAAGGGACCCAGGTGGCGCTGTGGTTAAACCACTGAGCCTAGGGCATGCTGATCAGAAGGTCAGTGGTTCGAATCCCTGTGACAGGGTGAGCTTCCATTGCTTGGTCCCAGCTCCTGCCAACATAGCAGTTCGAAAGCACGTCAAAATGCAAGTAGATAAATAGGAACCGCTACAGCGGGAAGGTAAACGGTGTTTCCATGTGCTGCTCTGGTTTGCCAGAAGCGGCTTTGTCATGCTGGCCACATGACCTGGAAGCTATACGCCAGCTCCCTCGGCCAATAAGGCGAGATGAGCGCGCAACCCCAGAGTCGGTCACGACTGGACCTAATGGTCAGGGGTCCCTTTACCTTTAAATATTAGTAAGACAAAGGAGATGGTGTTGGACGTTTGGAGGAAGAGAGGGGAACTAGCCCCATTGTATATCTGGGGGTGTTGTGTGGAGAGAGTCTCTTTCTTTAAATTCCTGGGGGTTTGCCTTAGTGAAGACCTCACTTGGAAAAAACAATATAACTCAGGTGGTTAGGAAGGCCCAACAGAGACTCCATATTCTCAGGATCTTGCGAAAGAACAATGTTAAATAACAATTGATGATCTCCTTCTACCGGTCCACAATAGAAAGTGTCCTCTCGTATTGTATCACAGTGCGGTACGTTGGCTTGACAGCCACGGACAGAAAGTCTTTACAGAGGGTGGTGAACACGGCACATGATATCATGGGCTGTCCCCTGAGCCCGCTAGATGACATCGCAAGGGATCGTTGGCAAACTGAGGCTGGCAGTGGCCCTCCTATCCAATGCCATACAAATAAACCCCTGGGATGAATTAATTCCCAATCTAGGCCATAGTGTCTGTGGCTCTGAATGACAGAGAAGTCACTTTCCAGTACCTAACAGCAGACGCTGCAATCCAAACCACGCACCACGAATGATGAAGAAGCAAAAGTTGCCCTCTCCAAGATATTCCCTTCTAGCATAAAAACAACAACAGGAAAAACCACCACCCCCAAGTCCAATTCAATCAGACTCTTGCTGGCTTGTGTCAAAGTCTCAGGTCGCAGAACAAGACAAACAGACAAACACACAGATTGCATATTAAGTTTGGCATGCTCAGAAAGAAGGGTCTGTTTTCCATTAAGCAGGCATTACGAGATGCAGGCTCTTCCAAGCACCGCTGCCAAGCTGGATCTCCTCCTTGGAGCCACACAAGTCAGGCTACTTGGAAGAGAAATATTACGATCCGACAGCAGCAGGGTTGTGCAGCTTTTTTGCGCTGATAGTCACTCCTACCCGACCCCCGCCACCGGCAAGGAGGGACCATATAGGCTGCCTGAATTTACTTAAGGATGTAAACCGAGCTGGCTGGATCAGGCCCAATGGCCCACCTCGTTCAGCACCCTGTTCCAAAGAGATCGCCTGTGGGAAACCAGCAAGCAGGATTCATAGAATTGTAGCATTGGAAGGGACCCCCCGAGGGTCATCTAGTCCAACCCCCTGCAATGCAGGAATCCCAACGAAAGCATCCATGACAGATGGCCATCCAACCTCTGCTTAAAAACCTCCAGAGAAGGAGAGTCCGTTCCACTGTCAAATGGTTCTTAGTGTCAGAAAGTTCTTCCTGGTGTTTAGTCAGAATCTTCTTTCTTGTAACTCGAAGCCACGGGTTCGAGTCCTACCCTCCAGAGCAGGAGGAAAGAAGCTTGCTCCATCCCCCATGTGACATCCCTTTAGATATTGAAAGATGGCCATCCTAGCTCCTCTCAGTCTCCTCTTTTCCAGGCTAAACATACCCAGTGAGAGCCAGTGTGGTGTAGTGGTTAAGAGCCGTAGACTCGTAATCTGGTGAACCGGGTTCGCGTCTCCGCTGCTCCACATGCAGCTGCTGGGTGACCTTGGGCTAGTCACACTTCACAGTGTTTGTTGTAGGGGATGAAGGGAAAGGAGAATGTTAGCCGCTTTGAGACTCCTTCGGGTAGTGATAAAGTGGGATATCAAATCCAAACTCTTCTTCTTCTTCTTCAGCTCCTTCCTTCAACCGTTCCTCATCAGGCTTGGTTTCCAGACCTTTAATCATCTTGGTTGCCCTCCTCTGCACACATTCCAGCTTGTCAACATCCTTCTTAAATTGTGGCACCCAAAATATAAATAAATAAATCGTGGCACCCAGAACTAGACACAGTATTCCAGGTGTGGTCTGACCAAGGCAGAATAGAGTGGGACTCTCATAGAATCATAGAGTTGGAAGAGGCCACAACGGCCAAGGAGTGTGGTGGAGTCTCCTTCTTTGGAGGTCTTTAAGCGGAGGCTTGACAGGCATATGTCAAGAATGCTTTGATGGTGTTTCCTGCTTGGCAGGGGGTTGGACTGGATGGCCCTTGTGGTCTCTTCCAACTCTATGATTCTACAGTGTCCTCGTTTCTGCACACCTGCCTGCAAACATGAATATACCTGTCTTATTTTTAAAGTAGGCTTCCGGAACCTGCTGTTAACTCTGCTCTGCTAACAGGGTTGCACACCTTGGCGGGTGTGAAATGCAGGAACTCATTTCGCTCCGGGCCTCTGATCCTCTTCTTTGCTTTCATCCATGCATGAAACCACTCAAATTAACACCCTTCGCTTGGCTGAGCCGTGCGGCTTTGCTGATAACGCTGCTCTGCTTTCGTGGCTGTGCAACGTCTCACCTTGGCTTCTCTCTCGCAGGCAAGGCATGCACCGCTGAACGGCAAAAGCATGTTCGGCACACCCTCAATTAGCAGCAATGTGCCCTCCTCCCCACATCGAGGTCCACGAACGACCTTCACACTCAGGACACCGAGCTCGCCTTGCCAGCAAATGCAACTGCAGCCGTTTGGTCTGAGCTGTCGATAAGGCCCAGATTTACATCACAGAATTGTAGAATCGTCAAGCTGGAAGGGAGCCAAGAGGTCATCTAGCCCAACCCCCGGCAATGCAGGAATCACAGGCTCAGTCCACTAAATTTTTCCCTTTGAAAAACAGCCTGGGGTTCCCCCAAACAAGTCATTTTGTAATGATGGTGTTACAACCTTGGTGGATCACGGGGTGGCTGTAGACGTAGCGTATCTTGTTTTCAGTAAGGCTTTTGACAAAGCCCCCCGTGATATTCTTGTGAACAAGCTGGCAAAATGTGGGTTGATTTGTAGCTGGTTGACCGAACGAACCCAAAGAATACTCATTGATGGTTCCTCATCATCCTGTCTTATGGGCAGTGCTGCGTGTGGGAATGTTCAGGAATGTGGATGAGGAAATATTATTAAATATATCCTCTCCCAGCTTGTGTTAACAAGCTCCAAACTTAGCAGAGTAACATTCCCTTTCAATGCACAACATTGAACGGTCATACGGGTTTGCTTAAACCTCTACAATAAAGTATATTTCCTGGATTTTCCCCTTTATCCCACTAAAAAGAAAAGGCACAACACAGTGCTCTTTTAAAAGTATAAAAAGAGTTTACTTACAAGCTTCTTGAGATACAGCACAACTCAAGAGGTAAACTAGCTTAGATAAAAGTAGTATATACATGTGAAGTACACTTATATGAAGTGAGACTCCATTTCCTCTCTCTCTTGGCTGGAAGCCTAGAGAGTGTCTCCTCACTAAGATGTTGCTTGCTTGAAGTGTGTGGTCCAAGAGAGGGAAATGGCTACTGGCCAGTGAATTTATCTGCCACTTTTTCCATCTCATTTGCATGTGTGGAGGAACAGGAAACTGACCTTGTCAGGTGTTCCTCCATGTGGACACTCTAGGAACTGTTGTGAGTTGACTGCACCTGTTTACATCCCACACTGCGTAGCGTATTTTTCCGTGTATAAGACTGGGTTTCCCCCCTTTAAAATCATGCTAAAAAGTGGGGGTCGTCTTATATATGCATAGGGCGGACGTTTGATTGGTTGCTGCCACGGCTGTCAGCAGCTATTGTGCGTTTTATTGGTTGCTGCGACAATGGGTGGTGTTGATTGGCCGAGGCTGCGGCAATTGGGCGGGCGATTGGCGAGGGGACAGACGAGAGGCGGATTTAGCGACACGTGCGGGTAAGCGATTTTCGGCATTCCCGTTTAACAAAAGCTGAACAACCCTCGGTAACCCCCCCCCCCAAAAAAAGCTCAACAACTCTGGGCAATCCTCCCCCGAAAAAGCTCAACAACTTTTTGCCATCTCCCCCCATTTTCTGAAATTTCAGTCCCCCAAAGTAGGGGGCATTTTATACATGGGGGCGTCTTATACATGGGAAAGTACGGTATATCCTGCTCTAAAACAACACCCGAAAAGAATTTGGCACACAGGCTCTCTGAGCTCTCGTGCCAGGAAAAGCTGAAATAGATCAGCCTCTTTAATAAAACCATGCAAACTGAACAAGTTTGCAGAACTAATGCTATAACTTTTTTCCCGGGTGCCATGGTTTCCTGCCTCTAGCTTTTGGTGGGGTGGGGGTGGGGAAGGACACTGGAAATCTGCAGATAGATCTCCCGTTCTCTGCAAAACTTCTTTTCGAAGGAGCTGAGGGACCAGATGGGGCTGGAATCGAGAGCCTGTTTTGGCTGTAGCACCGACCCTGTGGAATATCCTCTCCAAAGAGAGACATTCTGGAAGCTCCACCTACTGGATATATCAAGCATCTCATAAAAAACCTCAGCTGTTTTACCCAGGCCTTGGAGGGGATTATTCTGTCCAGTGTAGCTGATTTGGTGCTTTAAAACAGCACTTTTGATGACTTTTTCTGTTTCGTAAGCTGCATTTTATTGTATTGCATTTTGAATTCGATGCACCACAGAGTTTGGGAATCGCTGCTCTAGTGGGTGTGCAATAATGCAGTTCAGTTACAGGATAAAATCTAAACTGTAATTTACGGGCAGTCCCTACATGGCCTTGGAATGAACCAGTTATCTCCTTGGAACATCAAGTACACGGTCTGTCCCTGCATCTTTGCCTATGTAAAATGAGCAGCTCTTTCCCTGAAGGAAAACCTCTCCCAAAATTCTGCAGGTTTCTCCACCACCACACTATGACTCCTCTCTCCCCCCCTTACACACACACCTATTAATTATTATTAATTATTATTATTATTATTATTGATAGATAGATAGATATCTTTATTGTCATTGTCCCCTTGCGGGAACAACGAAATTACTCGGTTGCTACATCCACTCAGATAAAGCATTCCGCATAATCCAAAATTACAAAACCTAGTTAAAAACAGTAAATATAATACAAATAACAAGTAAAATAAGATGACTTCAAAGTCCAGGCTTTCCATTTAAGGCCAAAATCGCTCTAGAGAAGAAACTGTTCTTGAGACGGCTCGTTCTTGCCTGCATTGTTCTACAGTAATACCTCGGGTTACGAACGCGATCCGTTCCGGATCGCAGTTCGTAACCCGAATAGTTCGTAACCCGGACGCGATGCGCAGCGCCATTTTGCGCATGCGCGGCGAAAACACTTCCGGGTTTGCGCAGTTCGTAACCCGAACTGTTCGCAAACCGAGGTGTTCGTAACCCGAGGTACGACTGTATATCTCCGTCCCGATGGCAGGAGCTGAAAGAAATGGTGACCAGGGTGCGTTGGATCTCTTGAGATGTCTAGTGCTTTTCTATGGCACCTGGTGGTATAGATTTGTTCTAAGGTGGAGAGTGAGCAGCCAATAATGCTCTCTGCTGTTTTAATAATTCTACACAGCCCTGCTCTGTCCTGAGAAGTACAGCTTCCGTACCACACACATAAACCGTACGTGAGCACGCTCTGTATGGCACAGTGATAGAAGGCAAGCAGCAGCTTTTGTGGAAGATGGTTCTTCCTTAAAATTCTCAAAAAGTACAGTCTCTGCTGCGCCTTCTTCACAAGCCCCCTTGTATTAACACTCCAGGACAGATCCTCCTGTAACTCAATGCCTAGAAATCTAAACGTTGTTACCCTCTCCCAGGGCTTCCCAACAAAATTTTCTCGAGGACCCCTCATCGAGCCGCTATTGTGACAAGGACCCCCATTAATTCCTAATCCTAAATTAAAAAGTGAGAGCCAAATTAAGAGTCTTTTTATATTTTATATTTATACGTTTTTTACAGTTACAACAGAGTACTCCATCAGTATACAGTTAGTTTTAATTTTCTCCTAATTTATTTTTGAAAAAATCTAATGACTTACTTTTGTACTCTGGGAGCTTTGTTTCAAGATGGCGCCGGAGTTTCGCTGGTTTCATACATTCATTCGAAAGGCTTTCATAGCAAATTACACATTGAGGTTTAGGCTGTTCCTCAGGTCCAGTGACCGTAAAACCGATTTCCAAGTAATCAGAGTTATATTTTCTAATTTTTCCAGTAAGCTTAACACTGATTCAAGGGACGCCGACGATTTAGGTTCAATGGACACTGACAAGATCAGTTCGAGAGTCACTGACTTACTTGCTTGAACATCAAATGCATTATCTTCCTCTTCATCTGTAGGCCTTTGTCATTTTAACGAACCACTTTTTAACCAACGGTCCATTTTTAACTACGCGAACTGTAGCTTCCGCGAAAAACAACGCTTTGTTTACAAACACTACTGTCTTGCAAAAAGGCAGCGCGCGCCAGGGAGGAGGGAGGGGAATGGAGAAGACAGGATACCTGCGCAGTAGCGCACAAATGAAGCCGACGCACGCAAAGCATCTTGGGGAGGTGAGCGTTAGTAGAATGTGCGCGCTGCCTCTTTGCAAAACAGTAGTGTTTGTAAAGCGCCACCTAACGGCACACAGCAGAACTACTGCCTCTATCTAATTCTAGTTTTGCGCTAGACTCTGCTCATGCAGGAAGCGGCCAAAACAAAAAATCTGTTATCATACAAAATATATTTAATCTATTTTTTATTCTAATAGCATCTTGCGGAAGCCTCTGGCATAGCTCAGGGACCCCTGGGGGTCCGCGGACCACCTGTTGGGAACCACTGCCCTCTCCACACAAATGCCGTCAATCAAAAGTGGCTGGACCTCGTTCTTCTGTCTCCTAAAGTCCACCACAAGCTCCTTTGTTTTCTTTGTATTTATGAGCAAGTTATTAACTCTGCACCACTCTGTCAGCCGCTCTACCTCATCTCTATAGTCCGTTTCACCCTCCTTATCGGAGATGAGCCCGATCACGGTTGTGTCACCTGCAAATTTGACAACCCTATTTCTAGGGTGGGCAGCGACACAATCATAGGTATAAAGAGTATAAAGGAGCGGACTAAGCAGACATATTATTATTATTATTATTATTATTATTATTATTATTATTATTATTATTATCTGCCTTTTTCCCTAACAGGGAAAGATAAAAACAAAAACAGGTAAAAAAAAACCCACAATAATTTAAAAGCAAGTAATTAAAACACGGGACCCAGGTGGCACTGTGGGTTAAACCACTGAGCCTCTTGGGCTTGCTGATCAGAAGGTCAGTGGTTCGAATCCCTGTGACGGGGTGAGCTCCTGTTGCTCGGTCCCAGCTCCTGCCAACCTAGCAGTTCGAAAGCACGTCAAAGTGCAAGTAGATAAATAGGGACCGCTCCAGCGGGAAGGTAAACGGTGTTTCCATGTGCTGCTCTGGTTCGCCAGAAGCGGCTTTGTCATGCTGGCCACATGGCCTGGCAGCTGTACGCTGGCTCCCTCGGCCAATAACGCGAGATGAGCGCCGCAACCCCAGAGTCGGTCACGACTGGACCTAATGGTCAGGGGTCCCTTTACCTTTTTAATTAAAACACACACATATACACACACACACCTTACAAATAGTCACAATGAAAACAGCACGGCACCCATCACCAGCCGTCATTAAAAGCAGTTCATTTGCAAATGTATCAAAAAAAACACAGGGCATCCCATTTTCCCACGTGAGATCGTGACAGCCATTTTGGGTCTTGCAATCCCACCCCGAAGAAAAGCCTTTTTTCCAGGGCGAGATTATGGAGCGGGTCACATGACTCGCCTGGAAGCACGTCCTGGAAAGCGCGTGTCCCAGTTTTTGGTGTGAAAATGTTGGAAGGCGCGCAAGACGGTCTTCACCCGCTAGCAGAGGGACAACAAGGAGGGGAACTGTCTGGCTTCTCCAGGGAGGAAGTTCCAAAGTTACCTGGGAGGAGCCACCACCGAGAAGGCCCTGCCTTGCGTCCCTAACTAGCATGCCTTTGAGGGTGGTGGGGCAACGAGAAGGGCCTCCCCTAGAGATCTCAAAGGCTGGGCCGGTTCATATGAGTTAATACGGTCTCTCCCCTACCTATGGAACTACACTTGCCTTGATAAGGTAGAAGGGTGGCCCAAACTGTTAACCTTTTTAAAGTTAATCTTCCTGGGACAATGTGAGGTCTCCCAACGAAAAAGACGTGAACTGCTTTTAGCAGTTCCTAGAAACTGCCCCTCCTTCCCCTAGTGGTGGAAAATTTGCAAGATGACAAATGCGTTTGGCTTTTCCCTGCAGGGCAAAAGAAGACTTTGGTTCTTCGATTTGTATCAGCTGAGGTTCCAAGAACTGTGTTGGCTCCACGTTCTCAGGTATGTTGAAAATCCTGTTAGACCTGCAGCTGAAGGAGTGGGCAGAATCAACTGGCCCTTGTGGGAGCTCCGTGCCCACCAGGTCATCCGTATCAGTTTCTGGCCATCTTCGGGTTTAGTTTGTTTTCGCAACGTTCTCCCTTCGTTATTTCAACACCAGTATTGGCAACACTGAGCCGCTTTATGCAAGGTCAAAGGATTTGTCGCCTAGACCAGTCTAGTCCATCCAAAGGGCAAAAGGAGGTCTTCCTCACCCTTGCCAGCTCATTTTCTCCTGCCCTGGAGGGCAGGACTCGAACCCATGGCTTCAAGTTACAAGAAATGAGATTCTCCCTAAACATCAGGAAGAACTTTCCGACAGCAAGAGTTGTTTGACCGTGGAACAGACGCCCACAAGAGGTTGTGGACCTTCCTCCCTTGGAGGTATTTAAGCAGAGGCCTTCTGCAATGGATGCTTTAGCTGAGTTTCCTGCATTGCAGGGGGTTGGACTAGATGACCCTTGGGGTCCCTTCCAACTCTACAATCCTATGAATTCACCGATCATCTTCCTTCAGAACCACAATGGTGTGTGCCCAAAACCTGACACCTCATCAAATTTCAGGTGTGCTGCAGCTGAGCATCAGGAGAATCTGGGACTATCATGCAGTCCTGCCAGACTGTTCTTGGGCTTGGTGGAGAGGAGCCAGTAATTCAATCATCTGCCTTCAGCTCAGCTAACCTTATTTCAGAAGGGAGAAAGCTCAAAACGAGCTCTGGCCTAAGACGCAAAGAAAAAAATCAAATGCACTTTCTTTTTTTTAAAAGACCCCATTGATCAGCAGACATACTAAACATTAAAGGCATTGCTACGGAATTTAAGTGGCTCATCCTTCTGCAAAACCTTTTTGCAAGAAAACACCCCTCCAAGTGATGTCCTGACCACCGCTCAGTGCTAGCACAGCTCCAGCTTTGCATGGAGAAAGTCCCAGATTCGAATCCTGCAGCACCAGTTAAAAAGGATCAGGAGATCCACTGCCAAACAGAATAGACAACGCTGAGTTAGAGGGACTAATCCTGACAGCTCAAGAATGGAAGATGGCAGAATCGCCAAGGATGTGCTGTAAGGCAGGCATCCCCAAACTTTGGCCCTCCAGATGTTTGGACTACAATTCCCATCATCCCTGACCACTGGTCCTGTTAGCTAGGGATCATGGGAGCTGTAGGCCAAAACATCTGGAGGGCCGCAGTTTGGGGGTGCCTGCTGTAAGGGGAGCTGGCTTCAGACACCAGGCCTATTGGGTAGACCAGAGGTTTTCAAGCTTTTTGAGCCCATGGCTCCCTTGACCAACTATATTCTTTCTGCGGCACCCCTGTGGGGCTCAGGAGCCCAGTTATGCCACCCCTTGCCTGGAGAGCTGGCAGCCCTTCGCCCTTTTTCCGAACACCCTCCCTTGTGGAGTGTTCCCTCTGTGGAGGGCTGCTGCAACCAACAGGTGTTTGGGAGCCAGGGGCATGAGAGGGCATCAGAGGAGGGAGGGAAGGAACGAGGGACAGAGGCCAGAGTTGCCTGCAGCACCCCTGACCACCATCCAAGGCACCCCTTGTTTGAAAACCACTGGGCTAGACCAACTCTGCGTTAAAAAGATGCCCTCAAATGTGACACGAAGGCTGGCAACATCAACACTGCCATGTGAAAATGACTTTCAGGTGACCATAGCAGTGACCAGAGGAGGAAGGGCCACTGGGAGGAGAGCAGAGAGAAGAATGCCCTGGTGCATCTGCAGCAACACAACCAGACGCCTTCATCTGCCCCAGCTGCAACAAAACATGTCCCTCCTGTATCGGTCTCTACAGCCACAGCAGGCGCTGCGACTCTCCAACGGTTTGAGTTCGCCCGCAAAGGCGCACTCCATCGTCACCCGAGGCAGACGGGTGCCAGCCAACTAGTGACGATATAAAGGAGACGAAAGCAGCCGAAACAGACAGACAGACACACACACACACACCCCAAGATGGCCAGAAATAAGGGTGATCTGGTGGGAATGTGGCACGTCGCTCCCACAAGGGCCAGTTGATTCCGCCCACTCCTCCTGCTGCAGGTCTAATGGGATTTCCAACATACAGTGGTACCTCTACTTACGAATTTAATGCGTTCCGAACGCACATTCGTAAGTCGAAAAAAAATGTAAGTCGAATCCCATAGGAATGCATTGGGAGAAAAAATTCGTAAGTCTATCTAACCCTATCTAAAACTTTGTAAGTAGAAAAAATCCTATCTAAACCGCATCCAAGATGGCGGACGGAGCTCCGTTCGTAAGTAGAGTTATCATACCTGCCAAGTTGCTGTCAGAGAAATAAGGGACCGGGCCAGAAATAGCAGACCGGAAGTAGCCCTGCCGCTCGGAGCATGCTCAGAAGTGACTTTTGATGCTGCTTTGCCTAGTTCCAAAATGGCCGTCGCGCCTGAAGTCGCACTGCAGCCATTTTGGAACTGGGCAGAGCAGCATCAAAAGTCGCTTCTGAGCATGCTCCACCCAGTTCCAAAATGGCCACCGCGCCAGAATAAACCAGGGGAAAACAAAAAAAATCCGTTTTTTCAGCTAGGAACAGCTGGAAAAACGGGGATTTCCCGGGGAAAACGGGTGACTTGGCAGCTATGAGAGTTATTCGTAAGTAGAGGTACCACTGTACCTGAGAACGTGGAGCCTACACAATTCTCAGAACCTCGGCTGACCCAAAACAACACAACGCTTGCTTTTGCCCTGCGGGGAAGAGCAAAGGACATTTGTCACCGTGCAAGTTTTTCAAAACAATTTTCAAAGCGATTTCCTAGGAACGACTAAAAGCAGTTCACGTCCTTTCGTTGGGAGACCTTGCGCTGCACAACTGACCCTGGAAGATTAATTAAAGAGGTTAAGAGAGAAAGGCGATTGCAACTGTTATCAACGCCAGTGCATTTGTGGTGGAGCGGGAAATATGCTACTTTAACGATATGTTCAGAACTATCGCTGGAACCAGCTTTCCTTTATCAAAGTTCTGGTACAAGCTCGAGAAATTCAGCGATCCCTAGAAGATACTGCACACAGAGGGCCTCTGCGAATGGTCTTTTTGCAGCAAAACCTCGTGATTCTGCTGATCTTTGCCCCCCCCCCTTTTGCATTTTAAGAACAGTCAGCGGTGCCTAATCTTCTCCAAAGGCCCATACCTGCCAAGTTGCTGTCGGAGAAATAAGGGACCGGGCGGAAGTAGCAGGCCGGAAGTGGCGCTGCCGCCATTTTGGTACTGAGCGGAGCATGCTCAGAAGTGACTTTTGATGCTGCTTTGCCCAGTTCCAAAATGGCCGCCGTACCAGAATAAACCGGGGGAAAACAAAAAAATCTGCTTTTTCAGCTAGGAACAGCTGGAAAAACTGGGAATTCCCGGGGAATACGGGAGACTTGGCAGCTATGCAAAGGCCTGTTCTCACAACGGCCAGCCAGCTAGCCAGACAGGATCATGTTTCTCAATACCAGTCACTGGGGAACCGTAGCAGGAGTGCGCTGCCTTCCGAGTCTCTCAACACATGCTCAGAGGCCCTCTGCTCCTGAATGCCAGTTTCTGAAAGCAAAACATCAATAGCCCCAGAAATGCCACAAAATATTGTAGCCCCGGATGGACTCTGGTGAAAACTTGAAGGGAATGGCATATACTTTTATTATACCGCAAAAGGACAGCAAACAAGAAAATGGCGAAAGAAGCATTTTGACACTGATACAAGAAGACGAGTGGAAATATTTGGTGGACAGACAGGTGCTTGTTTTTCCTTAGGAACTGGCAGGATCATCGATGGGTTTATTGGGTGGTGAAAGCTTATAGGATGGGGATAGGTTGAAAAGGATAGATAAAAAATTAAAGACTGATTTATAAGGTGTGGACTAGGAAAGGTTACATATAAGAAATTTCTCGAGCTGATTTTTTTTGGGGGGGGGCGAACAGAAAGTGGGGTTAGTTGAAAATATGGGAAAGAATGAAATATGGAAATTAGATTTAAACAAGTTATATAACCCTTGGGCGGAAAGATGTAAAGGAAGGTTTGTCGTGGTAAATATTGGTTATCAATTTATAATAAATTAATAAATTTAAATAGGAGAAGTAGGAAAGTTTGGGGGGGGAAGAAGTTGAATAATGATGAGGTTAATAAATAAGGGATTAATTAAGTTAATAATTGGTTAATTAGAAAATGGTGAATAACCTGTCAAAGAGGAAATAAAATGAAATCCAGAAGGGGGATCGAGGGAAGTCACCTAATGATGTGATGAAAAATGGTTTTATATAAGAAAATAGTAGTATGTTTTTGTTTGGCTTTTTTATGTTTTGTTGGTACATTTTTTGTTGTTGTTGCATTTTTGTACTTTTAATGTTGGTTTTTATAAAATGAATAAATATTATTTGGGGGGGGGTATTGGAAGTAGCCCAGAGATTTGGAAAACCAAGTTCAAAATCACCTTGCCGTTGGTCACTGTCTCTTGGCATGATCTACCTCACAGGGTTGTTAGGGGAAAACAAGGGGAGGGGACAAAGTTAAACCACCACATGTTCCTAAGCTTCTTAGAGCAACATGTTGCCAAAACAACAGGGAACCACGTTGTCCTAAGAAATTTGGCTTCATTTTGTCCTCCTGCCTACCCAGATATCCTTAATATTTCAGAACTGTCGCCATTTTTAATCTTGCCCCACCTCCAATAATACTGTGGTCCCTCGACTTACGAACTTAATCCGTTCCGAATGCACATTCGTAGGTCAAAAAGTTCGTAAGTCGGAAAGTGGTTTCCCATAGAGGAAAACAAATATTCGGAAAAATTCGTAAGTCGAGGAAACCACATTTAAAATTCATAAGTCGAAGAAAGCGATTTAAAACCGTCAATGGTTTTCCGTTCGGATGTAGAAAAATTTGTAAGCATGCGCCCATTTCTCCCGTTCATAAGTCGAAAACTTCGGATGTCAAGTAATTCGCAAGTTGAGGGGCCACTGTAATCGTCTTTTCTTTGGCCTAACACGTAGCGCTTTTTATCTACTAGTTTATTTTTCTCTTCCTGACCAGCAGCTCCCTACACCAGCCGGGGAGCCATGCAGGTCTTCTGTACTACAACTCTAGATGCTATACTCCTATTGATGCAGCCCAGCCAATGCAATTCTGGGCTGCATCAATAGGAGTATAGCATCTAGATCTAGGGAAGTAATAGTACCACTGTATTCTGCTCTGGTCAGACCTCACCTGGAGTACTGTGTCCAGTTCTGGGCACCACAGTTCAAGGAGGATACTGACAAGCTGGAACGTGTCCAGAAGAGGGCAACCAAAATGGTCAAAGGCCTGGAAACGATGCCTTATGAGGAACGGCTTAGGGAGCTGGGTATGTTTAGCCTGGAGAAGAGAAGGTTAAGGGGTGATATGATAGCCATGTTCAAATATATAAAAGGATGTCATATAGAGGAGGGTGAAAGGTTGTTTTCTGCTGCTCCAGAGAAGCGGACATGGAGCAATGGATTCAAACTACAAGAAAGAAGATTCCACCTAAACATTAGGAAGAACTTCCTGACAGTAAGAGCTGTACGACACTGGAATTTGCTGCCAAGGAGTGTGGTGGAGTCTCCTTCTTTGGAGGTCTTTAAGCAGAGGCTTGACAGGCATATGTCCAGAATGCTTTGATGGTGTTTCCTGCTCGGCAGGGGGCTGGACTGGATGGCCCAACTCTATGATTCTATGATTCTATGAAAACCATCCTTGAGAGAAGAGAGTTTCTTCACAGCCATGTGAAACACTCCGACACACCAGTCGACAATGAGGCAAAAGGGACTCCATTTCCTCCAGCCTCCACTTTCCTCAGTGCTCCCTCTCCCATCCTTGACCAAACCAGACAATTATTGCCTTGTCCTCCTTGAAATTCAAGTGCTTTGTTCGCCTGGGCGAATTTTGCAGCTGAGGCAAAAGGAGGGGGAGGAGGAAGGAAAGAAAGAGATTCTCTCTTGAGAGATGCACGTTTATGCAGTTTGCCGGAAAGCACATCAATTCAGAAATGAAATTAAAGCGCCAAGCTCGTTTAGAGACACGCAACGGGTGCCGAAATGACCCATCCTAGGAACAGTGAGCAACTGTTTTGTATTGTGTTGCTATTAGGCCTAAGAGACTGCCTGCAAATTGAAGGAGAAGTCTTTTCCAGCTTGGTACCCTGGAGATACTAGGGACTACAACTCCCATCAGCCACAGCCAGCATGGGCAATGGTCAGGGATGGTGGAAGTATGCAGATGACACCCAGCTCTACCTCTCTTTCAAATCAGAACCAGTGAAGGCGGTGAAGGTCCTGTGTGAGTGCCTGGAGGCGGTGGGAGGATGGATGGCGGCTAACAGATTGAGGTTGAATCCTGACAAGACAGAAGTACTGCTTGTGGGGGACAGGAGGCAGGCAGGTGTGGAGGACTCCCTGGTCCTGAATGGGGTAACTGTGCCCCTGAAGGACCAGGTGTGCAGCCTGGGAGTCATTTTGGACTCACAGCTGTCCATGGAGGCGCAGGTCAATTCTGTGTCCAGGGCAGCTGTCTATCAGCTCCATCTGGTACGCAGGCTGAGACCCTACCTGGCTGCAGACTGTCTCGCCAGAGTGGTGCAAGCTCTGGTTATCTCCCACTTGGACTACTGCAATGCGCTCTACGTGGGGCTACCTTTGAAGGTGACCCGGAAACTGCAATTAATCCAGAATGCGGCAGCTAGACTAGTGACTGGGAGTGGCCGCCGGGACCACATAACACCAGTCCTGAGAGATCTACACTGGCTCCCAGTACGTTTCCGAGCACAATTCAAAGTGTTGGTACTGACCTTTAAAACCGTAAACGGACACGGTCCTGTATACCTGAAGGAGCGTTTCCACCCCATCGTTCTGCCCGGACACTTGAGATCCAGCACCAAGGGCCTTCTGGCGGTTCCCTCCTTGTGAGAAGTGAGGTTACAGGGAACCAGACACAGGGCCTTCTCGGTAGTGGCACCCGCCCTGTGGAACGCCCTAACAGCAGATGTCAAGGCAATAAGCAACTATTTTACTTTTAGAAGACAACTGAAGGCGGGAAGTTGTTAATGTTTGATGCTATACTGTTTTTAATATTTGGTTGGAAGCCACCCACAGTGGCTGGGGAAACCCAGCCAGATAGATGGGGTATAAATAATAAATTATTATTATTATTATTATTATTATTATTATTATTAAATAGCAGCCAAATATTCCAAAATACCTAGGCAGGTTAAGAAAGGTGGCCCTATGGTCAGGATCCAGCATCATATCCATGTTTTAAAATATACAGTAGTATAGAAATGGAATTAATAATAATGATAATGATAATACAGTGGAACCTCGGTTTATGAACACCTCGGTTTATGAATTTTCGGTTTATGAACGCCACGGACCCATCTGGAACGGATTAATTCACTTTCCATTACTTTTAATGGGAAAGTTCGCTTCAGTTTATGAACGCTTCAGTTTATGAACAGACTTCCGGAACCAATTACACCCATGTTTCAGTTTATGAACGCTTCAGTTTAAGTACTTCGCGGACCCGTCTGGAACGGAATAATCCACTTTCCATTACTTTCAATGGAAAAGTTCGCTTCAGTTTATGAACGGTTACTCCGCAGACCATCTGGAACGGATTAATCCACTTTCCATTACTTTCAATGGGAAAGTTCGCTTCAGTTTATGAACGCTTCAGTTTATGAACAGACTTCCGGAACCAATTGTGTTCATAAACCGAGGTACCACTGTAAATTCAATGGGGCGGGTACCACCCCTAGACATTGTGGTGACCACAGCCTAGTTTTAAAAAGCCATATGGCAATTAGATTACCGTATACATCTGAATTTCTAACACTGACTGCAGAGCCCACTGTACTTTTCCGACAAATAATTTTCCACGTTGGCCTTTATGGCTTTGCACCAGCTTTGAAGGCGGCAGCTTCGAACTCCCCACCATCGCCGCCTGATGTTGTTGCAATGCCAGGGGGCGGACATGTCAAACTTCTCCCACAAGGAGTAAGGGAGACAAGGATCAGACCCAAGAAGCAGGAGCGCCCATAGTATTAGCGTATCTCCTGCACACAGACTTTCAGGACTCCCTGAACCATTTTTTCCCCCATTTCCTTTTAAAAGCATCACCGCAGCTTCACAATGCATCCCTTGCAAAGGTTCGCCTTACCTTTGGCCGTTTCCATTGCACACCTTGAATTCGCGACTTGTAGAAGAGGGAGTCGTCGTTGGCCGGGAACAAGGGGTCTTCAAAGAGGGCTTTCCTCCGCTGGCAGTCTTTCTTCAAGGCAGAGTAGCGCTGGTTCTCATACGGCTTTGCAGACGAGAACATCGTTCCCTGGCAGCCTCTGTGGGGACAGAAGGAAGAGGGGCACCACCCTTCGGTGAGAGATGGGCAGGGCCGGACTGAGGTTTGATGAGCCCCTAAGCTACTGAAGGTAATGGGGTCCTTTATAGGTCCAGCTGTCCTTTGTCAACAAAAAATTGTCGCTGTTTTTCGTGTTGAATATATGCTAGATCAGGGGTCCCCAGACTTACCCGGCTTTGGGCCGGTGCCCGCCGTGCCGATCGCGCAGCGGGCCGGAGGGCAGGGCAGTGCGCGCCCGTGCGCACACACACTTGCTGGCGCGGTGGCGCGCTTCCAGATCGGAAAAATCACCGAAAATCATTTGTGTGCATGCGTATGGGCCTCCCCCCAACCCGGAAGTGCACCGGAAATGACCTCTTCTGGGTCGGGAGAGGACCATACGCATGCGCACAAATGATTTTCGGTGCTTTTTTCCGATCTGGAAGTGTGCCACCACGCTGCGCGCCGTAAAGGCGGGCAGCGGGGGTCGTCGCGGGCCGGATTGGGAGGCCAATTGGGCCGCATCTGGCCCGTGGGCTGTAGTTTGGGAACCCCTGTGCTAGATGGTAATTTATGGACCTCATAGGTATCTCAAGCCATTTGCACATCACAAAATATGTATTTTATCAAAGTAATTGTTGAACTGAAATACAATTAAGAAGAAGTATATTAATAGTGAAATGATGATTAAGCTCTAACTTTAAATGATTGGGGGGGAACATGACTTACATCATAGGAGCCTACACAACACAAAACACTGTTGCTGTATATAGGTTTCATTTTATTTGTTTTTTATCTTGTATTTTGGAAATGTACATCCAGTTGGATTTTTTTCCTTTAAAATTTTTTTTTGGGGGGGGGGGCCAAGAGAATGGGGTCCTAAGCTATAGCTTTTTTGAGAAACTGTTTTAACTGCTATAACAAGGGTGTCTGTGGACCTTAAACTGAGGCTCATAAAACAAAAAATAATATTTAGAATATACTGGACCCCATTAAATTTGTTTTAAAAAGGGCATCACCACCTGGCAAATAGAAGGGGAAGAAATGGAGGCAGTGAGAGATTTTACTTTCTTGGGCTCCTTGATCACTGCAGATGGTGACAGCAGTCACGAAATTAAAAAACGCCTGCTTCTTGGGAGAAAAGCAATGACAAACCTAGACAGCATCTTAAAAAGCAGAGACATCACCTTGCCGACAAAGGTCCGTATAGTTAAAGCTATGGTTTTCCCAGTAGTGATGTATGGAAGTGAGAGTTGGACCATAAAGAAGGCTGATCGCCGAAGAATTGATGCTTTTGAATTATGGTGCTGGAGGAGACTCTTGAGAGTCCCATGGACTGCAAGAAGATCAAACCTATCTATTCTGAAGGAAATCAGCCCTGAGTGCTCACTGGAAGGACAGATCGTGAAGCTGAGGCTCCAATACTTTGGCCACCTCATGAGAAGAGAAGAATCCTTGGAAAAGACCCTAATGTTGGGAAAGATGGAGGGCACTAGGAGAAGGGGACGACAGAGGACGAGATGGCTGGACAGTGTTCTCAAAGCTACAAACATGAGTTTGACCAAGCTGCGGGAGGCAGTGCAAGACAGGAGTGCCTGGCGTGCTATGGTCCATGGGGTCACGAAGAGTCGGACACGACTAAACGACTAAACAACAACAACAGCAGCAGCAGCAAAGGTATCTAACTGTTGGAGATGCAACAGGGATAATGCTCCTCTAAAACGTATGTTTTTTCATTGTCCTATATTGAGAATCCATGGGGTCCATGGGGTCACGAAGAGTCGGACACGACTAAACGACTAAACAACAACAACAACAATATTGAGAAAGATTCTTGGCAGAAGGTAACTGAAACCATCAAAACAGAACTGTACGTGTCAAAGGTGCTGATGTGGCTACTCTAGAGTAACGACTCCACGCGGCATAGTCTTTTTAGACTTTTATTAAGTGCTGATTATTTACAGTGCTCAGAGCGATCTATATACATGTTCACGGTGAGGTGTCAGTACCTCTGAATGGAGATTGGCGCGTTTTCTTCCAGCAAAGAAGCTTTGGGAGACCCAACCTCTTCCCCCTACGTTTTCGGCGCAATTCCGGAGTTGGGGGAATTGGCCTTCCCCCTGGGCTACCCCTTTCCTGTCCCACCTGGGTGATGGGCTCCGCAACCTTGCCTGAGCCTCGGACACCACTTCCTGATTCTCCGCTGGAGGCAGAGCTCTCCCTGCTCTCCCCAGTGCTTGGGGATGGGCTGGAACTTAAGATGGGAGGGACTTCCCTATATCCCTTGTCCCTCACAGTACGGAACGGCCTTACATTTACAGAGCAAAAGATCCTCTTGAATTATATACCCAGAACATGGAACCTTACAAAAGGACGATACGAATGGACTCTCCGTGCCCTGACAACAGCAAAAAGACTGATACTGACGAATTGGAAAAATAAAAATGCGGCTCCCTTCTACGATTGGTTTGAAGATGTATACAAACTCGCCACGTGTGAACAACCTGCATATAAACGAAGACTGTGCCATGGACAAATTCAATGATATTTGGAATCCATTCTTACAAATACTGTAATAGGTTACGGTCAGGTGAAGTACAACAACCACCTTGTAAAATATAAAGTTTTGGGGTTCCCCCCCCCAGACACCTCAATGACTCACTAAAGCTAAAGCAGGGGTGGAGAAAGGCTGGATTCCTCTCTGAATAGTGTTTAGAGGGCCACATGTCTCTGGTGAGTGGGACCAGAGTCCAAAGTGGGAGGAGGCTTGTTTTTACGCATATTACAAGAGCCTTCGGTGCAAAGAGGCAGAAACACCAGATGTTGGTAAGTCCCGCTGAAAGAGAAAAAATGCCACTCTGTGCCCCCAGATGTTGATATTCTGCTCTGCACGGATGACACTAAGATTTAGTAGCGGTTCTTGAAAAAGCTGCTCTTTCTCCACTCACCCCCCTTTTAATTAAAAAGGCCTCCTGGATCCAAGCCAAGGACTTCCTGATTAAATACTTTCTCCCAAGAGCAGCTGGAATTTGCAGACACAGAAATGGCTTTACCCAGCCCAGAGGAAATCGGAAGACCTGTGATTTCTCCATCAGTAGGACCAAGAAGTCCAGACTCCATTTGACTTTCTGCTGCTGCTGTTTCTTCTTCTTTTTTGCATGCACAATACAAAGCCATCGCTTCCAGCTCAAATGGCTGGGCTGACCCTGAAATTTCGCTGCCCGAGACAATGGGGAAGATGGTGCCCCTCCCCTCATTCCAATAATAATAATAATAATAATAATAATAATAATAATATTTATACCCCTCCCATCTGGCAGGGTTTCCCCAGCCACTCTGGGTGGCTCCCAACAGAATATTAAAGACAATAAAACATCAAACATTAAAAAGCTCCCTAAACAGAGCTGCCTTCGGATGTCTTCTAAAAGTCAGTTGTTTATTTCCTTGACATCTGGTGCCACCACCGAAAAGGCCCTCTGCCTGGTTCCCTGTAACCTCACTTCTTGCAGTGAGGGAACTGCCAGAAGGCCCTTGGAGCTGGACCTCAGTGTCCGGGCTGAATGATGGGGGTGGAGATGCTCCTTCAGGTATCCAGGGCCAAAGCCATTTAGGGCTTTAAAGGTCAGCACCAACACTTTGAATTGTGCTCAGAAACGTACTGGGAGCCAATGTAGATCAGGTCTTTCAGGACCGGTGTTATGTGGTCTCGGCAGCCCCTCCCAGTCACCGGTCTAGCTGCTGCATTCTGGGTTAGTTGTAGTTTCTGAGTCACCTTCAAAGTTAGCTCCACGTAGAGCGCATTGCAGTAGTCCAAGTGAGAGATACCCAGAGCATGCACCACTCTGGCAAGACAGTCGGCAGGCATGTAGGGTCTCATCCTGCGTACCAGATGGAGCTGGTAGACAGCCATCTTGGAGACGGAAGGCGACCAATCTGACAAGTGATCCTGTTCCCAAACTGGTGATGAGGCAGCATCCTTCACCTTGCGGAGGGCAGAAAAGTGGCGTCCGGAGCACAGAGGGTGTCACAGACTGGTTGGACGCAGAGGAAGGGTGGGGGGCACCGGCTGGGGAACCCCCAAGGGGGAAAGGTCCAGGGCTTGGGGAGTGGTGGTGGGACCACAATGAGTGGTCAGAGGGAGAAGATCGAGAAGAGGAGGCGCCGGAAGCTGAAGAAGTAACAGGGTTTAGTGAGCAGGGCAAGTCTGTGGCAGAGAGAACTTCAGAATCAGAGGCAGAAGCAGAGGCTGGAGAGGAAGAGGACCAAGAGGCAGAGTTAAGCCTGGCTGGTGAAGATGCCAGGGAGTCTCCCCCTCCTGCTGCAACAAGCTCCCCTCCCCCTTGGGTCTCCCAGTACCAGGAGAGGTATGAAGAGGGAGGAGGAGAGGTGGGCTGCAAGCAGGCACAGTCTCAAAAGGACCTGGGGGAGGAGGAGACTTAGGGAGCTGTGGGAAGTTCGGGACCTTCAGTCTCTGCAGCTGCCTCATAGGGGCAAGATCTACCGGGAAGAGGTGCTGTGCTCACTAAGCCTAGCAGCAGATCCTATAGCTTCTAATAAAGAGTTAACTTCACTTACTCTGTGTGATTTATTGCTTACTTATCCTCACAGAGGGCAAGCCATGGGGTACCCACATCTAGGGATAGAAGAAGGCATACGTTGTTTTCCATTCCATCCCAATCTCAAGCAGCACTGTTTCTGTTCTGCTGCAGTCCATCTTCCACCCAAAACAATATTATTCATCTTGCGCAAGGTTTCCACTGATGGATTCTGACCAAACATACAGCTTTCCAAAATATATAGTTAATATTGGTTTTCCCCCCCTATTGTGCATTTCCCCCTTTTCTGCTTTTCTTTTCTTGTTAATGTTAATTTGGCCAAACAGCCAACGAATCTGGACTGTGCAATTTGTCCAGCACCTTAAAAATCACCCAAACTAGAATGACATTGACAGTCCATGTGCAACTTGCAAGGCTCTGGTGCAAGAATAAAAAAATTGCATCCCATTTTGAAGCACAAAGTGGTAACAAGCAGTCAGGATACAGGCCTAAGGAGCATGAGCCTAGGTGGAGAAAAGTAAAAATTGATTCCCGAAGAGGTTTGGGGGTAGACTCAGGACAAGAAAGCGAGGGGCTTTGCAAGGAATCTGAAATCCTCATATTGATTTGAAGCAAACCAGCCTAGTGTCTGCCGTGAATATCCTGCCTTAATAATTAGATGCCCTCTAAGTATAAAAGAATTGGTTATATGGAGGACTATGAAAGTTATTCATTTTTCTATTCATTTCCATAGAAATAAGCTGTAGTTTTCATCAGCCTTCCATTTCCAGACATGAAAAGTCCTCATTGTGTGTCTTTCTGCTTCACAAAGCGGGGGGGGGGGGGCATGAAATGCAAATTCGAGAGAACATGCCACCCCCAGCCAGCTAATCCAAAAAGTTTCATAACAGGCCCAAGAGAACAGCGTGAATGTTTGCGCAAAAGCCTCGGATAAAACCGCTGGCTGCTTCTGAAGCCCTATGCAGCAGTTTAAGTGAATGCAGATTGTTACAACTGGAAAGTTTAAAACCTTGGCCAGATATTTTATTCAGGCTCCGGGTCATGTGAATACTGCAACTGCCCGACAGAAAATTGTTAGATAGCACCCCCAATTTGCAAAAATAAAAGAGTATACAGTGGGACCTCAACTTACGAACTACTCGACATCCGATGTTTTCGACCTGCGAGCGGGGAAAGTGGCCACACGCTTACGATTTTTCCGACATCCGAACGGAAAACCCGTTCGTGGCTAGATGCGGTTTCCTCGACTTACGAATTTTTCTGTTTCCAATGCATTCTTATGGGAAACCGCGTTTCCTATGGGAAATTCGACTTACGAAGTTTTCGACCTACGAGTGTGCATTCGGAACGGATTAAATTCGTAAGTCGAGGTCCCACTGTACATTTTGACACTTGCACTCGTCACAGCCCTGAGCTTCCCAGTACAAGCTCACCGTGGAAGAAAAATGAACGAAGACATTCCCCAAAAGGATCCTCGATGGGCACACTGCCTGCCTACCATTGTGCAAGAAGGAGTCTTGATCCAATAAAGCAATGAGCCCTCCAGTGTCTTCTCCATTTCTCAAGGTTTCGGGGCTTGGGAAACTTTTGCTTCTACCCTGTTTCTCCGAAAATAAGACGTAGCCATAAAATAAACCATAGCAGGATTTTTAAGCATTCAAGGAATATAAGCCACACCCCAAAAATAAGCCATAGTGATAGGCAGTTTAACCTTGTAGGTTAAACTGTACCATACTTAATTTAAAAAAACCAAGACATCCCCTGAAAATAAGCCATTGTGTTTTGTTTTGTTTTGTTTTGTGTTTTGTTTTGTTTTTAGGAAAAATAAATATCAGACAATGTCTTTTTTTTCGGAGAAACACTGTATGAAAGGCCAGTGACCTACAATGGTGGCCGCAGAAAACAGCAGCTGGAATTTGCAGGTGGCGCTGTGGTTAAACCACTGAGCCTAGGGCTTGCTGATCAGAAGGTCGGCGGTTCGAATCCCTGTGACGGGGTGAGCTCCCGTTGCTCGGTCCCAGCTCCTGCCAACCTAGCAGTTCGAAAGCATGTCAAAATGCAAGTTTCCATGTGCTGCTCTGGTTTGCCAGAAGCGGCTTTGTCATGCTGGCCACATGACCTGGAAGCTATATGCCGGCTCCCTCGGCCAATAATGCGAGATGAGTGCGCAACCCCAGAGTCGATCACGACTGGACCTAATGGTCAGGGGTCCCTTTACCTTTACCTTAAGCCCAAGCACATGGAAACGGTCGTACTTTGCTATATTAGTGGCTGTTGCCACTGCCTGCCTTGAACAACACGGATCACAGGTTTAACTTGGCAACTAATAAGTTAAAGAATAGCCCTGCTGGAGGTACTTCTACAGTGCTACCTTGGTTCTCAAACGCCTTGGTTCCCAAACACCGAAAACCCAGAAGTAAGTGTCCTGGTCTTCAAACATTTTTGGGAAGCCAAACATCCGGTGCGGCTGAGAGCTATTGTTTCCGGGGCACCTGCAGCAATCAGAAGCCACGCCTTGGTTTTCGAACAGTTCGGAAGTCAAACAGACTTTCGGAACGGATTAAGTTTGGCGCTTTTGTTCTTGCTACTTATTTTGCGTTTTTGTTTCTGAGGCTTTTTCGGTTCATTTGTTTTTGTGGCTGTGTGGAACCCAGTTCAGCTACTGATTGATTGGTTGATGGTGTGACTGAGGAAATGGATAAAAGCCCCCCCATCCAAACAATGACTATCATCAGTGCAGGGAAGAAGAAAAAATGCAATTTTTAATTTTTATCATCTACAATACTGTCTTATTTATTTTATAGTACAGTACATTGATTATTGCTTTCCTTTTATGGAGCAATGGTCTCATTAGATAGTAATATTCATGTTAAGTTGCTGTTTTAGGGGTTGTTTTTTCAAAGTCTGGAACGGATTAATCCGTTTTGCATTCCTTTCTTTGGGAAAGCGTGCCTTGGTTTTTGTTTTGGAACGCTTTGGTTTTGGAGCAGACTTTCGGAATGGATTCACTTTGAGAACCAAGGTACCACTGTGTGATATCGTGAACCTCCTGTATGATGGGTGTGTATTTTAATGAACTGAATCTAGTGAAAGATTATGCGTCATTGGGAGTGAGTGTGTGTGAACTTAAGAGTGTTTAGCTTAACTTTCTTTTTTCTTTTTTCCCAAATATATTTATTAATTTTATAAAACTGAAACAAGAAAAAAGCAAACATAAAAAACCCAAAAATACAAGAAAGAATCGCAAAACATAAAAATACAAAATACACATTACAAAAAGAAAAAAGAACCATATTAAATCACTCATATGTCTTAACATCCTTGACTTCCTCAAATCCCTCCTTTCTGCTTTTCATTATACAGTGGTGCCTCACTTAACGAATGCCCTGCTTAACAAAATTTCCGCTTAACGAAAGGTTTTTTCTAGCAGAGGTTGCCTCGCTAGACGAATGCGTTTTATGAAAAATTCGTCTAGCGAATCGCAGTTTCCCATAGGAATGCATTGAAATTCAATTAATGCGTTCCTATGGGCAAAAATAAATTAAAAAACAATTCAATGCATTCCTATGGGATTCGCTAGACGAATTTTTCGTTATAAGAAAAGACCTGTGGAACGAATTAATTTCGTCTAGCAAGGCACCACTGTATATCATCCTTAGTAATTTCTATATCATGCTTCAATTATCTTGTTATGACCTTAACTAGCAAATTTCTATATTATACAATCTTTCTAGTTGTATGGTTGTAATTCCCAATATTGCTCTCTTTCCCTCTAGTGGGATAGGAGAGCTGGGGGAAAGAAATCACACCTGGCAACCAATACATGGGTAGACAAGTCTACAAAGCCCAGGACACAATTCTTCATGGCCCTCTAGCAGCTATGGTGGCTCCTTTGCCAGAAGTAATGTATTGAGCGTTAACTCTGGAACCTCAGTTCCTGAACACCTTGGAAGCCGAACGTCCGGCGCGGCTTCCGATTGGCTTCAGGAATCTCCAGCAGCCAATCGGAAGCCGCACCTCGGTTCCCGAACCGTTCTGGGAGTCAAACGGACTCCCAGAATGGATTACGTTCTGGAACCACGGTCCCACTGCACTCGATTCTGACCAAACAAAACCTCCTGGCGTATATTTTGCTCTAGGAGGCTTGGTTTGGTCAGAATCCGACTCGTGCCACAGCGAAGAAGCCGAAAACGTACGTCTTTTGGTCAAGCCAAAACAGGACAACTGGGATTGGGATCAGAAGCCAGGAAGGCTTCTGTTGCTCCATGGTGGTCACGCTTAAAACGGGGCAGTTGCACGGTATATTTAGGTCATGAGGACATTAGGAGAGCTGCACTGGATCAGGCCAATGGCCTCCCCAGCCCAGCACCCTGTTCTCACACTGGTCCTCCAGATCCCTGTGCAAAACCCAAAAAGTAGGAGCTGAACAAAGCAGCATTCTCCCCAACCACAATTCCCAGGCAACTGGTATTCAGAGGCAGACTTTGTCCAACAGTGGAGGGTAGAGAATAGCCATAGGCACAACTCGCAGGCTTAACATATAAAATAAGAACATCATACACTTAAAGAAGATTGGGAAACGTTTATCTGAGTACATGGGAAATAATTGTGTACAGCTGAAAACGCTGGCAGCCTTAAGATAAATTCAACAGTGTAAACAAGTTTGGATGGATGCAATAATGGAACAGTGAATGGTATAGTTTTTGTAAAATAGGCAGGGATTTGATATGTAAAATGAAAATGAACCATGGAAAGAGAAGAAGGGAAGTCACTGATATCTTCAGGATGTAAAAATTTGCATTTTAAATTGTAAAACAGAACGTTTTACAAAAATTAAATACAAAAAAAAAGAGAGAATAGCCATCCATCATGGCTAGGATATGACTCTAGACTGGATGCAAATTAAGCATATAAACATGAATAAAGCTTATTGGTATTAGTATTAGTATTTGCTGGCTGAAGTTAGCTCACAACTAACAAGCCCCACATTTCGCCCTTTCTCTCCACAGTAGGCTTGTATTTCTTTAAGCCATAAGAAAGTGTTGGGAGGGAGATGCAATCATTTATTTGCTCATTTGTTCATTTGCTCAGCCACGGCTGCAAATATTGCCGTTCCGATCTGCAGCAAAGCAGAGACTGCTCCGGATTGCCGAAACCTGGAGGCTCCCCGTTCCCTCCTTTTAGTCAAACACGGGTCAACAAAGGTGGAAACTTACAGTGTACACAAGAGGGACAGGTTCTCTGTGTGCCCTCTTCCCTCCCACGCTGTAAAACACAGGACAGTCCATCGCACTGAGTCACTGCATTCTTCCAATTATTCATGGGAAAGGTTATCTTTTTTAAGAGCACACCCCAAGATCAGGGTGTTCCCAGATCAATAAGAATGGCACTGAACAAATGCACGGCGCCCTGTTTCCAAACAGAGCAAGGCACACACATACACAAAAGGAGTCCCATGGCTCTCAGAAACTAATAGCCAAAGCCTCTCGGTTGCTAAAAACATGTCGTAATTTGTAGTGATGGGAGGAGGATGAACTTCATCAGATAAGGCTCAGGGAAAGCTTAAAAGTTATCCTCCAACTCCTAAAGTAGGGCTTTGGGTTAGTTACATGGGCGTACCCAGTAAGGGGCAGGGGGCAGCTCCCCCCCCGAAACAAAAATTTTTACCGTATTTTATGAACCATAACCCACACTTTTTCCCTCCAAAAACTGAAGGGGAAAAGTCGCTGTGGGTTATGGAAATTGGGCTGTTTCCGCCCCCCTCCGCGGCTACAGCCAGCGACAGGAACATGGGGAGGGCAAGAAGCAGCCTGAAATCGAGCTGTTTTCGCCCCCTCCACGGCTGCAGCCAGCGATAGGAACATGGGAGGGGGGAGGAGCAGCCTGGGCTGGGGGGGGGGGCGGACGGGAGCTCCATCCTTCCTTCCCCCCTCTTTCTTTCTTCCTTCCTTCCTTCCTTCCTTCCTTCCTTCCTTCCTTCCTTCCTCTCTCTCCCTCCCTCCCTCCCTCCCTCCTCTCTCTCTCTCACCCCTTCCTTCCTTCCTTCCTTCCTTCCTTCCTTCCTTCTTTCCTTCCTTCCTTTCTTCCTTCTCTCTCTTCCCTCCCTCCCTCCTTCCTTCCCTCTCTCTTCCCCTCTCTTGCCCCCCCCCCCCAGTTTTGATCCTGGGTATGCCCCTGGTTAGTTAGGTTTGTTAGCAGAGTCTGGAAAACCATGGCTAACTTCCACCAACAGACTCGCTTAGATGCAAAGCAGAAGTTTGTTGCAATGTTTTGAGGGACTCACAGCTGAAATTCCCACACATTCCGGAGCAAATTGGTGTGCCCAGTTTCAGTCTGGCAGAAACGCCCCCCGAAATGAACTCGACACACAGTGGATAGATAAAATGGAAAGAGCAAAGTTTTTCTGCTTCTCTCATAACACAAGAACTCGTGGACATCCAAGGAAGCTGAAGGTTGGAAGATTTCAAGAGAGGTAAAAGCAAATACTTCTTGACGCAGTGTGTATTTAAACTACGGAACTTAGAATCATAGAGTTGGAAGAGACCACAAGGGACATCTAGTCCAACCCCCTGCCAAGCAGGAAACACCATCAAAGCATTCTTGACATATGGCCGTCAAGCCTCTGCTTAAAGACCTCCAAAGAAGGAGACTCCACCACACACCTTGGTAGCAAATTCCACTGCCGAACAGCTCTTACTGTCAGGAAGTTCTTCCTAATGTTTCGGTAGAATCTTCTTTCTTGTAGTTTGAATCCATTGCTCCGTGTCCGCTTCTCTGGAGCAGCAGAAAACAACCTTTCTCCCTCCTCCATATGACATTCTTTTATATATTTGAACATGGCTATCATATCACCCCTTAACCCTCTCTTGCTTCTGTAAGAGACAGTGAGCTTGATGGCGATGCTCTGCCTCCTTGGTCAGCCATGCTTTTGGGTAACAGTTGCTAGAAGCCACAGGGGGAGAGAGTGCTCTTGTGCTCAGGCCATGCTTTCAGACTTCCCAGAGGGATCATCAATCCCTCTGAGGAGAGGATGCTCAACTAGATGGGCCATTGGCCTGATCCAGCAGCCTCTTCTTATGTTCTGAATTATATCTCATGCTCGAGATCTGAGCCCTGGAGCTAGGAGAGGAGACTGAGAGGAGACATTGTAGCCATCTTCAAATATCTCAAGGGTTGCCATATGGAAGATGGAACAAGCTTGTTTTCTCCTGCTCTAGAGTCTATGACCTGAACCAATGGATTCAAGTTATAAGGAAGGAGTTGCCGACTCAACTTTCTGACAGCGAGAGGAACAGACTCCCTCAGGAAGTGGTGGACTCTCCTTCCTTGGAGGTTTCTAAACAGAGGTTGGATGGCCATCTGTCCTGGATGCTTGGCCTGAGATTCCAGCTTTGCAGGGGGTTGGACTAGAGGACCCTTGGGATCCCTTCCAACTCTACGATTCTAGGTTTAAGACAGAGAACTTTCACAATGTAAAGTGGGAAGGGCTGGCTGGAGCTGGTGGAAATCGTAGTCCAAAACATCTTGAGGACACCAGGTTGGCAAGGGGTGGCACGGGTTTGCCCAGAAGCAAGCTTTCCCGTTTGCGAACGTTTTTCAGAAGCCAAACATCTGACGCGGCTTCCGCTTGACTGCAGGAAGTTCCTGCAGCCAATCGGAAGCCATGCCTTGGTTTTCGAACCGTTTCAGGAGTCAAATGGACTCCCAGAACGGATTACGTTCGAGAACCAAGGTACCGCTGTACAAAATCAGCAACCCGTGGGCTGGGGCAGGACTGCCCAGCCTACATCTGATCCCCAAATACAAAACACACGTTTTCAAGAAGGCAGAAGATTTTGTGTAGCTTCCAAACTGGATCATTGTGCCAGTGGTGCGGGAAAGCTATGCCGATTCTCATTCTCCTCATCCTCATATGACTTTCCCTCTTTTAAACAATGGCTGTCTAGACTGTGGGCTTCTAAAATTGGCACCTATTCCACGGGACAGAAGTGCCGTGTTCATACTTTCTGCATAACTGGTCGAAATCGCCCACTGAACCTCTCCATGCCACTCCCAGCCGCTGAATCGCTGTGCTGGGAACAAGCTCACCTGAGGATTTAAGCCTGTTACATTTCTGTGTTTAACCATTAAAAAACCCCAGCAAACCATCATTTACTGGTCCTGTGAAAGTATCACTAGCCAGCTCGGGAGCTAAGCCTGCCAAACCCGAGAGGTAACGCAAGAAAATTGTTTGGCAAAGGCGCGGGGCGTCCCAGAGGTGTTTGCTCCTCTAGAAAGTTCAATAATGTATTGACATTGGACAATTCTTTTTTTTTAAGATTCTATACATCCTGGCCAAAGTAGTATGTTCACTTTAAAAGACTACAACAGAAAGTAGAGGTCAGTTACTTTGGCTGAGGCAGAACAAGTCACAATCTGGGAACATTGGGGTAACTGTTGAAAATACAAGGGTGCACAAAATAACCCCTCTGCAAAGCCACAAATCCAACTCAATGGTGTAACGTTGGAAAATGATGATCACTTCTCCTACCTAGGCAGTTATCTTTCCACAAGGGCCAACACTGATGCTGAAATCCAGCATCGCTTGAGCTCTGCGAGTGCGGCTTTCTCCCGATTGAAGTGCAGAGTGTTTGAGGACCGGGACATTCACAGGGAAACCAAAATGCTTGTTTACAAAGCTATTGTACAGTACTACCAACCTTACTGTACGCTTGTGAAACATGGACCACTTATAAACGCCATCTCCAACTCCTTGAAAGATTCCATCAACGGTGCCCCCGAAAAATGTTACACATCACTTGGGAAGACCGGCGAACTAATACCAGTGTACTGGAAGAAGCAAAGATCACCAGTGTTGAAGCAATGATTCTTCAACATAAACATCGTTGGACTGCCCATGTTCTGCGGATGCCTGATTATTGTCTACTCTACTCTGAACTTAAAAATGGAAAGCGTAATGCTGGTGGTCAACAAAACAGGTTTAAAGACTGTCTCAAGGCAAATCTAAAAAAAAATGTAGTATAAACACCAACAATTGGGAAACACTGGCCTGTGAGCGCTCCAACTGGAGAACAGCCTTTACCAAAGGTGTCATGGGCTTTGAAGACACTTGAACTCAGGATGCAAGGGAGAAACGTGCTAAGAGGAAGGCACGCTTGGCAAATCCACATCGTGATCAATTCCCGCCCGGAAACCCACTGTGGAAGGACGTGTGGATCCAGAATTGGCGTCTACAGCCACTTACAGACTCATTGTTAAAACCGTGTTTATGGAAGGCAATCTTACTCGGCTATGAGTGATCGCCAAAGAAGAAGAAGAAGAAGACCAGCTAAATAGCTCCTTAAGCCAGGGTTACAGTCGCCAAAACAGTATGCCTAGTTGCCATTTTGGGACCAAATGGCTCAAAAGTAGTCTTTTTCAATAAGACTTTTTGGTTCCTGAGATTCGTTCTGATTGTGCAGATAAAATATCAAGGCTAGAATGCTACAGGGTGTGTTTGTAGTGTGTGAAAACAGTCCAGAGCCAAGGATCCCCAGGCAGGCACCTCCAGATGGTGGAGACATCAGGTGCCATCCTGGCAACCGGGCATCTTCACTTGGTCGCAAGTAGCCGATAGCCAGGTGCAAAATGCACCTTTCAAATTTCAAATGCTGGCTATACCTGTTGGTGCACTTTCCATAAGAGGTTTTTTTTTTTAGGTATATAGTGAAGAGTTGTTGTTGCTTAAATGAATCTGATTTTTAAAACATCAGTTAATTATATTAAGTGGCCATCTACAACACACACAGACAGGTTCAATTTGTCCATACTGTGGGTTGTTTATTTTAGAGTACACACAGAGGATCTCATCAAACTGACTCAAGAAGCCCTCTCTCTAAAGGCTTCCTTCCTGCATCAAAGATTGAACTATTGGGGACGGGTCGGGGAGAATATCTGTCTTGAAGTCAAGCGGGTTTTTTTTAAAAAAAAACCAGCACTATGGGTCACATACTGTATTTTATTATTGTGGAAGGAGATGAATATTTATGACTCTGGCAACCGAAAAGCACAGACATTTATTTCCAACCTTGCAAGAGCACAGCAACTGCCAGCCCTTGCTTCTAGAAAGTTCTTGCCACTTGGATTAAGCAGGGGTAGGCAAACTAAGGCCCAGGGGCCGGATGCGGCCTAATCGCCTTCAAAATCCGGCCCACAGATTGTCCGGAAATCAGCGTGTTTTTTTCTTCATTTTTTTTATTGAACATAAATTTCATTATACAATTGTACTAGAATTACATCTCACTTACAAAACAAAATAAATATAATTCCGTTGACTTCCCGTCACCTTCCACTGTGTGTCTCCTTTAGATTTCCAATGTACAGACCTTACTCATCATATTCTTATTTTTTTTCTTTTGTACATATTAATTCTAATCATACCCAATTATCTAGATCTTTGTTACAAACCAGCCATCATTCCAAGACTGCCATGAAGAGTCGATCATTATTATCGCTTTCTTGCAAGTAATTCCTGAAATTCGGGAATCGTCGTGTTTTTACATGAGTGGAATGTGTGCTTGTATTTAAAATGCATCTCTGGGTTATTTGTGGGGCATAGGAATTCGTTCATTATTATTATTATTTTCAAAATACAGTCCGGCCCCCCACAAGGTCTGAAAAAGGTTGCTGGCCCCTGATCTAAAACTACTCTGCTTTGTGCAAGGGGTCCCAGGAGGTCGCTGGTGTGGGACCCACGGGTGCCAGCGATTCCACCAACCGCACACAGTGCCCATGAAATGTCTCGGGAAGTATCACCTCAAGAATCACAGGATTGTGGAGTTGGAAGGGACCCGAGGGCCATCTAGTCTACCCCCTGCAATGTAGGCATCCCAACTAGATCATGTATGACAGGCGGCAAAGTGACCTCTGCATTTAAAAACCTCCAAGGAAAGGATTGTTTGCATTTCCTGCTTGCATTGCCTTGGCTTCTCCTACATTCAACAGGATCCCTTTTCACTGGATGCCAGAATTGGACACCCACAGTCTCTTCCAGTCTGAACAGAGGTAAAATAATAATAATAATAATAATAATAATAATAATAATAATAATAATAATTTATTATTTATACCCCGCCCATCTGGCCGGGTTCCCCCAGCCACTCTGGGCGGCTTCCAACAAACCATTAAAATACAGAAATCAAACATTAAAAGCTTCCCTAAACAGGGCTGCCTTGAGATGCCTTCTAAAGGTCTGGTAACTGTTGTTCTCTTTGACCTCTGGTGGGAGGGCATTCCACAGGGTGGGTGCCACTACCGAAAAGGCCCTCTGCCTGGTTCCCTGTAACTTGGCTTCTCGTAGTGAGGGAACCGCCAGAAGGCCCTCGGCGCTGGACCTCAGTGTCTGGGCAGAACGATGGGGGTGGAGACGCTCCTTCAGGTATACTGGACCGAGTATTAATTCAGTTAATACTGAATTATTAACAATAATAATTCAGAAAGCTTAAACGTCAGAGGCAGAATAGTTTTTCTAATAACCACTTATGGCATAGCAAAGCTGCTAAGCACTTAACAAGCCATGCAATTGCCAGCTTCCCCACCTTGGCACGGCTTCTATGACTTTAGCAGTGAGGTTGCCCACTTTTGGGGGCCAAGGAGCACACCCACAAAGGGGCGAAAGTGTCATAGACTACCACACACAGAGAGCCCGCGAGGCATTGGCTACAAACGAACGCTACTTTCACACGCAAATTCGGCAAAGGAGGAGGGGACTCATCTGAGGCCACCACCCTAAAAAGTGCTGATCTGCATTTTTTTCCTCCCCACCCCCCACCCCACCAAGATAACTGTACGGCATGCCAGCTTTTTGCGAATTAAAATCAGAAGCTGCACTCAAGGGAAGATGGGAGGAAGCGTGCCCAGAACAGCAACTCGTACAGAGATCCAGCTCTGAGAGGCGGCATTCCACAACCGCTCCCAACACAGAGTGAGACATCAGCACAATTGCGTGAACTCATAAGCAACTGAGTGGAAGGAGGATTGCAAGAGATCTCCCAGGAGCCTATAATTAAATTTCTGTCTCACGACACCCTAGCGGCTCTGTCTAAGTGACATATGTGCAGCAGGATGCGGGAATACTGTAAGTCTCATCTCTGCTCTCAGAACCCCATATCTACACAGACACAGACAGACAGACAGACAGACAGACACACACACACACGTACCAGTGGTGGGGAACCTCAGGATGCAGTCTACTGGCCCCAAGCCAAAAGTTGCATCAATTGCTTTGCCCTATTTTGCCTCCTGACATGTGCCCCCCCATCCGGAGATTCCCTACCAGCAGCGTTAGAAATTAGCCAGGAGCCAGGCGCGTTTTGCTACTGGCACGGGTTCAGTGCCGGATTTACGTATAAGCTGAACCAACTTTAGCTTAGGGCCCCACTCTCTTGGGGGCCCCCAAAAAAATTAAAGGAAAAAAACTGGATGTACATTTCCAAAATATAAGATGAAAAACAAATAAAATGAAACCTACATACAGCAACAGTGTTTTGTGTTGTGTAGGCTCCTATGATGTAAGTCATGGGCCCCGCCTGCTAGCCTGCTCCCTAAAATATCACTGGTTTGTACAGCAAAAAAGTTGTCCAGATATAAACAGTTAACTTATTAAAACTCGCAATAATTTCATAATTATCTGTCCCTATGTATTTATAGTAGTATAACCAAATCAGTAATTTTTGATATAACTTTAAAAGCTCCTCTGAAAATATATTATTCCAAAAATGAAACCTTCATCTGGTTGTAAATATGCAAGGAGTCTTTCTGTTAAAAAATGATTTAAATCAAGTCCTGCCATCTAGTGATTTAAATCGATTTTATTTAAATCAAATCCACCCTGGTGGCGAGGAATTCACTCTGCCAATGCTCAGAGGCACTCTCATCTTTTCCAACTTCATGTCGTCCAGCAATAAAAATGCATGTCAGGGCTGACCCACAGACACACCCAGCAGCCAACATAAAATATTCCTCAACTGGGGTGGGGACGAGGAATCGGATCAGAAGCGAAGTGAAGCCCATTTAATTTGCAATGGATTTTGCACATGTTCCCTCCTTGGATGCATCATCAAGCAATGACTTACATGTGTCAACAGGGCCAGAGACCCCGTCTTAAAAGCACCCAGTCTGCATTTAATGCAGAGGGACAACGGGAAGATTGGAGAATGCAAAGCTAGCAGAATAGAGAGAATAGAGAGAGCGACTTATATATACACACACCTTATATTTAAAGCATATGGCTTCCCCCACCCCCGCCCAAGAATCTTGGGAACTGTAGTTTCCACCCACACAGCACTACAGTTCCCAGCAGCCTCAAGGAACGACTGTTCCCAGGAATTTCTGGGGGAAAGCCATGCACTGCAAATGTGTTTCAAAACTGCTTTAAATGTATACAGAGTGCACACAACCCAGGAATGCAGATTGCCCGCTTGCCTCGGAAACAAACAAACAAAAAAAACAATCAGCATAGTCTCAAGTCATGTGAAAGGACAGGAAGTGGTTTGGTGGGTTTTTAGCAAAAAACCCTGAAGAAAGCTTTGAGATGGGCAAAAGAGAATGAAAGCAGAGAATGGATAATGCTTCGAACAGAGAAACCACAAACCCCATTAAGTAAAGGTAAAGGGACCCCTGACCATTAGGTCCAGTCGTGACCGACTCTGGGGTTGTGGCGCTCATCTCGCATTATTGGCCGAGGGAGCCGGCGTACAGCTTAGGCACTCTTCTGGTGAATCAGAGCAGCACATGGAAACGCCGTTTACCTTCCTTCCGGAGTGGTACCTATTTATCTACTTGCACTTTGCTGTGCTTTCGAACTGCTAGGTTGGCAGGAGCTGGGACCGAGCAACGGGCGCTCACCCCGTCGCGGGGATTCGAACCGCCGACCTTCTGATCGGCAAGCCCTAGGCTCTGTGGTTTAACCCACAGCATAAATGAGGATGCTTAATTTCTTAAGAGTGTCACACCCTTTGCTCAGGAGGGGATTCTTCCGCAAGCCAGACATCATCTAGTCTAAAATCACCAGTTGCGGGTGGAGGGGGAGAGAATAACTCTATATATGCCTTGTATTATTTAGGAGAGAACCCTGCTTTTTTTTTTTAACTCCCAGGGCTCTGTTTTGAGACACAATCCCTCTATCACAAGGACTAGAAACTTGACTGCCAGGACCTGCACAGAGTATAGTAGGAAACACTGGTCTGGGAGGTATTTATTAAATAGGGAGGGCTGTGACTTACTGCTGCGGGCGCTGATTCAATCTTCTCTGCTCCCTTGCAGTTATTTTACTATCAAAACACACTTTTTAGAGACCCACATGCCCTGTAGCTTCTAACAAAAGTAGGGTCATAATCGCCTAAGACAACAATTCAGTTCATATATGCGTAAGCAAGTGCTGCTCCCCCCCCCAAAACACACAAAACACCAGCTACTCTGTATAAAAGGTGAATTAAAAAATGCTTTTAAACGAAATGAAGGTGATGTTGATTGGGGGACAGAGGGCCCTGGCAGGTGGTCTTGCTTCTCAACACCTGGAAACAATTGTTACATAATGCGCCTCCTCCAGACGATACAGGACTTTCTCTGCCCAGAAGGAAGCAAATCGACCCCTGGAAACTCACTGCAATTCAGGGGAGCACAGAGCATGTCCGAGTCCTCAAGAGTTTGAGGGGCCGGGAGGCGAAAGCAATCTAGAACGAAGCATGTTCCCAAAATCGCAGGGGTGTGTGCGGTTTTTGCGCGTGCACAAGAACAAACGAACAGCAGCGAAAAGAGATCTCAGGATCGCAGTTGCAACCCTTCTGCTTTTCCTCCTGCAAGGAGACCTTGCTCGAGACTAAGCCCCACTGGACCTAGCAGAACTTCCTTTCCTTAAAGGGAGGTGGATTCCTCTACCGATTGCTTACCGCCTTCCTCTCAATCAATCAATCAATCAATCACCCCGGAGGAAATACAGAGCAAGCATGCACGAATATCCTAGTCACAAGACTGAAAAAAGAAGGATGTGTGTGTGTTTTGTGGGTAAGGCAGCCTCTCCATCGTCTTCCCTCATCAGCCCAACATCTCCATTCTCCCCGCTTTTTAAATAACAGAAAACGAAAGCCAAATGCGCCTCCGCAAACCCCGCACTTTTCCGATTCGTTTTGTCTGCGGGTGCACACACACACACACACATGCAAGATGCGTGCACATGTGTGCAGACGCAGGAGATTTCCTGCGGATCCAGAGGGGGAAAGAGAGCAGCTTTGTCTCCCTCCCCACCAGCTAGATCTCCCTCCCTCGAGTCCCATGGCATTGACACGGGGGAGTGGGGGGCTTCTGCAAAGCTCCCCCCCCCCACACACACACACTACCGCAGGCACAAGAGGGAAACCGGATTCACTCCTGATCCGCCCTGCCCTGCACGCTTTGCCTTACCTTCCTCCCAGGAAAGGCAGCCTCTGTAGGATCTGGTCTGTTTCTCCAGAGCTCCCCTCTCTCCAGGACTTTGCTTGCTCGGGGCGGGGCTTCGGGAGGCAAGGGGCGGGGCATGGGGCGTGGGGCGGGGCTGCAGTCGGCGCATGCGCCTGACGCGCGGCACCGGCGGTGCGTGGGAGCGTTTCCATTCACAGAATTCGTTCATTCAGACCTTTGCTTGGGAGAAAGTAACTCCGTTGGGGTTTAAAAACTTAGGCACGTGCAAGACCGGGTCGCCCAGGGACTCTTAAGGGTACGCTCCTTCCTCGGGCTGCTTCTACTCGCGAGTAAGCCCTGCAATATTGCCACCTTCCACAGAATGGATTGGATGGAATTCTTCCACGGAATTTATGAATTGCGTGAAGAACTTTCTTTTGTCTTTCCCGATTGAATGCCCTGGCTCCCACCAGTGGAATCGTAGAGTTGTAGAGTTGAAAGGGACCCCGAGGGTCATTTAGTCCAGCCCCCTGTAGTGCAGGAATAAATCCCCTTATTCAGCAAGAATCAGAGTCAGGCCACCGTCCCATCACTGTGCATTGTTGAAGAGGTTTCTTTCTCCACCCATACCAGTTACTTTTAAATAAAAATAAAAAGCAAAACCAGCAACACTGTAAGTACCACATGGCTCTTGTTGCATTCGTGTTGGAAATACACCCTGTGTAAACACACAAACCCCATTTGCAATGACGACATCCTTTATTATTGTGCGGCTCGATGTTATCTTTGTGTGACTTGACCACAGAGTGTTGTTATGTTGCTGCTATTGTACATGCAAAGATTATTATTATTATTGTTATGTTGCTGCTATTGTACATGCAAAGAGTGGCAAAAGCTGTAATGGGATGCAATCTCAAAAATGACAGAATGATCTCGATACGAATCCAAGGCAGACCTTTTAACATCACAGTAATCCAAGTTTATGCACCAACTACCGGTGCTGAAGAAAGTGAAATTGACCAATTCTATGAAGACCTACAACACCTTCTAGAAATGACACCAAAGAAGGATGTTCTTCTCATTACAGGGGATTGGAATGCTAAAGTAGGGAATCAAGAGATAAAAGGAACAACTGGCAAGTTTGGCCTTGGAGTTCAAAATGAAGCAGGGCAAAGGCTAATAGAGTTCTGTCAAGAGAACAAGCTGGTCATCACAAACACTCTCTTCCAACAACACAAGAGACGACTCTACACATGGATATCACCAAATGGGCAGCATCGAAATCAGATTGATTATATTCTCTGCAGCCAAAGATGGAGAAGCTCTATACAGTCAGCAAAAACAAGACCAGGAGCTGACTGTAACGCAGATCATCAGCTTCTTATAGCAAAATTCCAGCTTAAACTGAAGAAAGTAGGAAAAACCACTGGGCCAGTAAGATACAATCTGAATCAAATCCCTTATGAATACACAGTGGAAGTGAGTAACAGGTTTAAGGATTTAGATTTGGTGGACAGAGTGCCTGAAGAACTATGGATGGAGGCTCGTAACATTATACAGGAGGCAGCAACGAAAACCATCCCAAGGAAAAGGAAATGCAAGAAGGCAAAATGGCTGTCCAACGAGGCCTTACGAATAGCGGAGGAGAGGAGGCAAGCAAAATGCAAGGGAGATAAGGAAAGATACAGGAAACTGAATGCAGATTTCCAAAAAACAGCAAGGAGAGATAAGAGGGTCTTCTTAAATGAGCAATGCAAAGAAATAGAGGAAAACAATAGAATGGGGAAAACCAGAGATCTGTTCAAGAAAATTGGAGATATGAAAGGAACATTTCGTACAAAGATTACCATAATCAAGGACAAAAGTGGTAAGGACCTAACAGAAGCAGAAGACATCAAGAAGAGGTGGCAAGAATACACAGAGGAATTATACCAGAAAGATATGGAGGTCTCGTACACCCCAGGTGGTGTGGTTGCTGACCTTGAGCCAGACATCTTGGAGAGTGAAGTCAAATGGGCCTTAGAAAGCACTGCTAATAACAAAGCCAGTGGAAGTGATGATATTCCAGCTGAACTATTTAAAATTTTAAAAGATGATGCTGTTAAGGTGCTACACCCAATATGCCAGCAAGTTTGGAAAACTCAGCAATGGCCAGAGGATTGGAGAAGATCAGTCTACATCCCAATTCCAAAGAAGGGCAGTGCCAAAGAATGCTCCAACTACCGCACAATTGCGCTCATTTCACACGCTAGCAAGGTTATGCTTAAAATTCTACAAGGCAGGCTTAGGCAGTATGTGGACCGAGAACTCCCAGAAGTGCAAGCTGGATTTCGAAAGGGCAGAGGAACCAGAGACCAAATAGCAAACATGCGCTGGATTATGGAGAAAGCTAGAGAGTTCCAGAAAAACGTCTACTTCTGCTTCATTGACTATGCAAAAGCCTTTGACTGTGTCGACCACAGCAAACTATGGCAAGTTCTTAAAGAAATGGGAGTGCCTGATCACCTCATCTGTCTCCTGAGAAATCTCTATGTGGGACAAGAAGCTACAGTTAGAACTGGATATGGAACAACTGATTGGTTCAAAATTGGGAAAGGAGTACGACAAGGTTGTATATTGTCTCCCTGCTTATTTAACTTATATGCAGAATTCATCATGCGAAAGGCTGGACTAGATGAATCCCAAGCAGGAATTAAGATTGCCGGAAGAAATATCAACAACCTCAGATATGCAGATGACACAACCTTGATGGCAGAAAGTGAGGAGGAATTAAAGAACCTTTTAATGAGGGTGAAAGAGGAGAGCGCAAAATATGGTCTGAAGCTCAACATCAAAAAAACCAAGATCATGGCCACTGGTCCCATCACCTCCTGGCAAATAGAAGGGGAAGAAATGGAGGCAGTGAGAGATTTTACTTTCTTGGGCTCCTTGATCACTGCAGATGGTGACAGCAGTCACGAAATTAAAAGACGCCTGCTTCTTGGGAGAAAAGCAATGACAAACCTAGACAGCATCTTAAAAAGCAGAGACATCACCTTGCCGACAAAGGTCCGTATAGTTAAAGCTATGGTTTTCCCAGTAGTGATGTATGGAAGTGAGAGCTGGACCATAAAGAAGGCTGATCGCCGAAGAATTGATGCTTTTGAATTATGGTGCTGGAGGAGACTCTTGAGAGTCCCATGGACTGCTAGAAGATCAAACCTATCAATTCTTAAGGAAATCAGCCCTGAGTGCTCCCTGGAAGGACAGATCGTGAAGCTGAGGCTCCAATACTTTGGCCACCTCATGAGAAGAGAAGAATCCTTGGAAAAGACTCTGATGTTGGGAAAGATTGAGGGCACTAGGAGAAGGGGACGACAGAGGACGAGATGGTTGGACAGTGTTCTCGAAGCTACGAACATGAGTTTGACCAAACTACGGGAGGCAGTGCAAGACAGGAGTGCCTGGCGTGCTATGGTCCATGGGGTCACGAAGAGTCGGACACGACTAAACGACTAAACAACAACAACATTGTACATGCAATAAAAAGAAGTTTAAAAATAGATGGAAGAAGATGACGCAACAGTTTCAGCTGAGAAAATATCCAGTAACTCTTATGGTCCGGTCAGTGATTGTGGAACAGGATAAGACCACAGAACACTGCAGCAGCATGTTCGGTGCATTTTCCTTTACGTGCATGGGCCTGAGGTTGCAGTCATAGCGTGTTGGGGTTGCAAAGGGATATTGGAGGTCCTCTAGTCTGACCCCCATCCTCAATGCCGAATCTGCAATGCAGGGTGCAATTACAGCATCCCTGGTGCCGATACAAATTGCCCCCTCCCTGGTCAGCAGACAAGTAATTTGGTGAATGGGGATCAGGTGATCTCTCTAGCTGATCTGCACAGATCAGACATGGCAGGGCTGTGTGTTTGTCCACATGCAAGTGTGTGTGTATTGGCTGAGGGTGGATGTGGCCCTCAAGCTTTTTAAAAAAGGGATTAACCAACCGTGATTTAGGGATGTCATTGAATGGACCCTGGAGAAATTGTATTCTTTCACCTGCTTGACGCTACACCAGCATTATGCCATGCTTTTGCTGTTTCTTAAAACCTGAGCAATTTGGGTTTGGAGAATATTAAATGTTTCAGGATTTAAGAGTGTGATTTTGGCCGTGACCCACAAACCACTTAAACCAGAGTATCTCCGGTTTGCCGACTTTGGCAATGAGAAACTAGCTTAGGTTGAACTTCAGTCTACGTATATCTCTCCTGCGGTTTGCAAATTGGCATTTTCAAATGCTGCGGGAGCATCTAATTCAAGACAGCCTGAAAAATAGGTTGCTATAAAGGAGAATGACAGGTTTCGAAAGAACTCGTAAGGACAATTGAGGAACCTGGAAAGCTGCCTTCTGCAGAGTCAGACCATTGATCCATCAAGTTCAGTACTGTCTGCACAAACTGGCAGCAGCTCTTCAGGATATGTCCCACTATGAGAACAGAATCCTGGACTAGATGGGCTATTGGCCTGATCCTGATGAACTCGTCATGTTCTTCTCCCCCAGGCAGTCTCGGGTTAATAGTACAGAGTGTGTGCCTTTAGTTTGCAGTACACCAGGAAGTGAGTTTGTATTTTTTTCCAGTTGCATTCAACCAAATGAGCATTAGCTTAATATCACTTCCTGAAGCAAACAGCCAGGCTTAAATATACCGGTAGATCTATAGCTTTTTGGAGAGCTGTTTCCCCTCTGCTTGTAACTACAGCCCAACACACAACACAACACAACACAACACAACACAACACAACACACTGCAGGTCTAATAATAATAATAATAATAATAATAATAATAATAATAATAATAATATATTATTTATACCCCGCCCATCTGGCTGGGTTTCCCCAGCCACTCTGGGCGGCTTCCAACAGAACATTAAAATACAATAATTATTAAACATTAAAAGCTTCCCTAAACAGGGCTGCCTTCAGATGTCTTCTAAAAGTCTGGTAGTTGTTTTTCTCTACAATAGAATTGCAGAGTTGGAAAGGTACCCCCAGGGTCATCCAGTCCAACCCTGGCATCCATGACAGATGGCCACCAAAGCTCTGCTTCAAAACTTCCAAGGAAGGAGAGTCTACCACCTCTCAAGGGAGTCTGCTCCACTGTCGAACAGCTCTTACTATCGGAAAGTTCTTCCTGGTGTTAAGCCGGAATCTCCTTCCTTGTAAATTGAAGCCATGGGTTCGAGTCCTACCCTCCAGAGCAGAAGAAAACAAGCTTGTTCCCCCTTCCATGTGATAGCCCTTGACATATCTTTTTCTTTTTTTTGCCATCCCTTTATTTCACATACAAACAATGGAAGCATCAGTTTCAACACAACCTGGTGAATCACAAGCCTGGTGAATCTGGAGTGATACCTGATGATCTGACGTCAGTAGTCTTGACAAGGGACTTCGTTATTTTACACCCAGGTGCTACTGGACTCATTCTGTCTGCCTGTTCCAGTGTTCCTGACCACTGGTCTTGCTAGCTAGGGATGATGGGAGTTGTAGTCCCAAAACATCTGGAGGCACACTGGTTGGGAAACACTGGCCTGTTCGATACAGTCAGCCCGCAACTTGGCATGGGGGTTATATTGCGAAGACTGTGCTTAAAGTCCAAATCAGGTATAGTCAAAACACACTGGGTGGCGCGGCAGCCGAGATTGCCAAAGTCTTTTCTCCTGGACGCCAACCCCTTTCCCACCCACTTTTAAATTATATATATATATATGTATATATATATATATAGCCAAACACCTAAATCTGAACACGCACAAGTTAAATACGCGTTTGTTGTGAGCCTTGTCCTTGACATATCTGAAGATGGCTATCCCATCTCCTCTCAGTCTCCCCTTTTCCAGGCTCAACATACTCAGATCCCTCGACTGTTATTTGTTATAGTTATTTATTCAATTTATACACAGTACTGCCCTAGATCCGTGGGTCTCAGGGCGGTTCACAAGCCCAAACCACAATATGAAAACACAAAATACATAATCAAAATATAAACAGAACCAGCTGAATAATGCCCCCAACACATAACAACAGTTTAAAACTATTATTATTATTATTATTATTAATTAAAAAGTACTTTAAAAGAATGTGGACAGCACTCTCTGCTGGGCAGCAAGCAGCCCTTTTGGAGTCTGTCTGGCCCAACCCTGGTTCCTTGTAAAGCTTCGTTTCCAGATCATCTTAGTTGCCCTCCTGTGGACATGTTCCAGCTTGTCCATATCCTAATTATTTTGTGGCGCCCAGAACTGGACACAGGACTCCAGGTGGGGTCACCCTCTGCCAAGCTGGCCTCTTCCCTGGTGTTTCTAGATTAAAACTCCCATCAGTGGTGATGGCTGAGGCTGGTGGGCTTTAAAGTTCAGCACTGACACTTTAAAACATACTGGGAGACTGTGTGTGTGTGTGTGTGTGTGTGTGTGTGCATTTTGATTCATAACTGGGAGTTGAACTTTTGCTATGCCTGTGTGGTTCATAATCTGTCTGAAGTGCCATGCAGATGTCCTTGGGCTGAGGTTGTGGCTTCCGCTTCTAACACAACACACAAGACACACAAGACACAGAGGTAAACCAAGGCAGGAGCCACTGTGCGTTTGTGGGCTTGCAGTGCTATAAGAATTTTAAGGTTCAGATCTGTATATACCGTATAAAACCACATGTTTGAAACCCCACAGTTTGGGTCCTGAATGAATTGACCTCAATATTTCTCTGAAAGGTCAAAGTGGGAAATCTCCCCATTGTCTCCTTCCTCACAAAATCCTGCCCTAACAAATCCTGTCTTAAGGGCACATTCAAGATATGAAGAATTGATGCTTTTGAATTCTGGTGCTGGAGGAGACTCTTGAGAGTCCCATGGACTGCAAGAAGATCAAACCTATCCATTCTGAAGGAAATCAGCCCTGAGTGCTCACTGGAAGGACAGATCCTGAAGCTGAGGCTCCAATACTTTGGCCACCTCATGAGAAGAGAAGACTCCCTGGAAAAGACCCTGATGTTGGGAAAGATTGAGGGCACTAGGAGAAGGGGACGACAGAGGACAAGATGGTTGGACAGTGTTCTCGAAGCTACGAACTTGAGTTTGACCAAACTGCGGGAGGCAGTGGAAGACAGGAGTGCCTGGCGTGCTATGGTCCATGGGGTCATGAAGAGTCGGACATGACTAAACGACAACAAGATATGAAGAGGGTGTGAGCCTGTGACCTGTGATCTAGATTCAGGAATTAAGTACTGTAGTTATAATAACAAAAGAGTGGCCAAACCAGATACAATGCAATCAGATAACTTGCCAAAACAAGGCACTCAGATTTCTGCTGGAGACCGCCTTTTCTGTGATGTATCTATGATGTTTCTGGGGGTGGTCTTGGACTCCAGGGCGGGAATTTAAATTGTCTATATAAGGGCTTGCACGCATGGCTCTGGGTCTCCCCCCCCCTTGTGTTTTTTTGGGGGGGACTACCCTGTTGCAACAGCTTTTAATAAGGATCAGGCTTAACTAGCTGTCTTGCTTTCCATTAGAACTCTGGTCTGGTCTCTGTTACTTTTGCGCCGGCAGGCCGTTAAAATAACGTCTTGCCGGGGTTCAGGCTTCCACCCGGAATCGGACCCGTTACAGTGGAACCTCGGTTTATGAACACCTCGGTTTACGAATTTTCGGTTTACGAATGCCGCGGACCCATCTGGAACGGATTAATTCACTTTCCATTACTTTCAATGGGAAAGTTTGCTTCAGTTTATGAACGCTTCAGTTTATGAACAGACTTCCGGAACCAATTACACCCATGTTTTGGGTTAAGTACGCTTCAGGTTGAGTACTCCGTGGACCCGTCTGGAATTGATTAATCCACGTTCCATTACTTTCAATGGGAAAGTTCGCTTCAGTTTATGAACGCTTCAGTTTAAGTATTCCGCGGACCGTCTGGAACAGATTAATCCACTTTCCATTACTTTCAATGGGAAAGTTCCCTTCAGTTTATTAACGCTTCAGTTTATGAACAGACTTCCGGAACCAATTGTGTTCATAAACCGAGGTACCACTGTATCTAGATAATTCTCTTAAATTCTTACAACAGCAGCAAAGCCATTCCTTCGGCAAGGGCAAAACACTTTCTCCACCCTCTTCACTATAATAGTATAGAATCATAGAATCATAGAGCTGGAAGAGACCACAAGGGCCATCCAGTCCAACCCCCTGCCAAGCAGGAAACTGATAGTAGGGAACCTGATAATAACCTGGCCAGTTTAATACCGGTACTTTCCTTCTTTGTTTGAGAAAGGTTCATCTAAAGAGGAGATCCCGACCCAGGCCAACGGAGAGGGGAGGGGAAGCAGGAAGCAAAGGGGTAGGAGGCCAAGGTTAATATTCAACCTGTTTCAGACCTCAAAGGGAGTTTCAAACTGGTTGGGGGTATTCAACTTCCTCCTACCCCTTTGCTAAAGGTGGCCAATTGACCAGGAAAAAAAGACAACCCGACCTTTACTTTTAAGAACACTTTGATCTGGAGAAATCAACAAGGGAAGTATTTTCAGGGAAAGGGACTAAGCACCACTGCTGCCTGATTCAAACAAGGAAACAAAGCTGCTGTTAAAGGCAGAGGAGCAGGATCTGGTAAAGAAGTTGGCAGCCTCGTGAATAACTCTTTGGAAGCGCTGGATAGCAGGGGCTTGTGCTACCAATTCAGCCCAGCCATGCCCATGTTTACTCAGGTGAGTTATTATTAATAATATTAAGTTCATAGATTGCTTAATACCAGTGTCTCCAGACACTTGTGGATCATCTTTTTCAATCCCTTTTGATGCAAGAATGTGCAGCTGTCCCGCCTGGGAATCGAACCTGCAACCTTGGTGTTATCAGCACGGCATTCTAGTGTGGACGATTGTATTAAGTTGCTACCTGTTCTACCCAGCCTCGGCCTGCACAGTTGGCCCGCATAGCAGGCAGAAACTCAACAGGTACCGGTAAATCTCCTCCCTTGTGCAGGGAAGCAGCGATGGGACCTCCCTGAACAGCACCCCACGTGGTAGTGTTAGGCATTTGCTACCGCAGGTGATGCAAGCCTAGCAGCTTGCAGGCGGAAACCCCACTTCGATTGCAAATGTGACACGGCTGCCTTCTGCTTTGCAAAGCAGAAAAGGCCATTAATTCAGCCCTTCCTGCCTTGTCAGCTGTCCCAGTGCCAACTGTGGGGACATTAAGATTAGAATCATAGAATCATAGAATCATAGAATCATAGAGTTGGAAGAGACCACAAGGGCCATCCAGTCCAACCTCCTGCCAAGCAGGAAACACCATCAAAGCATTCCTGACATATGCCTGTCAAGCCTCTGCTTAAAGACCTCCAAAGAAGGAGACTCCACCACACTCCTTGGCAGCAAATTCCACTGCCGAACAGCTCTTACTGTCAGGAAGTTCTTCCTAATGTTTAGGTGGAATTTTCTTTCTTGTAGTTTGAATCCGTTGCTCCGTGTCCGCTTCTCTGGAGCAGCAGAAAACAACCTTTCTCCCTCCTTTATATGACATCCTTTTATATATTTGAACATGGTTATCATATCACCCCTTAACCTTCTCTTCTCCAGGCTAAACATACCCAGCTCCCTAAGCCGTTCCTCATAAGGCATCGTTTCCAGGCCTTTGACCATTTTGGTTGCCCTCTTCTGGACACATTCCAGCTTATCAGTATCCTTCTTGAACTGTGGTGCCCAGAACTGGACACAATACTCCAGGTGAGGTCTGACCAGAGCAGAATACAGTGGTACTATTACTTCCCTTGATCTAGATGCTATACTCCTATTGATGCAGCCCAGAATTGCATTGGCTTTTTTAGCTGCTGCATCACACTGCTGACTCATGTCAAGTTTGTGGTCAACCAAGACTCCTAGATCCTTTTCACATGTACTGCTCTCAAGCCAGGTGTCTCCCATCCTGTATTTGTGCCTTTCATTTTTTTTGCCCAAGTGTAGTACTTTACATTTCTCCTTGTTAAAATTCATCTTGTTTGCTTTGGCCCAGTTGTCTAATCTGTTAAGGTCATTCTGAAGTGTGATCCTGTCCTCTGGGGTGTTAGCCACCCCTCCCAACTTGGTGTCATCTGCAAACTTGCTCAGGATTCCCTCAAGCCCATCATCCAAGTCATTGATAAAGATGTTGAACAAGCCTGGGCCCAAGACAGAACCCTGTGGCACCCCACTAGTCACTACTCTCCAGGATGAGGAGGAGCCATTGATGAGCACCCTTTGGGTTCGGTCAGTAAGCCAGCTACAAATCCACTGAATGGTAGCATTGTCTAGCCCACATTTTACCAGCTTCTTTACAAGAATATCATGGGGCACCTTGTCAAAGGCCTTGCTGAAATCAAGATAGGCTACATCCACAGCGTTCCCTTCATCTACCAGGCTTGTAATTCTGTCAAAAAATGAGATCAGATTAGTCTGACATGACTTATTTTTCAGGAACCCATGCTGACTTTTAGTGATCACAGAGTTTCTTTCTAGGTGCACACAGACTGTTTGCTTAATGATCTGCTCTAGAATCTTTCCTGGTATTGATGTCAGGCTGACTGGGCGGTAATTGTTTGGGTCCTCTCTTTTCCCCTTTTTGAAAATAGGGACAACATTTGCCCTCCTCCAGTCTGCTGGAAGATTGAATTATGCGAGCGCTGTCAGGTCTGAAGCATCCTTGTGGAGAAGCGGGGTGTCACGGGGTGGGGGGGAGAGGAAGGGGAGGGGAGAGGTGAAGCTGACTCAGCACTTGGGGCCCTTCCAGCTGAGTCGGGGTCACCAGATGTAAATAAGGAGGCTTCTCAATCGACTTTTCTTAGGAAGATCTGGCAGGTCCAGCTTCTCATTGTTATTTGGTTTGGGGTGCTTTGTTTTGTTTTGGGCTTGGCCTAACAATATATGAGGGGACCCAGGTGGCGCTGTGGTTAAACCACTGAGCCTAGGGCTTGCCGATCAGAAGGTCGGCGGTTCGAATCCCTGTGATGGGGTGAGCTCCCGTTGCTTGGTCCCAGCTCCTGCCAACCTAGCAGTTCGAAAGAACGTCAAAGTGCAAGTAGATAAATAGGAACTGCTACAGCGGGAAGGTAAACGGTGTTTCCATGTGCTGCTCTGGTTTGCCAGAAGCAGTTTTGTCATGCTGGCCACATGACCTGGAAGCTGTACGCCGGCTCCCTCGGCCAATAATGCGAGATGAGCGCGCAACCCCAGAGTCGGTCACGACTGGACCTAACGGTCAGGGGTCCCTTTACCTTTACCAATATATGAATACAAAATAGCATATGCAAAAAAGAGAAAAGAAGAAAGGGTGTTATATGCAGTTTCCTGGGAATAACCTCCTTTGCACTTGATGGTGGCTTACTGCTGACTGCGTAGGTTCAAGGTGTAAAACACGTTGAGAAATAAAACCACTCTTGCAAAGAAGATTTCCTTTGACTCCATCAAAGGAAAGAAATATCCACTCTGCTGGATTAATTTCATTATTCCCGAATTCTTGGGCGCAGACGAGCTTTCCCCTCGAAGTCTTAAGAACCCTCTTCTCGGTTCAGTATTCTCCCTCCAAATGCACACAAATCAAATAGCTTACTGGTAGTTCATTGTTCTTATAATCTTACACGGTTCGAAAAAAAGGGGGGGCGGATCCTGTATCTAAGTAACTGCTGCAGATCTGGTGCCCCCTACTGGCCACTGGAAAACATGAGCTGCTGGTGGCCTGTATACTGTTTGCACCTGTCTACCTTGAGAGGCAGTAGTGATGTATGGAAGTGAGAGCTGGACCATAAAGAAGGCTGATCGCCGAAGAATTGATGCTTTTGAATTATGGTGCTGGAGGAGACTCTTGAGAGTCCCATGGACTGCAAGAAGACCAAACCGATCCATTCTGAAGGAAATCAGCCCTGAGCGCTCACTGGAAGGACAGATCCTGAAGCTGAGGCTCCAATACTTTGGCCACTTCATGAGAAGAGAAGACTCCCTGGAAAAGACCCTGATGTTGGGAAAGATGGAGGGCACTAGGAGAAGGGAACGACAGAGGACGAGATGGTTGTACAGTGTTCTCGAAGCTACCAACATGAGTCTGACCAAACTGCGGGAGGCAGTGGAAGAAAGGAGTGTCTGGCGTGCTCTGCTCCATGGGGGTCACAAAGAGTCGGACACGACTAAACAACAATCTTGAGTGTGCCTCTGGGGGTGAAGTCAAAACACTGCATTAGCAGAGCCGAAGTGAGTTCTCTGAGGCGCAAGCCTGGGCAGTGAATATAGATGTCTTGGGCTGCCCAGACGACAAGACCCCCTTCTTGGCCTCGCTGATGTTGTCCAAAGGAAAGCAGAGCAAGACGTTTGGCACCAACTTGGCTCTCACTTCCCTCTACAGCAGGCACCCCCAAACTCGGCCCTCCAGCTGTTTTGGGACTACAATTCCCATCATCCCTGACCACTGGTCCTGGGGATGATGGGAGTTGTAGTCCCAAAACAGTTGGAGGGCCGAGTTTGGGGATGCCTGCTCTACAGCATGTGCAGAAACCGCCGTCTTGACTGTTGGGACACACTCTTGGTCTCGTCCGCTTCATCCATCAGAGCCGGTCTTGTCTGCAGGGATAGTCCTTTTTTTTAAAATATATTTTTTATTAATTTTATCAACAAAATACAAAATACTAAATACAAAAATACAAATACAGAAAACATCAAAATACAAAATACAAAAATACACAAATCAAACAACATATAACGGAAAAATATATCATTTCTCAACCATTTTAATATTCATTGTCTTCCGGCTTCCCCAATTCCCTACTATCTGATTTTCATTTTTATAAACTTCTATAGCAGTTTCTAAATCATCTTCCTTATCCATCATGTAATCCCTTTAACGCTTCAAAGTTAATTCATCTTCATATCATCTACCCTAATTTCTGACTTTCAATCTTCTATTATCTCCCTAATGCCTTAACCTCTTTATTTTCCTGGATATTCAAACTCTAATTGTCAAATACATTCCCTATATACGTTTTAAATTTCTTCCAATCTTTTAAAACTTTGTCATTTGTCTGGTCCCGGAGTCTTCCTGTCAGTTCTGCCAGTTCCATATAGTCCATCATTTTCATTTGCCATTCCTGCATCGAAGGCAATTCCTCTTTTTTCCAATATTTTGCTATTAAAATCCTAGCAGCTGTGGTGGCATACATAAACAAATTAACATCGTTCTTGGGAATTTCTTCCCCAATTATTCCAAGCAAAAAGGCTTCCGGTTTTTTCAAAAATGTGTTTTTAAACATCTTTTTCAATTCATTATAAATCATTTCCCAGAAGCCTTTTATCTTTGGGCATGTCCACCACATATGGTAGAATGAGCCAACATCCTGCTTACATTTCCAACATTTATTGTCGCTTTTGTGGTACATTTTAGCTAACTTGACCGGCGTCAGATACCATCTATACATCATTTTCATCAAGTTTTCCTTCAACACCGTACAAGCCGTAAATTTCATACCTTTCTTCCACAATTTTTCCCACTCCGACATCATCACATTATGACCCAGATCCTTGGCCCATTCAATCATAACTGATTTCGTTTGCTCATCTTTCAAATGCCATTCTAACAACAAATTGTACATTCTGAACAAATTCTTGTGGTCTGTCTCTAATAATTCCGTTTCTAATTTCGATTTTTCTGGTTGAAATCCTATTTTTTTATCTAACTTGAATGCTTCATTTATCTGCACATACTGAAACCAATCGCTCAACCTATCTTTCAGTTGTTCATATGGTCTTACTGCAGGGATAGTCCTTAACTCATTGAGGGTTTGAGACCCATCTGCTACCCTCACCTGGTTTAGCCGGCCAGTCAAAGCCATTCCTGGGATGCGGCTGTTTCTAGGAGCCGCAGGTGAGAGCCGGAGTGCAAGGTGAGGACAAAAGGTGGACAATCTATCCCAGAAGGAGCACGACGTGCCCCCCAGCAGAGGTACTACCCCTCCCCTAACACAGGCATCCCCGGACTTCGGCCCTCCAGATGTTTTGGACTACAATTCCCATCTTCCCCGACCACTGGTCCTGTTAGCTAGGGATCATGGGAGTTGTAGGCCAAAGCATCTGGAGGGCTGCAGTTTGGGGATGCCTGCCCTAACACTACCCCGCCCACCACCACCTGCAAGCTACCATGTGCATGGTGTTTATTGGTGTTTATCAGCAGGTGGCAGCAATGACCTTGTTTAACTTATACATAAATCCGGCACTGACAGGGTCCTGCTCCTTCGGAGGACTGAAGGCATGGTGGAGACTGCCGTGGCTTTAAGAAATATGGTTTATTCACCTCTTTTTTCACCTTCCGTCTGCATGGAGTCCAGGTATCACGGCATGGTCGTTTCGAGAGGGGCTTGTCACTGGCGGAGGAAGAGGAGTGGGGGGGAGCGCCCCGCCCCCGGCAGCGCAATCCCAGGTTGTCATCGCGGTTGCTCCCCTGCCCCCACAGGCGGCACATCCCACCCCCAGGACACGCACCAGCCCCGCCCCTGCCTGCTCTCCGCCCCCGGTGCCGGGGCATGAAGCTCCGCCACTGGGCATAGCTGCCAAGTTTCCCGCTGAAAAATGTGGGATCAGAAGCGGCGCGGCACCGGAAGTCGCTTCTATGCATGTCTGGACATGCGTAGAAGCAACTTCCGGTGCCGCCGCCCGATTTCCGGTGCCCATACATGGGTAGCACGGCACCGGAAGTCGCTTCTATGCATGTCCGGACATGCGTAGAAGCAACTTCCGGTGCCGCTCTGCCCGATTTTCAGTGCCCAGGCATGGGCGGAGCGGCACCGGAAGTCACTTCTACGCATGTCCGGACATGTGTAGAAACGACTTCCGGTGCCGCGCTACCCATGTCTGGGCACTGGAAATCGGGCGGCGCCAGGACCCAAAATGGAGCCTCCCTGGCAGGTAGGAAATCCAGGGGAATTTACGGGATTTTTTTTCCAATCCAGGCTGCCAGTGGGAAATGGTTTAAAATACGGGGGATTCCCGCGAAAAACGGGAGACTTGGCAGCTATGCCACTGGGGCTTGTACCCCGCAGCAGTGCAGGCAGCCTTCAGCCAGCCTGCCCAAGATGGATCTCCCACTCTTTTGCCTGCTTCTTCTTCCCAGCAACCCTTGCTCCCGTCACCTCAAACACACACCCCACCGCCTTGGTAACATCTCATTCCCCAGGCCAAGAGATTATTCCCCAATGGCCCATCAAGACTTTTTATCATGCTAACAGGTTTGCTCTTCGCCAAGCCAGCCAGGCTGTTTGGCATAAGCCAGCTCAGGAATTCTCTGTCTGGCGCAGCTCTGCAGCTTGTACTTTAACCCATAGCTCGGCTAATCAAAATCCTAGCATTTATTCATTTCTAGAGTTTAGGGGAGTTTCCCCCTCCCCAATCTGTAACAGTATAAAAGGGAAACAGAGCTGTCTGCTCAACTGCCCATGTCGACAACTTCTTCTATGGGTGTACATAGGCAAACTCGGCCTCCCAGAAGTTTTGAGACTACAATTCCCATCATCCCCGACCACTGGTTCTGTTAGCTAGGGGTGATGGGAGTTGTAGTCCCAAAACATCTGGAGGGCCGAGTTTGCCTATGCCTGACATACACACACACACACACAGAAACTACATAGAACAGGTGATTGACATTTTTTTTTTTTGCAAACTTATGCCAAGTGGAGATGTTGGCTTTCGACCTTGGCACAAGCCAAGGAGCTATTTGGATGTGATTTGGTAGGCAAATTGAGTTTAAGCAGCTGGAGAGCATTAGTCAATTGGTTTTTTCATTATACATTTTGATTTTTTTTTAGACACTGCGTAACAAAATAGGCCACTGAAAAAGGCAGAGCAGCTGAAACGTGTTTGGTTTTTAAGCTATCCAGAAAATTGGATCGATGGATGTTAAGAACATTTTAAGCAGGCATTTTAGCTGTCTAAGGAATATGACTAAATACAGGCACGTTTCATGTACCATACAGAGGCTTTCTTTTTATAGTTTATTGCAGGCATCCCCAAACTGCGGCCCTCCAGATGTTTTGGCCTACAACTCCCATGATCCCTAGCTAAAAGGACCAGTGATCGGGGATGATGGGAATTGTAGTCCAAAACATCTGGAGGGCCGAAGTTTGGGGATGCCTGGTTTATTGCATAGTTCCTCACATGTTGTGGATATATTATTTTGATGTATGTAGAGTTTATTGTTTTATGTTGATGCATCAGTTTTATATTTGGAGTTTCGCATCCTGGATTTTGGTATATTCCTGTCTTTTCTGCTATAAAGGTTCAACTCAATTTATATTTAATAAATTTTCTTAAGATCTCTATGGGCACCACAAACATTAGATTTTGTGTGTATTTGTATATAGACTTCTACTTTTACCTACCCATAATTTGTTCAACAGGTGCAAAAAAAGGAACCTTAAAACTCACGAAGGCACACCTCAAAAAAACGAACGAGGAGGGAAAAGAACGAACAACGGAGTCCTTAATTAAATCAAAAATCCTTTAATAATTATTAGCTAGAAAGTCATAATTAATGCTGAAAGGGTAAATTGATTAAATACGTCATTAAAATCTGAAAAAGCCACTTTTATTGCAAAATAGCATTATATATTATAAGCTTCTTTGTTGAGAAATGAGTCCCATAGAAAGATTTCAATATAGTATATCAAAATGCTTGAAGAGTATTCATCACAATGGCTTTTATATACAGTTATCTGCTGTTTCATGATACAACCACAGTTAAGTTCGTCTGTAAAGGAAAATGTTTCTTTCCAAAATAATCCCACAGGTCCGGAACAGCAAGAACAAAAAAAAGGTGTGAAAACCAAGTTTGGTCACTTTACATAAGATATCCCCCACATCCCTTTCGACAGCCCGGTTCCATTTCCATTTTAAACAAATAATAATAATAATAAGCGACATCTTAAAATCAGTGCATTAAAAAGTGTGTCCAATAATCAAACATTCATTTGACACGGCAAGAAAGAAGCAATACTTGTTTTAGAGGGTTTCGGAAACAGGGAGGTCCGAGGAATACTCCAAAGAGATGCCAACCTGACGGGCAAGACCCGCTGCTGCAAACCGAGTGCCGGAAACCGAGAGGGGGTTTCTGGGTAAAGGAGCAAAACCAGAAAGAACGGAACGCCCCACACACCACGCCCTGGGAAATCTGGGTGCTGGTTCTTTAACGTGGAAGCAAAGCGGTAGAAAGTGTACTTTGCACATGGGAAAGCGTAAACGGCACAGAGGGATAAGCAGCAATAAATACAGAAACCGTAAATACAGAGGGGTGGGGAGCGTTTTCCATTCTGAGGATCACATTCCTTTCCAGACCTTCTGGGACCAAAAGTGGGCAAAGCACTGTATAAGCAGGCTGGTTTCTACACATGGCTCGCCCAACTCTCTCTCTTCGGCAAGGAGCGCAAGAGTTCAAGGTCTCAAGAGTTCGAGGACATATTTCAGCCAGGCAAAAACACCCAAGGGTGGGGCAGGGCAGGATTAAGAGTATGGCCTGGGAAAAACCCAGAGAGCTGGGTACAGAGGACCGGCTCCTCGAAACCTGAAGTTCTCCAACCCTGGCGCAACAGGGCAGATGACACAGCCAGAGATCCATAGGAGCAGAGTTGGAGGTGTGGAAATGAAAGTTGAGCCAAGGAAGCGAAAACTGGCAAAAGTTCAGGAACCAGGGACTTCCGCTCGCGCTCGTTATGGCTGACCTGTACCATCTTCACGACCCCCATGGGGAATTCCCGGGATGACGGGAAGGGCCGCTGGCCCGCGGATGCCCCTTAACCCACCCGAACCTTTTGAGGGGGTGGGGGGGCCTGGACCGAGCACCCATGGGGGCCGGAGCTCCTGGAGGCCACCCTATGCGAGCGCGATCTCCATGATGAAAGAGAATAATTGGATTTAAATTCATGGACATGCTTCAAAAGAAGGGGGAGAAGATACTGCCAGGACTTTATCAGCTTCTGAGCGAGAAGAGAGTGGAGGGAGTATTTCATCATCAAGAAGAAAGAATGATTGGGACGGAACGAAAAGGGAAGTGAACTTTTTATTTTTATACTTTAAGATGTACCTACCACCTTCCCGGACGGACTGTCTGATTATTTGGGACAAATGGAAACGAACTGTGTGGCATCGGAATTCATATAAATAGAGGATTGTCATCTGGTATGATTTTAGAAGTTGCTTTGTTAAACTGTTAAGAGTAAAAAAACCTCCCCAGTCCGTATGCTTATTGGAATGGCCTGGAAAACCGCCGGCGAGTTGGATTTACGAGCTGTGGCATATTTGGAATTTGAGGGATAATAGCAGCCTAATTGGAGTCTCGGAACGCAGAGGGCAGCTAAAAGGCGAGGAAAGTCATAAATCGGCTATAAGAGATTGTGCATAATGTGAACTGGCTGTTCCTCGCCAAAAAGCTGTACTCTTGCGATCGACGGACAGTTTAGAAGAAGATGGAATACGATCCGAGGCGTTCAAGATGGCGCTGGCTTGTGTCAGACTGTTGACGCGGCAAGAAAGACACTCCAGATCAAGAGAGATTTATGGGGAGGTTGGACTGGACAAAAAACCCACACAGGAAGAATGGATATGTGTTAAATCTTGTTTGATGCCTATCTCAGAAGCTGCGACAAAAGACAAAAGAGAGAAGAAAACATCTAGAGGGACTGTTGGAAAAAAAATTGGGATTACTGTGGATTACAGCAAGATTTTGATATCAGGATTAGGATGGCAGTGTGAATAGTCTTCTAGAATCCCCAGGCATTGAAGCATGGGAAGTCTAAAAATTTGTTATGATTTGGCATAATATTTGGCTTAATCGATATGTATGTGCATAATTGGATATAACTGAAATAATTGAATTGTGTTTTAATTGGAAAATTTAATAAAAAGTATTTTTTTTAAAAAAAGAAAAGTTCAGGAACCAGGAATTTGCTCAGCAGAATTAGGAGAGAAGGCAGTTTAGGTGAGCCTGCACTGAACCCCTTCAGCCTTCAGGTGAGGAGGTTGCATAGCTGAAATGGTTCTCCACGGATAAATTAATTCTCCACACAGAAGCCTGAAGGGCTGCAGAGCAGAAGTAGGTTGGCTACCTCACCCAAAGATTTCTGCATTTCACACGTGTCTGATCTGTGCACATCGCCGCCCACTGTGGACATCCAAGGCACCCTTTAAACCCAAGCTCCCTCCTCCTGCTCCCTTCTACCACCCCACTTTTAGCTTTCGCTAAGAAGAGTCACTGGCAAATATTTTAGTGCTGTTGCCAGAATAAACTGCAGCCCAAACCGCCTGGTTTGTGAAGACAGCCCGACTGCATTCCTGGTTCTCCCCCCGAGCAGAATGGGAAGGCAGTTAGCTAAGGAGCGCATACAGTTGTGCAAACTTCTCAGAAGTTAAGGAGGGAGGGAGGGCTTTTATTTAATACTGTTCGGTATTCAAATACCAACATAGTCCCAATCTTCAATTGCTTGCCACTCATTCAAATGCAATGCTCAGATTCAGTATATGGCGGCATCCCATGTTCCTTCCTCAATCTGTCAGATGATCCACATTGCCATTATGACGGAGAAAAGGCAATTTAAAAAAGAGCAGGAGACAATCTGTCCGCCTCACAGGGATGCCGTCAGATATTATGACACAACACCTGGTCTTTCCAAGCAGGGGGTCACCCAAAAAATACCCCCTGCAACAACATCTACTGTCATTGCCAAATCAAACATTATACCACAAGTCTTGAGATACACTCTTGTGCCAATTAATTGAAACAAAGCATGTTTTATATCTTACTCTAAATCCTGTACAAACATGAAAAGTCAGTTGATCATTATGGTGTCGGAAGCCTACAGCCAATAGAAGGAATGATGCGCTCGCCACAATACATTGAGGTTCTACGAAAGAGAGTTATTCCAGAGCTGGAAGAGGTATCCTGACGGTCCTGGGATATTGCAGCAGGACCTAGCCCCCTGTCACACATCAAAGTGGTGAAGAAATTCATGACAGAGCAGCAAATACAGGTACTTGATTGGCCAGAGAATTCCCCAGATGTAAATCCCATTGAGAATTTGTGGGCTATATGCAAACGTTGCCTCTGTGCTGTAGACTGTACGACTATGGAGAAGCTCATTCAGGCACTGATTCAAGTGTGGTACAGGGATCCGAAAACCAACAGTGACTGTTCAAAACTAGTAGACTCCATGCCAAACAGTGTACAAATGCTGCTTAAAAATAGCAGAGGTAATATCCTTTAAAAGGTAAACGGGCCCCTGACCATTAGGTCCAGTCGTGACCGACTCTGGGGTTGCGCGCTCATCTTGCATTATTGGCCGAGGGAGCCGGCGTACAGCTTCCAGGTCCTGTGGCCAGCATGACAAAGCCACTTCTGGTGAACCAGAGCAGCGCACGGAAACGCCGTTTACCTTCCCGCCGGAGCGGTACCTATTTATCTACTTGCACTTTGACGTGCTTTCGAACTGCTAGGTTGGCAGGAGCTGGGACCGAGCAACGGGAGCTCACCCCGTCGCGGGGATTCGAACCACCGACCTTCTGATCAGCAAGCCCTAGGCTCTGTGTGTAGTATGTGAGTTTTGTACAATAAACTACATTGTTTGTTTCAATTAATTTGCACAAGGGTTTTATTTTTTAATGACTAGACTGCGGAGCTAATTCAGGTTTGCAAATAAACTGGCAACGTTCACCATTGTCCTCCGCGTAAAACTATTTCAACGGTTTGTGGGACTGAAAGGATGCAGAGTTCTGCAAGTTCCTGCTGTTGGGTTCACCTGGGGAGAAGATTCAGATCCTTCACGGGTGAGAGAGCTAGAGAGACAGCTAGAGAGAGACAAGCTAGATTGTTTTAAGGAGAAACAGAAATGGAGGAGGAAGAAAGAGGCCAGCTTAGGGGCAAAGACCTTGTACCTCGTGGATGTGAGTAGTTTTTCCCCCCATTATGGGTCCAGCACCAGCCTTTGGCTCCATATTGGACATGGTCTTAAGATACATTCCAGTTGGGGTGGAGATTGCAGCTCATCACCTCCTGGCTGCAGGTCACAGGGAGCTGATTTTTTAAAATTAAAAAAACTGAGCCCTCTGCTTGGGGAGATACAATCGTAGTAAATACAACCTTTAAGTTCCGGGCTCCACGTTTTAGCTGGCAGCATCTCAGAGCCAAAGTGCACACGGCGTTTACAGGCTTCCTAATGTTGTGCGTCTCTTTTTTGTTGCAGCAAACAGTGTGTGGCAGGGAACAGCATCAACAAGACTCAGAATAAGGCTTTAACACCCGCCCCCCAAAAGCAGAGTTTCAACACACAAAGAGCAGGAGGGGCGGATTTTCAAGGGACACCACACATAATTCCGCTTTTATTTCATCCATGCCATTTATATTCCTTCTGGGCGAAGGCAGCCTGGGTTCCCCCCCCGATAAGGGACAAGCTCCCCAAGCATTCACACACAACTTTCAGTATTGCACAGGTTCAGTTAAGCCAAGATGGGAGTTTTAGAGGCACACGGTCTTTAGCAGGGGTAGCCAATGTGTAGCCCCCGTAGACATGGACCCCCAACCACTGCGGCTGTGTTAGGAGTCAAACGTCATCCATAGTGCTCCATGTTGGATACCCCCGGTCTGAAAATATTACATTCTTTTCTTCCAGTGGTGTTTTCTAAAATACATTTGGACCAAACATTGCTCTTTTCAACTACATAAAGTGAAGAAGCGGGTGCTTAGCCGTGCCAGATTTTGCTACAGAAAGGAATGCTTTCATGCAGGTCCTCTGTGGAGTCACTGGCGAGTAGTCACACCTCCAGGATGGCTGAAGGGTTTAGAGCAGGCATCCCCAAACTGCGGCCCTCCAGATGTTTGGGCCTACAACTCCCATGATCCCTAGCTAACAGGACCAGGGGGTCAGGGATGATGGGAATTGTAGTCTAAAACATCTGGAGGGCCGAAGGTTGGGGATGCCTGGTTTAGAGTATGTTCCTCTCTAAAACAGAGATGCAAACAGGAGCAGGTGTGCCTTTAAGACGACTCACTTTTAAACAGGCCTCTTTCCTTAGCTAGCAGAGCTCTGCTGTAGCCACTGCAAATTTTATACCCCCAAAAGGCTTACTTTAAGAGCCATTTGCCCCCAACCACTATGGTGGGATCTGAGCACATCTCCTGAAAGGGGATTGGCCCCTAGCAGCGACTCCCATAAAACCAAGAGCATTTCTTTGATGGGCTTTAAAAAAATAAATAAATTGGGAGCAGCTGAATCCAGTCACTCCGATCGCATCCAAATGGGGAGATGGGGCAGAGCCCCACTTCCTGCCCTCCAACGAAGGTTGGCTGGGAAGGAGGCAGGGCCAGAGACGTGAACCATGCAGTAGCTCCAGGAGTTTTTATGTCTTGACGCCGCAGGAGTTTGCCCATCTCCATGGAAATAGTGCCTGGAATGCCTCACTCTGGTATAAAAAAAGCGTTAACAGCCATGGCATGTTGTGGTGGGCGGTAGGCAAGTCATGGAATTTCTCTGCAGGAAGCTCTGAATGGCACCCACACGCCTCTCCCTCTGTGCTGGGCCCGCACCCAAGAGACTTTGCCCCCGCTGTGTGGGCAAAACATTGGGCGCTCTCAACGCAGCTGCAGCTGAGCCAGCCTTGCGTCTCTGCACAGCAAAGAGAGAGGGAGACGCTGGGATTTCTTATTGTTTACCGCGTAATCACTTATCACGCTGCCACAAAAGAGCTCCGAATCAAGAGTCTGCGATTCCGCCTCGCTCTCAGAAACATGCCAAACACGCGTAAGATTGAGAGGGAAACTGCAAGTCGCAGAAGTCTGGGTGGGCGGGCAACGCAGCAGCCCCTTGGGTCTTCCCATCCCATATGAAAAAGCAAGAGGAGGCCGGGGCCGGCAGCCACACGACAGAAAAATGCGACTTCGAAGACTCTTCACCTTGGGTGCCCTCTTTCCTCATTCACCCACTATTTGGTGCAGAATTGATACTCCCAAAGGAAGCTGCTAGCCATCATGATCTTGGCTATAATTATTATTACTATTTATGATTTCCAAGATACCTAGAACTGGGGGAAAACAGAATCTCCCGGTAGGACTGGGAAACAGACCTTGCTGGAGAGCAGCTACAAGTCAGTGTAGAGCAGGGGTGGCCAACTCCCAAGAGACTGCAATCGACTTACGGAGTTAAAAACTGGCAGTGATCTACCCCCTTTTTTGGGGTTCAGGTCAAAGTTGTTGAGCTTTTTTGGGGAGGAGGAAGGCCCCTTTTTTAGGCATTCAGATCAAAGTTATTGTTGAGCTTTTTTTTAGGGAGACGGAGAGCGCCATTTGGGGGGGGGGTGCAGGGCAAAAAAATTGAGCTTTTTTTAGGGGAGCCAAAGTTGTTGAGCTTCTTTGGGGGGGAGCCAGTGATCTACCATTGATCTACCACAGGCATCCAGTGATCTACCGGTAGATCACGATCTACCTGTTGGACATGCCTGGTGTGGACAATACTGAGCTACATAGGGATCCCGAAATCTAGAATGAGCACAAGGCAGTTCTTATGCCCCTACAAGCAATGTGATGGGACAGGGTGGGAGATGGGTTTTGGGGCCTGGGGGGGGGGCTGGGCTCAAGAGCGGCAAATGTCATTGGCAACTGAAAGCCTGGATACTTGAGGCCCGCGAGACCACATTGCACATCACTGATCTGTAACCAAATACAGGCATGAGATACCAAACATGATTCGCAGGTTGGCCAATTCACAATAAGAGCCAAGAGAAAACCAGAGGGAAGTCAACCATGAGCAGTGTTGGAAACTCAGGTGCATAAGCTAGGTGCCAAAGGGATGCTTAAATCAGTCGCCAAAACGGAATGCCTAGTTGCCATTTTGGGGGCCAGGCGGCTCAATAAATAAATAAATCGTATTTTTCAATGCGACTTTGTGTTTCCTGAAATTTGTTCTGATTCTGCGGATATAAAATAAGCGGGTAGGATTCTACACGGGGTGCTGCTAGCGTGTGAAAACAGACCGGATCCAAGGATCCCCAGGCATGCACCTCCAGATGGTGGAGATGCCAGGCCCCATCCTGGCACGTGGGCATCCGCACTTGGTCACTAGGGGCCGATAGCCAGGTGTAAAATGCGCCTGGCGCGTGGCAAATTTCAAACATGAAGCAATGCCCTTCCTCAGACTTCACGTGGGGGAAATGATCTCGTGAATGCAGCCCTTTGCAGCAGAGCAGGGCTGGGAAACCTTTTTGGCCTCTGACCCCCACACCCCACAGGCCAACGCTGTCAGTCAGCTGGGACCATGCACCTGCCAATCATCTGATGTCATAATGGCATCAGGTGTTTTGACAGGCGGTTGTAGAGTCTGCTTGTCAGCCAGCTTGCAGGGTTGAGGGGGAGATAGCAATGAACGGCTTATGCACGGAGAGAGTTCAATCTAAGAAGCAGTGACCCCTAATCTCGACCGCATGGGAACTCTTATTGCATGAGCACAAGGTGGGGGTGGAGAAATGCACTTTTGTGATTCTTCCACTTTTAAGTAGCTAGAAAACTCAGGAAGGCAGCAAATATTCCAAATGAAGAGAAGCCAAAGCAGAGAAAATAATGACACGGGACGCTCTGGTTAGGAATAGCCTGTGCCCTTTTTCTTAAGGGGTGTGGGTGTTTCGGGTACCGGTGCCATTCAGGAACTTCTTAAAACAAACTGAGCTGCTCACGAGAGGCTGCTGACTTTAGCCAAAGCACACAGAAGCTCAAAGCATGCATGGAAGAAAAGCAACGCAACAAAACCACATTTCCTTCACTATCTGGCAGAATCCGACAGAAGCCGAACAGCCCAATTCTTAGCTCCTCACATCGTAAGAAGCACCCAAGGCAAAATTCCTGCTCGAGATTCAGGGATGCCTACCAAACTGCAAAACACATCCACACCCCATCAGTTTTCAGGTAGCGTAACTGTAGAATTAGGCATATGTCTCTTTTTAAGAACCTCTGAAGCAATAGTCAAGAAAAGGGCAGATGACCCAATTGACACTTTTCTTCGTTTTAGGAAGGCACAATCCTAACTTTCTTATGATGTTTTTTTTCTGCCCATCCTCCAAGGAGATCAGGGTGGCATGCCCAATATTCTCAAAACAGCCCTGTGAGGTAGGTTAGGCTGAGAGATAAAAGACTCAAAAGATGACACGTGTGCATCTGAACAGTTGTGCATGGATTTTGTACTCCGGGAGGCAGGCAGGCAGGCATGGATTAAATTTGTTTGCGAATGAGAACCGGCGATTGGTTACCTCCAGGTAACTATTTAGGACCGCAATGAAAGTCCAGCTTCACAGTTCACATCTCCAAATGGTCAGAGGGCGAGAGCTAAGGCAGGTTTTGTTCCTTTGGCCTACAATTATCCCATGGAGAGGGAGTGGTTTTTTGGAGGGATGGTTCTCCTACTCTGGTTCAAAACATTTTGCAGCTGCACAGTGATCGGAGAAATGTGCCCCAGCATCCTCTACTGTTCCACAAGGGATCCTGGGTCACACCTCTCCAGCTAATACTGTTTTATTGGTTCCACAAGTAACCACTGGGGTGGACAACTGGACTTCTGTTTATAGACACCCCCCCTATCAAATTAAAATCCCACTGTCTGTAAAGAAAACAGGACATATCACTCGGTTAAGAGAATAACACTCCTACCCCAGCTCCCCTTATTGTATGCAAATTGCTAAAGAAACAAGTTTTTGGAAAACCAGAGTAAAGCCCCGGACTGTTAGGATGTACCAGCAGACATATAGAGTACGCCTGAGAACACAGAGACCCCTATAAAGATCAAATAGATGGTCTGTCCGTTCCTGTCTGGCTTCAATGATGCTCAGACGCATTCGTTTTTCACCCACAAATGAAAATTCTGGCCAGCCAAATGAAAACCTCTATAACCCACCGTCAAGACACACTTGTTTTCTGTGAGCAGCACAATCTGCCAGCCCAGCAGCTCCAAAAATATGGTACACAGAAATCCCACGCCCTCGTTTTGACACCTCAAGCATAGAAGAACCTCTGATCGTGGCTTCTGTAGATAGGCTGGCTCTCGCTTCTACAGATTCTCTGCAGCTCCAGAGGGAAGGGAAGGGGGGATATTCCTTTGCAAGAACGTCCAACACGCCAGTCCAAGTGGTTTATTGTAGACTCTCTTGATGCATCTGGGGTAAGTTGTCTCTTCAGCGCTGGTCAGATGTCCTCGTCATTGCTTCTTCGCAGATTCTTGCTTATTGGTCGATTCTACTAAGAGAACAGGCCAAATCCCAAAGAGAAACTATTGAAAGGAAGGGAGAAAAGGGGTTCTTAAGACTGTTGGGCCGAAACATAGAAACACAACACACAACACACACACCTCCCTGGAGATTGCCAACTAATCAGACAAAACGTTCCGTTTTTTGCTCCTGTCCATTTAAAAGCAGCTTGATCTGCAGACGCCAGTGGGTTTTCATGGCATGCAAGCAAGGAGATTTGCTAATGGCCACAGACCAAGCTGCTGTTAAAGACACAGGAGTCAGGGGAATGAACATGATTAGTTATTCCACTTTACGCAGTGTTTATGCACAAGAGCACCTGGGTGACTCTCTCTTCTGATAAAACGTTTATGGGTTTAATAGGCAAAAAAAGATGAAGAGCTGTCATACTGTACAATACTGAGTCGAACCCTTGGTCCATTTAGCTCAGTACAGTCAACACGGACAGCAGCTCTCCAGGGTTTCAAGCAGGGAGTCTCTCCCAAGCCTACCTAGAGATGCCCGCAAGGACTGAACCTGGGACTCTTTAGGCTCCCCCACTGAGCCGTGGCGTCTCCTGGACTCAGAGCACAAGCAACCAGGAATTTTAGCCGGCTTGGGGAAGACAATGTTCACCTTCAGGTTAGAAGAGGCAATTCACATGGCCTGGATAGGTGCGAGAGAAGCCGTTACGTGCAGAGAAGCGTTCTCGTCGCTGCAATCCTGGGATCCTAAACCCTAGCACTGCGGCACTGGGAGGAAGCCATTTGGGGACCTCTTGCCATCAGAACAAAGGGACCTTTGTTAAGGCAAGAGGGGAGACTGACCTGGCCCCAGCCATCAGCCCGAGGAGGGGTGCAGTTGCGGAAGGACGCTTGCCTCCCTCCTCTCTGCCAGAAACTGAATGCTCTGCTCCAACTGCCCCAGGGACTGCAGAGGGCGGGACCTTGTGGCCCCATTTGCCAGCTGGGGGTGCATGGGCTCCTGGGTTTTTTTAAAATATTAGTGCAGGAACCTCCGTGGCACTGTTTTCGGTGCCTACAAAAAGCGGTTTCATTTAGGCAACCCTACCCGGACACGTAATTTTAATATGCAGATTTTCTCTGCATTTTGATGATGTTATTATGTTATTCCTGCATTGCAGGGGGTTGGACTAAATGACCATTGGGGGTCCCTTCCTACTCTACAACTCTATGCTCCTTTGTCTGCTGCTTTTAAAGTCTGTTTTTAATTCCTATGTCTACCTAGCATTTTATACTAACTTATGCTTTCTTAAAGAGTACCTGCTATATAAATCTTGTTCAATAAAGAAAATTAATATACATGAAAGGCGGTGCAGTTATTCGATCAAAAGGCATCTTCAAAAATGACATTTACAGTGGTACCTCGGGTTACAAACTCCGCTAACCCAGAAATAGTACCGCAGGTTAAGAACTTTGCTTCAGGATGAGAACAGAAATCGTGTTCTGGCGGCGCGGCGGCAGCAAGAGGCCCCATTAGCTAAAGTGGTGCTTCAGGTTAAGAACAGTTTCAGGTTAAGAACGGACCTCCGGAACGAATTAAGTTCTTAACCAGAGGTACCACTGTACTTTATTCTGTTTTCATTTTTACGCATTTCACCGGGTGCACCAAAAAAGCTACAACATCAAGGATAATACAAGGAAACAGTAACAACGGTCATCACCCATCTAAATGCAAACCAGTTAAATCATTAAACAGAAAATTCCTTAACAGCCTAAACAAAACAGCAAAGCAAGAAAAAAAAGACAATCCTTTATCTCCGCCCAATGACATGAAGCTTTAAAATGCTGTAGTGTTGCATGCTGGAGACACTGCCCCCACGCCCCTTGACCCCTTCGTCTGCCCAAGCAAATGACTTGGCAAGGCCTTCCAAAGCTTAGCTCTCCCCTCCCTCTGTGTGCCCTGCGAAGCAATGAGCATTTTGTGAAAGTGAAGCAAGTTCTTAGCTGCTGGGCTGTTTCTTGGAAGCTTTTCCAACTTGTGGCACTTGGGCAAACCTTTGCTATTTTAAAGTAGGTGCCATTTGGAAAGGTTCCCGCTTGGATGCCTGCCTTGTGTGTTAGTTCAGTGCTGCGACTGAAGTGGAAGAGTTTCAAGACAATTAGGCATGTCCCAACAATAGGGAAAGCTACCGTACGACCACCCCGTTGAGACTTAGCAATATTATCGCCTGGAGTGTGCCCTTGCTGTCTCCACACACGAAAAAAAGGGGGCAAGCTGTTTCGTTACTGTTGTGGGACAACGTTCTGGTGGTTCAGAACCATGTTTCAGAACAATGTTCAAAACAACCATGTTCTGATGGGTTTTTTTTTAAAGAGGCTTGTGCCTTAGGCCCCGAGAGACCTAAACATTAAACATTAGGAAGAACTTCCTGACAGTAAGAGCTGTTCGGCGGTGGAATTTGCTACCAAGGAGTGTGGTGGAGTCTCCTTCTTTGGAGGTCTTTAAGCAGAGGCTTGACATATGTCAAGAATGCTTTGATGGTGTTTCCTGCTCGGCAGGGGGTTGGACTGGATCTCTTCCAACTCTACGATTCTATGATACACCCTCAAAGCAAGCGAGGCATGAGGTTAATGGTGTGAATGCAAGTAACATGCTTGGGTTTGGTTTTTTTTATGTAAATAGGAAGCAAGAGCAGTGTAGGGGTTGGAGTTTAACATGCTCTTCCCCCCATCATGGTTCCAACAAAATTGCATCTCTGAAACTGGAACTTTTGTTTCAAGGGAAGCTGATTTGCTGCTGCCCAGTGGAGGCACTGAAATGCAAGCGGCAGGATCCGAGAGACCTCAAAATCACTTACATCATGGTAAATATGAGGTGCTCTTGGACTCCCGATGCCCACCAGCCGTCGCTTAATGGCTCTGGTGAACAGAACCAAGGGAGCTGGGAGTCACATATCTAGAGGGCCTACATCTGGTTTAGAGTTTGGGGAAAATAAAACACCCGCATGCTATTCAAGTAATTGTGCATTGATTAGTTACGCTTACTAAGAAAACGCATCGTTCTGAAGTCAAAGATTGCTCCTTGTTCTATGCCAGGCATGTCGAACAGGTAGATCATAATCTACCAGTAGATCACTGGACGTCTGTGGTAGATCACTGGTAGATCACTGGCTCCCCCCAAAGAAGCTGAACAACTGTGGCTCCCCTAAGAAAAGCTCAACATTTTGCCTCCCCCCGAAAAAAAAACTCAACAACTTGACCTGAACCCCCCAAAAAGGGGGTAGATCACTGCCAGTTTTTAATTCTGTGAGTAGATCACAGTCTCTTGGGAGTTGGCCACCCCTGTTCTATGCTGACACACGCATCTACCACCAGAGGGCCACCTGTCACTGAAGGTTTTGCAAGATGTTAAGGTGAATTTTAAAAGGAGTTAAAATCAACTAGGGGTACACGTTTTTAAACCGACTGAAAAGTTTTGCAGTTACTGTTCTCGTTGATTCATCAGTGAAAACTTTTGCTTCCTTTATACCGAGGGGAAAAATGAGATCTGTATCTAAAGCCCAGGGATGTAGGAAATGCTGCCGGAACAAAGGAGGCAGCCTTAAAACAGATCACTTATCCATCTATTGTTTACCCTGGTGGTTCTGAAAATCCCCCTCTATGGACCACTTGAAAATTGCTGGTCTTGGCAGATCATTTAATTATTATTATTTTGTGCCTGCCGTCACACGCTGTATCTTTATTGATTCTTTTATCTCCTATATTGTATTTTATTGTATGACAATCTGAATTCCACAGAACTCAAATTGTATGCATTCTTCACAGACGCCTTTTTGGTCTGCCTGAACGAAGCCTGTGGTCCACAGACCACAGTTTGGGAACTCCAGTGGCTGGCAAAAGAATTCCAGGGCTATCAAAAAATTCCCAGGTTCAGAGAAAAAGAGAGGGGAGGGGGGGGGAAGAGGACTCCTTTCCCGATCCTGCTAACAAGAGAGGTATGTCAGGGATTGGCAACCTTCTGCATGCCAAGCATGCGCTCCACCACTGAGCTATGGGTCCTTGTCTACACATGTGGAGAGGGGGGAATTTAAGAGCCTTGCAGGAGCAGATTCCAAAGAACATTTTTGCCCTGAATGCCGCCTCTGAGCCCAAAGGAGGAGCATCACAATGCTACAGAATCTTACTTCAAAGAAAGCACACTGTCGCACCCTGCCAGGCTGCAAGATCAATTGTGCCTCAACACCTGCACCTTCCTTCTAAGCAATTTGGTTGCGTCCATTAATCCAAAATTCCTGTAGAACTGCTTCAGCTACGATCGCTTAAAACGCCTGGCTGCTTAACGCCTCGAGACCCTGAAGTGGTTTTGCTGGCGCTACGATCGATCACCTGGTCGATGAATCGCATTTGGAAGATGCAATAAATCTCCTTACAGCTGCAGGTGGGCACAAGTAGCTAACTGGAAAACGCTTATGTATCCCTTCGTTTCTCAAGAGGTCCTTCCAGACACGGGACCATTTGTGCTGGTGACAAAATTAACTCACTACAAAAGGACTCAAGCAGGTTTTACAACTCAATAGAATTTATTGGTGGGGGCGGAATGACATTGGTTCATTATGTTTTTGAATAATAAAGCTCAGGATGCAGGTGTCCATTTATCTTCTTTCTCAATGTTAAATTGACACTGCAGATTTTATGTATGCCATATCTTTTGTTTTTCCCTACAGGAAAAAGTAAATCAAAAAAGGAAAAAAAAACCATCACTACCACTCTTATTATATGCTTCTGTCCTAACAAGCCCCGTCACTTGCACAAGCCGCAAATTACGGTACTGTAGAATTCCTTACCTTGACCTTTGGCCTGTACTTCAGGTAAAGTGTCCTTGAATATAAGCTAAAGAGGTAGGTGGAGAGAAGGAAATGAAGATTAAAACAAGCGCTTGGGTACATCAGCTTAGGTGAGACGACAGAACACGGCCCCAACTCAAGTGAACACCGGAGCTGCTGGGCAGCTCAGTCGGCAGAGCACAGGACTCTTAAATCTCAGGGTTGTGAGTTTGAGCCCCACTTTGGGCAAAAGATTCCTGCAGTGCAGGGGGTTGGACTAGATGACCCTCGGGGTAACCTTCCAACTCTACAAAGGCAAAAGCAACCAGCCTCCTGTTTTGCGTGCCTGGGAGCAGGAGGTGGCAGAGAACCTGGCAGGGAACCATACGAGGTCAGCTGGGCCAGCATCTGATGGGACAGAGAAGCCCACTGCTGAGTGGAGCTTCTGATTGCTGAAGCTGGGACTCTTGTGCAGCGATACTGAGTTGGGGGAATCATAAGAGGAGCCTGGCTCTGCTGGATCAGGCCCTGTCTAGCACGCTGCTCTTCCGGTGGCCATCCTCATGTCTATGAGAAGCCAGCATGCAGGGCCTGAGTGCAACTACCTTCTCCCCGCTTGTGATTCCCAGCAGCTGGTATTCAGAGCTCAGGTGGAGAGGGTGGGCGGGCACAGCTACAGCCAGAGCCAACTTACAGGCATTTTGCCTCCCGAGGCAATTGTCTCCTCTGCCCCCACGAGGCCAGCTGTATAGTCAAATTATTGTGGCACCGGGATGAGTTAACCCCACAAGTAGGGCTGGGCGATATAATAATAATAATAATAATAATAATAATAATAATAATAATAATAATAATAATAATAATATGTTATTTATACCCTGCCCATCTGGCCGGGTCTCCCCAGCCACTCTGGGCGGCTTCCAACAGAAGAATAAAACACAATAATCTATTAAACATTAAAAGCCTCCCTGAACAGGGCTGCCTTCAGATGTCTTCTAAAAGTCTGGTAGTTGTTTTCCTTTTTGACATCTGTTGGGAGGGCGTTCCACAGGGTAGGCACCACCACCGAGAAGGCCCTCTGCCTAGTTCCCTGCAACTTGGCTTCTCACAACGAGGGAACCGCCAGAAGGCCCTCGGTGCTGGACCTCAGTGTCCGGGCAGAATGATGGAGGTGGAGACGCTCCTTCAGGTATACTGGACCGAGGCCATTTAGGGCTTTAAAGGTCAGCACCAACACTTTGAATTGTGCAAAACCAGTTTGAAGTCCATGGCGCGTTATCGGTTTCATTTTTTGACCTGGCAATGTAGCACAAATCATGATGTGCGTGCATGCGTGGTAAGCCAAAATCACAATGCGGGGAAAACCATGAAGCCAGCGAATGCCTCTACATAGCTCCATCCTTATTGCAGACATTGCGATATATCAGTACAGTATATCGTGATGTTTAGCTGGTGATATATCAAGAAGTTGAAAACCAGATGTTGCCCAGCCCTGCCCTACCCACAAGTGCCTTCTCTCCCCCTTCCTGACAGTGAAAAACACAAGAATAACAAATTGTTATTTATTCTGTTGCCCTTTCAGAAGAGTCCCATGTCAGCTGCCTGAGGCAGCTGTCCCACTCTACCTAATGACAGGGCCGGCGCTGTACCAGCTGCTGCCATTCCTCCCTGCCAATCCCCTTGACACCTGTCGCCCGCTGCTGCTGCTCCTCTTCAATACATACAGCCCAGGACGCAACTCTAATCTTATTAACAGAACTTTTTACCAAGAAAGCAGTCACGCTTCTTAATCTTCTGGAAGGAAGGTTAATGGTTTACAGCTATGAAGTTGGAAGCACATGGGCCAGGAGTTTCCCCACCCAGAGCCCACGAGAAGGGGAGGCCGTACCACACCTGAACAAGATATGAAGGTAGGAGCCGAGGCCTGTAAGAATGTGCCACCAAGCGTGAAACTGCGTCACGACGCTCACAAGCGGAGGTAGCCTCTCCCGCAACGCCCTGTGGAGAGGGGGGAGAAATAGGACAGAGTCACAACTTGGGCCTCTAAGCTGCTCAATTTACATACCTGTCAGACCAGAAATGTCCAGATTCCTGGGTGTCTGCTTTCTAGGAAGATCTACAGATACTAACTCAACAAATTTTTTTGCCTGGCAGCTTGCTGAAACAGTGCTTTCCGTTCTCTTGCAGAATAGATATTGGAGGCCAAGTTTGAAAGGTGACCTTTGTCAAAGCTGCACACTCGAGGAAAAGCGGGCTCGCCTGACAGAGGACGAGCCAGCGTCAAAGGTGTGGGTAGCTTTTTCGGTGCACCCGGTTTACTTTTCCATGCGCAATGAGGCTTCCTCACGCCAGCAGAGACAAGCACTGCTTTTTGTAACCGCATGTTCCATTTGATATAGAAGAAACAAAATTTAAAAAAATTCCTTCCAGTAGCACCTTAGAGACCAACTAAGTTTGTCACTGGTATGAGCTTTCGTGTGCATGCAACCTTAGTTGGTCTCTAAGGTGCTACTGGAAGGATTTTTTTTATTTTGTTTCGACTACGGCAGACCAACACGGCTACCTACCTGTAACTTGATATAGAAGGCCATTTGTGCGGGTTACAGGGTTTATTCCACCCCCAGTGGCTATGAAAGAGACTGTGGAAAAAGACTTGTCTGACAAAAGCATGTCTCACAGCCCATTTGCAGCCCAATGATGCAGACTTAACGTCACTAAAGCAATCTCTCTGGGTGAAGCTCACCCAGAGTAGCTCTTCCATGTAGCTCAGGACTGTCTGATAAAAAGCTGCTCACCTTCAGTCCAACACGGTCTCTAGAGGGCAGGCAATCACTGTAGCAGCAGGATCAAAGACATGCACTTGTTGCTCCAGTTGTTTAGGTAACTTTCAAGTCTCTGCAATTCTCTACCATGGAAGCTAAATGCTGCAGCTGCAAGGGGACCTTGGCCACACACAGTTGTCCTCCTAAACGCAGCTTTGCCCTCCAACCTTAGAACTGGGGGTGGGGGGGCAAACCATGTTCTCACCACAACCTCCTAACCCAGAATCTTCCAATACTGTTTGTCAACGCTGACTACAGTCTTACAGATGGCCTATCGTTCCACAACTGTGTGGTCTACCTTCAAATGCTACGGCTACAAGAGTGCAGTTCTGGACCGACTGAGACACTGAAGCTACGATTTAGGAGCTACGATTTAGAACAGAGTGTACACTGAATATGCTGAATTAGGTAGTCTATCTGAAAAAACTAAAAATTAAACAGAGAATTGAATTTGTATCAAAAGGGGAGGCCTTCAGAACGTATCTTAAACAAAATTATACAGTGTTAAAATCTGTAGCAGCTTTTGAGTGATCCCAGCAGTTTTTATTAATTGCTTATATAAATATAAACATTTATAAATTGTGAAAATATTAATATAAAAAAAATGTATTTTGATATGGCAGTAAATTCATGTCAAAAGAATTAAGGAATAAATGGGAGGTCGGGTATAAAAGATAATGAGATTTTTATTTTTATTGTAACATGAAATCGCAATCGCAAATTGCTGCCATAATTTTTATCTTATTAACAGATTGTGTAAACTTTATTTTCTTTCCATTTCCCTCCCCTCTTAAGTTGTACCCCTTTTCGGTATTGGTTTTTTAAATTTTTTGTATGTAATAAGCATGGAAATAAGCATGAAAAAAATATAAAAAATAAAAAAGGGAAAAAAATAGAAGAGAGTGTTCAAGGGTGAAGCATCGCCATGGGTGATTTAGTACTGCATGTTGTATAGGCAACTCCCCACTTACGTGGGGGTTATGTTCTGGGGCACCAAGAGGCAGGTCTCATCTGGACAACCCACGACCTCCAGACACACTGCGCAGGCTTGCGCCCCAGCTCTTTGACTTCACCCCCAGAGGAGCACTCCATTGCATCTCAACAACAACCATTATTATTGTTGATGATTTGTTACCCCAAGCTCTCGGGGGTGTGTGTGTGTGTTACAATATTTCAAAAACAGTATTAAAAACGGGGTTTTAGAGTCAATTTCCCCCAAACTGCAAAGTCAGGGAATGAGAGGAACCACGCGCCGCAGTTCGCTTACCTCAGTTTATCGCAGAAAATGTTGTCTACGTTCCAAAGGAAAAAACCCAGCAAAAATACTGTCAGGGACGTATAGCCTAGGCCCCTCAGCCACGGGTATACCCTGGAGAGAAGCAAATGAGATTTTTCAAACACCTTAAAGAAGATTTAAGAACAGGAGTAGAGCCCTGCTGGATCAAGACCAAAGGTCCATCTAGTTCCCGTGTTCAATCCCCGGCCTCTCCAGGTATGGCGGAAATCTTGGGAGAGCCACTGCCGGTCGTGTTGGCAATGCTGAGAAAGGCTGACCAGTGGCCTGAATCAGGCTAAGGGAGCTTCCTGTGCTCTCACACTGGCCAACCAGAGGCCTCTGGGAAGACCGCGAGCAGGACCTAAAAGCAACGGCTCTCTCCCCAATTGCTGCTCTCACCAACTGGCATTTAGAAAATGCACCACCTCCAGCAGTGGAGGTGAAACTCAGCTATTTTGGCTAGAAGCCACCGATGCTTTTATCCTCCACAGATTGGCCTAATTCTCTTTTAAAGGTAAAGGTAAAGGGACCCCTGACCATTAGGTCCAGTCGTGACCGACTCTGGGGTTGCGCGCTCATCTCGCATTATTGGCCGAGGGAGCCGGCGTATAGCTTCCAGGTCATGTGGCCAGCATGACAAAGCCACTTCTGGCAAACCAGAGCAGCACATGGAAACGCCGTTTACCTTCCCGCTGTAGCGGTACCTATTTATCTACTTGCACTTTGATGTGTTTTCGAACTGCTAGGTTGGCAGGAGCTGGGACCGAGCAACGGGAGCTCACCCCGTCACAGGGATTCGAACCGCTGACCTTCTGATCAGCAAGCCCTAGGCTCAGTGGTTTAACCCACAGCGCCACCTGGGTCCCGGGTCTCTTTTAAACTGATCCAAATTGGTAGCCATCACAGCCTCTTGTGGGATCGAACTCCACAGTTCAACTATGTGAAGAAGCCCTTCCTTTCGACTGTCCCGAAACTTCCAACACTTGGCTCGGTTGGGTGTCCTCGGGTTCGAGGTATTAGGACGGGGGTTGGGGGGGGAAATTATGATTCTATGAATTAGCCTGCACTTCTGGACCCCTCCGCAACTCTCCCACGTCCTGACTGAACAAGCCTAGCCTGAAGGCTGCATGATATTTTTGACTCAGGCTTGTTTGTTGGCTGAAAATGGGGGAAAAAATTGAGAACACTAAAACATATTAAGCAAAGAAACAAAACCCCAATAACTCCCCTCCCACAAATGTTCAAGTGCAAGCGTTTTAAAGTTAACCCGTTCCTTACCATAAGACTATATATACAGATCGCAGTACTAGAACAGCCACCAGCGTCCCATACATAACCTGTAGGACAGAGCAGAAGGGAAAAAAGGTTTAATTTTCTCTGTCTCTCCCCTCTCCGGTAAGTTAATAGAATACTATGCTTCCCTGCATGAAAGGTGTTGCGCTTTGGCAAACATATGCAAGGCTAGCTAAAATTTAGCCTTCCGTTGCTTTAAGGAAATGCATGCCCGGGGGGGGGGGGGGGAGAGGGACAAGTCAGATTTAAGAGAGGGGAAAAGAAAAACTAAAATAAACTGACTTCGATTCCCCCCCCCAACTGCCTCCCGAGACCATGTTATTCCAGTCCATGCACCTGACGATTTTTGCTTTCAAAAGCTCATGTAATATGTTAGTTGATAATGTGACCCAATGATTCCTGTGAAATCAATCGCGATTTCCCCCTTGCTTTCCCCCTCAACACCCCATTTGCTGCTAAAGCTGACGTTCAGGCTGTCATTCCGCATCTTTGCTTTTGTTAAATTCGGTTTCTGTCCCTCCCACTCTGCGCTGAGCAAAAGGGGAACTGTTCCGGGAGGCCTGCAAGCACCGTCTTGGTAGTCAAGATAACCCCAGAATTAATTGGTAGTTTGATGAGCTCATATATATTTGCACTGACTTGCTCTGATCTATGCTAACTGGCTTGCTTTGATGTTGCATTTATCTGTGGTGGGCTCCTGGGATGCTGGGCTCTTGGCCCAGAGAGGGGAGCTATCTAAAAAGCTTGGATAGTTGCCACCTCCGCCCTCGTGGGTCAGGTGGGTTGATGGGAGGTTCTGGCCAGACTGCCTTACGCTGTCTTGCCTATAAGTATAGCATACACATTTGCAGACAAGCCATGATAACGTCCTGCCGCCGCCGTGTTCTTCCTGCGTCTGCAAAGGCATCAGGCCTCTCCACCTTTCTTTACTAAAGCTCTAGAACAGGCACCCCCAAACCGCGGCCCTCCAGATGTTTTGGCCTACAACTCCCATGATCCCTAGCTAAGAGGACAAGTGGTCAGGGATGATGGGAATTGTAGCCCAAAACAGCTGGAGGGCCGAAGTTTGGGGATGCCTGCTCTAGAAGGCAGCCCTGCTTAGGGAAGCTTTTAATATTTGATGATTGTATTTTAATATTTTGCTGGAAGCCGCCCAGAGTGGCTGGGGAAACCCAGCCAGATGGGTAGGGTATAAATAATAAATTATTACTATTATTACTACAGTATTATTATTATTATTATTATTATTATTATTATTATTATTATTATTATTGGATAGCTGTCAGGAGAGCATGAGACACTTAATCTCAGGGTTGTGGGTTCAAGGCCTATGTTGGGCAAAAGATTTCTGCATTGCAGGGGGTTGGACTAGATGGGTGTTAGGTTAGAGCCGATAACTAATGAGGCTCAGCTGTCGGACTTGGCTGATAGCCCGGAACTGGAAGGGAGGCTTGCTTTGATAAAGGAACTGGCTGGGAGGGGTGAGCAAATGGCAGGAATAACTCAAACCTCAGAAGAGAGTTTGTCCGAGTCTGGTCCTAGTTCTTTAAAGTTACAGGAACGTAGGAGGGGAGGGTTACAGGATAAGAGGAAATGGCAATTACAGAGAGAGAGGCAGAGGGCGTTGTTCGAGCGTAGGAATAAAAGGAGGTGGACTCACGCTAGAGAGCTAGATGAGTCATCATCTGATTAACTAGTGGTCTTGAGCAGGAAGTTGCAGTCTTTCTTGTGGTTACTTGCCTTTGTTTTGTCTATTTGGAATAAAACTCACTATTTACACACAGACTGTGTGCTAGCCATTGCTGTTGCTTACAATGGGTCCCCTTCCAACTCTACAATTCTTTGATTCTGGCATTTCTGACATCCTTCTTTGGTATTCCTGCATCAAACCACTCGCTCAGGCCCTCCATTGGACCTGCGGTTCTGAGCACCACCACAAATATGTTCAGGATTTCTTCCTTAAGCTTCTATCCCCTCCCTCCATCCATGGCACTTGGTCTCCAGCCCGAGGAAAGTAGGCTTGCAACGGTTATCTGACTTGAAATGCTCTCCCTCCCATTTATTGATCCAAGTAGCGAGAGACCCTGACCCTCACAATTCACAGGTATACTGCCAATAAGGTTGGACAGCAACTGATGATTTCCTTCTATCGGTCCACGACAGAAAGTGTTCTCTCATACTGCATTACGGTGTGGTATGCTGGTTTGACAGCAATGGACAGAGAGTCCCTACGGAGGGTGGTGAAGACAGCACACACTATCGTGGGCCAGGCATCCCCAGATGTTTGAACACCATCTTCCCCGACCACTGGTCCTGCTAGCTAGGGATCATGGGAGTTGTAGGCCACAACATCTGGAGGGCAGCAGTTTGGGGATGCCTGTCGTGGGCTGCCCCCTGAGTCCGCTAGATGTTATTGCGGCAGACCGTTGCCTCAGAAGAGAGAGGAACATTCTCGGGGATGACTCACATCCTGGCCAGCACCTTTTTAATCTCCTGCCCTCGGGCAGGTGATATAGAAGCATGATAAGCCACACCAACAGGTCAACGGAACAGTTTTTATCCATGGGCCGTGAGGCTGCTGAATGGAAGACAGCAACATTGCAGCTGACGTTCGGGGTTGGTGGTCGTACGACAGCACACAGAATGTAACAAGGACGGAGAGATTGTGGGGGGGGAGGAGGGGGGCTCATTTAATCTCACTGTAAACAAGTGGTACAGTGACAATAAAGTATTTCTATTCCATTCAATATCTGTAGCTCCCCCTCTACAACCGTCCCTTCAATGTTTGCGGTGTCAACCTCACTCTTTGCTAGATTTCTTTGCTTCCAGTATCTTCCACAGCTGAAAAAAGCTCTTCTCCTAAAAAATACACTACGTTCCAGAACACTAAACCAACGGAAGCATGCAAATTAGCCCGTGCATATCAATTACCCAAAGGGAAGTGTCTTGCTGGTTGGTTCTCTAATATAGTCAGAACGTATAATCTGCCAGTGTGCTTTGCTCACTGTGACATTTAGTATCACATGAAAAGGGATTGTCAAACTAGGAAGAGGAGGGAGAAGAACCAGCAGGAGCTGGTGAGACAGCAGCAAGAGAGCAGATTGTATCAAAAGACAGGGAGCATATTATATTGGATACTGATCCATTTGGAAGACTTGCTGTGTTGACATATGTTCATGTATCTAGTTGCTGCGATTCTAACATGCAGAAAATATGCATCTAAATAGGGGAAAACCCTATTGAGAGACTCCATAATGAGAGACTCCAGACACACTTGGAACGCAGTCGTGTCTGCCTGTGTGCTGACAATTAATTGCAGAAAGCAAGGAGTGCTTTCTAATCTCTTGCCAAGGTACGTTATTTATATCATGCTTGGAACAAAGCTTCTGCAATTATTAAAAAACACATCGCCAGAGGGCAGGGTTGAACGTTGCTCACAATTAGGCAAATGTCTTAGCCCTACCTGCAGTCTCTAATTTGGTACATCTGAATTATCAGCAGCTTGCCTACACAGGTGTGATTTTACCCAACACAAATATAATGTTAACTTCGAAAGGTAGTGCTTACCCCCCCCCCAAAAAAACCCATGTCCATTCAGAAATGTTAGACAGTTACTGGGGGAGAGGAGAATAGATGGCTGAGTTCTTTGTCTCCTGCAGCAGAGGTAGTAAAGGGTCCCACCCAACTGGCTGCCTGGGCATTTAGAAATTTGATGCAGCCGCCTAGGAAATCTAAATATTTTTCTCACCGGAGAATCCTATGCATGTTTACCCAGAAGTAAACTGCACTGTATTCAGTGCAGCCCTCTCCCTGGTCAGGATTGCACCTTCAGTCTGCTACCAAAACCATTCTTCGCAGACATCTCTCTAAAGGCCTTAAAATGTTGGCAGCTATGTATCTTTCTCCTTCCTCTCTGCAGAACTACCCAAACCAGGTTGCAACGCCAGGTGCAACAAAGTTAGCATAACCACATGCCTTTGGTGGTACTACGCATCAGTGGAAACTGGTGGGAGGTGGAAGGGAGAGGCCCCAAGTGGTTTGGAAGATGTAAAACAGGCACCCCCAAACTGCGGCCCTCCAGATGTTTTGGCCTACAACTCCCATGATCCCTAGCTAACAGGACCAGTGCTTGGGGAAGATGGGAATTGTAGTCCAAAACATCTGGAGGGCCGAAGTTTTGGGATGCCGGATGTAAAAGGAAGAGAAGCAACAGTGTGGGATATTTTCTTGATGGGGGTGAGTTTCTCCCATAGATTTAGCCACATAACAGGTCTGCTTGCTGTATGCCAATCACCAAACTTTAGCCACCCACAGATAGAACTAAGTTGGCAGTTGCACACTACAGAACTTGATTTCTTTGCAAAGGGATGATGAACAACTAGTGGTTTCCTGGGCTGCGATGGATCTGGGAAGTCCCGGCAGCCCTCTTAAGTTCTACTCGTGATGCAGTAAGACGCCTGACTACAGTTTCAAGCACAAGGAAAAGAAACGATGAGCGATTGCATCCCCTCTGTTTAAACCGACAAATGAGCAACTGTTTACCTGATGAAACACTGGCTGTTTCCAATTTAGGTATACCTGCAGAAAGGAAACACAAAGAAATATATGCATAAAGCAGCTCTTGCTGGTGTGTACCGCAGGTGACCAACCTGTGGCATGAGAACAGGAGGGTGCCCAGGTGTGGGTGTGGTGTGGTGGCACTCCTGGGTCAGGCTGTGGCTTTGGCTGGCATTTTAGCCCAACGCTCTCGTTCTAAGTGACTACTGGGGAAGGGCAAGGAGGCCCCAGGCTACAAATGACCGCAGGAATACCTGATGCAGCTCGGCAGCTATGGGTTGCAGGGTACAGCAAATGCTTTGTACACGGTCCCTGGCACCTCCAGTTAGAATGCTCTCAGGGACAAGGAAAGTCTTCTGTTTGAGCTGCTGCCCTTCAGCACTGGCTAGATAGGCTAGCAGCCTGACTCAGAATAAAGCAGCTCTGTATGTTCTACAGCAGTTTTCCCCAACCTTGTGCCTCCAGCTGTTTTCGGACTACAATTCCCATCATTCCTGACTACTGGTCTTGCTAGCTACGGATGATGGGAGTTGTAGTCCCAAAACATCTGGAGGCACAAGGTTGGGAAGCACTGTTCTACAGTTCTTAATGCATCTATAGCAGCTCTGCAGGAATTCTCTGTTTGCCATGTATACAGTGGTACCTTGGTTCTCAAACGCCTTGGTTCCCAAACACCGAAAACTGGAAGGAAGCGTTCCGGTTTTCAAACGTTTTTTAGAAGTCGAATGGCCTATGCGGCTGTTGGCTATTGTTTCCAGGGCGCCTGCACCAATCAGAAACTGCGCCTTGGTTTTCGAACATTTCGGAAGTCAAATGGACTTCCGGAATGGATTAAGTTCAAGATCAAGGTATTTGGCACTTGTGTTTTCGCTATTTATTTTGCGTTTTTGTTTTTGAGGCTTTTTTGGTTAATTTGTTTTTGTGACTACGTGGAACCCAGTTCAGCTACTGATTGATTGATTGATTCTGTGACTGTGGAAATGGATAAAAGCCCCCCATCCAAACAGTGACTATCATCAGGGCAGGTAAGAAAAAAACATTAATTTTAATTTTGATCATCTACAATATGGTCTTATTTATTTTATGGTGCAGTACATTGATTATTGCTTTCATTTTATTGATCAATGGTCTTGTTAGATAGTAAATTTCATGTTAAATTGCTGTTTTAGGGGTTGTTTTTCAAAGTCTGGAACGGATTAATCCGTTTTGCATTACTTTCTGTGGGAAAGTGCACCTTGGTTTTGGAACGCTTTAGTTTTGGAACGGACTTCCAGAACGGATTAAGTTTGAGAAACAAGGTACCACTGTATTCACCATTGCCCTGTATACCTAAAGGAGCATCTCCACCCCCATCGTTCAGCCCGGACACTGAAGTCCAGCTCTGAGGGCCTTCTGGCGGTTCCCTCCCTGCGAGAATTGAAGGTGCAGGGAACCAGGCAGAGGGCCTTCTTGGTAGTGGCACCCGCCCTGTGGAGCACCCTCCCACCAGATGTCAATGACATGAGTAACTACATAACCTTTAGAAACATCTGAATGCAGCTTTTTAGGGAGGCTTTTTAATGTTTCGCTACGTTTTTATAGGTGTTGAAAGCTGTCCAGAGTGGCTGGGGCAACCCAGTCAGATAGGCGGAGTACAAATATTAAAATTATTATTATTAATGCAAGCGCTCTGGCACTGAACTACAAAAGGGTGCAGCAAATTTTTCTGCTGCTCCAGAGAAGCGGACACGGAGCAATGGATTCAAACTTCAAGAAAGAAGATTCCACCTAAACATTAGGAAGAACTTCCTGACAGTAAGAGCTGTTCGGCAGTGGAATTTGCTACCAAGGAGTGTGGTGGAGTCTCCTTCTTTGGAGGTCTTTAAGCAGAGGCTTGACAGCCATATGTCAAGAATGCTTTGATGGTGTTTCCTGCTTGGCAGGGGGTTGGACTGGATGGCCCTTGTGGTCTCTTCCAACTCTATGATTCTATGAAATCACTCAAAAATCAGATCGGCAGCACCTTGTCCTGCCTTTCCCCCCCACTGCTATTTTCCCCAGTGCCAGGAGTAGTGCCCTGGGCTATTCATGGCTGCAGAGTCATCTGCAACTGGGCGCGGGAGAGGATTATTGTAGTATATTCACAGATGCTATTTGCAAAGGGCAGGGGAAGAGGAGGAGGAGGAGAAGTCTTCTAAAAAAGAAACCACAAAACTGTACTGCTTACTATGCTGACGCCAATGCTGTAGCCTATTAGTATAAACAGGAGGGGATAATTGATTGTTTTCTTGTACTTGAAACATTCATACCTGAAACAGACACAAAGATGAACAGTGATGAGGCAGCAGTGACAAAGGCAGCATTCATTACAAGGTCTTTTAAGGCTGGTGAACAGGTTGAGTTTCTTTTGCTGGTGACTGGAAAGGGGGAGAAGCTCACTACACTTGCTTGGTGGAGCATGTAAGAACTGGCCAAAACCCACTAAACCCTCTCCCTCCCTCCCTCCCTCCCCACTAATTTTTAAATACTAACGCAAGAAAATGTTTTTCCACGCTGAGGATGATTTGAAAGAGAGATTGCAGCTTGTGCAATATGCACTCAGTACACAATCGGTTCTGGGAAGCAGGGATGGGGTTTTTTTTGCGTTTTCAAAAACCTCCCAGACCTGTTTCACGGAACAGTGGGACGAAATAAATGCATGGACAAGCATAGGAACCAAAGCCTTGTCGGGCGACTGCAAAAAAAGCATTTGTGGCTCTTCCAGACAGGCTGTTTCTTAAACATTCGTTACGATCTCTTTGCACTGAAGTTAGACGTCAGTGCCTTTATTCCACACTTTCCAGGGCATTTCCCCGTCATATCTCGTCATCGCAAAAGTTCCGTTTGTTTGTTCTGTAAGCAGGTTTGTTGCAAAAGAGCGCCAAGTCCACTTTCATGATGTAACCTTCGTCTGCCAATGCACAACTAAACCCTACTCGCCAAACAGTGGCAGTCTGGAAGTGCACTGCCTGCCCTCATCCTGCTAATTCACAGTGTCGTTTTCCTCTCTAAACATAATTCATCATGGGGTAAAGGAAAAACATTATTGTTTGGAGGAAGACACCGAGGCTCACCTGTGAGAGGAGGCGGCGGAAAAGAACAGCGAGTACAAAGTGAAGTGGAGAAAGACATGGTTATTAAACTGGGCAGGACTGTTTAGTTACCTACTGCCATGAAAATTACGTAGCACCGCCAAGTTATAATTGCTCTTTGTGCTGAGTGTGCAGCCAAGCGGAAGCTTTATGTAGGCTCTGCGGGCAGCAGGTTTTGCTCCAAGATGGGAGATTTTGTTATTCTGTTCTAAGTGATGCTCAGACTCTGCAGGTCTACAGGGCTATCATGAAAGCACAAACTATAGTGCCTTGCAAGATTAGCACCTGAGAGTCCCAGGGAGAGAGACCAAGATGATCAAGGGTCTGTAAACCAAGCCTTATGAGGAATGGTGGAGGGATGTTTTCCCTGATAAAGAAGAGACCGAGAGATTTGATAGCCATCTTCAGATGGCTATCTTGGCATTCTCAGCACCACGCTCTAAACAGCTGTTCAACCATTATGGTTTCCGAGATTTCATCAGCCGGTGCGTAGTCACTTTCAAGTGCACCACTGTGAACACAAGGGTTAGAAATTTGCTGCTTTATGAAAAGGGGAAGCAGAGATTTTTGTGGGGGGAAACAGAACTCTGAACCACTGGCGCAGTCTGTTAAACTGCACAACACACACAGAGTTTTGACTATAATCAGGCTGCAATTTATCCATACTTCTCTCGCTAAACTCCTGGAAAACGGCTGCTTTCTTTTCCGTCATACAACTTCCTAGGTCCTGCTGAAAACAAAACTGAAATATCCTAGCTGAGATTATATCCAGCTGCTGTGCATTTTCAAGCCTGCATTTACCTCCGCAATGTGGACGCGGCAAGAGTGCAGTGGAATCAGATCAAAGGCCCATCTAGCCCAGTGGTCCTCAACCTTGGGCCTCCAGATGTTTTGAGACTACAATTCCCATCATCCCTGACCACTGGTCCTGCTAGCTAGGGACCATGGGAGTTGTAGGCCAAAAACATCTGGAGGCCCAAGGTTGAGGACCACTGATCTAGCCAACCGAGCTGTTTAGCACAGTGGCCAACCAGATTACCTCTTGGAAGCCCACAACCAGCTGATGATGAAAGAAACATTCCTCCCGTGTCAATGGTTCCCTGGCAGTAGGGACAGACAACCACATAACACAAGAGGTTTTATGTAACCGTTAGGACTAGTAGACGCTATCCTCCACGGGAAGAAGAATCAGCAAAGGAGGGAAGCTCGGAACTCGTGCATCGCCAAATATTCTCCCCCCCTTTCACCTCTGTCAGGTGTGCTTCCAGAAAGGTTTTTAAAGGAGGGACATAGACTTCAGGGGGAGAATCAGTGAATAGGAAAAGGGCTGCGTGCCCCCGTGTCCATCAGTTCTCCTGGCAAATGTTGCTAGGGGGCGGATCCTTAAATTTCCCAGCAGCTATAAAAATGGGTGGTCAGAGGAAATGGCTTGCAGTCTGGCGTGAGCACTGCAGGTTCAAGGGCTCTGTGGCCCAGTGGTCATTTTAACACCGTCCCATCCCCGTCCCCCAATGTCAGCAAGATAAAGAATACACCTACAAAGTAGAGGCAAGTGGCATTAGGTTTTAGCGAGACAAATACTTACAGGCAGTAGACAAACATGCAACAACTGTAGATCATGGGCAGCTCATCCAACAGCTTCAAAAAAAAAAAAGAAGAAGCAGAAAAGTATTTACAGTTTAATAAATTTGGGGAGGAGGCAATATAGGGTTGCAATTTTTAATGGCAGCATTGAGTCAAGAGCGACACGCAATGTTTTGTGAAGTGATCAAGGTGGTCAGAGGCAGCCTGGAACGGGATTATCTCCCTGCGTGGGATTGCAAAGGCACCACCAGGTCTAGTAAGAGGCAATACTCCATGATGGCAGACAATAGTGGTCAATTAGCCAGCAGTTAAAGAGGTCAGCAAGCGCCAACAGGAGGAAACTGCTATATTCAAAGAGATAAATTAATGTACATGCTAGAGCGAAGCTGGCTGGCTGGATAAACTCTGACCATTACATAATAAAAATAAAAATACAAGAGCCATTATCAGAGGAGATACTAAGCTGTGCAATGATATAGACTCCCCAGTATAGCAGCTGGGCATCCTGTTATCAACTGCATTTGGGCAATGCTTACTGGGCAATGCCTAAGAGCACCTAGGGATATTTCCCTTAGTCACTATGCTACACAGGACCTGAAACATATTTGCAGCCAAACTAGTCTCCATTTCTACAGACCACCCCTCTTCCCAAAGTAACATGTTCACAGACTGGCTCTTCATATTTATTTATTCTAAAAAGGCTTCTGTCTTATTTCCAAGATTTCTGAATGCACTTTGTAGAAAGCACATTTTAACCATTTGGTACAGTTATTATTTTGCATACGGGGTATTTGCTTACTTAGATTTGTCTGTAGTAAAAACTTACAACTGCTCCAACCACCCCATAAAGAGTTCTAGGAAGAAAAAAACACCCATAAAAGACGTGTGGACATTTTAAAACAGTACTAACCTGCATTTCATACTTTAGGGTCATGTGAAAGCACCACGAGCCCAAACCTACGGCTGAAATCCAAGGAAGAAAGCGTTAGGGGATGGCATGCTGTAGGCAAAATACTTGGCTACTGTAACATTGACCTTCAACATGAATTGATCACAGTTGGAACCTATGCTAAGAGATCTACCAGAGTTCATTCCAAGGCCTTTCCACGGCAGTCAAATGAATTTCTGAAACTCCAAACACTCCTTTTTTCCTGCAACCAAATGTGGACCTACAAGCTCCTAAAGTGAAAGAAGGAAATTGGGCAGCTAGATTGGAGCCAATCAAAATATTGGGCTAGCCCAGTGTTTCCCAAACTTGGGTCTCCAGCTGTTTCTGGACTCCAAATCACACCACCCTTAGCTAGCAGGACCAGTGGTCAAGGATGATGGGAACTGTGGTCCAAAAACAGCTGGAGACCCAAAATTTGGGGAACACTGGGTTAGACAAACCAAGGTCTTCCTTGTACCCAAACCAACTTTGTACTCATGAGTGAGAAAAGGCAGCAAACCTAAAATGGCTGTTCAGGAGGTGGGGCTGTTTCACACGACAAGTTAATTGAGACTTTAGGGAAGTTTTTAATGTTTGATGCTGTACTGTTTTTAATATTCGGTTGAAAGCCGCCCAGAGTGGCTGGGGAAACCCAGCCAGATGGGTGGGGTATAAATAATAAATTATTATTATTAAACACTTAATAATAATAATAATAAATTTTTATTTATACCCTGCTCTCCCCAGTCAAAAACCGGGCTCACACCAACAGAATTACAATAAAACATAAAAACAATTAATTAAAATACAGCCTCATTTCAAGTAGTCCATAAATCCAAGCCATGAGGGAGGAAAACACAGGGGTCAGGCTGAGTCTAACCCAAAGGCCAGGCGGAACAGCTCTGTCTTGCAGGCCCTGCGGAAAGATGACAAATCCCGCAGGGCCTTGGTCTCCTGGGAAAGAGCGTTCCACCAAGTTGGGGCCAGTACTGAAAAGGCCCTGGCTCTAGTAGAGGCCAATCTAGCCACCTTATGGCTCGGGATCTCCAGAATATTGTTGTTTGTGGACCTTAAGGTCCTCCGCGGGGCATACCAGGAGAGGCGGTCCCGTAGGTACGAGGGCTTTAAAGGTCAAAACCAGCACCTTAAACCTGATCCTGTACTCCACCGGGAGCCAGTGCAGCTGGTAAAGCACTGGATGAATGTGATACTTGCGGTAGCATTGGCATTTCCCTTAGTTTCTTTGCTCTCCAGCAGGTCCTATGAAATTATTCGCCCAAGGAGTTTTCAGAAACTAGATGGCCAACCGATAAATGGGTTGAAGAAGTCCAGTAAGGCAGGGAGCACACTGGTTCTCTGTGTAGTCCAGGATGTTAGGTTCTTGTCGTGAGCAGCATGTGTGCAGGGAGGGTAACAGGAGGAGGATGCATGGCGCAGCTCTGCTATTGAAGCAAAGCTTGCCTGGTCTTGCAAGCTGCCTGGCAAGAAAACCTATTTCTAGCCACGAGATACCCCAAGCTCTTTGGAGGAAGAATGAGGTGTAAACGGGGTGGGGAATGAGCAAAAAGAGACTCCGACAATCATGCTTGTCAAAGCGATCGGACCAAGCCTAAAGTTTTCAATTCTAACTTAAGCAAGTTGGGACTCGGCGAGCCGAGGGAGCGCCTTCTCCCATATGGACCGACCCAGTCAGCAAGATCAACTAATGAGTCTTCTCCGACATATTTAGCAGCCTGCAGAGAGCCAGTTCAAGGTGACCCGGGCACGGGCATTTTTTGCTGTGCAACCCCTCCCCCCCCAAAAAAATTAAGTCTAGGGCCAACACAGGTGTGCTCCCACCACTTGGAAAAAAAAGTGTTAATTTTCCCAGGTCTTTGCTGGCAGTTAACACCAGTTGGTTTTAAATGGAATTCTCATTTTGCCCTGGCTAGTATGCTGCTACTTACTACTTTATTTGTTGCATGTGAAGTTTTATGAAAGGCGGTACAAAAAAAAATTATAGGTAATGTAAGGGGGAGGGATTATAGAGAACCCTCCCCCCTCATCAGAAGCAGCCCGTCTCCAAGCAGTCATGAGAGCGAGGGGTCTGAAGGGGACCTGGAGACTCCACCACACTTCTTGGCAGCAAATCCCACTGTCGAACAGCTCTTACTGTAAGTGGAGGGATTGCTGCTCCTCACAATCATGCCAGTGGCATTTGAAATAATCTTACGGATTATTATTTTTTTTAAAAAAGCTTCTCTGTTCCTTGAAACAAACTTTAAATCCTGGCTTTTTTGAAAGCCACTAATCATAGTTCCGGTTCCTATAGAACAGGGGTGGCCAACTCCCAAGAGACTGCAATCTACTCACAGAGTTAAAAACTGGCAGTGATCTACCCCCTTTTGGGGAGTTCAGGTCAAAGTTGTTGAGTTCTTTTTATGGGCTGCAGGGCTAAAATGTTTAGCTTTTTTCTTCTCTTTTTCTTTTTCTTGGAGGTGAAATAAATTACCTGCTAAAGGGAGGGGAGGGGGGTCGAAAGCTCGGTGGAGCGGAAAGGTTTTATTGTTTGTTATTGTATGGCTGTATGTTGTGAAAGTAAGAAAAAAAATATTATTAAATAATGTTTAGCTTTTTTAGGGGAGCCAAAGTTCTTGGGCTTCTTTGGGGGGAACCAGTGATTTACCAGTGATCTACCACAGATGTCCAGTGATCTAGCAGTAGATCACGATCTACCTGTTGGACGTGCCTGCTATAGAATGGGAAGCCATGTTTAATTGCAGTTTCCTAGTTTGTTTCTCTACTCAAGCAAAGAGAGGAGTAAACTTTGATTTAATTGTGCAAACGCTCTCAGGGACTCTCCTTTGGGAGCGACAACTATTCAAGGTGTGGTTTTCTATCCACTTGCGTTTCTTAACGAGTGATGCAATGCCAAAGACTCTTTTTAAGCTGCCCCCAGCAGAAGGGTACTTGAACAATGCCTCACAGTTACAGGGATTCTTGCTTGAGGAAAATCAAGGGACGTGGTCACAGCAGCCCATTTTAAAGATAGCAAACAGGCTCCAAGAAATGCATCTTGGTTTCCCTTTGCCATAGGGACACAATCTGGGGAAAGCAAGGATAAAACTTGCCACCACTTGTCACTCGAAAAGTCACCCGACTCCCCACACCATCAGGATATAGAGTACAAACTGCCCCACTTACCTGCGACACACAAATAAGCTATTATATATCGTGTTTCGAGGCCATCTCTGTGACTCTGAATTGCACCATAGATTGGAGGTAGAATGAAAATCAAATTACTAACGGTGTTCCCTGCGTGAGAAAAACAAAAAGCAAAGCGAAAAGGGATTAGCAAGGACCAGTGAGCAAACTTTAGATGATTTAAAATCTGCTCAGCAAAATAAAATAAAATAAAATAAAACTTCCAACAGTACCGAGAAGAAAACAAGTGAGGTTATCCCAAACTTCTCTGCTCTTTTTAAAAAGAAAAAAAAGCTTTATTTTTCATACAAGTTGGTATTGATGAAACTTTCAAAATGGCTATTAAGAACTCTCTCGAGTTTCTATGGTCTAGCACAGGAGATGGCATGCAAGAATAACTCTTCTTCGTAGTGTAACATTTCACCTTTAAAATAAGTGAATCATAGAATCAAAGAGTTGGAAGAGACCACAAGGGCCATCCAGTCCAACCCCCTGCCAAGCAGGAAACACCATCAAAGCATTCTTGACATATGCCTGTCAAGCCTCTGCTTAAAGACCTCCAAAGAAGGAGACTCCACCACACTCCCTGGCAGCAAATTCCACTGTTGAACAGCTCTTACTGTAAGTGGAGGGATTGCTGCTCCTCACAATCATGCCAGCGGCATTTGAAAAAGATAACACAGTTTTATTGATATCTCTCAGTAGCTTCAAGGAATGATTTCTAAAAACCATGTTCAGTGGCAGCAGACAGGTTACCGGACGTCAGGTTCAGGTAACAGAGGTCCAGCATTGCCACCTTGCTATGCTTGAAATTAAGGAGGATCTCTAAAGAGATTTTGCAAGGCACAGAACACTAAACTACACCCAACCAGCAACTCACATCTTTTAAAGTGTTCTTAATCACAGAATCATAGTGTTGAAAGGGACCTCAAGGGTCCTCTAGTCCACCCTCTTGAAATGTAGGAATCGCAGCTAAAGAACCCCTGATAGATGAGAGACCCAAGAACAATTATCACCAAGGCTAAAGTGCTGGAAAAAAAATGTCCAATTCCAAGGCACACTTTCAGGTGGCTTATTAAGTGTTTGTTTCCCCACTCCCAGTAGTAATAAACATTTTTTCCAAGTATAATCTGGGCAGTAAACATTTCCTCACTGATTCTTTCAAGGTGGAGGGGAGAAAGGCACAATGAAACTGTCTGTAGGTAGTAGAACATGGGTAGGCAAACTAAGGCCTAGGGGCCGGATCCTGCCCAATGGCCTTCTGAATGCGGCCCGTGGATGGTCCGAGAATCAGCGTGTATTTACATGAGTAGAATGTGTGCTTTTATTTAAAATGCATCTCTGGGTTATTTGTGGGGCATAGGAATTCATTCATTTCCCCCCCCAAAAATATAGTCCGGCCCCCCACAAGGTTTGAGGGACAGTGGACGGAAAAAGCTTGCTGACCCCTGTAGTAGAATCAAGGTAAAGGTATTTTAGTAGCTTAAAAGACATTCCGCTAGTAAGTCCTAAAGTGTGAGGGTGGCTGGAGGAATGCAGGAATGGCAGGAGAAATAAATTGAGTATTTGAAGATGGCGAAATTGACAGCTATAATCAGAGATGTACCCAGGCAGAGAATCATGGAAGAATGGAGATATGTACAGGATTATATGGAGAAAGAGAACTTAGAGTGCAACTTAGTGATGTGCTTAGAATAAATAAATCACAAGAGGAGAATTTAACATATTGCATTTATTAATATTGAAATCTTTACATAGATATAGCAGGAGATACAGCAATGGATTAACAATTTATTTAGGGACGCGTGTTGCAAATAATAGGAAGCAAATTTATTTATTTATTTTTCTTTTTTTTATCTGCATTTTTCTTTTTATTTGTTTCTTTTTTCTTTTTCTTCTTCTTTTTCCTCTTTTTCTTCTTTTTGGTTTTTTGTGGTTTTCTTTCTTTTTATTCTTAAAGTAGGTACTTAAGCTCCTTTTTTTTTTGGAGGTTAGGTATTATTGAGTTGATATACGATTTTTTTTTTCATTTTTGAATTTTTAATGTATCATTTGTTTTTGTATGCCTGATTTTGCATTTATTTTTTCTTTGTATTTTGTGCAATTATCTGAATAAAGTTTCTTTTATTAAAAAAAAAAAGTGTGAGGGTGGCTGGGTGGAAGAAACTCTCTTTCTCCATGTGCTCCCAAATGCCATCAACACAGGCATGTATCAAAGGAAAATTCCATGGTGGCGTGGCGTGCTTCTTTGACTTGCCTTGGGTCCTTACATAATGCTCCATCGTCTCGCGTAGTTTTGCACCACGCAACTAACCGCCCCAAGGAAAAAAGGTTCAAAAGGAAGCTTTAGTTCACCTTGCAAGCATGAACGGGTAAATAAGGTGCAGGAGGGTAACTTGCCCATGACAAAGGGTGGGTGGGTGGCGGGGAGAACACTTGCAATTCAACCCATATACAATTATTCCTCAGAAGCACCTGAGCACTGAAGTCACACAGCCACACCATAGTTTTCAGATTGTTTTGTAGAAATCAGCTCTCTCTCCAATAAAAGCTCGGAGGTGTTATTCAGGGAGGGTATCTCAAATGAAGAGTCCTCAGCACCATCACAAACTACAATTTCCTGGCTCCTTTGGGGGAAACCAATACACTTATCCCAACAGAAAATACACTTAAGTTTTCTGCAGGTATATGCCCTATGGTGACTGCCGTTAAGTTGGGCCTTTGTAATTAATAATAATTCATTATTAATTGAAGCTACAAACATGAGTTTGACCAAACTGCGGGAGGCAGTGCAAGACAGGAGTGCCTGGCGTGCTATGGTCCATGGGGTCACGAAGAGTCGGACACGACTAAATGACTAAACAACAACAATGAATAATAATAATAATAATAATAATAATAATAATAATAATAATAATAATATTTATATGCCACCCATCTGACTGGGCTACCCCAGCCACTCTGGGCAGCTTCCCACAGAATATTAAAACTATGATAAAACATGTTTAGGGAGGCTTTTAATGTTTAATAGATTACTGTATTTTATTTTTCTGTTGGAAGCCGCCCAGAGTGGCTGGGGAAACCCAGCCAGATGGGCGGGGTATAAATAATAAATTATTATTATTATTATAAAACATTAAAAACTTTACTATACAGCGCTGCTTTCAGATGCCTTCACAAAGTCAAATAGTTGCTTATTTCCTTGGAAGGAAGGAAGTCAAAAGCACAAATTTGTACTTCCTTTTTTTAAAGGTGCCTTACTTGAGTTACACTGCTATATAACATATTTTAAAATGCTCTTAAAAATTGCACTGCTTTCTTGTGAGGTGGGGAGGCCATTTAACTGGACTATATCCAAGAGCAGGATTTACTGAGAAGTTCCACCTTCTGCGCAGGGAAATCTGCAAAGTGCTCCTGGGCAGCAGTCAAACTTTCCTGCTCAAAAGGAGAGGGAGAATAGTTTCAAATGGTTACCTAAATGTCCAACAGAACTGGACACTTTCAGAGGCATTCCAAGCTTTACCTTTTTTTTCTTTTCCTCCTAAGCAGAGAACTATCCCTACATGGTCTGCATCATTTCAAGTGACACACTCTAAGCTTTCCACACCTGGGAACCACCTTTACATAATGGAGAAGAAAATATACTCTGTGCCTCCTAAGCAGCACCTTATTTTCATGCCCACCTTCTTCTTGTAAGCAACTCTCACCTCTCCAAAACTCCTTAATGGAACACCCTCCTCGCGTTTTCTCCCTGAGTCCAAATGGCAGTGGTGTGGTTGATGCAAACACCCAGTTGGTCCTGAGACATGAGTCGAAGGCCAGTGGTTTAAAGCAGATCTTGTGGGGAGCACGATCCAGCTGTCAACATGCAACCCATGCCTGGTTTAAAGCATGGCTTGAGAATGTTTCTTGCCAGAATGGGAAATACCTGTCTCGGTGTACATTGGGGGTCCCTTCCAACTCTACAATTCTAAGATTTCTATGATTCTATGAACTGCCAACCTAGCAGTTCAAAAGCACGTCAAAGTGCAAGTAGATAAATAGGTACCACTCCAAGCGGGAAGGTAAACGGCGTTTCCGTGCGCTGCTCTGGTTCGCCAGAAGCGGCTTTGTCATGCTGGCCACATGACCTGGAAGCTGTACGCCGGCTCCCTCGGCCAATAACGCGAGATGAGTGCCGCAACCCCAGAGTCGGTCACGGCTGGACCTAATGGTCAGGGGTCCCCCATGACTCTGGGTGAAAAGAACCCTGCCACACACATACAAATCTGCAAATGACACATTTCCTACGTGGAAACTGACCTGTGTGCAGGAAACTGAATCATCTGAAGTTGCCTTTGACTGCTTTCGTGAGATACATTGACTCCCCGCCCATTTCCTGCACCTGTAAGATGCTGTTATGCAGACACACACTGTATATGGTCAAATGTTAACGCTTTTGAGGGTACCGGTTTTCCATTGCCAGCCTAGCTGTATCCATTAGTCATTGCACTGCCATAAACACTCTGAACACTCGAAAAGAACCTTTCGGGCCCAAGAACACAACCTGACAATAGCCCACAGGTTGCTTCTTGTCATAAAAATGCCATTCCCCCATAACACTGGGGGGGGGGGGGAAGAGTCAAGGCATGGCCACATTGTTCCTGGAACAAAGCTCACTCTTGAAAACAATGTTATCAGGAGTGTGCTTTTAAGGGCAGAGAAGTATCGCAAACCAATTCCGTGCAGCTTAATGGAAGCCGACAGATTAGAAAGGGAGAGTTTCAGCAACTAAACCAGAGACTGAAGAAATCCTGGCCACAACCAAACCAACTTTTACCCTTGCTTGTCTAGCTTGGCTTTAAGGTAGCATACCTCTGCTTCAGCTACTAATGATAACTGATATTTAAAATATGATGCTGATATTTTTATATTTTTAAATGTGGATAAAAATACTGGTTGAGATCCAACACTTCACAAGCAGCAGTCTAGTCATGTAAAGGGGTCGTCTCTGTGCTAAGTGCCCTGCACATCCACAAAAACCGCACCAGAGGGTTGGGGGAATCCTTGCATGGGAGTCTAGAAGGAATTCAGAAATCAGCCACTAGTATGCTCACTGGAGCAAGACAGTTTGAGCATACAGTCAAACCTCAGATCCTGAATGTCTCCCGTTCGGAACATTTAAGCACCCGAACGCTGAAAACCCCAGAAGTAAATGCTCTGGTTTTCAAACATTTTTTTGGAAGCCGAATGTCCAACACGGCTTCTGTTGAGTGCAGGAAGCTCACGCAACCAATCGGAAGCCGCGATTCGGTTGTCGAACATTTTGGAAGCCGAACGGGCTTCCGGAACGGATTACGCTCGACAACCAAGGTTTGACTGTATTACACCGAACCTGGCCTGACTGTCCATTAGCTTCCAATTCAAAGTACTGGTTTTCCCCTATAAAGCCTTTAACAGCTCAGAACAGCAATGCACCAAGGACCGCCTCTGTTGGACTCTATGCTAATCATCAGAGGCCCTTCCTCGTATGCCCCCTCCATGAGAATACAGAGGGTGGCAAAACAAGAATGGGCCTTTTCTGCGGTGGCTCTGAGTCTCTGCAGCCTGGTTTGACAAGAGGTGATGGCAGCAGCAAGGAGGTCTTGCTGGAGACCTTCCTTCATGGTGCTTGTGCCGACTGCTCCAACTCAGGAAAGTTTTCTGAGCACCTAGCATCCCTACAAAGGACTCCGACACAGCAACTTCTGGAGGTGAATTGCTCGGCCACCACTATGGTTCAACGGTCCAGGCATCACACCAAACCACCGTTAAGCTTCCTTAACCATGATTTATAAATGGTGCATGGGAAGAACAACCGGTTGTGGCACAGTATCATTTGTCACATATTTGCAAGAGATGCAGCGAGTTCTAAATAAAGCACTGTCATGCAAACATTCAATTACAAGAAAATAAATAAATCAGGATTTCCATAGCCATTTGAATAACTAGCTTTCTTCCTAAGCTGCTCATTTGTCCTGCATGGTACATAATCAAAACGCATTCTAAAACTGCCTGCCCGAAGTGGATGCTGTTACGCAAGAGGGGATAAGCACCATCAGACATCACATGATATGTTGCAGCAACCCAACATCTATGCATCAGGGAAATTGGCAGCCAGGCAAAGAGTCATCCAAATATTTTGGGCAGAGCAACCAGAGAAGTTCAGAAGGAAGCTTTTGCTATGTTCGAAAGCATGCAAACTTTTGTACAGCTTTATGCAATTTCAATTTGCTCACTATGTGGCAGTTGCTGCTTCCAGCCCTCTGGACTTACCCCATCCAAATAGCTGGGGGGGGGGTAGGAATCTCACATTGCAGCTGCTGCCAAGTCACCACCTAAGATTTCTAAGGTGGGTAGAGAGAGAAGGCAAGCAGCTCTTTACTCCAAGCCACCCACATGCCACTATTTCTTGGGTGAGCACACCCTTTCAAACATGCTGTCTCCCTTCAATTCCCTTCACTGACAGCAGTCACGAAATTAAAAGACACCTGCTTCTTGGGAGAAAAGCAATGACAAACCTAGACAACATCTTAAAAAGCAGAGACATCACCTTGCCAACAAAGGTCCGTATAGTTAAAGCTATGGTTTTCCCAGTAGTGATGTATGGAAGTGAGAGCTGGACCATCAAGAAGGCTGATCGCCGAAGAATTGATGCTTTTGAATTCTGGTGCTGGAGGAGACTCTTGAGAGTCCCATGGACTGCAAGGAAGATCAAACCTATCCATTCTGAAGGAAATCAGCCCCGAGTGCTCACTGGAAGGACAGATCCTGAAGCTGAGGCTCCAATATTTTGGCCACCTCATGAGAAGAGAAGACTCCCTGGAAAAGACCCTGATGTTGGGAAAGATGGAGGGCACTAGGAGAAGGGGACGACAGAGGACGAGATGGTTGGACAGTGTTCTCGAAGCTACGAACATGAGTTTGACCAAACTGCGGGAGGCAGTGGAAGACAGGAGTGCCTGGCGTGCTCTGGTCCATGGGGTCACGAAGAGTCGGACACGACTAAACAACAACAAGTGCCCAGAAGCCAGCAAAAGTGTCCCATATCCATAGCTGGCGCCGTCTCACCTTCCCTTCTCCTTTTCCTCCTCTCAGACCTTAGTGAAATAGTGCAAAGAACCATTTTAAAACCTGGCACATCCACATAAATTTATGAATGGTGGCGGTGGCTCCTGAATTGTTTAAATGGCACTGAGAAAAAATGCTCACTGCCTTAGGAAATCTGCGCTACGTTTTGTGAATGAGGGATGTGGGGGTGCACGTATTCCTGTATGGTAATTGATAGGGACGACACTGAGAGGAGGAGCTCATTCTGGAATATTGACAATACAGTACTACTTTGGCGACTGACATCTCCATCTGGCTGACCCCTCCAGCTTTCTTAAGCAGGTCAGCAGAAGAGCTTATTTTCTGCATTCCTATCCCACCTTTGTCTCCAAGGAGTACATGGTTCACACACACACACACACACACACACACACCTCAGTTAATTCCTACAACAACCCTGTGATGGAGGTTAAGAGGCTGCGATTGACTCCAAGGTCACCCAGTGAGCTTCATGGCTGAGTAGGGATTTGAACCCGGACCTCCCAAGTCCTAGTCCGACACTCTAACCACTACACCACACGGGCTTCCCAGAGTCCTTCTGCTATGAGGCAGCTCTATAAATTAAGTAGGTAAACAAATATGGGGAAAGCAAAATATCATTTAGAGAAGGATCTGAAATATTTTCCTTGAAGCTTGAATTTGTATTACTCTGAATGGTTTGCTTTGCTGTTTTAACGTGCTGCAAACCGCTTTGAGATTTTAAAATATAAAGTGGTATAAAGATGAAAGTAACAGCAACTCACCCCCTCACGGGGGGGGGGGGGTTGCCTAGACATATCATGGCAGTGACCGTAACCTGGGTTTAAGGTGCTGTTTGGCAATTAGCATGTACAGTGGTACCTCGGTTTACAAACACAATTGGTTCCGGAAGTCTGTACTTAACCTGAAGCGTACTTAACCTGAAGTGAACTTTCCCATTGAAAGTAATGGAAAGTGGATTAATCCGTTCCAGACGGTCCGTGGAGTACTTAAACCAGGCACCCCCAAACTAAGGCCTAGGGGCCAGATGCGGCCCAATCGCCTTCTAAATCCGGCCCGCGGACGGTCCGTGAATCAGCATGTTTTTACATGAGTAGAATGTGTTCTTTTATTTAAAATGCATCTCTGGGTTATTTGTGGGGCCTATCTAGTGTTTTTACATGAGTAGAATGTGTTCTTTTATTTAAAATGCATCTCTGGGTTATTTGTGTGGCATAGGAATTCATTCATATATATTTTTCAAAGTATAGTCCAATCCCCCACAAGGTCTGAGGGACAGTGGACCAGCCCCCTGCTGAAAAGGTTTGCTGACCCCTGACTTAAACTGAAGCGTACTTAACCTGAAGTGAACTTTCCCATTGAAAGTAATGGAAAGTTGATTAATCTGGCTAAGATGTATAGAATGAGTAGTAAAACTTGCTGGAAATGTAAAGAAAAAGATGGTGAATTTTATCATATGTGGTGGACATGTGATAGAGTTAAAAGATTTTGGGAAATGATATATAATGAATTGAAAAAGATTTTTAAATATACCTTTCCCAAAAAACCAGAGGCATTTTTGTTAGGAATTATGGGAGGGGAGATTGTGAAAGAAGACCAAATACTGTTTATGTATGCGACAACCGCGGCCAGGACCTTGTTGGCCCAAAAATGGAAAAACCAGGAAATACCAACGATCGATGAGTGGCAGATGAAACTGATAGACTATGCTGAATCAGCAAAACTGACATGCAGGATCCGAAACCAGGGAGAGACAAAGTTCCGAAAAGACTGGAGTAAATTTGTGGATCATATGGAGAAGAACTGTAGAAGTTTAAAATCACTTGCAGGACTGAAATAAATCCTACGAATTGACTAAAGTGAGGATAATAATAAACTGCGAGACAGGAGTAAATAAGAAAACCGCGGGAAGGGAGGGAGGGAAGTCAAAGCTCGGCAGAGCAAATTGAGATGGGTGAATTTAAGATGAATTGTATCAAAAATGTTGTTTTGTTTGTTTTATTTGTTAATTTGGAAAAATTGAATAAAAATTATTATATAAAAAAAAGGAAAGTGGATTAATCTGTTCCATACGGGTCCGCGGAGTACTCATCCTGAAGCGTACTTAACCCGAGGTATGAGTGTAATTGGTTCCGGAAGTCCGTACTTAACCTGAAGCGTACTTAACCTGAAGCGAACTTTCCCATTGAAAGTAATGGAAAGTGGATTAATCCGTTCCAGACGGGTCCGCGGAGTACTTAAATTGAAAGTACTCAAAACCGAGGCGTACTTAAACCGAGATATGACTGTATCTGAGGATGGCTGGCAGAGCTGAGGTGGCCTGATCGCTACCAACACCACAAGCAACAGCAGGAGGAGGAGAAACAGAAAGTGCTGCTTCCTCTTAATTTAAAAAAAAGACAACATTGCAATGATGCCCGTAGAATAAGCCAGCAGCTGACTTCCCTTCTTGTGGTTTGGGTGGGGTGGAGAGGAGAGGAGCCGGCCACCTCCCTCATGTATTCTTGCCATCGTTCTCTTTCCCCTGCATGTGCGTTACTGAGTTGTCTCCCAAACCCAAGATCCTTCTAAATGGAGACACCGGATGTAAGGAGGAGACAGTATAGAGAACCTCCCCCTTGCATCAGAAGTAGCTCCTCCCCAAGCAGTGATGGAAGCGAGGGCTCTGAGGAAACCAGTCAGGAAGTAGAGGGAGAGTGCCAGGGCTCTGGCAGCATGGGAGAGCCCTGGCTACACAGGAGGGAGGAGATAGAGGGGGAAAGGGGGGAGAAGGAAAGCATGGAGCATAGACCCTTTCCTCCGGTTCCGGAATTATGCAGGAGAACAAAGGGGAGGAGGTTTACTGTCCCGAGACTCTTATGTTGGAGGAAGTCACGCGGAGGGGCAGTGCCGGATTCTGCATCGGAATGAGCAGACATGTTTTCCACACCTGTCTCACTGTAAATAGAGTGCACCAATAAAATACTGTTTAAAGACAAGCATGTGGAGCGTCGTTACTCTGGAGTAGTCGCAAGAACCCCTGACACCAGCTATTGAACTCGGAACCTTCATGATATCGAGTATGTTCTCTACCACTCAGCTAAGGTGCTCTGTCTCAGAAGACAAGAGGCAAAAGGATCCAAAGGCACGGAAGCTTGCAAGTGTGAGCGGCAGACACTCCTATGTTGGCTGTGTGACCCCCGCAGGGCACCTGCAAAAAGGTTGGTCATAGCTGTGTTAGGGGAACTGACATATCGCCTTCAGAATCAGGATATGGCAACCATGCTTTTAGCTGTAGACGGAATATTCAAAAGCAGATTGGTTGAAACTAACGGCATGCCTTACTGAAGTGTTTAATCTACTAGAATATGGATGGAAATGGCATTGGACACCAAATAAGTCGGTATTTTAGCGGGAAATGCTATGGAATGCCTAGACTCCACACATGTGCACACGATATGTATTTAATTTACTAGATTTGCTGCCAGAAGATAATCTCTACTCTGCAACAGATGCAACTGTATTATCCATTTCACTGTTGTTTAGTTTAACTTGTTTTGTTTTTATCCTGTAAGCCTCCCTCAGAACTGCTGGTTATAAAGATCTGAAATAAATATAAAAGCACACAAAGGTTCAGAGGCTGTAGGACACCAAATGCCAGTTGCTGGGAGGCAAACAGGAGGAGAGGGTTACTGCCCTCAGGCCTTGTCAAAGGTCTTCCAAGCTGGCAAGCTGGACCTTTGATATGATGATACAAGGGCTTTCTTGCCTTCTTAAACAGGGAATGGAAGAAAAATCAAAGCAAAATAGTAATTGATAAAGCAACAGGTGAATGAGTGTATGAAACAAAAATAATAGATTTAGCAAAATTTAAAATTTACTTTAATTTAATGAAGCTGGAAAGGGAAAAAAGGGGGGGCGGCGACAAAAAGGCAACTAAAACCTTGAAGTTAGTACTGTACTCTGGAATCTGAAGTACTGATATCCAAACATGTGATGTTACTTCCCAAGAATTAGGAACATTCTTGCAATGCCTGAGTTTTTAACACTGGACCGTAAACTATGTTTACATGGTGTTGAAGATCCCACGAGCTAGAACTATTTTTAGGAATTATTCTGAATGATATTTGTGCACCTTCCCAGATACTAGACAACAACTAACTGGACAGTACTTCTTCCTTCTGACAGCACCCAGAGTTCTAACCTTGGGTTTAGAAAATGCCGCAGGCTGAAAACCACAAAGGCACGATCTTAACCGTGGATGACCCCCGCGTTGTACCTTGGACAGATTCCAGCATGGGTGACGGGAGTTTTTGCCCATTCAAGGTTCTCCCACTATATCAGTCGGACACAGAACATAATGCTTCCTGACTAACCCTTCGTATGGTGGATTGCTGAAAGCAAGAGGAATTAAAACAAAGAACTGCAGTCCTGCTGATAATAGTGTGGGGGGGGAGAAATGCCTTCCAAGATGAAGAGGAACCAAAGGTACAGTGGCTACAGAGAGAGAGGGGGGGGGACTGCTGAATAGCCAAGCGAGCATCTAGTCCAGAATCCTGCTTCCAACAGTGGGTAGCTAGCTGTTTCCGGGAAACCCCAAACCAGGGCATAAATGCAAAATTCTCCACCCTCCCACAACACTAGCCAGAGGTTAATTAAATGCCATGGCTGATGGCAAATGATGGATCGATTCTCTATGAATCCCCTTTTCTAAAGCTGTCGAACCTAACACCCAGCACAACATCCTACAACAGCAATTCCGCAAGTTAATTTTATGCTCTGTGTGAAGAATCATCTTTTGTTCAACCAGCAATTTCACTGGATGATCCCAAGAGACTTTTTCCTACACCATGCAGTCTGTCACGTCCCCATATCTGTCATTTCCCCCCCCCTAAACTAAAAGCACCAAATGCTAAGTTTAGCTTTTCCTCTTGAGAACACGGTTCAGAATCCTTTGGTTATCCCTTTTCTGCATCTTTTCCATCTCTGCATCACTCTAAGTGAGATGAGGCAACCATAACTAAGACATTCCAAATGCAGCTAATTCAGAGGCAGAATTATACCGGCAGTTTATTTTCAATCCCCTTCTTATCGATTCCTTTCGCTGAAGTTGCTGTTTGTGGAGCAGTGAGCTATCAATGACAAGCCCAAAAAATTATTTCCTGGGTAATCACAACCAGTTCACACCGTGTGTGTGTGTGTGTGTGTGTGTGTGTGTGTGTGTTCATAATTAGCTTTCTTTGCTGCTATGCACATCACTTCTGAAGTCTCTTACACTGAACACTGTTTGTTATCATGTTGCCCATTCACCCAGTTTGGAGATATGCTTTTGGAAATGTCCAGTCAGCTTGAGTTTCCCCATCCTGAAACCAAACCTTGCTACCTTGCCACTCAATCCCAACTTGATACCAAATAAATGGTCTCAAAGCAATCCTTGGGAGGCCTTGCTCTTTACTGTACTTCCTTCCATTGTAAAAAACTGCCTGTTTATGCATACCCTCTGCTTCCTGTTGGTTAACCCATTACTTACAAGAAAAGACCTGTCCTTTTATCCCATGATTTACAAGCTTACTCAGAAGGCTGTGGTGACAGACTCTGTCAGAGTCCTCTGAAATTCCATGTCTAATGAATTGCTGCATCTACACATTTGATGACATGCTCAGTTTAATCCTAAAAGCTTGGAAAGGCAAGGCTTCCCCTCTGCAGAAGCCATGCTGATCCTTCCTCAGCATCGCTTCTTCTTCTCTATCAGGGGCAGGGAATCTTTTGCAGGACCACATATACCAGTGGTGCATGGGTCCAGCCAAAGGGAGGAAATGGGTAGAGCAATGGGCTTTGTACAGTGGGCCACAAAAAAATCAGGAGTTTCAACACACACCTCCCTCCACCCAGGCAAGCAAGAGGCATTTATTGTATTTAAACCCACCTTTCCTCTAAGGAATTCCAAGTAGCATACGTGGCTCTCCTCCTCCTCCCTATTTTATCTTCACAACAAACCTGTGAGGTAGATTAGGCTAGGAGACTGTGACTGGTCCAGGGTCACCCCACTGAGTTTACTGGTGGATGAGTGGGGGATTTGAACCCTGGTCTCACAGGTCCTAGTCTGGCCCTCTAACCACTCCACAAACTGCTTAAGAAAGTTTTCCAGTCAGGCAAATCACGAGGAAAATGTGAAGCAGGGCGAGTGAAGCATGTGGCTCGGGAGTGGTTCAGAAACCCTGTTCTGTATGTTGAATATCTCAAGTTTAAATAATGCTTACCCAAGACAGATGTTAACAGGTGTCTCTCTTTTTAGGGACTGCTGTTACACTAGCCAATTTCAAGGCCTCTATCAAGGAGGCTGATTTTAATGACAGGTTGTGTATTTTTATTAGATCAAGCATTTCACGTTTGAGTCCTTATAAGAATTCTTGGGTGTAACTGTTCTGCTTGCACCTGATGGCATCTCTAACACACTTAAATCTTCAGATTTGGGATGCTTGAATTGCTCAACGTTCATTCTCCTTGTACCTGCTCAGATCTCTGTAAATACTAAGTGACATCAGCCCAGATTACTCTAGGACAGACTTGTGCGGCTGAGACCCAACGCTGTCATTTTACCAGCAGAGTGGCATGTCGGCTTAGAATCAACAGAACAATAACACTCTGTCGAGTGGAGCAGCCTTCAGAGGGGCCAAAATTTCCCCAGCCACAAGGGGTCTGAATTCAGGCACGTGGCAGCATGCAACAGCTGCGGTTACACCAACCGTACTCCTACTCTTTTTACTAGCAAACCATATCAAATGCCGCCTCTGCAGTATGTAGTGTGGGGTTCTAGCTAAAGCTATGATGATATGGCCTCACTAAAGGTTTCTTGGATTTTCCAAGCATCTCTTCTGCAAATCTCCTCCTCCAGCCCTGCTCTCTCTCTCCCACCTACCCTGTGGTCTGAAGTTTCATTGCTTCACGGTTGTGTCTGTGGGTTCGTAGTTGAAGATGGCACATTCATGTTGATTTTTTTAACTGTATTTTATTACTTATTTTATTATATTGCATTCTAGGTAAAGGTAAAGGGACCCCTGACCATTAGGTCCAGTCGTGACCGACTCTGGGGTTGCGCGCTCATCTCGCATTATTGGCCGAGGGAGCTGGCGTATAGCTTCCAGGTCATGTGGCCAGCATGACAAAGCCGCTTCTGGCAAACCAGAGCAGCACATGGAAACGCCATTTTCCTTCCCACTATAGCGGTTCCTATTTATCTACTTGCATTTTGATGTGCTTTCGAACTGCTAGGTTGGCAGGAGCTGGGACCAAGCAACGGGAGCTCACCCCGTCACAGGGATTCGAACCGCCGACCTTCTGATCAGCAAGCCCTAGGCTCAGTGGTTTAGTAGCCCACAGTGCCACCTGGGTCCCTACATATTGCATTCTACTGTATTGCAATTCGAATTCTACAAATAAAATACAGCATTTAAGAAACAAAAGAAGCAACAAAAACAATCTAGCACAGCGCATTGCAATTGCCACAAGAGGCAAGTGGGCTGCCAAGACCCTCACCAATTTTCAAGTGGTCCATGGGTAAAAGAAGTCTGGGACCCACTGACCTACCGTAGTCTGAGGGAATGCAAGAGTTCTTACTGTTCATGAAGAGCAACTGCTGGTTCAGGCCACACTTTCTCCCTTGGCTGTGGGCCATGGTTGGGCAATGGGCATGGTGGAGATAATGATCTGACAATTCAGACCAAAGCTTGTGATGTGGCTACCAGGACTGGGGGGAAAGGCTGCTCACTTGCAAGAGTCCAGCAACACAGATCCCACGCGGAAAATGGATACCTTGCCCCAAGCTACTGTACTTTCCACAATGGCAAAACTGCACAAAAGCTTCTCTAGGGATTTGCACCAATATTCAGCTGTTCTCAACTTTAATCAACGCCACCTGGTATTCATTTACATGTCTCAATTCCGTATTAGAACGGCAAGTAAAATCTGGATACAGGGAACCATAAAATAATTCAATCTGGACAGGGTAGCATTCAATCTGAATTTTAAGTCCCCTTTCAGGAATGGGCTTGAAAATTGTGCATGAACACAGCTTGAACTGCTAAACGAATCAAGGTGAGCCAATAAGAAGTCCAAAATGGCAATCTAGGTCCTCTGGGCATTCCCTGATCCTAAATGTTTTCAAAAGATAGTCCAAATACAACTTATTAAATAGTCCAAGTATTTCTTATATAAAGGCTGGCATTTCACACCATTGCTACATTATACTAATTTACTTATTAGACTACAACCAATCGGAAAAGGCAGGCCAAGATTTTTACATAATTTATAGTTATATATTGCACACATTGGATTTAGTCTCATCAAGACCTGTAGCCTAGTTAAGCAAATTTAACTTGGCAACAGGTCTTGATGAGACTAAAGCTAGTAACTTATTATAAGAAGAGTACATAATTCTTATAAATGTTCACTGCTTGTTTGACCAGAACAAATAGTGTGGTTTTTGTCCATGAACCCCTTTGGGGTCAAAGTGGTGCAGCAGACAGTGCATGGCAGCAATCCTGTCCAAACGTACCCAGGAATAAGTCTTATTGAACCCAATGGGGCTTACTCCCGAGTAGACAAACAGGATTGTACAGTAAGGGTGTGAGGCCTCGGCCACACCACAAACTCAGAAGCTGACCACAGGCATGCCACCCTCCAAACTATGGGAATTATAAATCTGGCCTACTTTGGAGGGTTGCTGTAAGGATTAATGAGACTATGTTAAGTGTTTTAAACAATTCCATCTGTGCCGTGAATTGCAATAAGCAAAACACTCATTGCATTATGACTTGTTGGACATGTGTAAAGGGAGGGGCTGTATGGTGAAATGGCTCTAACGTAGGAGAGGCAGTGAATCTCTACTCCCTCTTGGTTTATGAATGGTGGATGCTCACCAATCCAGTATTATGGTATAGTATGCCACCCTGCGAACTGAAAGGGCAGGTTATATATTTTAAAATAAACCAGTAATAAAGAGACAGAGGGCAAACAGTACTTTGCTGGTGCTGTTCACCTACCACCAAGACACACACAGCAGTAAATGGCAACCATGAGAGAAAGATTTTTTAAAAAGAGGTTTACTGCGTGACCCCCAACTTGTACTGCCCCAGGTAACTCTATGGGTGGAGAGTGTGCTTATAAGGTAGGGATGAGGAACAGGATCTTGATCCCAATCTGGCCAATGCTCCAGATTCTTATCTCCCCCACGGGGCAAGTTTGATAAGGGGGCCGCCTACTCCTCAATCATCTGATGTCACAATGTCAGGTTATCCAATTCCACCCTGAGCACAGCAGTTTCGGGCTCACACAATCAGCTGCCATACATCCAATCCTATCTTCTACAGCAGGCATCCCCAAACTGCGGCCCTCCAGATGTTTTGGCCTACAATTCCCATGATCCCTAGCTAACAGGACCAGTGGTCAGGGATGATGGGAATTGTAGTCCAAAACATCTGGAGGGCCGAAGTTTGGGGATGCCTGTTCTACAGTAAAGAAATTTCCACATGTGGCCTGGAATACAATTCTTAAAACGCAAGTTGCTAGGAGTTATAGACCCTACAGTACTTAAATATGAAATCAAGAGTTGCGTCGTATCTTCAACAAAGCCCTCTCTCCTTGAAAAAGCTGTGGTATCCAAGCAGGGTGTGATTCAGTACGCCAGTGGCTTTCAACCATGGCACCCTAGATCAGGCATCCCTAAACTGCGGCCCTCCAGATGTTTTGGCCTACAACTCCCATGATCCCTAGCTAGCAGGACCAGTGGTCGGGGAAGATGGGCATTGTAGTCCAAAACATCTGGAGGGCCAAAGTTTGGGGATGCCTGCCCTAGAGTGCCATGAATGATGGTCAGGGGTGCCGCGGGCAACTCTGGCCTCCCTCCCTCTTTCCTTCCCTCCCTCCCTCCTCTGATGCCCTCTTGCGACTCTGCCTCACCAAGCCTTGTATGGTTGTTTCTTGCAGAAGCTAGCCAGGGGGTGCTGGTTGCCAGGAGCTGAAGTGGCTTCAGGGTAAGCAAGCTAGTGGGTGAGGTAGCCCAGCTCTTGCTGTTGGGAATGGATGGGCAAGTGGGATGCCAGGCAGGCAAGCATCACATTGGGCTTTCTTGTGCTTGTTGTGTGCAATGCCTGCCTGAGAGCTGAGTGTCCGCCACCAAAGGGGAGCCTTTCCACCATGCAAGCCCACTAAGCTAAGCTGCTAGCCTCATTCACTTTGGCCAGTCTCCATCAGGTCACTGAGGCTGGGGGCATCCTCTTCCCAGGCCCCTGTGGGGCGGCGTGAAGAGGCACCTCTCTTTGGGGCGGGGGGGGGGGCCCTCAGAGACCAGACTCTGGCTGTCCAGAGGACTCCCGAGGAGAGGGGAAAGAAGAAGAGGCTGAGGGAACACCCCACAGGGGAGGGTGTTTGAAAAGGGGTGAGGGGCTGCCAGCTGGGTTTTCTGAGGCTCGGAGGGCACTTCTCCACAGGGGAGCTGCAGAAAGAATATAGTTGGTCAAGGGAGCCTTGGACTCAAGAAGGTTGGAAACCTCTGAGTACACAATACCAGAGCCCTGCCTTTGTTAGTGCATTTCCTTAATTCGACTTAATCTCAGGGTGCAAGTCTTTAACCTGATGAACACGTCCTGCCTGTATGGGTTCCCTTCTCAATTTTGCTTCTCCCCATCCCACTCTTTGCATAAATTACCTTCAAAAACTAAATGGATCCATCCAGAGGCCAGGGCAGCCAACGGTTGCAATTATTATGCAGCTTTAGGAGTTATTCAGGTGCCTCTGCACAGATTCCCATAACACTACCGTATTCATTGCTTGCTCAAATTAATATAAACTGACCTAATGCCCAAATCAGGTGAACTACAATCAGCATGCTGCGAATTGCCTCTGCGGCAGAAACTGTGTTTCACATCGCGGTTTGGAGGAAATTCCTGGTTAGTGTGGACCAAGGCTTCCTCAATTGGAGCAGAAGAGCAAACTTTGACTACCGTAGGACAAACCAGGCATGAGATGAGAGAATCCACACATATGAGGAGAGGAGGGAGTGTGAGAGCCTGAAGGGAATTCCAAACCATTACCATATATTCCGGCGTATAAGACGACTGGGCGTATAAGACGACCCCCAAATTTTCCAGTTAAAATATAGAGTTTGGGATATACTTGCCATATAAGAAATATGACCCGACATATAAGGCCCCCCCCCCGACTTTTGTGAAGATTTTCCTGGGTTAAAAAGTAGTCTTATACGCAAGAATATACTAGCTGCCATGACATCCTTTCCTTAGGGAATGAGAAGGGATGCATATGAAGTTGACACACATTTAAAAGGGAGATTCTAATTTCCATCTGCTCCAGCACTCTGTTCGAAAGAGTAAAGTCATAGGCTCTTGAGCAGCTCTGTATGTAGGGACAGCAATGCTTTGCCCTTTGGAAAATACCCCCAAGACATCCTTTCGATAAATGAAACTGAAATGAATTTTGCCTCCACTGCAGAATATCATCTGGGACTTATGAAAGGCTGACTCATCTATCACACAACAGCACTAGAGAGCATCACAAAGTGTTTTGTCCCATGGGGATCCTTGGGGTCTCTAACAGTTAGATCACAACTAAGCGGCAACAAATAACCTCAAGCGCACAGCCTTATTTAAAGAACTAAGGTGCCTGGCAGGATCAGACCAACGCCCCCAAAATTCAGCATTCTTGCGATTCAAGAATCTCAAATCTCAGTTATGCAAATGCATGCCATAAACTAAGATATGAAACCAGTGTTGTCACATTTCCAAGGAGGCTAAGAAAGCTGAACAAGCCATGTACCAGGGGTCATTAATGTGGTGCCCTCCACATATTAGACTACACCTCACAAAAGCTCCAGCCGGCACAGTCAATGGCCAAGGATGATGGGACTTGTAATCCAACAACATTTTGAGGACACCGTGCTGACTACCCTTGCCATTCACTTTCAAGATTGTAATAAACCATTACGAATTTGGTGGTCCACCAGTGGTCCACCTCAGACCATGCTCCCCTTTCTAACATATCCTGATCTCTGGTGGGGGCAGCATCCTATTCTCTGGGTGTTGCCAGCACATCAGATTCTTCTGTGCGTTGTTCGAAATGGTTTTGGGAATCTTGTTTTTCCTGTGGTTCTGTGTGGTTTTAAGTAGGTATTAGTTTTGATTAGGCTTCTAGAAGCTGTCAGCAGGCGAAAGCAGCCACACCCTGGGAATGGCTTCCAATGGCAGGTTAAGCCAGGTGATGGTAGCTGATGGGTCTCAAACCCTCGGTACGTTGAGGACTTCCTCTGCATGCACAGATTGAGTGGACAAGACAAGAGGGCGGTTTCTGCACGTGCTGTAGAGGGAAGAGAGGGGCAGATGGGGCTCGTCCACCTGGGAAGCTAGCCCACCTAGGAGAAAGAAAACTCTGATCCTAAACCTCTGCTGCCTTGAGGGATATCTTCAGGAGAAGAAAAGGCTAAGGAGTAAACCCTACACAAATCTAGAGTAGAGTCCCTAAAACAGTTGGATGGCGCCTTTTGCACCTCCTGCAACCAAGCTGGTGCCAAATGTCTTGCTCTGCTTTTCTTTGGACCACATCAGCGAGGCTGGGAGGGGTGGGGGTTCTTGTCGTCTGGGCAGCCCAGGACCTCCAGACACACTGCCCAGACTTGTGCCCCAGGGAGATCACTTTGGTGCTGTTAACACAGCGGTTTGACTTCACCCTTTGGTACGCACTCCACTGTCTCTTGATACAGACGGATGTCAACAACAAGAAGTCCGATCGTGTTTTAGCTTATGTTTATGGTGGCTGTCACCCAGAGTATTATTACTACTACTACTATTTTAAAAAGGCAAGCTATTGATACAGTACTTAAACAGATAAACAAGATGTGTCACCCTTTAAAACATCCCCTTCCTGAAACATTATCTGTGAAGTGGTACTTGACAACATCAAGGGTTCTTTTTTTAAAACCAGAGGAGAAGATACACTGCAAAATGTTTCTCCCACCACTATCTGGCAGGACACCCCAGCCAAATTCTATAGTGTGGGGTGGCTGGGGTGGGGAACTTGTGGTGCCCAGACGCTGCTGGACTCCAAAACCCCACCAGCCCCAGCCGCTGTGGCCAACCGTAGTTCAGCAACACCTGGAGAGCCACAGGCTCCTCACACCTGCAAAAAGGTGTCCCTATTCCACTCCTACAAGCTCCATCCAGGTGTGGTGAGCTAAGTGGGAGATACCTTCTTATTCCATCAGGCTTTTAGGAACTGACTGCTTTTAATCAAAGTGCTAGCGCAGTGTTGTTTTTAATCGTAATAATCCGCAGGTTTTTAATATATCTGCTATCCATTAATGTTTCCTCCTATCCTTTTAGCTGTTCTTATTTTATCTGTAAGCCACCTTGAGTCGGGGGCGGGGGGAGGCAAGTCCTGTGATCCTTCATCCAAGGACCACAGGACAGTTTGCAATTTTTCAATTAGCAATAATCGCGCCTCGGATTAACCTCCCTGGGATAAGTATATAATTATGATACTCACAGTGGGGTAGCCATCAGGCACCAAGGTGTTTTGTGCGGTCTCTCTTCAACCGAATAATCTGACATAACCCTAATTGGAAGGGGAAGAATAATTTGCAAAGGGCCCCTTTTGCTACTTCCCCATGCAAAATGAATGCACGGCACAACTATCTGCCACAGAGTGACTGTGGTGCAGACGTCAGAGGGTCAGACTAGGACCTGGGAGAGATGGGACTTCAAACCCTTTCTTAGCCTTCGGTGCAAAATAAAAAAATCCCTTCAGTAGCACCTTAAAGACCAACTAAGTTTATATTTTGGTATGAGCTTTCGTGTGCATGCACACTTCTTCAGATACTTCGGTGATCATGAGCCACCTTCTCTTAGCCTAACCTACCTTGCAGGGTTGTTGCGGGGATTCATTTATTTATCATTGCCTTGCCCAAGGCAAATTGCAATGAAGAGAAGGAGAAACACTTTGAGCTCCCTGGAAGGGCAGGATGCAAATGCAAATTATTATAATAATCTGGTACCGTGCCGGTTTATTGTAACTATTGGTACAGTTTTAACTGATTTTTATATACAGTATGCGCATATATAATATACATGCACATAGTTTGAATTCTACTTCCCTCTTTTTTCCCTTTACGTATTTCACGTTTGCATTCTTACATTGCAAACCAACCCCTGTGTGACCTTCGGATGAGGGGCGGCGTGCGAATTTAATAAAATAAATCAAAATCCCCGCGTATGGTGGTTTTTGCAGCCATAGTTTTCCCACTCCCGCCCCATCTACGCATTTAGAGGTGTTCCACCCCCACCCCCCCAGTTTTTTAAAACCTGGAAGCCGCTTCTAGTCCCTAGGGACCCGGGGGCCAAAATTACGGTTAACGTAATGATAATAATCCTAATTATGTTACACGGGGGGCGGTGCTCACGACCTTCCCAAATCACGCCTCCCACCCACCCCGACCCCCAACCCTTGAGGGGATGTCGGGGAAGTGGATCCGTCAATCATCCCCCGCCGCGCATTAAGGAGGCCGCGGAGGAGCGTTTCCGCCGCGCACGTCTGAACGCGCCGACCTGCGACCCGCGTCGACTCACAGAACTCGGCGATGTAGTGGGAGACGACGTAGTTCTCCTCGCACCAGTCCAGGGTGGAGGTGGGCTTCCCCCAGTAGCCCTCGCGGTCGCCGGCGGGAGCCATGCCGCTGCGTGACGCCGGCCTGGTTGGCGGGCGAGGCGGGATGAGGGAGAGAGAGAGAGAGGCGGCCGGCGGGCTTGAGGGAAGGAGGGCGGCGGGGTTAAAAAAGAAAAAGAAGGGCGGCCGCCGCTCCCCGGATGGGCCGTCCGCCGAGCTGGCCCCGCCCTCCCGCCGGCTGGCGGCGGCGAGAGAGGCCCGCCTCGCAAGGAGGAGAAGGAGGCCTGCTCCTCCTCCCCCTCTTCTCAGCGGGGCCCGGCCTCCGCGTCGCCATGGAGACGGGCTGAGGCCTACGCACCCCGCCGAGCCTTCCGCGCCTACGCTGCTGCTGCTGCCGCCACTGCCAAGGAGGCCTCACTACGCCGGCCTCCTGGCTGGGAAGGAGGAGGAGGAGAATAGGCCGAGCAGGGGGAAGCGGGGGCTGGGCGAGGGCCTGCTTATTGACAGGGGGCTCTGGAGGCACAGAAAGAAACAACAACAACAACAACAACAACAACAACAACAACAACAACAACAACAACAACAACAACAACAGGCCGAGCAGGGGGAAGAGGGGCCGGGCCCCTGCTTATTAAGGAGGGGAGGCAGAGAGGCAGAGAAAGAAGTTATAATACAGTAATGATAATATAGAATCATAGAGTTGGAAGAGACCACAAGGGCCATCCAGTCCAACCCCCTGCCAAGCAGGAAACACCATCAAAGCATTCCTGACAGATGGCTGTCAAGCCTCTGCTTAAAGACCTCCAAAGAAGGAGACTCCACCACACTCCTTGGCAGCAAATTCCACTGTCGAACAGCTGTTACTGTCAGGAAGTTCTTCCTAATGTTTAGGTGGAATCTTCTTTCTTGCAGTTTGAATCCATTGCTCCGTGTCCGCTTCTCTGGAGCAGCAGAAAACAACCTTTCTCCCTCCTCTAGATGACATCCTTTTATATATTTGAACATGGCTATCATATCACCCCTTAACCTTCTCTTCTCCAGGCTAAACACACCCAGCTCCCTAAGCCGTTCCTCATAAGGCATCGTTTCCAGGCCTTTGACCATTTCGGTTGCCCTCTTCTGGACACGTTCCAGCTTGTCAGTATCCTTCTTGAACTGTGGTGCCCAGAACTGGACACAGTACTCCAGGTGAGGTCTGACCAGAGCAGAATACAGTGGTACTATTACTTCCATTGATATAGATCAGGCACCCCCAAACTTCGGCCCTCCAGATGTTTTGGACTACAATTCCCATCATCCCTGACTACTGGTCCTGTTAGCTAGGGATCATGGGAGTTGTAGGCCAAAACATCTGGAGGGCCGCAGTTTGGGGATGCCTGATCTAGATGCTATACTCCTATTGATGCAGCCCAGAATTGCATTGGCTTTTTTAGCTGCTGCATCACACTGTTGACTCATGTCAAGTTTGTGGTCTACCAAGACTCCTAGATCCTTTTCACATGTACTGCTCTCAAGCCAGGTGTCACCCATCCTGTATTTGTGCCTTTCATTTTTTTTGCCCAAGTGTAGTATCTTACATTTCTCCTTGTTAAAATTCATCTTGTTTGCTTTGGCCCAGTTGTCTAATCTGTTAAGGTCATTCTGAAGTGTGATCCTGTCCTCTGGGGTATTAGCCACCCCTCCCAAATTGGTGTCCTCTGCAAACTTGCTCAGAATGCCCTCAAGCCCATCATCCAAGTCATTGATAAAGATGTTGAATAAGAGTGGGCCCAAGACAGAACCCTGTGGCAATATGATAATGATAATAGTGGTGGTGGTGGTGATAATAATAAATAATAGGCTGAGCAGAGGGAAGGTGGGGGGCTGGGAGAGGGCCTGCTTATTGACAGGGGGCTCTGGAGGCAGAGAAAGAAATAATAATGATGATAATATCAGTGATGATGATGATGAAGATAATAATAATAATAATAATTAATAATAGGCCGATCAGAGGGAAGGGGACACTGGGTGAGGGCCTGCTTATTGACGGGGCTCTGGAAGCAGAGAAAGAACTAATAATAATGATAATAGTGATGATGATGATGATGATGATGATGATAATTAATAATAGGCCAAGCAGGGGGAACGAGTGGCTAGGTGAGGGCCTGTTTATTGACAGCAAGCTCTAGAGGCAGAGGAATAAATTATAATAATGATAATAGTTATGATACTGATAATAGTGCTGCTGCTGCTGATAATAATAATTATTATTATTAATAGGCTGAGCAGAGGGAAGAGAGGCTGGGAGAGGGCCTGCTTATTGAGAGGGGGTTCTGGAGGCAGATAAAGAACTCATAGTAATGATAATAAAAGTGATGATGATAATAATAATAATTAATAATAGGCCGAGCAGAGGGGAGGGGGCACTGGGTGAGGGCCTGCTTATTGACGGGGCTCTGGAGGCAGAGAAAGAACTAATAATAATAATAATAATAGTGATGATGATTGTGATAATTAATAATAGACCGAGCAGGGGGATCGAGTGGCTAGGCGAGGGCCTGCTTATTGACAGGGAGCTCTAGAGGGAGAGAAAGAAATAATAATATAAATGAATGAATAAATAAATAAATAATAGGCCGAGCAGGGGTAAAGGGGGGCTAGGGTGGGGGGCTAGGCCTGCTTATTGACAGGGGCTCTGGAGGTGGAGAAATAATAATAATAATAATAATAATAATAATAATACTGTAATAATAATAAAGGTCGGGCTGGGGGCCTGGGCCAGGGCCTGCGTGGCCACCTGCTTATGGCGAGGTGGAGACTGCACAGCCTTTAGGGGACCATGAGGAGAACATTTGAAAGCAGCGCTACAGGAACTTGCAGTGCCTTTTTTCTATAAGCATAGTTTTATGATTTCCAATACGTAACAACAATTACCATCTACAGAATAGATTTCTTCTATGGCATGTTGTTAGTAGTTCTTGAACTACCCCGAGATCTGTGGGTATAGGGTGGTATACACTAATAATAATAATAATAATAATAATAATAATAATAATTAATACGATAATTACAATAAAAATGAAAGGACAGCATCCCAACTTTCCCTGCTCCAGTATAGATCAGTGTGCCAAAGCCTGTGACTTCAGTAGCAGCTGTCCTTAAGGTTTATCGGGAAAGTCCTTAGTAAAAGGACACTGTATTTCAACAAAATCGTCTACATCATTTGCATTATTCAATATATGTAATCTCTTGCTTAATTTTTCAGATACAGTGATGGACCATGCATTCCATTTCCAAGGAGAAATGCACAGATGTTGCAATCTGCGCCACTAGTAGGCGTCCTGCTACTAAAACAAAAGTAATTTGTTATTTGCAGGAAAGGTCAGGTTGCCCTTCTTTAAAAATAGTTACCTATCCCAAACTTGGGGTAGCTGATTTCTTGTCATGCCTTTATTGTCAAATCTTATTCATTTTATTTACTTGCTTTCATATCCATTCCTTCCTTCCTTCTGTACCTCTTGTTGTAAAACATCAACAAGTGGCCTGCAAAAGAGATGCAGGCACCGGAAAGAATGGAGCAGGCACCACCTGCTTAACAACAAACAACAACAACAACAACAACTTTATTGTTTATACCCCACCCATCTGACTGGGGTATTGTTTATACCCCACCCATCTGACTTTATTGTTTATACCCCACCCATCAAGCCTCAGACACTCTGGAGGGCTTGATCTCAATAGGCAAGTAGTTCCCACACTAAACGGTTGAGTTCTTATGAATGCAGAACAGGTGTATAGAACCGTAGAATAGCCCAACCACCAGCAATGTAGGAACCTTTTTGCGCAACGTGGGGCTGGTGGGAGCTAAAGTCCAGCGACATCCAGAGAGCCACACACTCACCTGCTCACAAACAACACGTAAAACAAACCATGAATATAAAGCAGATTAGCGTCCCGTCCTCCAGCTGAGCAGAACGAGTTTGTGGGTTGACGTTAAGAAGCCAGTACTACCGTTCCCACAAGCGGATGTTAAGTGGCTTCTCAATTCAGCTAAGATTGGCCTCTTCCCGCATAAGGAATCTGGGCACCAAAGAGCACCGGCAGCTTTTGGAGCAGCACAGTTTTGGATTCCAGGCTGCAAACACACATTCAAACAAACTTGAGCGTTTCCCAGAAATGTTGAGCGATATTTTTAGGCTGGCTATTTGCACCCTTCACCGAAAGCGAAACTTTCAGAAATGTTTGTGTAGGGTGCTACTTGAGAGAAACATCTGAGGAATTTGAGGGAAAGTCAAGGGCAGTTCCGATAAGGCAGAAGACAGAAAAACCAGTAGGAGAACACTTCAATCTCCCAGGACATTCTATACAAGATCTCAAAGTAGCTGTCTTACTACAAAAGAATTTCAGAAATAGACTGGAAAGAGAAGTTGCTGAATTGCAACTTATCACCAAGCTCAAAACCATGGAGGGACCTGGTTTGAACAGAGATATCGGATTCTTATCTCATTATACATGATAAGCGATCTTCAGCCATCTCAACCCTTGCTTTTTCATGCAAAACCATTTGCAGTCGTTTGCGGTCATCAACAGCTATCAGTCAGTCAATCACCCATTTCCACCACCCTTCTGAGTGATCCCCCCTCCCCATCCCCACCCCTCCCCACCCCTTCTCTACATAAGTGCCTGGAAACTTCCATTTCACTGTATCTGAAGAAGTGTGCATGCACACGAAAGCTCATACCAAAATAAAAACTTAGTTGGTCTTTAAGGTGCTACTGAAGGATTTTTTTAATTTTATTTCTATGGGAGTTTCCCCGCTTCCCTCCCCTCTGTCGCTGCTGGCTTTTCCCTACCCCAGCATTTGAAGTAATGCAAATGTGGATGCTTGAATGTCATTTCTCTTTGGAGTTTTAGCACACTTCTGCTTGTGGGATGCTACCTTGTATGATTTTTGATGGGTGTTAATGGAAATGGCTGCTACATCTCCTAAGACCCAGGGATGGAGCTGCTGGTTAGAAACTGTTAAGATGGTGCCACCTAGAGGAACCAAAAAAAAGCTATGCTGGGTATTTACTGTATTGCATTCTTCAGGACCTCCCAGACAGGAGATGGCAGAAGAAGAAAGAAAGAGACCATAGAAAGCTGCCTTATTTCTGGTCAAACTATGTAGAGCAGCGAAGTTGCTCATCCTGGACTTGTGTTCTTGAGGTGGTGCCACTTTCCCCAACAGCTCCAGGACTTCTCCAGTGGGTCCCAACTTTGGAACTCCCTTAACAGAACCTTCATGTCCTGGTGCCTTCAGGCAGTGAGTGCAAAGCCTGTCTGTAGAATCATAGAGTTGGAAGAGACCACAAGGGCCATCCAGTCCAACCCCCTGCCAAGCAGGAAACACCATCAAAGCATTCTTGACATATGGCTGTCAAGCCTCTGCTTAAAGACCTCCAAAGAAGGAGACTCCACCACACTCCTTGGTAGCAAATTCCACTGCCGAACAGCTCTTACTGTCAGGAAGTTCTTCCTAATGTTGAGGTGGAATCTTCTTTCTTGTAGTTTGAATCCATTGCTCCGTGTCCGCTTCTCTGGAGCAGCAGAAAACAACCTTTCTCCCTCCTCTATATGACATCCTTTGATATATTTGAACATGGCTATCATATCACCCCTTAACCTTCTCTTCTCCAGGCTAAACATACCCAGCTCCCTAAGCCGTTCCTCATAAGGCATCGTTTCCAGGCCTTTGACCATTTTGGTTGCCCTCTTCTGGACACGTTCCAGCTTGTCAGTATCCTTCTTGAACTGTGGTGCCCAGAACTGGACACAGTACTCCAGGTGAGGTCTGACCAGAGCAGAATACAGTGGTACTATTACTTCCCTAGATCTAGATGCTATACTCCTATTGATGCAGCCCAGAATTGCATTGGCTTTTTTAGCTGCTGCATCAGGAGAGCCACTACCAGTCAGTGCTGGCAATATTGAGCTAAATGTAGTAATCCTCTGAATTAATAGAAAGCAGCTCCTTATGCTCCTTGATTATGGTAATAATCAATAATTACCATAATCAAGGACAAAAGTGGTAAGGACCTAACAGAAGCAGAAGACATCAAGAAGAGGTGGCAAGAATACACAGAGGAATTATACCAGAAAGATATGGAGATCTCGTACACCTCAGGTAGTGTGGTTGCTGACCTTGAGCCAGACATCTTGGAGAGTGAAGTCAAATGGGCCTTAGAAAGCATTGCTAATAACAAGGCCAGTGGAAGTGATGATATTCCAGCTGAACTGTTTAAAATTTTAAAAGATGATGCTGTTAAGGTGCTACACCCAATATGCCAGCAAGTTTGGAAAACTCAGCAATGGCCAGAGGATTGGAGAAGATCAGTCTACATCCCAATTCCAAAGAAGGGCAGTGCCAAAGAATGCTGCAACTACCGCACAATTGCGCTCATTTCACACGCTAGCAAGGTTATGCTTAAAATTCTACAAGGCAGGCTTAGGCAGTATGTGGACCGAGAACTCCCAGAAGTGCAAGCTGGATTTCGAAAGGGCAGAGGAACCAGAGACCAAATAGCAAACATGCGCTGGATTATGGAGAAAGCTAGAGAGTTCCAGAAAAACGTCTACTTTTGCTTCATTGACTATGCAAAAGCCTTTGACTGTGTCGACCACAGCAAACTATGGCAAGTTCTTAAAGAAATGGGAGTGCCTGATCACCTCATCTGTCTCCTGAGAAATCTCTATGTGGGACAAGAAGCTACAGTTAGAACTGGATATGGAACAACTGATTGGTTCAAAATTGGGAAAGGAGTACGACAAAGTTGTATATTGTCTCCCTGCTTATTTAACTTATATGCAGAATTCATCATGCGAAAGGCTGGACTAGATGAATCCCAAGCCGGAATTAAGATTGCTGGAAGAAATATCAACAACCTCAGATATGCAGATGACACAACCTTGATGGCAGAAAGCGAGGAGGAATTAAAGAACCTTTTAATGAGGGTGAAAGAGGAGAGCGCAAAATATGGTCTGAAGCTCAACATCAAAAAAACCAAGATCATGGCCACTGGTCCCATCACCTCCTGGCAAATAGAAGGGGAAGAAATGGAGGCAGTGAGAGATTTTACTTTCTTGGGCTCCTTGATCACTGCAGATGGTGACAGCAGTCACGAAATTAAAAGACGCCTGCTTCTTGGGAGAAAAGCAATGACAAATCTAGACAGCATCTTAAAAAGCAGAGACATCACCTTGCCGACAAAGGTCCGTATAGTTAAAGCTATGGTTTTCCCAGTAGTGATGTATGGAAGTGAGAGTTGGACCATAAAGTAGGCTGATCGCCGAAGAATTGATGCTTTTGAATTATGGTGCTGGAGGAGACTCTTGAGAGTCCCATGGACTGCAAGAAGATCAAACCTATCCATTCTTAAGGAAATCAGCCCTGAGTGCTCCCTGGAAGGACAGATCGTGAAGCTGAGGCTCCAATACTTTGGCCACCTCATGAGAAGAGAAGAATCCTTGGAAAAGACCCTGATGTTGGGAAAGATTGAGGGCACTAGGAGAAGGGGACGACAGAGGACAAGATGGTTGGACAGTGTTCTCGAAGCTACCAACATGAGTTTGACCAAACTGCGGGAGGCAGTGCAAGACAGGAGTGCCTGGCGTGCTCTGGTCCATGGGGTCACGAAGAGTCGGACACGACTAAACGACTAAACAACAACAACCTTATGCTCCTAGGTACCAGCTGATTCTATTTTTGTTGTTGTTGTATTGTTATTATTCAAGGACAGGCCAGTAGAGGGCAGTGGGCCAATGCAGATCAGACCCGTCATGGAAAAGCAGCGCTTGTCTGCTTGTCTGGAAATGAGTAAGCAGGCTGTCTTCACTTCCCAACAGAAGACTTGGCAGGAGAAATGGAGATGGGGCACACAAAACCGCCCCAACATCTCCTTGCGCTGTGAGAAGAAAAGGGGGAAATGGAACTATTGAACGGTTAACCGGCATGGAATTCAATAGAGTGCACAGTTCTTAAGTGAAATCTCTCAAACGGCGCCATAAAAGACCTCATTATCCTTCACTTTTGCAGAAATGGAAAGGGCTGTTTGGATAAAGGAAAAGGTAGGGCTGTGATTTTTTTTTTTTTAGTTTGAAAAGGCAGTCTTTCAAAGAGGAAACAGATGTTTCTCAATGAAATACAAAGCGGGGCAGTACCGTAGCTTTTAGTCAAGCAATTTAGGGCTTGTCTCCATTGCCAGCAGCCGGGATTTTATTAAAATAAAATCATAGATCAGTTGTAGAGCTCAGGCAAAACAGAAGATCCCAGGTTTGGTCTCTTGTTTAAAAGGGTCAGGTGGCAAGGGATGAAAAAGATCTTTTTTCTGCCTGAGACCCTTGAGATCTGCTTATAGTCAAAACAGACAAGACTGGGCTGGATGGATCAGTGGAATCGTACTTCATATGTGTGTCTCCCTGTTGTCTTTGTCCATGGAGTTTTCTTGGCAGGGATACTGGAGTGGCTTGCCAGTTCCTTCTCCAGGTGGATCACGTTTAGTCAAAACTCTCCACTATGACCTGTCCATCTTGGGTGGCCCTGCATGGCATAGCTCATAGCTTCTCTGAGTTATTCAAGCCCCTTCGCCATGACAAGGCATTGATCCATGAATGAATCCAGCTGAACTATTTAAAATTTTAAAAGATGATGCTGTTAAGGTGCTACACCCAATATGCCAGCAAGTTTGGAAAACTCAGCAATGGCCAGAGGATTGGAGAAGATCAGTCTACATCCCAATTCCAAAGAAGGGCAGTGCCAAAGAATGCTCCAACTACCGCACAATTGCCCTCATTTCACACGCTAGCAAGGTTATGCTTAAAATTCTACAAGGCAGGCTTAAGCAGTATGTGGACCGAGAACTCCCAGAAGTGCAAGCTGGATTTCAAAAGGGCAGAGGAACCAGAGACCAAATAGCAAACATGCGCTGGATTTTGGAGAAAGCAAGAGAGTTCCAGAAAAACGTCTACTTCTGCTTCATTGACTTCATTTTCCTTGGAAAAGACCCTGATGTTGGGAAAGATTGAGGGCACTAGGAGAAGGGGACGTCAGAGGACAAGATGGTTGGACAGTGTTCTCGAGGCTACGAACATGAGTTTGACCAAACTGCGGGAGGCAGTGGAAAACAGGAGTGCCTGGCGTGCTGTGGTCCATGGGGTCACGAAGAGTCGGACACGACTAAACGACTAAACAACAACAACAAATGTGCGTCTCCGGGGCCAAAATCAAACCGCTGGCGATCGCAGCGCCTGCTGTGGCTGCAGAGACCGGTAACTCGTAACTGCTGCCTCTCGCATTATTTTTGCTGCATTAGCAGTGCCAACGTGACCTCCCCGGGGCACAAGCCTGGGCTGTGTGCCTGGAGGTCCCGGGCTGCCCAGACGACAAGACCCCTCCTCTCAATCTCGCTGATGTGGTCCAAAGGAAAGCAGAGCAATACGTTTGGCACCAGCTTGGCTGCAGGAGCTGCCCGAAGGCGGCATACAAAGCACCATTCAACCACCTTAGGGACTCTGCTCTGGATTTTCCTCTCGCAAAGATGTCCCGCATAGCTTTACAATAACAACACCTGATCCTGATTTGACATATACCTTGCTTCTTCCCTCCCCTTGTCCCCATTTCAACCTTAGAAAAGCAAAGGGTGGTGACGGGAATAATTCCACATAAATTGCATCTTTATTGCTACGGCAAACCAATGGCTTTCCAGACGGTGTGGGACTCTCCATTCCCATTGCCCCAGTCAGCGTAACCAAAGACCTGGGGTAGCTCAGTCGGTAGAGCATAAGAATCTTAATCTCGGGCATTGCAGGGGGTTGGAATAAATGGTCCCTTCCAAATCTACAGTTGTAAGAAAGAAGGGGGGTGGGTGGGACTTGCAATCTTGCAACATCTGAAAGACCATGAGTTTACCACCCCTGCCCTAGATCAGGCATCCCCAAACTCGGCCCTCCAGCTGTTTTGGGACTACAACTCCCACCATCCCTAGCTAACAGGTCCAGTGGTCAGGGATGATGGGAATTGTAGTCCCAAAACAGCTGGAGGGCCAGGTTTGGGGGTGCCTGCTCTAGCTGAATAACACAGGCCTGGTACAGGGCACAGGATCTACTTGCCAGGTCTACTTTTGCTCTCTTATTAGAACACCAAGATCTACCAACCAGAGCCAGGTGCAAAAGACAGACAGTTTTAATTAAAGAACAAGCTGTCTTTGAGCACACGCTAAGGCTTAGCCTAGGGCTACATTCACACGGCAGTTTCCTCTACCTGTTAATTTCTGCCTTTTAGCTGATATTTCACATGTTGTAAAAGCCATTTCTGGAAGTCTGGCGGAACAGAGCGTTGCTCTCAGAAGAAAACTATTTGCAGCCCATTCTTAGTCCCGAAAATACCATAGTGGGAGTTTCGCACTGCAATTTCCTCAGCGTTTCATGGATCACACCACGTGGCAAAAATTGGCGCATTCCAGCTCGCAGTTCTTGCTGATTCGTGGGGGAACAGAAGCACATGTGTGCACAAGGGGTGGCAACACGTCTGATGATGTCCGCTGTTGCGGCACACCAAGCCCACTGGCGTGAATGAAATTTAGCGTGACATGGCAGCATATTGATCGAAAAGCCACAGCTCTGTAACCCATCAGGGGCTGCAGGGCGAAAGGAACATCACAAAATGGGACGGGAGCATGAGGATTATAATCAGCAAAACTAATACAATGGTGCACCCTAGGGATTTATCGTTCCAGAACTGAGCTGAGCTCCTAGTCCCTTCATTAGAAGCACAAAACTGGCTCATCTGGTCCAGGCATCTCCAAACTGCGACCCTCCAGATGTTTTGGCCTACAACTCCCATGATCCCTAGCTAACAGGACCAGTGGTTGGGGAAGATGGGAATTGTAGTCCAAAATATTGGAGGGCCGAAGTTTGGGGATGCCTGATCTAGTCCAATCCCTGTACTTTCACACAGTATAATCCACAGCCCAATGTAGGTGGGGCACCCTTGCCAATCTACTGCAAACCACTCAGAGACCTACTGGTAGATCCTCATTGACCTTCTGTCCACCCCTGGCTTAGGACGGTCGCAGCTACAGTGCTGGGAGCTCAACAACTCCTCCTCTGACATCATTTCAGGAATCAAATGAGCAGGCACCTCTGGAGAAGCCCCGTCATAATTAAACCAGGATAGCTGCAGGGATTATTGAGATTGGCAAAAGGCTCGGGATATAATCAGCTCGCTGACTTGATTGGACAGAGCTGTCATTTCCAATCCATCACCTCCCATCTCAGTAAATAGGTGATGTGACCGTTTCTTTTCTTTCCCGCCACCCAGCACAATGCATTTGCTTTCAGGGCGGAGGACAGGAAGCAACTGCATCTCTTCATCTGCAAATGGATTTGCTTATTAAATGAATTTATCCTTTTATATTGGAATGGGACTTTTCTGGGGAGGAAGAGTTTCCCTGTCCCTTAATGCTGCTGTTTTTCTATTTCTTTGTTTGAAGTATTTGTGTGCTGCTTTTTGGGGTTGGCTTTCATAAAGTGGCATACAACTTGAAAAGATCTGATTTAGACACAGCTAAGTACTAAGCGGGATGCAGGTGGCACTGTGGTTTAAACCACTGAGCCTCTCGGGCTTGCCGATCAGAAGGTTGGTGGTTTGAATCCCCGCAACAGGGCGAGCTCCCATTGCTCGGTCCCAGCTCCTGCCAACCTAGCAGTTCGAAAGCACGTCAGTGCAAGTAGATAAATAGGTACCGCTCCGACAGGAAGGTAAATGGTGTTTCCATGCACTGCTCTGGTGTCGGTGTTCTGTTGCGCCAGAAGCGGCTTAGTCATGCTGGCCACATGACCCGGAAAAACTGTGGAGTGGACAAATGCTGGCTCCCTCGGCTTGTAAAGCGAGATGAGAGCCGGAACCCCAGAGTCGTTCACGACTGGACTTAACTGTCAGGGATCCCTTTACCTTTACCTTTAAGTAGTAAGCACACACACAGAAGTCTCAGGAATCATCAGCATAAAAAGGGTTGTTAGAGAAAGGCAGACTGGAAGAAATGAATGAGTAAAAAGCACATTTGAAGGTCTGTATTGGATGGACCATATTGAGACCATACTGTATTGAGAGCTGGACCATTAAGAAGGCTGATCACCAAAGAATTTATGCTTTTGAATTATGGTGCTGGAGGAGACTCTTGAGAGTCCCATGGACTGCAAGAAGATCAAACCTATCCATTCTGAAGGAAATCAGCCCTGAGTGCTCACTGGAAGGACAGATCCTGAAGCTGAGGCTCCAATACCTTGGCCACCTCATGAGAAGAGAAGACTCCCTGGAAAAGACCTTGATGTTGGGAAAGATGGAGGGCACAAGGAGAAGGGGACGGCAGAGGACGAGATGGTTGGACAGTGTTCTCGAAGCTACCAACATGAGTCTGACCAAACTGCGGGAGGCTGTGGAGGACAGGAGTGCTTGGCGTGCTCTGGTCCATGGGGTCACGAAGAGTCGGAAACGACTAAACGACTAAACAACAACATCGAATGGACCATAAGAGGGAGTTCCACAACCAGAGTGCCACCACTGAAAAGGCCCTGTCACTTGGGTCTGCCATGACTGACTGTATTTGTGGGTACTCGAGGAAGGGCTCTTAGTGTATACTCGATTCTGACCAAACGAAGCTTCTGGTGTATATTTTGCTCTCGGAGGCTTAGTTTGGTCAGAATTGAGCATATACTTCCAGAGTTAACACTAAATACATTACTTCTGGTAAATGAGCCACCATAGCTGCCAGAGGACCGTGAAAATGTGTGCTGCAAGCCTTTTAGACTCATCTATCCAGGTACTATCTGCAACTAAAGGGGCACATTGGTTGCTAGATGTGAATTCTTTTCAGCTCTCTTACCCCACTAACCAGCCCAAGTCATTTTGCTGCCTGAAGCAGAGCATATGACATCCTCTCCTTCCCAGAGTCAAGGTATGTAGTACTCAAACCTAGCCAAGTTATTTTTAACATCCCACAAGCACCTCTCCCTGGCAGTTAAAATACAATAGTAACACATTAAATAATCAACGATTTGCTGTCTTTTCAGCTGCCTCTGGTGGCCTCCTCACTCTACCTAATGGTTGGGCCGGCTGTGGGTCCCTCCAGTGAGCTGCACCCCTTAAACATCCCAAAAGTCTGTTCTTTCATCTCTGACTTCCTAATTTGCTTGTTCTGTATATTTTTTGTCATCCTGTTTCAGTGTGGAATGATTCTGATTACCCCCAGAAAATATTCTCTAATTAATCTGATAAATTCCTGCAAGTTCCGCATGACAGACCTCCCGCCCCTTTCAAAACAACAGCTTGGCCCCGTGAAATCTGTCCCTGCCGTGCTTTGCAGGCGCATTAAAACGTTTCAGATGCTTCCCCTTTGGAGAATTTTAATGGGCTGAGTGAACAGAACCCTTTGGAGAAATCAAAGGGACAGAAATAATCAACGCGGCTATTTTCTCATGGAAGCGAAAGAAAAGACTCAAACCTGCTCATTTAACAACTGTGGAGAAATGCAACATCAAACCAGGGTGTAAATAAATGTGGGTAATTAATTCTTTTTTAAAAAGAAATCCCAGTGTTTTTTTTCCTTCCCTTTAAAAACAGGAGCTGAGAAAACTCTCTGCATTTTCTCAGAGATAAAACAGATCCCCACTCAGGTCCTCTTGAGCAATGGGAAGCACATTTATCGCTAGCTATGATGTTGCAGTTATTAACTAACTGGTATCTGGGCTGGCTGAAGACATTTTGCCATCTGAGGCCAAGGACATAGATGGCGTCTCCTGCCTGTTCAGAAGCCCAATAGAATAAAAGTTGCCTCTTCTTTCCATAGCTGTGAAGAGATATTGTCTTACTTTCCAAGTCCCGGACTGCAGAATCCGGAACTGGCAGCCGTGTGACACCGGAAGTTGCGTCGACGTAACTTCCGGTGTCGCTTTGCCCTTCTATGGGCACCAAAAATGGCCGCCGCCGGCTTCGAAAGTCACTTGTACGCATGTCAGGAAGTGCGTCGACGCAACTTCCGGTGTCGCTCCGCCCATCTATGGGCACCAAAAATGGCCGCCGCCAACACCGGAAGTTGCGTCTATGCACTTCTGGACATGCGTAGATGCGACTTTTGAAGCCAGCGGCGGCCATTTTTGGTGCCCATAGAAGGGCAAATCGGAAAGAAAAAAATGGCCGCCGGCAGGAGAAAATAACGGAGAAAAACGGGAGACGAAGTGATACGGGGGACCACCGGGAAAAGGTAAGTAAAATCAGGGTTTTCCCGGAGAAAACGGGGTACTTGGCAGCTATGGATATTGTCTTCCACCACATCGGAAGCCAACTGGAGATTAACTCTTATTTCAACACTCGTGACCAGGTAAGCCATCTTCTGCAGCAGCAAAGCTAGTTTAGGGTGGCCTGGACATATAGTGTAGTGTACACAACTCTGTCCCCCAACAGAAGGACTGGTCTGGGGGAGGGTGCTTACCCTGTTTCTCATATTTTAGGACATACCCATAAAATAAGCCATAGCAGGATTTTTAAGCATTCAAGGAATATAAGCCATACCCCGAAAATAAGACATAGTGATAGGTACAGCAGCAATGCTGGCCGCGGCAGGAGGAGGAGGAGGAAAAAAATAAGACGCCCCTTGAAAATAAGCCATAGTGTGTGTTTTTGAGGAAAAAATAAATATAAGACGTGTCTTATAATATGAGAAACACGGTAGGAGGAGCAGCCAGACAACTGCCACTGCTTCACCCCTGCGACGAACCCCCTCGCCGACGTTGCCAATAGATTATGAGATGAAAGGGTACAGGGGTAAAGCAATCCCCACTCAATTCCTTACGCCTTAAAATAAACCCCTCAATTCTGGGATTCTCAGTAAAGAGTGTCTAATTCCAGCTTCCGTGGCCTGATCTCACAAACACTCAGGGCTATTTGAATGAACAACCTCTTGCCTACAGAATAGGGACTCCCTCACCTCAGATCCCCACTGTATCAGTCTGCCATATCACCCTGGCAAACCTGTGGCACTCTAGGTTTTCACCATACTGCCCTTCCTGTGCGACTCTAGGACACAAACTATTTCCCTTTTCCTTAGGTAAGTTTTGCCCTTTTCTGAGTCTCCACCTCGGTGAGTTTTAATACGCTGCTGGAATAACCAAGACGATACTCTTTGGCACCAAAAAGAAGATAAATTTTATTTTCTTGAGAACATAGGTTTTTCTTTTCTTAATGATGCATAAGTTTACAAGCTTAGTTACAGTTATACATTAACTCTGTCAGACTTTAACTTCAAGTTATCCTAAGCCTAACCTAAACCACCACTATCCTGGCCCCACACCCTTCTTCTTCCCTCTTCGCCACCACACTCCCCCTCTTCCAACTGCCTCCTTTCTAAACCGGGCACCGTCCCACCTCCTAAAGATGCGCTGTCAGTTAAGCTGGTGGTGAACTCTTTCTAATCCAGGGTGTACTAAATCTTCCATCCTGGGGCTAATCCGTTACAACCCCCAACCCGATATCTGCCACCTTTGTCTCATGGTAGGGCCAGCCTCACCTAGTTTGATATATCAGTTTGCCTAGCTCTGAATGCTCAGCTCTGTTTTTGTTTAGTCGTGTCCGGCAGACCCACGTGACAGGGCCTTTTCAGTGGTGGCACTCTGGTTGTGGAACTCCCTCTTATGGAACTGAATGGTCCATTCAATGTTGTTGTTTGGTCGTTTAGTCGTTTCCGACTCTTCGTGACCCCATGGACCAGAGCACGCCAAGCACTCCTAAGCCAGGGGTGGACAGAAGGTCGATGAGGATCTACCAGTAGGTCTCCGAGTGGTTTGCAGTAGATTGGCAAGGGTGCCCCACCTACATTGGGCTGTGGATTATACTGTGTGAAAGTACAGGGATTGGACTAGATCAGGCACCCCCAAACTTTGGCCCTCCAGATATTTTGGACTACAATTCCCATCTTCCCATAGCACGCCAGGCACTCCTGTCTTCCACTGCCTCCCGCAGTTTGGTCAAACTCATGTTCGTAGCTTCGAGAAAAACTGTCCAACCATCTCATCCTCTGTCGTCCCCTTCTCCTAGTGCCCTCAAGTCTTCTCTTCTCATGAGGTGGCCAAAGTATTGGAGCCTCAGCTTCACGATCTGTCCTTCCAGTGAGCACTCAGGGCTGATTTCCTTAAGAATGGATAGGTTTGATCTTCTTGCAGTCCATGGGACTCTCAAGAGTCTCCTCCAGCACCATAATTCAAAAGCATCAATTCTTCGGCGATCAGCCTTCTTTATGGTCCAGCTCTCACTTCCATACATCACTACTGGGAAAACCATAGCTTTAACTATACGGACCTTTGTAGGCAAGGTGATGTCTCTGCTTTTTAAGATGCTGTCTAGGTTTGTCATTGCTTTTCTCCCAAGAAGCAGGTGTCTTTTAATTTCGTGACTGCTGTCACCATCTGCAGTGATCAAGGAGCCCAAGAAAGTAAAATCTCTCACTGCCTCCATTTCTTCCCCTTCTATTTGCCAGGAGGTGATGGGACCAGTGGCCATGATCTTGGTTTTTTTGATGTTGAGCTTCAGACCATATTTGCTCAGCTCTATTGCAAGTCAAATGCCATTTCCCCCCGATAGTCCTTGGTTGGTTTGGAATGTTAAAATTAAATTCTGCGCTTGGGCTATCAGTGTTTTGCAAACCAGAGACCCCACACCAGTTGCTGTGTAGAGAGGGATTGTAGGGATGGTGGCTAGATTGGCGCTGGCACGCCACACCAATTATGCAAGGTTAGAGATATGTGTTGGCAAACCACATGAACATCAGGATGGGCGAACAAAGGGTTTAGCAGGAAAGCAGGACAAAAGAGGTAAAGGGATAGTACTGGATAGTGCTGGATAGAACTGGATGATGCTGGGAAGTCACAAGAATGGGTCACAAGGTGTGCATGAGGACGGGGCATGAACAGAGCATGCTAAGAGAGCATGAGGGAGAGAGCACGTACGCAATCGAGGTCGTGTGGGTGTTGCCAGAGATACATATGCATAAGTAGTGCCTTGTTTGGTGTTACTGTACCACCTTCTGGCTATTATGTGTCCTTATATGGTGTGAGGCTGTGCCTAGAGCAGTGATGGGCAACCTTTAGAGCTTGGTGTGTCAAAATACGCCAAGAAACTGAGCATAACTCGGGTGGTGTGTCACTTCGAGAGAGAAAAAAATACAATTTCGCGAAATTTATAGTTTAAATAACAAAAATGTATAATTGTAATATAGAACTGTATTTAATAAACCAAAAACTAATTATTTAACCAAACCAAACCAAAAACCCCTTATTTATCACAAAGTGCCCAGAGTTGTTGAGCTTTTGGGGGGGAGCTGCTGACCAAAGTTTTGGAGGTTTTTTGGGGGTGCAAAGTTGCTTTGGTTTTTTGGAGGGGTGCCCCAAAGCTGCTGTGCTTTTGGGGGGGGGAATGAGAACAGAAATAAAAGACGAATAATACCTTCGCTGGAACTAACACGCAGCATCGACACAGTCTGCCAAGGCACCAAAAAAACCCAGCACAGAACGGGTTAAAAAAACGAACGCAGGTTACACCCAATCATAGTCTGTCAAAGCGCCAGAAAAAACAGCACAGAAAGGGTTAAAAAACCAATCTCTGGCTACCAGCAACAACAACAACAACAAAAAGGGATCCGGGTTTTAACAGCTGAGACAAGCTCTAGCGGAGACAAGCTGTAGGAGGAGCGGGAGAACAAATGGGGGGGGGGGACAACAGCAACAACAGCGGGAATGGGCCAATGGGGCGCGTGCCAGCAGTGAGGGCTCTGCATGTCACGTCTGACACGCGTGTCATAGGTTCGCCATCACTGACCTAGATAGCTAATCATTGACCCGCATGAGAAAATGTCAATAAAAGGAAGCGTTCTGACGGAGTCCGAGGTCGCCTTCCCATTGAAACATCCATCCTGTCTCCTCGTCGTTTTTGCCAGCGCAACAAGGGATGCGCCTGATTCATCACTTCTCGGTCTGATCTGTGCACCACGCTCTCCTCTGCTTTGAACCGGTCCTTGTCCTGAGCCAAAACCCTGCGGCAGCATTCTACCTTGCTGCAGCAACTTCCAGAAATCAGTCACAAAAGGGCAGGGCCTGCCCAAGGCATTTTGCCGCCTGAATCAGACAAGAATTCCCTGTTCCGAGATGGTGCAGAAGGTGACGAGGCTGGTGCAATGGGGAGAATGGATTTCGATCGAAGAACAGTTACGGGAGGAAGAGGTTAAAATGGCCTCTCTCTGCGAGGCTTCCCTGGCCTTCAGAGCAGCTCCTTGGGGCTCTTAATTGGTAAAACGAAACCTGGGGTTGATCCAAATTGCAGCTGCCCCATGCAAAATCCAGCTTGCATGGGGAGTGTGTGCATCAGCCCCAAAAGTACCATTCAGGAGCAACCCCAATTCACTGACTCAGCAAAAAAAAAAAAAAAGCACCAAGCAATATGATCAAATTAAACAAAATTAATAAAGGAAGGTGGCAACCCGCCTGCCTTTTGTTCGAAGCTAATGGACTCCTTTTGAACCCTGTTTGCTGCTGATTCAACTACCAGTGTCCCATGAGCGGAACAGACAAAAATCAATGTGGCCGATAATTATGTAAGCTTCATATTTCCATGGGAGAAGTATAGTGGGAGACCAAGGCAATAGGTTAGGGCTTGGAACTGGCACAGGAGGGTGTGAGCATCTTCCCAAAAGGATTGCAGGGAATGAATGGGCTTTCAGAGGGCCAGTTTCAAGACAAGGTAGGAAGGGGCAGGGTGCTGCTCAGTTCATTCCCTCGCTATATTGTCTCCCTGCTTATTTAACTTATATGCAGAATTCATCATGTGAAAGGCTGGACTAGATGAATCCCAAACCGGAATTAAGATTGCCGGAAGAAATATCAACAACCTCAGATATGCAGATGACACAACCTTGATGGCAGAAAGTGAGGAGGAATTAAAGAACCTTTTAATGAGGGTGAAAGAGGAGAGCGCAAAATATGGTCTGAAGCTCAACATCAAAAAAACCAAGATCATGGCCACTGGTCCCATCACCTCCTGGCAAATAGAAGGGGAAGAAATGGAGGCAGTGAGAGATTTTACTTTCTTGGGCTCCTTGATCACTGCAGATGGTGACAGCAGTCACGAAATTAAAAGACGCCTGCTTCTTGGGAGAAAAGCAATGACAAACCTAGACAGCATCTTAAAAAGCAGAGACATCACCATATATAGTTATATATAGTCCATATAGTTAAAGCTATGGTTTTCCCAGTAGTGATGTATGGAAGTGAGAGCTGGACCATAAAGAAGGCTGATCGCCGAAGAATTGATGCTTTTGAATTATGGTGCTGGAGGAGACTCTTGAGAGTCCCATGGACTGCAAGAAGATCAAACCTCTCCATTCTGAAGGAAATCAGCCCTGAGTGCTCACTGGAAGGACAGATCGTGAAGCTGAGGCTCCAATACTTTGGCCACCTCATGAGAAGAGAAGACTCCCTGGAAAAGACCCTGATGTTGGGAAAGATTGAGGGCACTAGGAGAAGGGGATGACAGAGGACGAGATGGTTGGACAGTGTTCTCGAAGCTACGAACATGAGTTTGACCAAACTGCGGGAGGCAGTGCAAGACAGGAGTGCCTGGCGTGCTATGGTCCATGGGGTCACGAAGAGTCGGACTCGACTAAACGACTAAACAACAAGAACTTAACACAGCCACCCTGTGGATTTATACTTCTTTTAAAAAAATTAAATAAATGTGTGGATCTTTGCAAAAATCATCACTCCCAGAGGTTTTAAGTTGTCCATGACTCACTTCCATAAAGATAGTTCATACTGGGGCCAACTGTACCGATGCTATGATCTATAGCAATAAACCCCAGAAAAAAACCAGAGTGGCACCCGTCATTACACTATTTACTCTGAATGTTTAACCTAGGGCACAGTGTTCAACTGATGTCAAGAGCTGCTTCTGCTGCTGTTTTCCTGGAACTGTACAGTTTGTTTAAACTAGTGGAATTTCTAGACCAGAGGTCGGCAACCTCCGGTACATGGGCCGGATCCGGCCCACGGGGGCCGTTTATCCAACCCACGAGCTGCCCAGTCACTGAGCCGCCCGCTCGGCAAGTCCCCCACGCGCTGCGTTAAATCAGCGCTGTGCAGCGCAGTGTGGGGACTTGCCAAATAGTACACGCGCAGATGCCAGAAACCACGTCTGTGCATGCCCAGACGCCAAAAATCACTTCTACGCAGGCACAATTTTCGGCTTCCGGGCATGCACAGAAGTGATTTCTGGCTTCTGGGCATGCACAGAAGCGATTTCCAGCGTCCTGGACATGGGCAGCACGGCGCTGGAAATCGCTTCTGTGCATGTCTGGCCCACGGACGATCGTCTGTGAATGATCCGGCCCACGGCCGGAAAACATTGCCGACACCTGTTCTAGACCACAGCAAGGTGTTGTAAACAAAAACTGCTCCCTTTCCCTTATGGGGTACACAAGAGCCCTTATAGAGTCCTTTGTAGGTTCTCCATCGGTAGGAATAAATAACAGAGGCCAACCAGAGAATATTGAGAAGCAAAGCAGCTAGTAAGCCTGATCTTTATTAAAGGTTGTGCTCCCCACTCACGCAAGAGGGAGGAGGAGGACCCCGAATCAAGCACAGAAGCCCTTATATAGACTTTTGAACTGCCCACGCTAGAGCCCAAGACTCCATACATCCATACATCACAGAAGGGGTGTAGCCCAAGACCACCCTCCAATACATCATAGAGAAGGGGTGGACTACAACAGAAATCTGAGTGCGTTGTTTATATCCTGTCTGCCAGGTTACCTGATTGGATTACCTGGGCATCCTGGCCACTCTTTTGTTATGATAACTACTCAATCCCTGAATCCAGGTCACAGGCTCACCCTATTCATCTCTTAAATGTGCCCTTGAGGCAGGATTTGTGAGCAAAGAGACAATGGGGAGGCTCCCCATTTCCTTCGACCTTGCAGAGAAATATTTGAGGTCAATTTGGAAGAGACAAATGGTTTCAGGACTTGCCGTATTTTTCGCTCCATAAGACACTCTTTTCCCCTCCTTAAAAAGTAAGAGGAAATGTCTGTGCATCTTATGGAGTGAATGCATGGTCCCTGGAGCCGAATTGCCCAGGAGCAAAAACAGATTGTGCTTCTTCTTCTTCTTTTTTGAAAGAGCTAAAGGGTAACAAGAGGGAAAGAGAACCCGCTCAGCAGCTGATTGCAAGAGATGGGGGGGGGCAGACATAAGAGAGGCTAGCTCCCTTCCCAGCCCCAGCCCCTTGCCCAGGCCTCCATTGTTGTGTTTCCCCAGTGACATGTGACTGGTTGATTAGATTATCTGTCTGGAAACTGTAGAAATGGCTCCCTTTCCTTTCCTAAAGAAGCTGCAGAACTGTGAGTTGAACTCCATAAAAACAGGATTTTTTTCCCCTTTGCAAGGTAAGCTCAACAACTTTGAGCTGATCCTCAAAAATGGAGCTTTCCCTCTTTGCAGAAAAGCTGCACAACTCTGAGCTGATCCACCCCAAAACGGGGCTTTCCCCATTTGCAAAAGAAGCTGCACAACTTTGAGCTGATGCTCAAAAAAATGGAGCTTTCCCCCTTTGCAAAAAAAAGCTGCACAACTGTGAGCTGATCCCCTCAAAACCCCAGGGCTTTCCCCCTTTCCTCCTCTAAAAATTAGGTGCGTCTTTTGGTCAGGTGTGTCTTATGGAGCGACAAATGCGGTATTCTGTGGGTATCAGACATGTGGTCTATACATTTATGTATGTGCTTGCTTGGTACATTTATGAACATTTACTTTATATATATATAAGACCTTAAAATTCTTATAACAAAGGGTATTAATAGTTTTTTTTATTAGAAAAAATCCATACCCAACTCCCAACCCTGCTGCAAATACAACAAAAGAGAAAACCAAGGAAGCCGTTTACTTTTCCTTCCAAGAAACGGAATCCCCCAGAGAGTATTTACATTGCTTTAAAGAAGAGAATGGTTATAGCTATAGTAAATTGGCTTTCCTGTATTTGTTTTGGAACAGAAACAACATTCAAAGGAAACACTTGTGAAAGGGGAGGGGGCGAGGAATGAAGGGAAAGGTGTCACACGTGGCGAGCTCTATTTAAGTTGAAGGAGTGTCTCAAATATCCCAAAAGTGGGAGGCGTTTTGTGGAAAGTACGAGGAGAACAAAAGATTTATTAGTAGCACTGAATAGTTTTTTGAGAAAAATTCTGTGTCGGTTAAGAAACCTAAATTACTTAATTGGCTAATGATTAAAAGTTCTGTCAGTTGACTAAAACGGCAACCCTGATTAACTGGGAAACACATTTTTTTAAAAAATGTTAACTGTTTTGAATAAGTACCTATACAAACGGCAGCTAACATTTAACAGAAGCACCTTCTCTTGCCACAGAAGTATTTGAAGACACCCCAGTCAAGAGCAGGGCCAGCCCACCCAATTGCCTCACGTGGCAGGCTGGGGACAGTTGGGCATACCTGCCAAGTTGCTGTCGGAGAAATAAGGGACCGTCCGGAAGTAGCAGACCGGAAGTAGCGCTGCCGCCATTTTGGAACTGGGCGGAGCATGCTCAGAAGTGACTTTTGATGCTGCTTTGCCCAGTTCCAAAATGGCCGCCGCGCCAGAAGTCGCACTGCAGCCATTTTGGAACTGGGCAGAGCAGCATCAAAAGTTGCTTCTGAGCATGCTTCGCCCAGTTCCAAAATGGCCGCTGCGCCAGAATAAACCGGGGGGAAACAAAAAAATCCGTTTTTTCAGCTAGGAACAGCTGGAAAAACGGGGATTTCCCGGGGAATACGGGAGACTTGGCAGCTATGCAGTTGGGTGGTGTGGCAGATTTGGGCCCCCAAATACCATGCTGCTCACCTCCAGCCTCCTTTTTTCTCCCCCCCCCATTTCCATCATCACGCTGGGGCTTCCATGGGCTATCTCCAGTCCCCTCAGGCGGCAGGAGTTTGTGGCAGCGGCAGCAGGGAATCCTCCATGTTCTCTTTTGCCTCAGGTGGCAAAATGTCTTGCGCCAGCCTTGGTCAGGAGGTTAAGGAAGAACATTTTTGGTCCCCTCCAGACTGATGGCGGTTTTTCCCCTGTCTGTTTTTGTGGGTGTGTTCTGCCGCTGGTAACTGATGTGGCAATAGTGCATTCGTGGTGTATTTATTAATTTAGTAATTCGTATTAAGTGGTGGACCTTCCACATTATGAGTTACAGGTAGGTAGCCGTGTTGGTCTGACGCAGTCAAAACAAAATAAAAAAATCCTTCCAGTAGCACCTTAGAGACCAACTAAGTTTGTCATAGGTATGAGCATTCGTGTGCATGCACACTTCACCAGACCCTTAGTTATAGTCAGAGGGTGGGGAGGGGTATTACTCAGAATGGTGGTGGGAATGGGTGATTGGCTGATAGGAGTGGTAAACCTGTTGACGACTGTTGACGACTGCAATTGGTCTTGCAGGAAAAAGCAGGGGCTTGAGGTGCTAAAGAAAGCTTGATCATGTATAATGAGATAAGAATCCAGTGTCCTTATTCAGACTAGGTCTCTCCATGGTTTTAAGCTTGGTAAAGGTAAAGGGACCCCTGACCATTAGGTCCAGTCGTGACCGACTCTGGGGTTGCGCGCTCATCTCACATTATTGGCCGAGGGAGCCAACGTATAGCTTCCAGGTCATGTGGCCAGCATGACAAAGCCGCTTCTGGCAAACCAGAGCAGCACATGGAAACGCCGTTTACCTTCCCGCCGGAGCGGTCCCTATTTATCTACGGTACTTGCACTTTGGGGCGTGCTTTCGAACTGCTAGGTTGGCAGGAGCTGGGACCAAGCAACAGGAGCTCACCTCGTCACAGGGATTCGAACCGCCGACCTTCTGATCAGTAAGCCCTAGGCTCAGTGGTTTAGCCCACAGTGCCACCTGGGTCCCCTTTAAGCTTGGTAATGAGTTGCAATTCAGCAACTTCTCTTTCCAGTCTGTTTCTGAATTTTTTCTGTAAAAGATGGCACTTGCTAAAACACATACAGGCCCTGTGAGTGGAACTGCTGTGGACTGGCTGGACACAGAGGAAGGGTGTGTGTGTGGGAGGGAAACCAGCTGGGGAACCCCAAGGGAAGAAGGCTCAGAGCCCGGGGAGTGGTGGTGGGACATCGATGAGTGGTTAGAGGGAGAAGAGGAAGAAAACTGGGAAGCAGTGGTGTCGGAAACTGAAGAGGTCACAGGGTTTAGTGAGCAGGGAGAGTCTGTGGACAAGAGAAGTCCAGAATTGGAAGTGGAAGCAGGAGAGGAAGTAGCTCAAGGGGGTCTCCGCCTCCTGTTGCGAAAAGCTCCTCTTCCCCTGGTCACCCAGGACCAGGCGAGGCATGAAAAGGGAGAGGAGAGGACTTGGGCAGCTGTGAGGAGTTGGGGACTTTCAGTCTCGGGAACTGATTTTCATGGAGGAATACCACCAGCGATGAGCTGTTCTCCTCATTAGGGCCGACAATCAAGTAAGTGGAGATCGTGTTGTTGCTAATAAAGAATTAGCTCCAACTTTGAAGAGTGCGGTTACCGACTGTCATGCTCCTGTGACCTCAAATGACCTCAAGTGGCCACCACCAGGCAAGGCTTCTGGAAAGCGGTCAAGGGGTTGAAGCACCTCAGTGAATAAATTCTAAAGCAGGCTTCCCCCAACCTGATGCGCTCCTAATATAATTGAACTAAAGGGTAAAGGTAAAGGGGCCCCTGACCATCAGGTCCAGTCGTGTCCGACTCTGGGGTTGCGGCGCTCATCTTGCTCTATAGGCCGAGGGAGCCGGCGTTTGTCCGCAGACAGCTTCTGGGTCATGTGGCCAGCATGACAAAGCTGCTTCTGGCGAACCAGAGCAGCGCACGGAAACGCCGTTTACCTTCACGCCAGAGTGGTCCCTATTTATCTACTTGCACTTTGATGTGCTTTCGAACTGCTACCGTAGGTTGGCAGGAGCTGGGACCAAGCAACGGGAGCTCACCCCGTTGCAGGGATTCGAACCGCCGACCTTCTGATCAGCAAGCCCTAGACTCTGTGGTTTAACCCACAGCGCCACCTGGGTCCCTCATAATTGAACTACAGTTCCCATAATCCTTGACCACTGGGCATGTTAGTTGGGGTTGATGGGAGCTATAGTCCAACAATATACAGAGGGCCATGTATACTTTTGGTATCAGAGAAGCCTGCAGATAGAGTCCTCTGGGGAAGTAAGCTGTATTTGAGAGACCGAGGGCTCAGCACAACTTATCTTCAAGACGCTCGTGGTCCCGAAAATATTCTACGATTCTATGATGCAAAATCTATACATCAGAATCATAGAATGGTAGAGCTGGAAGGGACCACGAGAGCCATCTAGTCCAGCCCCCTGCAATGCAGGAATCTTTTGCCCAACATGGGGCTCGAACCCATGACCTTGAGATGAAGAGCCTTGTGCTTTACTTGCTCCCACCCCCTCCCCATCTTTCTGTGTTCTTGGGGCAGTTTGGACACACACAGAACTTCTGCCATCACAGTGAGTTTGAATTCATGGCTGGAGTTTTAAGTGTGCCTGCGGAGAATGTAGCAACCAGACGCCAATTACCACCGAGGAAGGAAACGCTTTGGCGTAAATGTCAGCTCAGTTGAAAATGAACAGGGCATCGTAAAGGCCTTTGAGGAGGAGTAACAGAGAGGCTCGTAATCTTTGCCTTGAAGCTGGCCTAGCCCCGAGATATGACTCAAAAGAGGAACAGGAAAAGTTAACGATCCTTTCAAAATGCACGCCGGATCTCCCAGCACAGTAAAACGGCAATTAACGGGGACGTGCCAAGAGCTTCCCTTGCAAAAAAGGATGCAATGGACAACATCTTTTATTTACCCTCCTCGTTTAAGACCTGTCCTGAAGTTCTGGTAGGGAAGGGGGTTAGGGTTAGGGCTGGCGTATTAAAAGGAGGGTTCGTGCAAATCCCAGGGCCGGCTCTGTATGGTGTCAAAGGGTACAGTAAAGAGGTACATGACAAAAGCCTATGTGTTAAGGGCTTCCCTCCATTTTTGTTCCATAGCCTTGATTTCTAATCTATTTCGATGTTTGCTGCTTCAAGATAGAGGAGGAAGAGGAGGCCATTTCCCACAAGGGAATAACTGAATGACCATTTTCCGTTTGTGCCATGTAAACTCAGCCCCACTGGCTGGGAAGGGGTGGTCTCTTTCTGGCATCCGGAGAAACAGGGTTTTGTTTTGTTTTGTTCCATTTGCAGGTCATTGCCGCATCCACAGAGCCAGTGTGGTGTAGTTGTTAAGAGCGGTGGACTCGTAATCTGGTGAACCGGGTTCGCGTCTCCGCTCCTGCACATGCAGCTGCTGGGTGACCGTGGGCTAGTCACATTTCTCTGAAGTCTCTCAGCCCCACTCACCTCACAGAGTGTTTATTGTGGGGGAGGAAGGGAAAGGAGAATGTTGGCCGCTTTGAGACTCCTTCGGGTAGTGATAAAGCGGGATATCAAATCCAAACTCCTCCTCTTCTTCTTCTTCCCTCTGCAGAGTCGAGTCTGGAACCTGGATTGTGCCTCCAACTGCCAGGGACCAAGAAGAGCTGCATTGTTTTGAGTCGGAAGACACTTTGGGAACAGATAGGATATTGACAAGCTGTAACGTGTCCAGAAGAGGGCAACGAAAATGGTCAAAGGCCTGGAAACGATGCCTTATGAGGAACGGCTTAGGGAGCTGGGTATGTTTAGCCTGGAGAAGAGAAGGTTAAGGGGTGATATGATAGCCATGTTCAAATATATAAAAGGATGTCATATAGAGGAGGGAGAAAGGTTGTTTTCTGCTGCTCCAGAAAAGCGGACACGGAGCAATGGATTCAAACTACAAGAAAGAAGATTCCACCTCAACATTAGGAAGAACTTCCTGACAGTAAGAGCTGTTGGGCAGTGGAATTTGCTACCAAGGAGTGTGGTGGAGTCTCCTTCTTTGGAGGTCTTTAAGCAGAGGCTTGACAGGCATATGTCAAGAATGCTTTGATGGTGTTTCCTGCTCGGCAGGGGGTTGGACTGGATGGCCCTTGTGGTCTCTTCCAACTCTACGATTCTATGATTCTAGATCTTGGTTCAAAGGCAGAGGAGAGATGGGGGATAAAACTCGCCCCCAAGGACAATCACCATTTCGTAGCATCAATGAACCCTAAAGCTGAGAGTAGCCCATCAATGGGAAACCTACAGATGTTGTTGGACTGCAGCTCCCACTAGCCAAAGCTAGCATGGCCAATGGTCAGGGATGCCAGTTGTAGCACAACATCTCATGGAATGTCAGAGGTTCCCCACCTCTAACATAATGACACAAGAAGAGCTTGCAGGATCAGGCCAATGGCCCATCTGGCCCAGCACACTCTTCTCACAGTGGCCAACCCACAAGCAGGATTCCAGCACGAGAGCATCTCTCCCCTCCTGTGGTTTCCAGCAACTGGTATTCAGAAGCATTGCTTCCTCCAAATGTGGAGGCACAGCATAGCCATTGTGGCTGGTAGCCTTCTGCTCCATGAATTTGTACAATCCTTTTTTAGAAGCCCATCCCAGTTGCCTCCCACCATTGCCTCCTGTGGGAGCGAGTTTCAAATTTCAGCCACCCTGTGTGTGAAGATGTCGACTGGCCCAACTTTTCTCCCTGAAACATATCCCTTTTCAGACTCAGCCAGCTCAGCCAATGGTCAGGGACGATGATGGAAACTTACCGCAACATCTGGATAACTACTGATTCCCCATCTCAGTCCAGCATCTTGCCCTGAAATACGTCCCTTTATCAATCACAGAAATCTGGATTGTTCTAGTTTGACTCATTCGTTGGCCACATTCAGCAGCTGCAGCCATCAGATACCACGAAAAGGAACTGTGGTGACGTGTCATGTCGAGATCAAAGAGGATTTTATAGAAGAAGAAGCACAAGGCAAGCATCTCATATGGTTGTTTTTGTTTTAAAAAAGGCTTTCCCCAGAATTCTTGAGCCGCTTTGTGCTGCCAGATAAGCAGGACTCTTTGCCTTTCCACATCAGCTGATCAGAGCTTTTTTCTTCTTCCTCCTCAACGGCATCAAAGAGTTCCTGTGAGTCACAGGAGCGGAAAACAGCCCATTCAATCCTATGGGCCTGGGAGAGGTTTGACAAGGTTATCCAGATAAGTGGGACTTTGGATTCTCAGGAAAAAGAAAGAATAAAAATCAATCAATCAATCAATCATGACCCAGGAGTTTATTCCACCCATAGCTCTGTCTCAGGGGATGCTGTGCAGGCGATAGGAAATCATCTGAGCTCAACACTTAACTTTTCAATTAACACCCTGCAAGATCATTAACGATTGTTGCTTTTGCAGCACTTTCAGTGCACCAGGTATATGATAGCATTATGGTCCCTCTCTCCCTCAAACAACCTTTTACTCCCCATTACTCACATTATTCAGTAATCTTACTTACTTTGCCATGTCTCCCACCCCCTAAGTCTATAAACTTGAGAGCACAACTTTTAAGTTTGACACACCAAGCACTTTCTGGGGCTCCACATGGCAAGGGGAAAGATCCGTCACGGTGGGAAAGTTTTATAAGCTTTTTGGCCACCGCTGATGTTCTCACGGAGGAATCCCTGAAGAGGAATTCTGGCATGGGCTGGAATATATCATTTGAAACCACTGGGTTAGATACGTTCTGTGGTTCCCCAGACTAACCTGGTGCCTTCCAGATCTTTCGGACTACAACTCCCATCAGCCTTACCTAGCATGACTGTTTTGAGTTCCTTCGGCATGACCACACCTTGCCTGCGGCATCAAAAGCTGGTCTTAAGATGCAGGCATGTTTCTCCCCACACCCCCTCATAACCCTAGGAACTTGTGGACCTGCAATGAAGTTGGCGGTTGGAAAGTTCAGGGCAGACAAAAAGGAAGGACTTCTTTACACAGTGCATAGTTGATCCATGGAACTCGCTCCCCAAATGATGGTCACCCTCTCGGATGGCAGGCTAGTTAAGGGTTTGGCCTGATCCAGCTGCTATCTTCTTAAGTGACACCCAACAGTCCCCCACATAAAGTGAGCTTGTGCCTAGAACATGTCCTTTATTCTTCTGCATTCTTCTTGGGTTCTGTGGTAGCCATGCAGGGGACCAGTGCTGGATTTACGTATAAGCTAAACAAGCTATAGCTCAGGGCCCCACTCTCTTGGGCTTCTGAAGCCTCGTCCGGATTGTTCCTCCGCCTTTCCCCCACCCCACCCGACAGAGCCGGGATCGGACGGGGCTTCAGAAGCCTCGTCCGATCCCGGCTGTGACAGGCGGCGGCGGGGGAGGGGGGAGTGGAGGAACGGATCCGTTCCTCCGCTTCTCCCCGCGCTAGTGTTCCACTGGTCTCTGCCAGTTGCCCCTCACTGCTTGCGGCAGCCGGCAGAGACCAGCAGAACACAAAGGGGAACCAGCTGCAGCGCAGAAAGAAGGCAAAGGAAGATCAGCCGACAGGCGTTGACAGCTCATCTTCCTTTGCCTTCTTCCCACGCTACAGCTTGTTCCCCCTTCGCTAGAGGAATGCCCTGTAGGTTTTGTGATCGGAGGTTTTTATGGCCACACTTCGCAAGACGAAGCAGCGGCCATAGAAAACCTCGCCGTCTTGCGAGGCAGCCTCCGATCGCAAAACCTATTCCTATAGCGAAAAATTTGTCTAACAGGGCATTCGTCTAGCGAGGCGTCACTGTAGCATATATTCAATACAAAAAACAGTGACAATTTGTTGTCAACAAAGGACAGCTGGGAATATAAAGGGCCGCATTACCTTCAGTAGCTTAGGGCCTCATCAAACCTAAATCCGGCCCTGCAGGGGCCCCTTGTTCGTGTAAAAACAGTTAATCCAAAAGGGGAAAGTATGGAAATCCCTGCCCTAGTTTATCCAAAATGGAAAGTTGGCACACGGAAGATTCAGGAGAGACAAAAGGAAGTTATTGCAGTTCATATCTAAACTCTGGAACTCACTGCCGCAGGAGGTACGGATGCCCACCAATGTGGATGGGCTTAAAAAAAAAGGATTCAATAAATTCATGAAGGGTAAGGCTATAACCAGTTACTAGCTGAAGTGGTTAAGTTCTTTCTCTGCTGACTAATGCTTCTGGCAGCCGTCCCATACGGGGAACCTGCAACCTAGGTGTTATCAGCACCACGGCATAAAAAAGTGTTAAGTGGTACCTCTACTTACGAATTTAATGCGTTCCGAACACACATTTGTAAGCCGAAAAAAAATGTAAGTCGAATCCCATAGGAATGCATTGGGAGAAAAAATTTGTAAGTCGAAGCAACCCTATCTAAAAATTCGTAAGTAGAAAAAATCCTATCTAAACCGCATCCAAGATGGCGGATGGAGCTCCATTTGTAAGTAGAAAAATTCGTAAGTAGAGTTATTTGTAAGTAGAGGTACCACTGTATTGTGCTTGGATCCTGCTTATAGGCTTCGCAGGGGGTTGCACCTGGCCACTGGGAGAACAGGATGCTGGTGTTGATGGATCACTGGCCTGATCCAACAGGCCTCTTCTTGCGTTCTCTTATATATTTTGGCAAAAAAAATTAAAATATGTTAACTCAAGTGTGCTTGAAACCTCTAGGCTTTCATACCATACCATAACCAAGTTTTGAGAAGTGTGGCTCAGTCATTTATGGAATATTAACAGCACATTTCAGGAATAGTTTTATTGGTCCCCACCCCCTTACAGTTATCTTTGCATCTGGTCTTGTTTTTAGACTCTGTATCTTCCTTTTAAAAGAGTCTCTATCTTTTGGCTTTCATCCTATTTTAATTGCACACTGCTTCAATAGGTTTTTAAGCAGGGGTTGTCTTGGCCATCTGCCATGTTTGCTTTAGTTGAGATTCCCGCATTGCAGGGGGTTGGACTAGATGGCCCTTGGGGTGCCTTCCAATGCTACAATTCTATGATTCAGGGTTTGAACCTAGGGCAGCACACAAAGCATGAACTCTACTTGAAGTTGCTGTCTGCAGCTGCTGGAGGGCACCAGGCTGCCGTAAGCTGAGCTAACAGATAACCTAACAGATAACCTCTGTACTGTATACCCAACTAGAAATCCACTGCCAAGGGTCAAACCTAGGAACGCTTAAGAACATAAGGAGAGCCTGCAGGATCAGGACAGCTGCCCACCTACTCCAGCATCCTGTTCTCCCACTCAGGGGCGTAGCAAGCCCAGGTGGTACCCGGTGCAGATTTTTTTTGTCAACCCCCCCCCCCCAATCGACAGCTCGGGGTAGGCTTGACAGTGACGGGCGGGTGCCGAATGTCACCCCCTCAGCGATGACACCTGGGGTGGTCCGCCCCCTCCTATGCCTCTGCGCCCCCACCCCCCGTGACTCCCAAGTACCCCGAGCCATCGGGGGAAGCTATGCCACTTTGCCGGGGTGCTGGCAAAGCGGCACAGCTCATCCTCTCGGGAGCAACGGCTCCTGTCCGTCCCCCTCCCTCCGTCCTCGGCTCACTGTAAAGCGGCAAAGCGGGAGCCGCTTATGGTGAGCCAGGGAGGGAGGCTGGGAGGGGGTCCCCAGCTCGCCGTAAGCGGCTCCTGCTTTGCTGCTTTACAGCGAGCCGGGGAGGGAGGGAGGCTGGGAGAAGGGCCCCCAGCTCGCTGTAAGCAGCTCCTGCCGGCGGCGGCGGAGGGAGTCCACCACCGTCCGTATGGTGCTCCAGCGGCGCCAGTGGCAAACCGCTATGTACAGCACATGTGTGGCGTCGCTACATACAGCGCGTGCCACACCACACATGCATTGTACGTAGCGGTTTGCTGCCGGCGCTGCTCGAATGCCGGTGGGATCCTCTGCTCATGGCTGCAGCTGCAAATGTAGGGTCTTCCACATCTTACCTTCCAAGTCCCGGGCTGCAGAATCCTGGACCGGCAGCCGTGTGACACCGGAAGTTGCGTCGACGTAACTTCTGGTGTCGCTTTGCTCTTCTATGGGCACCAAAAATGGCCGCCGCTTCAAAAGTAGCTTCTACGCTTGACCGGAAGTGCATTGATGCGACTTCTGGTGTCAGCGGCAGCCATTTTTGGTGCCCATAGATGGGCGGGCGACACCGGAAGTTGCGGCGACACACTTCCGGTCATGCGTAGAAGCGACTATTGAAGCCGGCGGCCATTTTTTGTGCCCATAGAAGGGCAGGAGAAAATAACGGAGAAAAACGGGAGACGAAGTGAAATGGGGGACCACCGGGAAAAGGTAAGTAAAAACGGGGTTTCCCCGGGGAAAACGGGGTACTTGGCAGCTATGTTCCACATGCGGCTGCAGCAGCGCAATGGCTGCTCGTGCCGATGCGCCTGGGCAGGGGCAGCAGGGCAAGCAACCCATGGGGTGCCTTCTTGTCACCCCCCAGACATGGAGCCCGGGGCACACCGCCCCCCGCCCCCACCTTGCAATGCCACTGCTCCCAGTAACCAACCAGTGCCTGGGGAAAACCACCAAGCAGGATTTGAGCACAAAAGCCCTCTCCCCCTCCTGTGTTTTCTGGCAACTGGTACTGAGCGGCATTACTGCTGTATCTCCTATTGGGGAGCAGATGACTAGTAGCCATCAATAGCCCTCTCATCCATGGCTTTCCGGAGCAGCTGCTGGCTCAAGCTTGTGACGGAGATGGAAGACGGTTGTCCTCTTCTCTCCCTGAGTTCTCCTTCACCCCTTGCTGTGGGACCCAGAGTGGTGGGGCTGAGCTTCCTTGACGGTTGGCCCTTCAGGTTTGGGATCATACAATTGCAGAGTTGGAAGGGACCTCCAGGGTCATCTAGCCCAACCCTCTGCAATGCAGGAATCGGAGCTAAAGAATGCATTACAGATGCCCACCCAACTTCCAAGGAAGGAGAGTCCACCACCTTCTGCGGGAGCCCGTTCCACTGCTGAACAGCTCTTACCACCAGAAAGTTCTTCCTGATGTTTAGTCAGAATCTCCTTTCTTTTCATTCGAATCCACTGGTTTCGGGTTCTACCCTCCAGAGCAGGAGAAAACAAGCTTGCTCTATCTTCCATGTGACAGCCCTTCAGATATTTGAAGATGGCTATCCTATCACCTCTCAGTCTCCTCCTCCAGGCTAAACGTACCCAACTCCCTCATAAGGCTTGGTCTCCAGTCCCTTGAGCATCTTGGTCACCCTCCTCTGCACACCTTCCAGCTTGTCAACATCCTTCTTAAATTGTGGCGCCCAGAACTGGACACAGTCTTCCAGTTGTGGTCTCACCAAGGCAGGCTAGAGCAGTACTGTGACTTTCCCTGACCTGCACACTACTGTGGGTACAGCCTAGAATACCATTAGCTTTTTTTTTTTTTTGCTGCTGTGTCACCCTGTTGACTCCTGTTCAGCATGTGGCCCTCTAAGACCCCTAGATCTGGGCAACCATTGGAGGATGTCTGTCTTTCTCACCGTTCCCAGCTAGGGATATTGCCAGGCTTAATAAGGGGAGAAATTTGGTAGCTGGAAGAATAAATCAAATTAACTCACACACAACAACCTGCATCTCCAATCAATCATTGTAATCAAGTATTGAATTATACAAAATATATAAATTAACAGTTTTTACAGAAGGCACATTTGAGGCTTATTGAAGTCCAGGCACCCACACAATCTCCTTGACCCTTGTCACAAAGCATAGGGTGCTGTTGCTACTGACCCATGACTGTCGTGACAACTTAGAATCTCTTTCTTGGTCAGCCCGGTTTGTCTGTGGTACTGTCCTTCTCGGACTGTCTTAATGCACTTCACATCCTTCCCGAGGGTGATGCTTTTGATGGAAGGCAGAAATTTCAGCATCGTTTTCGATACGGAGTTCGCCACCCCTGTGCCAGACAGGTTGAGCTCCTGCAAAGAATTGAGGCTGTAGAAAACTTCCGCATTCAAGGATTTGACATTGGGGCTGTTGGACAAATCGAGCGCTTGGAGAGCTGGCAGGTCTTTGAAGGCGTACGGCAAAATCTCCACCAGGTCGGGAATCCCACTGAGCGACAGGTGGATCAAATCCTTCAGCCCCCGGAATGCCCCTTTCTCAATGGCTGCCACTGGGTTCCCGTCGAGGTTGAGGAACCGGAGAGGGATCCCTTGGAGATCGGGGATCCTCTTCAACCTGTTTCCAGACAGGTTTAAGCTCTGGATGTTGGGAACAGCTTTGCCCTGGTGTCTCGAAACGAGGCTGATCAAGTTGTTCGAGAGGTCCACGTTGATGGGCTTCCCTTGACCTTTGGACGCAAAGATGTTCGTGCTGATGTCCAGGATGAAGTTGTTGCTGAGGTCGACATCCCCCAAAGGCGACCCCGAGAAGCATTCGTCCGGAAGGGCGACCAAAGAGTTGTGACTCAGGTCCAAAGATTCCAGGTAGCGGAGTCTGGAGAAAGTGGTGGGAAAGATCTTGGAGATCTTATTGTAGCTCAAGTCCAAGCTAACCAGCGTGGTATATCCAGGGCCGGTCAACATGGACTCATTGATGGAGTCCAGGTTGTTGGACGACAAATCCAAGTAGGTCGTGTCCAGGGGAATGGGGACAGGCACGATATGGGGCCCGATCCCACTGCAGTCCACTTTGGTTAGGCTGAAGCTGTCGAAGAGACCGAAGCTCTCCACTTCACAGTGGCACCCTGGGAAGCAAGTCTTCGAAGCGCCAACGTTGGGGGAGATCAGCAGCAGGTGGAACCAGATTAAGAAAGGCATTGCTGGGATCTGCAAAGAGGAAACACAAGCGGAACGTCAGGGAGAGTCACCAAATAGTGGCACAGCGTGAAGAAGGTACAATTAGTGGGATGGATAGTTCCAAGAAGGATCTTTGAAAGCAGGGGTGGTCCTTACAAAATTACCCTAATTTGGAGGTTGCAAATTAAGCGATCTGGTTTCTAGATGGCAGCAATGCATCAGCAGCTCGCAAAGACTTTGTCCGGACTCCTTCATATCCTCTGCTTGCCACAGTTTTCACCTGAGTGCCCAGGCAGCCACTGCCTGCATTTTCTGGCAAAATCTGCTCTTTGTTCTGTGTCCAGGGCAGCTGTCTATCAGCTCCATCTGGTACGCAGGCTGAGACCCTACCTGCCCACGGACTGTCTCGCCAGAGTGGTGCATGCTCTAGTTATCTCCCGCTTGGACTACTGCAATGTGCTCTACGTGGGGCTACCTTTGAAGGTGACTCAGAAACTACAACTAATCCAGAATGCGGCAGCCAGACTGGTGACTGGGAGCAGCCGCCGAGACCACATAACACCGGTCTTGAAAGATCTACATTGGCTCCCAGTACGTTTCCGAGCACAATTCAAAGTGTTGGTGCTGACTTTTAAAGCCCTCGATGGCCTTGGTCCAGTATACCTGAAGAAGCGTCTCCACCTCCATCATTCTGCCCGGACACTGAGGTCCAGCACCGAGGGCCTTCTGGTGGTTCCCTCGTTGCGAGAAGCCAAGTTGCAGGGAACTAGGCAGAGGGCCTTCACGGTGGTGGCGCCTGCCCTGTGGAACGCCCTCTCAACAGATGTCAAAGAGGAAAACAACTACCAGACTTTTAGAAGACATCTGAAGGCAGCCCTGTTCAGGGAGGCTTTTAATGTTTACTAGATTATTGTGTTGTATTTTTCTGTTGGAAGCCGCCCAGAGTGGCTGGGGAGACCCGGCCAGATGGGCGGGGTATAAATAATATATTTGTTCCAAATGCTTAAGTCGTTTTTATTTATTTCATGAGATCTATACACCGCTTGATTGAAAACAACAACAACCCTCAAAGACAGAATAAAAACGAGAAAAATTCACAACCCGACTTAAAACATGCAAAAGTTAAAATGCTAAAAACCGATTAATATTACCTTCAACTTCCTATGCATCTGGATAGGATTGTCGAAACAAAAAGAGCACAGTGAAAGTGCGTGATTGATCTCAATAGGCAGGGAGTTCCAAAGTGAACGAGTTCTTACAAAAGCCAAACGGGAATTATGTGGCGCAATAGTAGTGCCAATTCTGTTGATCGAACTTTTTTTCAACTATTATCTTTTGTACGTTTTTAGCTTTCTGCATTTTATCGGGGTTGGTTTTAATTTCTGTGAGCCACCCTGAGTCCCAGTTCTGGGGGAAAGGCATAATATTAATTTGGCGTGCCCCCTTCTTGCCAAAGTCTACCACGCTCCTATGTGCTGGTGCCGTGCACTGAGAAAATACGTGCGCTCGTTCCGTGCTACACTCCCTTTATTTAAACAAGCTTTGCAAACAGGGCTGGGTGCATCTTTGCCCTGGTTCCGCCATTGTTTGGTTGGGTGCCACCCTACCGAGTTCATCTCAAGCTGCGATCTGGATTTAACTTCCTCCAAGTTTCTGAAACAAATCTCAGAATTGGCTTAAGAAGTGCAGTTTGCCATGGTTTTCAACGCCACAACCCTGAAATTAAGAGCCTCATGCCCTTACCAAGGTGATTCAGCTGGGATCACTCAGACAGCAGAGCACGCGGCTCTTAATCTCAGGGTTGTGGGCCAAAGATTCCTGCATTGCAGGGGGTTGGACTAGATGACCCTCGGGACCTCCTTCCGACTCTACGATTCTATGCCAAAGTTTTTGTTTTTCTGAAAGCGGTGACCATAATGGGCACATTTCCCCTGTGGGCTCCCTGATGAGAGCGGATGGATTTTTAAAGCCTACTGAACTTTGAAACATGCCACTTTTGCATGCTTGACAATAAAATAAAACCAGGCTCCTATCACTTCTTTCTTAATCCCCGTTTCAAAAAATTGAACCCAACTGGGTCAATACTTCCTAACAGCCACATGGTGCTCTCTGTTCTTTTCTCTGGGAGAGGTGAGGAAATGCAGTTTATATCCCTGGCAAGTGCCATTAACAGCCATAAACTTTGGAACTGGCCTGATTGATCTCAAGATCGGACCCCAGTGTGAATTTACAGCGGTGGAAAAGTTTAGCAGAAGAAAAAAGAGAGGGGGGGGGAGGCGGGAAGAGAGAGAGAGCTATTTGAAAACGACAGACAATAGAGATAAATTCCACAGCCTCGGGAGGAAAGGAACGATCATTAGGGCCTTCTATTTTTAAACAGGAAAGAGAGAGACAGCAGCCCAGCAGTGAATAAAGCTGTAGGAAATAAATCAAACCTCGAGTGATGTTGTTTTAATAGCCTCTCGTTGCTAGCCCTTTAAAGCATCCCCCTTCTTTTAAAAAAAAATCCCTTACCTGCTGTTTGTCAAGTTTTAATAGACTCCTGGGTTGTTGGGTTTTTCTCCCCCCCCCCACCCCCAAGCACTGATTAATCTGTCCACCTGCATTTAAGTCAAGACTCCACAGCTAGTTACACACAGATTTTCTGCCACTCTTGTTTTTCCGACACAGGTCATGTTAAGAAAAGGAAAGGGTGGGGGGGACGGTGGCAGGCTTTAGCTGTTTTAAGCTGAAGCCTCAAGGAGGGGAGCGAGAAGCTGGTTCTCTTACCTGCTTGCCAACTTTCATGCTCATCCATAAAAGCTAATATGTGACGAGAGTGGAGAATCATAGAATCAGAATTGTAGAGTCGGAAGGGAACCCTGAGGATCATCTAGTCCAACCCCCTTGCAATGCGGGATTTGCCCAACAGAGCGCTCAAACCCACAACCCTGAGATCTCATGCTCTACCAAATGAGCTATCCCAGAGAAAGACGGATTTACTGGTAAACCGCTCTGGGAATTGTAGCTCTGTGAGCGGGTATAGGTAAAGGTAAAGGGACCCCTGACTGTTAGATCCAGTCGTGGACGACTCTGGGGTTGCGATGCTCATCTCGCTTTACTGGCCGAGGGAGCCGGCGTACAGCTTCCGGGTCATGTGGCCAGAATGACTAACCTACTTCTGGTGAACCAGAGCAGCGCACAGAAACGCCGTTTACCTTCCCGCCAGAGCCGTACCTATTTATCTGCTTGCACTTTTGGCATGCTTTCAAACTGCTAGGTTAGCAGGGGCTGGGACTGAACCACGAGAGCTCACCCCGTCGCGGGGATTCGAACCGTCAACCTTTTGATCGGCAAGCCTTAGGCTCTGTGGTTTAACAACTCTCAGCACCCTTTAGCAAACTACAGTTCCCAGGATTCCTTGTGGGAAGCCGTGAGTGTTCAGAGCAGTAAGATGCCTAGGCAGTGGTTCTCAAACTCCCCCACCCCAGGCCACACTTTGTTTGCACTGCACTCAATTTCTTATTGACAAGAAATCACTGGAAACAAAAAGAGGCAGCTCCTAGCAGGGCTTGATTTATAACACAGATCACAGCTACTTTATAATATGATCACAGGGCATCCAGAAATAATGAAACAAGGCAGCTACATAAGAACATTCCCAAAATATAATTATAAACAAGCCTCTTACATAGATACTTTAAATGTATGTATGTATGTATGTATGTATGTATGTATGTATGTATGTATGTATGTATAATAATAATTTATTATTTATACCCTGCCCATCTGGCTGGGCTTCCCCTGCCACTCTGGGCGGCTTCCAACAAACATTGTTGTTGTTGTTTAGTCGTTTAGTCGTGTCCGACTCTTCGTGACCCCATGGACCATAGCACGCCAGGCACTCCTGTCTTGCACTGCCTCCCGCAGTTTGGTCAAACTCATGTTCGTAGCCTCGAGAACACCGTCCAACCATCTCGTCCTCTGTCGTCCCCTTCTCCTTGTGCCCTCCATCTTTCCCAACATCAGGGTCTTTTCCAGGGAGTCTTCTCTTCTCATGAGGTGGCCAAAGTATTGGAGCCTCAGCTTCACGATCTGTCCTTCCAGGACAGACATTAAAATACATCAAATATCACAGATTAAAAACTTCCCTAAACAGGGCTGCCTTTAGGTGTTTTCTAAATGTCAGGCAGTAGTATGTATAAGGTAGAGGGGACCCCTGACCATTAGGTCCAGTCGTGACCGACTCTGGGTTTGCGCGCTCATCTCGCATTATTGGCCGAGGGAGCCGGCGTACAGCTTCCAGGTCATGTGGCCAGCATGACAAAGCCGCTTCTGGCAAACCAGAGCAGCACATGGAAACGCCGTTTACCTTCCCGCTGTAGCGGTTCCTATTTATCTACTTGCATTTTGACGTGCTTTCGAACTGCTAGGTTGGCAGGAGCTGGGACCGAGCAACGGGAGCTCACCCCGTCACAGGGATTCGAACCGCTGACCTTCTGATCAGCAAGCCCTACACTCTGTGGTTTAACCCACAGTGCCACCTGGGTCCCACTAGTAGTATGTATACACACACACAAAACTCCATGAGTTTGATTGTCCTTTAAACTTCCTGCCACTGGACCAGACAGTGCTGAATCAGCACTGACTCAGCATCCATGCGTTGCTTAAAGGCCTCCAGCGACTCCTGCATTGTTGGGGGTTAGACTAGTTGACCCTCATGGTCCCTTCCAACTCTACAATTCTCTGAATCCCAGGGAACTCTGGAAACTCTTGCTCTGGAAGGGGGAACAGGGAAACTCTCCAGGATTTCAGACAGGGGTCTCCCCTTCTATCCCTTCTGCACTCAAAGCAGATGCTCCATTTGCTGTGCTATATCCCTTCCCCAACTGATGGCCATTGCTTAAGGCCATTGCTGCCTACCTGATTCACAGATTGGCTAGCGGGTTGGACTCTGTGGCCCCCAAGCCCCCTTCCAGTTCTTCTTCTTCATCCTCCTCATAATTTATTATTGATATGCTGTCCATCTGACTGGGTTGCCCCACTGACTCTGGACGGCTTCCAACAATAAAATAGTAAAAGCACAAAACAACACCACACCCTAAAAACTTCCCTGAACAGGGCTGCCTTCAGGTGCCTTTCAAGAATCATATAGCTCAGGCTTCCTCAGCCTCGGCCCTCCAGATGTTTTGAGACTACAATTCCCATATTCCCCGACCACTGGTCCTGCTAGCTAGGGATCATGGGAGTTGTAGGCCAAAAACATCTGGCGGGACGAGGTTGAGGAAGCCTGATATAGCTGTTTATCTGTTTGCTGTTTTATGGGAGGGCATTCCATAGGACGGGCGCCACCACCAAGAAGGCCCTCTGTCTGGTTCCCTGTAACATCACTTCTCACAATGAGGGAACCGCCAGAAGGCCCTTAGTGCTGGATCTCCATGTTGGGGCTGAATGATGGGGGTGGAGACGCTCTTTCAGGTATACAGGGTCGAGGCCGTTTAGGGCTTTTAAGGTCAGATCTACACTTTGAATTGTGCTCAGAAACGAACTGGGAGCCAATGTAGGACTTTCAGGACTGGTGTTATATGGTCTCGGCGGCCATTCCCAGTCACCAGTCTAGCTGCCACATTCTGGATTACTTGTAGTTTCCGGGTCACCTTCAAAGGTAGCCCCACGTAGAGCGTATTGCAGTAGTCCAAGCGGGAGATAACCAGAGCATGCACCACTCTGGCGAGACAGTCTGCAGGCAGGTAGGGTCTCACCCTGCGTACCAGATGGAGCTGGTAGACAGGTGCCCTGGACACAGAATTGACCTGCACCTCCATGGACAGCTGTGAGTCCAAAATGAACTCCAGGCTGTGCAACCGGTCCTTCAGGGGCACAGTTACCCCATTCAGGATCGGGGAGTCCCCCACACCTGCCCACCCCCTGTCCCCCAGAAACAGAACTTCTGTCTTGTCAGGATCCAAGCTCAGCCCAGTGAATCTCATCCTGCAATCTGCCCATCGATCCTGACCTGCCTGCTGACACCCCTGAGCTCAGCATCTGAGCCACAAATCAAGCAGCCCTGTGTTCAGAATAGATTTTCGACCCTTTCCAAGCAAACGGGCCCTAAATGAGCTCCTTCACTGCCTGAACATTATTCAGGGCGATTTACGGTTCTCCTGAGTTTGCCTGCTCTTCTTTTTTGGGGGGGACGGGGACAGGGGTGATTTTATCCCTGCCAGAAAACAAATAGAAAGCTATGAAGACAAATAAGCCGACCAAAAGCAAACACAGACTCAGCCGCCAAGAGAGGAAGAAAAGCTCTTAATTAACCCCAGATGCCTGCATTTTAGCCCCCAAAACAGGCAACATCCCTGCTTCCTCTTGAACGAGTCCCTGCAGCTACAAAACTTCACTTTAAATTTAGAGTTTCTACCCTGCCCTTCAGCCAAAAAGCCCCCCCCCCCAGGGCGGCTCAAGTAGAATCAATTCAGACCTGACGGCCCCTGCCTGCAGGCTTGCAATCTGAAACGCAACAGAACGACACACAAGGGCAAAGGGTTAGGGAGGGAAGAGGAAAAACAAAGAAATCTCAGACAAATCTCTGGGTGCCAGGTGGGCGACGGACCTCTCCATTTGCCTGGCACCTCCAGCTTTCTGAAGCAGGTACAGCTTATTCATTGCATTTCTACCCTTCCCCCCCCCATCCTTTTCTGGTTTAATGTTTTACAAAATGCTTAGAGATTCTTTTTTCTTCAAAATATAAAGTGGTATCATAATGAAACGAATAAAAAATAAACATCACTGGGTTTTTTTTAAAGGCTCCCACGCATTCTGTTGCGGCAACCATAACCTAGGGTTTAAGCCAAGGTGCCGTTTCTAACACTGCCATTGCACCGTCCTTGAGGCTCGTGGAGAGTTGGGAGTGTGAGCAAGGAGGTTTGGAGGGAGCGGCTGTTGTGTTTGTGGGCTTTTTTGATGGTGGGCTTTTTCGATGGTGCCCCCAATATACGCGATTTCGCTTAAACTCCTCGGAACGTAATGCCCAGGTAAATGGGGTGTTATAATAATAATAATAACAACAACAACAACAACAACAACAACAACAACAACAACAACAACAACAACAACAATTTATTATTTATACCCCGCCCATCTGGCCGGGTCTCCCCAGCCACTCTGGGCGGCTTCCAACAGAATAAAACACAATAATCTATTAAACATTAAAAGCCTCCCTGAACAGGGCTGCCTTCAGATGTCTTCTAAAAGTCTGGTAGTTGTTTTCCTTTTTGACATCTGTTGGGAGGGCGTTCGACAGGGTAGGCGCCACCACCGAGAAGGCCCTCTGCCTTGTTCCCTGCAACTTGGCTTCTCGCAACGAGGGAACCGCCAGTAGTTTCCGAGTCACCTTCAAAGGTAGCCCCACGTAGAGCGCATTGCAGTAGTCCAAGCAGGAGATAACTAGAGCATGCACCACTCTGGCTAGACAGTCTGCAGGCAGGTAGGGTCTCAGTCTGCGTACCAGATGGAGCTGATAGACAGCTGCCCTGGACACAGAACTGACCTGCGCCTCCATGGACAGCTGTGAGTCCAAAATGTCTCCCAGGCTGCGCACCTGGTCTTTCAGGGGCACAGTTACCCCATTCAGAACCAGGGAGTCCTCCACACCTGCCCGTCTCCTGTCCCCCACGAACAGTACTTCTGTCTTGTCAGGATTCAATCTGTTAGCCTGTACTCTGCCACCTGAGCTGCAGCCTTCTACCGAGTCAGACCGTTGCTCCATCCAGTTCAGGATTTTGTGGTTTGACAATCAATTCCTCTTCCCAGGGAACTCTGAGGAGGGCAGGGAGTCTCCTAAGAACTCCCAGCACCCTTAACAAACTACAACTCCCAGACTGTTCAAAGTGCTAGGTAAAGGTAAAGGACCCCTGGATGGTTAAGTCCAGTCAAAGGAGACTATGGGGTTGTGGCGCTCATCTCGCTTTAAGGTAGAGGGAGCCGGCGTTTGTCCACAGACAGCTTTCCAGGTCATGTGGCCAGCAGGACTAAACCACTTCTGGCGCAACAGGACACTATGACAGAAAAAAGAGATGTGCTTTCGAACAACTAGGTTGGCAGGAGCTGGGACAGAGCAACAGGAGCTCACCCCATTGTAGAATCATAGAATCATAGTGTTGGAAGAGACCACAAGGGCCATCCAGTCCAACCCCCTGCCAAGCAGGAAACACTATCAAAGCATTCCTGACAGATGGCTGTCAAGCCTCTGCTTAAAGACCTCCAAAGGAGGAGACTCCACCACACTCCTTGGCAGCAATTTCCACTGTCGAATAGCTCTTACTGTCAGGAAGTTCTTCCTAATGTTTAGGTGGAAGCTTCTTTCTTGCAGTTTGAACCCATTGCTCTGTGTCCGCTTCTCTGGAGCAGCAGAAAACAACCTTTCTCCCTCCTCTATATGACATCCTTTCATATATTTGAACATGCCTATCATATCACTCCTTAACCTTCTCTTCTCCAGGCTAAACATGCCCAGCTCCCTAAGCCGTTCCTCATAAGGCATCATTTCCAGGCCTTTGACCATTTCGGTTGCCCTCTTCTGGACACGTTCCAGCTTGTCAGTATCCTTCTTGAACTGTGGTGCCCAGAACTGGACACAGTACTCCAGGTGAGGTCTGACCAGAGCAGAATACAGTGATACTATTACTTCCCTTGATCTAGATGCTATACTCCTATTGATGCAGCCCAGAATTGCATTGGCTTTTTTAGCTGCTGCATCACACTGCTGACTCATGTCAAGTTTGTGGTCTACCAAGACTCCTAGATTCTTTTCACATGTACTGCTCTCAAGCCAGGTGTCACCCATCCTGTATTTGTGCCTTTCAATTTTTATTTTTATTTTTGCCCAAGTGTAGTACTTTACATTTCTCCCTGTTAATTGTGCAGATTCGAACTGCCAACCTTCTGATTGGCAAGCCCAGGAGGCTCAGTGGTTTAGACCACAGCGCCACCCGCATCCCGTTCAAAGCGCTACGATGCTACTTTAAGTGTACAGTGAATACGAGGCTTTAAACTGGAGGTTGTGCCACCCTGTCTCACTCCCCTAAACTCCCATCTCCCAGATTGCGCCAGCCAGGACGTTTTGCTGTCAAGTTCCAAGAAAATAGACCATGGGGGTGGGGGTGAGGGCAGAGGAAAATCATAGAAAGCCGCCAGTTTGAGGCAGCTTTGCCGCCAGACAGGGTAACAGGAGGAGGATGAACAGTTCGGGTTGAACACCACAATGCCACAAGTCCCTAGTCAAAGTGCCTCCCCTTTGCTCATCTCCCCACAGCCCTTGGCAGACTTGTGAACGTTACGTTGCAACACACAAAGGAGTGGGGAGAGGCAATGGGTCTGTCAGAAGCTCTCAGCAGGCACAGAAAAGAGGAAGGGCCGCTTCAACCGCAGCCAACTCGCTATTGCACATGCCAACGGCCCTCTGACCCTAATTGGGAGAGGGATCACAGCTGGAGGGTAGCGCTAAGGTGTGGGTTTGAGGGGGGGTTTTTGCACCCAGAAAGGGCTGGGGAATCTCCAGTTAGAAGTGGAAGGAAGGAGCAGTTTCCAGCGAAGGAGGACTGGGAGATGAAATGGACAGAATATGCCGAAATGGCGGAATTAACTAGTAGAATTCAAGACCAGGAGAAGTTAGTTTTTAAGAAAGAACAGGGGAAATTCGTGGGATATATGAAAAATCATTGTGAACAACTCAAAGCGTTAGCAAGTTCAGACTAATTGGAGCGGAGGTTGGGGGGATAAAATAAGATAAGATGGTGAAACAGAAAGAAAAAGGAGTACGGTGCTACCTCAATTTAACAATTGGTTCCGGAAGTCTGTACTTAACCTGAAGCGAACTTTCCCATTGAAAGTAATGGAAAGTGGATGAATCCGTTCCAGACGGGTCCGCGGAGTACTTAAACCGAAAGTACTCAAACCGAAGCGTACTTAAACCGATGTATGACTGTACTTTGAATATGCAGCAGAAAGGGGGAAATTATAATGAGCCATGGAAGGAGAAGGGAAGTTGATATTAACGATGTGATTTAATTCATGCAATTTGTTTAATTGTTGTAAAATTGAAAACTATATATAAATTGAGAGAGAGAGAGAGAGAGAGAATATCTACTTAACAATGAAAGAAGAGCTTGCTGGATCAGGCCACCTCTGGCAGTGGAAGCACAGCATCACCCCCGTGGCTAGTAAAACATTGATAGCTCTTATCTCCCATGAATTTGCACGCCTTCCTAAAGTTTGGTCTGTCTAGCTCAGCACGCTGTACTTTGGCGGGTGGCTGCCCTCCAGGGTCTCGGCCACATAAAGTCCTTCCCCATCTCCTGATCCTTTGATCCGGTTGCTGGAAACCGCAGGAGGGGAGAGGGTCTGTTGTGCTCAGGTCCTGCCTGTCCGTTTCCCATGGGGGCATCTGGCTGGCCACGGAGAAAACAGGATGTTGAACTCCCATTGGCCGGAACCAGCAAGGCTTTCCCTATGTGCTTAAAGTGTTGGTGCTGACCTTTAAAGCCCTAAATGGCCTCGGTCCAGTATACCTGAAGGAGCGTCTCCACCTCCATCATTCTGCCTGGACACTGAGGTCCAGCACCGAGGGCCTTCTGGCAGTTCCCTCGTTGCGAGAAGCCAAGTTGCAGGGAACTAGGCAGAGGGCCTTCTCGGTGGTGGCGCCTGCCCTGTGGAACGCCCTCCCAACAGATGTCAAAGAGGAAAACAACTACCAGACTTTTAGAAGACATCTGAAGGCAGCCCTGTTCAGGGAGGCTTTTAATGTTTAATAGATTATTGTGTTTTATTTTTCTGTTGGAAGCTGCCCAGAGTGGCTGGGGAAACCCAGCCAGATGGGCAGGGTATAAATAAATTATTATTATTATTATTATTATTATTATTATTATTATTTAGGAAATTATCTCCCACCTTTTCTCCAAGGAGCTCTTATGTGGGTCTCCCCTCCCCATTCTCTCCTGAAAACAACCCTGTGAGGTACTCTAGGCTGAGAGTGAGTGGCTGGCCGAAGGTTACCCAACCAAGTTCCTGGCTGAGTGGAGATTTGAACCCAGGTCTCCCAGATCACAGGAGTGGGATAGAAACATGGCATGCCATCAACTTCTCCAGATCATCCAAGCGGCTCCTTGCAGCCTCCCGGTTCCTGATAGGAGGGGCGTAGCATCCCAGCGGAGCTCAAAGACAAAACGTTCCAAGATAAAATAAGCTGGCCTCAGGGACAATCAGGAGCCTGCTTTGCAATTTACGCACGACTCTAACCGATTAATCAGGTTAATTAAACAGAGGAAACGTCTCTATTTCTGGGATGTGTGTTTTGTTTATTTGGAGTGCAGGCTGGGACTGCTGGGCAGGTTTAGCCCAGAGAAAAGAAAACTGATCAGAGAGCCATTTTGAAATATGGGAAGGGCTCTCCCCCTGGAAGATGGAGCAAGCTTGCTTTCTGCTTCTCCAGAGGGCAGGATCCGAACCAATGGATTCAAGCGACAAGGAAAGAGATTGTGACTAAATATTAGGAAGAACGTTCAGAGGGGAGGACCTGTTCAACAGTGGATTTACTCCTCCCAGCAGTAAATCGCACCACGCAACTTAGAGTTAAGTCTTTATTGGCAAAACACAATTGGCAAAGGAGTGTCAAGCCGAATGAGCACAACAGCTCATCACAGGTGGGTCTTGCCCGAGGCATCAGTTACTGAGACTGAAAGTCCTCACCTTCCCACAGCCGGCTGTCCCCTCCCTCTCTAGGGTTTCCCCACCCCAAGCAATCGGAGACTGCGCCTGCCTGCAGTCAACCTCTCCTTCACCCTTTTCATGCCTCTTCTGGTTCTGGGAGACAAGCGAGGAGGGGAGCTTGTTGCAGCAGGAGAGGGAGACACCTGTGGCTCTTCACCAGCCTGACCCGTCTCTTGGCCTCCCTTCCTCTCCAGCCTCTGCTTCTGCCTCCGATTCTGGACTTCTCTCTGCCACATACTTTCTCTGCTCACTAAACCCTGTGACCTCCTCAGCTTCCGACGCCTCCAGTCTTCTCCCTCTGACCTCTCATCATTGCCCCACCACCACTCTCTGGCCTCTGAACCTTATTCCCTTGGGGGCCCCTCAGCTGGTTCCTCCCACCATTCTTCCGCGTCCAACCAGTGGCGTAGCGTAGGTGGGTTTCCACGTGTGTGTGTGTGCTACGGGCGCAAAATTGATAGGGATGCAAAATTTCAAAACCCGGTGCTGCCCGAATACAGCTGCATGCTTCCACGGAAAACAGCTTCTCTATGCAAACCAGGAAATGACCTCCCCAGACAACGGAGCAACTCTTTTTTTCTTATCTCCGCGACTGACATCTCCCAGGTGACGCGGATGCCATTAGGCTGTTGAATGTGCTTGTGTATTCCAATCATTAACCTCCCTCCCACCACCTCTGCGCAGCCCGGGGCTCTGGCAACCCAGGCTACACCACTGCTTCCAACCAGCCTACAACACTGGGCTAGAATGCCTCGAGATGTGTTCAAGCCCTCCCCCTGGGGCTGTTGCATCACAGGGCATTGCTAACAACAGGCAAGCTTGCAGGGATGCTTGCTCACCACAAGCGATCTTCACAACGAGGAACCGTTGAGGGCAGGGTTTCCAAACAGCCGTTTGAGATGCTGCAAGATCTATGGGTGAGATTTCTGCAGCTGCAAGGGATGGGGGTGGGGAAGGACCAGGTCCATTGGGGATCTGCTGTGCCGCTTTGCAAACCAACCTGACATTGATGCAGGGAGCTGCCTTTCGGCCCCCATACATCGTTCCGGAACCTGTCCATGCCCAAAGCTGAACTGCCTGCCTTGGGCACGGCTGGCTGACCACAGGCGAGGTGCCAACCCGCGGAAAAGATTCCTACAGCTACCACCTGCCAAGGCAAGGAAGTGGAACGAGCCAGCCTGTGTCCGGGCAGGATTCCAGAAGCGTTGGTCCACCGTCTCAAAAAGACAAAAGGAGTATTGTGGTGCCACGAGGGGCTTGGGCGGGGGGCTGATGCACACACGGGAGTGTCTCTGTGTGCCAAAACAGTGGAAACAACGTAGGACAGGAGAATTGCATGGCTGCCTTGAACATCCCTCCCTGAAAATGTTCCCCAGCACCTGCACGGGTCTTGCACGGGTCTTGCCCGGGCTTTGGGAAGAAGGCACCAGGCTTTAATACATGAATACTTTAATTCATTGGGGAAATCAGCTCCCCAAGATATCGGCTTGGCCAAGGAGATTCAGGAGTCATGTGGCTACTTCAAGAACAAAGATACAAGCGCCCTCCTGACATGAGTTACACATCCACCATATATCCCAGTCTCCCCCCAACCTGGGGGCTGCTAGAAGTTTTGGACTACAACTCCCATCAGTCCTAGGAGGTGTTAGAAACTCAGATATGTAAGCTAGGTGCCCGATGGCACCTGAAATCTAGGTTGCAGTCGCCACAGCAGAATGTCTTTTCACCAGGGGGTTGGACTAGATCAGGAATCCCCAAACTTCGGCCCTCCAGATGTTTCGGACTACAATCCCCATCATCCCTGACCATTGGTCCTGTTAGCTAGGGATCATGGGAGTTGTAGGCCAAAACATCTGGAGGGCCACAGTTTGGGGGTGCCTGGACTAGATGATCCTTGGGGTCGCTCCTGATGCTACAATTTTACAATTCTATGATCTCAGCTACAGTTGTACCTTGGAAGGTGAATGGAATCCTTTCCGGAAGTCCGGTCGACTTCCAAAACGTTTGGAAACCAAAGCACGGCTTCTGATTGGTTGCAGGAAGCTCCTGCAGCCAATCGGAAGCTGCGGAAGCCCCGACAGACATTCGGGTTCTAAAGAACGTTTGCAAACTGGAACAGTCGCTTCCGGGTTTGCGGCGTTCGGGAGCCAAAACATTCGACTTGCAAGGTGTTCGGGATCCAAGGTACGACTGTACATTGCTTGACTGCAACTTCCTCTTACAACAATTCACTTGTCCGGTATGCAAGGAGGAGAGAGATACAGTGGAAGTGGAAATGGTATTAACTATGGACTAAGGCAGAGGGGTTTATAAACTGGGGTCGAACTTGGTGCCCAGGAATCTCCTTGTAGTCGCATTTGGACCTGCGCCAGTAGCAAAACGCGCCTGGCTAATTTCTAACACTGCATCCTGGCTGTGGCTGAGAGTGTGATCCAAAACCCTTGGAGGACACTGGGTTGCCCGGGGGTGGGGCATGTGTGTTTAGAAGGCTGCTCTATCCACTAAACCGTACTGCTGAGCGTATGACTATATGCCACTGGAGAAACAGCAAGTTTTGTCTCTGCGGGACTCATTAAAGTTTATCGACAGGGAAGGGCAGACACTGGCCTTCATTTCAAGCCATGCACATATCTATTTTAGTCCCAAACGAAGGGTTATTTCAAATGGCCTGCTGAGCCAAATTCTGCCAGGCACTCTCTTGCAGTGCAGCCACACAGTGAAACCACAGAGATAAAACAAATATCAAGCCTTGGCTGTAAGCAGACGAACCAGGAAGCCGAGTGGAACTTACTTCTGAGTAAAGACGTTGCAAGGCTCGGATTGTCAGAGGGCCTCACTGCAGTCAGAATTTCACCTTTCTGATCTTATATCCTTGCCTACTTGCTTTGGGGTGTCTGTCTCCCTGCAAATTGCCCCCCTCCCCCGCTGCCGCAAAAAAATTGAACTCTCGGTGCTCCCAAATCATTTTACTTCATCCAAAATCTGGCACAAAAAGGGTCTCTTTCTCTGTTTTATTTTCCTTTTTCCTTTTCTATACAATTGTGTTTTGTATTTTCTTATAAACGGGTTTGAACTACATTGTTTAATATGTTAAAAAAAACTTTATATATAAAAATGGGCGAGGAATTGATTGCGAGAAAGAACCAGCCAAAAAGTGAGACACGGTCGGTCTCTCTCTCTCTCTCTCTCTCTCTCTCTCTCTCTCTCTCTCTCTCTCTCTCTCTCTCTCTCTCTCTCTCTGTGTGTGTGTGTGTGTGTGTGTGTGTGTGTGTGTTGTGTCCTGCCTCGCTTGGCTTGAAACTCTCAAGAAACTGCGAAGACAAATGTAAAAGGAATACTTGTCTTCAAAAAAGTGCGCGCAGGCCCCTCCTTTGCACAAACGCCCCCTCCCTCCTCCTCCTCCTTCCACAGGAGGGCCAGTGGAGGAGGAAAGCCAAAAGAACCAGCGAAGGGACAGAGGGAAAAATCCCAAGCTTCATAGAAAAACTGCTTGCGTTCAGTGGCATGGAAGGGAGATGGAATCAGGAGTTCAGTCTGCAGCTGGATCGGGCCAACGGCTCATCTACTCCAGCCTCCTGTCCTATTCCTGGCCAAGCAGATGTCTGCAGCAAACCTGCAAGCAGGATTCAAGCACAAAAGTATTCTCTCCTCCTCCTGAGGTTTCCAGCAGCTGGCCGGAGGCATTGCTGCCTCTCACCGATGCACTTTTTAAATAAAACACAGGTGACCTTTTAAAATGGCATGCTTTCCAAGTTCTCCAGAGGCTGGTTCATGAATCCACATCCAGATCAAGGAAAACAGCTTCTCTATGCAAACCAGGAAATGACCTCTCCAGACAATGGAGCAACTCTTCTTTTCTTATCTCCGGGACTGAGATCTCCCAGGTGACGCGGATGCCATTAGGCTGTTGAATGTGCTTGTGTATTCCAATCATTAACCTCCCTCCCACCACCTCTGGCAACCCATGCTACACCACTGCTTCCAACCAGCCTACAACACTGGGCTAGAATGCCTCGAGATGTGTTCAAGCCCTCCCTGGGGCTGTTGCATCACAGTGGAAAGCACAGTGGTACCTCCGCTTGCAAACGGGATCCGTTCTGGAGGTCCGGCCGTATCCCGAAGTTTTCGCAACTGGAGGACCGCTTCTGTGCATGCGCGAGCGGCGAACCACTTCTGGGGTTGCTGCTTTCGCAACCCGAAGGTTACGTTACCCAAGGGTAAAGTAACTCGAGGTTCCACTGCATTAGAACCACACTATTCTGCCTTGGTCAGACCACACCTGGAATACTGTGTCCAATTCTGGGTACCACAATTTAAGAAGCAGGTTGACAAGCTAGAACAGGTGCAGAGGGCAGCAACCAAGATGATCCAGGGTCTGGAAACTAAGCCTTACGAGGAATGGTTGAGGGAGCTGGGAATGTTTGGCCTGGAAAAGAGGAGTCTGAGAGGAGATAGGATGGCCATCTTCAAATAACTTAAGGGCTGTCACATGGGAAATGGAGCAAGCTGGTTTCCTCCTGCTCTGGAAGGTAGGATTCGAACCAATGGCTTCAAGTTGCAAGAAAGGAGATTCCGGCTAAACATCAGGAAGATGTTTAGAGGAAGAGCTGTTTGTGGACTTCCTCGGAAGGTGGTGGACTCTCCTTCCTTGGAGGTATTTAAGCAGAGGTTGGATGGCCATCTGTCATGGATGCTTTAGCTGAGATTCCTGCATTGCAGATGACCCTTGGGGTCCCTTCCAACATTACAATTCTATGATTCTTCTGGCAGGCTCCTTGCAACAGCGCCGGGAGGGAGGGCTTCTTGCATTGCATGCTGCTCACCTCGAATGCATGCAAATATTAGTTGTGGGTTATTTTTGATGTTGAGCTTCATCAACTGAACTCAACATCAAAAAAACCAAGATCATGGCCACTGGTCCCATCACCTCCTGGCAAATAGAAGGGGAAGAAATGGAAGGGGAAGAAGTGGGCTCCTTGATCACTGCAGATGGTGACAGCAGCCACGAAATTAAAAGACGCCTGCTTCTTGGGAGAAAAGCAATGACAAACCTAGACAGCATCTTAAAAAGCAGAGACATCACCTTGCCGACAAAGGTGCGTATAGTTAAAGCTATGGTTTTCCCAGTAGTGATGTATGGAAGTGAGAGCTGGACCATCAAGAAGGCTGATCGCCGAAGAATTGATGCTTTTGAATTATGGTGCTGGAGGAGACTCTTGAGAGTCCCATGGACTGCAAGAAGATCAAACCTATCCATTCTGAAGGAAGTCAGCCCTGAGTGCTCACTGGAAGGACAGATCGTGAAGCTGAGGCTCCAATACTTTGGCCACCTCATGAGAAGAGAAGACTCCCTGGAAAAGACCCTGATGTTGGGAAAGATGGAGGGCACTAGGAGAAGGGGACGACAGAGGACGAGATGGTTGGACAGTGTTCTCGAAGCTATGAACATGAGTTTGACCAAACTGCGGGAGGCAGTGGAATACAGGAGTGCCTGGCGTGCTATGGTCCATGGGGTCACGAAGAGTCGGAAACGACTAAACAACAACAACAACAATTAGTTGTGGGTGGATTCGTGTATTCCCCACCCCCCACCAAGGGAGAAATGGCATAATGTAGCAGCCGAGAGCATGAGCTGCAACATTCCTTGCATGGAGCCTAAAGCTGATGTTCAATGCAATTCCATGACATTGTGAACCATTTATGGAGGAGAAGGCAATTGGATGGCCATTGGCCATGACAACAGTGCTTTGCCTCCACAGCTGGAGCAATGATCCTTAATACCAGTTGCTGGAAACCGCTAGAGGGGAGAGTTGCTCCTGTGCTCGGGTCCTGCTTGTCCGTTTCCCAAAGGCATCTGGTCAGCCTCTGTGAGAACAGGAGGCTGAACTAGGTGGGCCATTGGCCTGATCCAGCAGACTCTTCTAAAGTAGAAGCAGCAGGTTCCCAGGGGATGAAGGCATTCCTTGGAAGCTTATCCAGAGGTGACCTTAATGAGAAACCTTGGGGACAGGCTGACCAGAAGACCAGTTGGCTCAGATTTTTTTTTAAATTGCCACCTTCAAATTGTCACTTTAATTGACGTGACGCTACTGCCACTGTATTGTATGCTTGTGAACCACCTATAAACACCATCTCCAACTCCTTGAAAGATTCCATCAACGGTGTCTCCGAAACTTTTTACACATCACTTGAGAAGACAGGCCAACTAATACCAGCGTACTGGAAGAAGCAAAGATCACCCGTGTCAAAGCAATGATTCTTCAACATCTACTTCGTTGGACTGGACATCTTGTGCGGATGCCTGATTATCGTCTTCCAAAGCAACTACTCTACTCCGAACTTAAAAATGGAAAGCGTAATGCTGGTGGTCAACAAAAGAGGTTTAAAGACTGTCTCAAGGCAAATCTATATAAAAAAATGTAGTATAAACACCGACAACTGGGAAACACTGGCCTGCGTGAGCTCCAATTGGAGAACAGCCTTTACCAAAGGTGTTTGAAGACACTCGAACTCAGGATGCAAGGGAGAAACGTGCTAAGAGGAAGGCACGCTTGGCAAACCTTCACCATGATCAACTCTGCCCGGAAACCTATGTCCCCACTGTGGAAGGACGTGTGGATCCAGAATTGGCCTCCAGAGTCACCTACGGACTCACTGTTAAGACGGCGTTCATGAAAGACAATTTTACTCGCCTATGAGTGATCACCAAAGTGAGAAGACTGCCACTGTCGTGCTTTGTATCATTTTAAAGTGCTATTTGATGCTTGAATTTGGGTTTCTTTTCCTTTCCTTTCCTCCTTTGCAAGCCACTTTTATTGCAATTGCAAAAAATCGCTAACAGAAACCACCTGGTGCAACCACACTTGGAAGACTCTTGAAAAGTTCGGATGGTGTCAGCTGGAAACGGCAGAGCTGGAAAAAGTTCAGAAATGGCCACCCAAAAATGATCAATGTTCAACTCATAGAATCATAGAGTTGGAAGAGACCACAAGGGCCATCCAGTCCAACCCCCTGCCGAGCAGGAAACACCATCAAAGCATTCTTGACATATGGCTGTCAAGCCTCTGCTTAAAGACCTCCAAAGAAGGAGACTCCACCACACTCCTTGGTAGCAAATTCCACTGTCGAACAGCTCTTGCTGTCAGGAAGTTCTTCCTAATGTTTAGGTGGAATCTTCTTTCTTGTAGCTTGAATCCATTGCTCCGTGTCCGCTTCTCTGGAGCAGCAGAAAACAACCTTTATCCCTCCTCTATATGGCATCCTTTTATATATTTGAACATGGCTATCATATCACCCCTTAACCTTCTCTTCTCCAGGCTAAACATACCCAGTTCCTCATAAGGCATCATTTCCAGGCCTTTGACCATTTTGGTTGCCCTCTTCTGGACACGTTCCAGCTTGTCTGTATCCTTCTTGAACTGTGGTGCCCAGAACTGGACACAGTACTCCAGGTGAGGTCTGACCAGAGCAGAATACAGTGGTACTATTACTCCCCTTGATCTAGATGCTTTTTAAGTTGGGGAAAAGGAGGTTAAGATGGGGGGGACCATGACCGAGAGCGTATAAAATATTATGGCGCAGAGAAAGTGGAGATTTCTTCCCCCTTGCACATAACAATGGATCTCAGGAGCATGCAATAATAATAAAAATGAACATTGGGTGATTCAGGCTAGCTAGATAGAAGGAGGGCACAGGCCATTGTTAATCTGCAGAATGTGCTTCACGGATAGCCACCAACTTAGGTGGTTTGAAAAGAGGATGAGACAGATTCGTTGAAGTTAAAGCCTTCCCTGCGGTGGCTGGAACAGGAGGACAGAGGCACAGAGATGTATGGAAAGAACAATCTCATTGTCTGGATAGGTCTCACTTCCTGGCTCACACTGAGAGGCTATTTTTAAATGTTCCCAGGGATGGAAGAGAGAGCTGCCCATAGGCACTAAAGAGGGTTAGTTAGAAAAAGTAAAGACTTTAATGCAGCTGAAACTGGTAATATTTTTTTTGTCGTGCACACAAAAATCCCTAAATGTAGCGGCAGGAAGAAGAGCTCCTTCGGCAACACAGTTATTATTTACAGTGGTACCTTGGTTCTGAAACGCCTTGGTACTCAAACAACTTGGAACCCGAACGCTGCAAACCTGGAAGTAAGTGTTCCGGTTTGTGAACTTTTTTTCAGAAGCTGAACGTGCTCCGTTTTGAGTGTCATGCTTCTGATTTGAGTGCTATGCTGAGGTCGGTCTGTTTTTGCTATTTATTTTGCGTTTTCGCAGCTCTTTTTTGTGACTGTGCTGGAAGAGCAGAGTTTGTAGCACCCTTATAGCTTACAGTAGCCCATAGCTACTTAAGTTACCCCAGAAAATCCTCCTCCCAGATCAAGCCGTTAGTTGCACGGAGAATCCTCCTGCAGGACTGGCTGTATTTTCAAAAAATGTCCGTCCCCCCAGCAAACTGATAATACTACAAGGCGTGAGCTATAACAGAGATATTTGGCTTTAATGCTTACTTTTCTTTTCAGCCACTGCAACAAAACCATCACTCCCTCTTAACAGCAAACTCAGGTGTGAGTGCCGACAGAAAAGGAGCCGAAAGGGGGCCGCCTAAAAGCACAAGGGGAGTTTTCAGCAAGCTGAGGGCAGGGGAGGGGGAATACAGTGGTACCTCACAAGACGAATGCCCTGCAAGATGAATTTTTCGCAAGACAAATGCTGTTGGGAAGAGAGGGCTCTGTTTTGCATTTTTCCTGTTTAAATTCCTGCTATTTTTTACCTATGTCATTTTAAACTGCATTAACGCTGTATTCTTATAAAAAAATTCCTTCAGTAGCACCTTAAAGACCAACTAAGTTTTTATTTTGGTATGAGCTTTCGTGTGCATGCACACTTCTTCAGTTGTATTCTTAGTTTTAGATTTTGATCTATGTGGAAATTGTTTTCCGTTTGGTTGTGTATTTTTTGATGTGGTTTATGTACTGTTTGTGACTTTTGTAATTGTGTTAATGCTGTATTGTTTTAATATTTGATTGGGAGCCGCCCAGAGTGGCTGGGGGGACTCGGCCAGATAATAAAATAAATAAAAATAAAAAATTATTATTATTATTATTGACCAAAAGTGCACCTTAGGACACATCCATCCCTCCCCTGTGGCTGCGCATTTGCAAAGGAAGTTCAGCAGGGTGGGGCAGCCGGCCTTTCAAGGACGCTTATCCATCATCGTTGATCATCTCATTGCTCCCTGGAGAATTTTCCAAGGAGCATGCTATGCACAATCCCACAGTGAGCCAACACTACGACATTCATAGGCTAACTAATGCCAGTGTACTGGAAGAAGCAAAGATCACCCATGTCAAAACAATGATTCTTCAACATCAACTTCGTTGGACTGGTGTCACGTTGTGCGGATGCCTGATTATCATCTTCCAAAGCAACTATGGTTCTCTATTCCAAAATGGAAAGTGCAATGCTGGTGGTCAACAAAAGAGGTCCAAAGACTCTCTCAAGGCAAATCTTTAAAAATGTAGTATAAACACCAACAACCGGGAAACACTGGCCTGCAAGCGCTCCAATTGGAGAACAGCCTTTTCCAAAGGTGTCATGGGCTTTGAAGACACCCGAACTCAGGATGAAAGGGATAAACATGCTAAGAAGAAGGTAGGCTTGGCAAACCCTCACCATGATCAACTCTTGCCTGAAAACCCATGTCCCCACTGTGGAAGGACGTGTGGAGCCAGAATTGGCCTCCACAATCACTTACAGACTCACTGTTTAAACAGTGTTTATGGAAGACAATCTTACTCGGCTACAAGGGATCACCAAAGAAGAAGACAACATTCATGAATGGGGAACCTGCCTCTCCCCAAGTTGTCCTGGAAGGAGAAGGGACAACAGAGTTATTATTATTCTACTAGACCAAGGAAGACGGGCTCCAACTTCGTCTGATGCATATCTTATGATAATTCTCTTGTTAGTTGTGCTGTTTTAAATGTGCATTTTATCTTTGACTTCACTTAGCAATGTTTTGTTTTCTGAGATGTTTAAGATTTTTAACTTTGTAGAGTGTGTATTCTGTAGTTGACCTCCTTTGTAATGTTTTATTTCGAAATCTTTGGTATACTATATTAGTGTTTTTATTGTTTTAGTTAATCATGTTGCTTTGACTGTATACTCTAAAATTTGATTTACATCAGATTGTTTTATTGCTGCTTTAATGTTCCGTAAACCGCTTTGAGGCTTTTATTAAAAATATAAAGCAGTAAATAAAATATCCTCAGTTGCCGCAAGGAGAACAGGGTGGAGGGACGTTCGCCAAGGGTCCCGACTCCCAAGAGATGCTCCCTGGCAAGCAACATTACAGCCTCAAGGATGACAGACAAATACATGCTTCTCTCCAAATGCCTGGGAAAATAAGTAACAGTCTGTTTTGGGGTGGTCTGTTGTTTGGATGGGTGCGGGGGTTATTTTAGGCTGCTGTTCGTTTATTTTCATTCATTTCCTCAATTTCATACACCACTTGATTGCAAAGAAACCTGGAAGCGGTTTGCAAGAAGAAACACGAAACAATAAAATTGTCAGTAAGACTTTAGGAAAGTTGAAATAACAATAAACTACAAACAGATTAAAACTCACACCAACTTTCTAAATATCTGGGTTGGCTTGTCTTAAGCAAAAATGCTTTTAGCGGGCAGGCTATACATGCTAATAGTAACACCTTGAACGTGGCCCTCATTGCCTTTTCAGTATAATTGCTTTAATGCATTTCTGATTTATATATTTTGTTCTGCCTGTTCTTGTTCCCGTTATAGTCTTTCCTGGACTCCTTCAGACCATGCAGAAGTGATGCATAGATTGGATGGGAAGGGGCTCTACATGAGTGGTGGTATTGCACCTCTATGCAAAATTTGTGTTGCTTCTTCTATTAAGACTAATGCAGACCAAAGCTGTGTACACATTTATATACCTTTCAACCACATCTGAACAGGCCCGGCTTACCCATTGGTTCTAGTGGCGCGTTGCGCCAGGGCGCCCAGGAGGCGCTGAGGGGCGCCCCAGCAAGTGGGGGAGCGGCACAGCGGCCTCCCTTTTCTCTCCGCCAGCCGCGCCGCTCAGCGGAGAGCAGGGAGGTAAGCGAGCAGAGCAGGGGCACTAGGACCCTGCTCCGCTCTGCAGGGTCATCCCTCACCCTGGCGCTGCGTTTCATTGGTAGAGGCGACGCCACATGGCAGCAGCTCTACCAATGAAGCGCAGCGCAAGGGTTGGCGGGAAGGCTGTCAAACTTCCGAGGCCAGGAGCCGCGCGGCCTCTGAGGCACCCCAGCTGCTCCTGCAAAGAAGGCCGCTTCCTTGCTCCGGGCGGGGCGGCCCTTCCTCCTCGGGTCCCACCCTGCGCTCCTCAAGTGGCGCAGCAAAGAGGGGCCGGCGGTCTCGGGTGTCCCGAGTGGGAGGGCCTCCGGCTTTGGCGTCGGCCCTGCTGGTGGCAGCGAAGGGACGCTGGGCTGGCAACGGGGCCTGCCGGACTCTGAGCTCGGCGAGGCCGGCGGAGTCGCGCTCCCCTTGCAGCAGCCTCTTGAGCTCGCCCGGCAGCTCCTCCGCAGGCCCGTGTACAACAAGCCTCTGCTGGGCAGGGAAGCGGAGCTGGGCTAGCCCGTGCGCCTGGAGCTGAGCAGCGCCTGGAGCCGAGCAGCGGCACCAGGAGGAGAGCATCCGGAGCCACAAGCCGTGCAGGCCGGAGGGAAAGGGGGGCCGGTGAATTTTTTTTTTTTTTGGCGCCAGGGCGCTGGGTACCCTTAAGACAGCCCTGCATCTGAAGTATGTTTTCACCTCAAAGAATTCTGGGTAATGTAGTTTGTTAACAGCTGCTGGGATCTCTTAACCAGGCATCCCCAAACTGTGGCCCTCCAGATGTTTTGGCCTACAACTCCCATTATCCCTACCTAAGAGGACCAGTGGTCAGGAATGATGGGGATTGTAGTCCAAAACATCTGGAGGGCTGAAGTTTGGGGATGCCTGCTCTTAACCCTGAGAGGGCTAAATAACATTGCCCAGAACTCTTCGAGGGAAAGAATGTGGATTAAAGGTACCGTATACACAACCTGATTTCGGTTTCTGAATCAGCAGAATAAGGCTTCCGTCTGTTTATTTTTTTAAAAAAAATACACACACACACCCCAAAAAACCAAACACACAATGGTTCAGAGTCAATTCATCTGTCTCGGACTTCCTTTTGACTAAGGCATGACTAATAAACCTTTCCTCATTTTCTTGCCGGAGGTTTTCTTTAAATATGACAATTACCGGTATTATTATTTTTCTTGCCGAGGCATGAATTCTCTCCATGCTGGAAATCTAGGCCTTGACTCGCCTACATGCATAGGATCACAGAACTGTAGAGTTGCTGGGTACCACTGAGGGTCAGATCTAGTCCAACCCCTTGCAATAGGATTGCATTCTTACGACAGGGGGCACCCCATATTAGCACCCGTGGGCACAACTTTTTCAGGTTGACTTCTTCCCCTGTCTACCACCGCAGAAACTGGAGTGGCACCCTCGTTAACTCGCTGCTAGCTGCCCACCCAGACATTTGACTAGCTCCCATCATCTGCTACCACAAAAGCGCCTCAAAGCGACTTGCAAAACAAGAAATAGCAACAAATATCACCATACGCAGGAACAAGGATGAAACCAGAACCTAAAAAGTGCAAGCGTAAATAGTCACAAAAAGACATACCCAACTCCCGCCACCAAAAGCATGAGAGGCCGTACACATATCCAATAACCCTCCAAGTTGAGGGTAAATAAGTCCTGGGTAAACAAAAATGGTGATACCCAGGTGGCGCTGTGGGTTAAACCACAGTCTAGGGCTTGCTGATCAGGTCGGCGGTTCGAATCCCTGCAATGGGGTGAGCTCCTGTTGCTCGGTCCCAGCTCCTGCCCACCTAGCAGTTCGAAAGCACATCAAAGTGCAAGTAGATAAATAGGTACCGCTCCGGCGGGAAGGTAAACGGCGTTTCCGTGCGCTGCTCTGGTTCGCCAGAAGCAGCTTTGTCATGCTAGCCACATGACCCGGAAGCTGTCTGCGGACAAACGCTGGCTCCCTCGGCCTATAGAGCGAGATGAGTGCCGCAACCCCAGAGTCGGACACGACTGGACCTAATGGTCAGGGGCCCCTTTAAACAAAAATGGCTTTGCCCGGTGCCTAAACATAGGCAATGACTCTACCAGGTGGGCCTCCCTGAGGAGAATATTTCACAAATGGGGAGCCACTACTAAGAAGGCCCAGCTGGTCCATCCTAGCAGAGCCACCCACCTTGAAGGACATGCCATGCTATTTTCTCACTTGATACCTATGCATGTTCATCTAATTATGATTATTATTCCTCATTTCCCATTGTCAATTTCAGATTGTAGCTTCCTTGACAGCAGGGACCCACCTCTCCTAGTCTGTGTACAATACAGCAAGGCACCACAGGCAGTGAATCAGAGAATCATAGTTAGAAGGGATCCCAGGGGTCATCTAGTCCAACCCCCTGCAATGCAGGAGTCTCAGCTGAAGCATCCATGACAGATGGCCATCCAGCCTTAGCTTAAAAACCTCCAAGGAATGTGCTGTGTAAAAAAAAACCCAAACAATGATCTCTTCTTACATCAAAGACAGGATATTCTAAAACTCAGAGCGATTCCTGCTTTCTTCGTTTGCGCAGACACTTAAGCATTGCACCCAAACCCAGCCAAGATCTCTATTTTTACGTTCTGGAATTTCAATCCAGACAGGGCAATTGACATGTCTGGGCTTATCTCCCAAGAGCAAACCTTTTAACCTCTCTCAAGCTTTGTGTTCAGAGAAGGGGGTTCTCCCTCCCTCAATTCAGGAATCCCTTTAATCCTGTCATAACTTACTAGGGAAGTTTTTACAGCAGAGGTCCCAGAAACAGCCTCCTACTCACTTTCACCTTTTCCCGATAATTTGGCCTGTTTGGGGGACGGGGAGAGGGGGGAGAAGGAGAAGAGAGAGAGAGAGAGAGAGAGAGAGAGAGAGAGAGAGAGAGAGAGAGAAGAGGGTGAACTGCAAGGTGGAGGATTGCTATGGGTGGGTGGGGGGTCATGTTTGAAATCAAAGGCTGGGCATTGGAGGCAGGCACCAGAACGCCAGCCGCCGATCATATTACTTGCAGCCACCGTGGCAATTGCTAGCACATATCCAGGAAGAGGAGAAACCCAGACCAGAAAGTGGAGAGGGAGCCAAAGAAAAGGAGCAGTTCAAAATATAGAAATACAGTGGTACCTTGGTTTACAAACACAATTGGTTCCGGCAGTCTGTACTTAACCTGAAGCGTACTTAACCTGAAGCGAACTTTCCCATTGACAGTAATGGAAAGTGGATTAATCCGTTCCAGACGGTCCGTGGAGTACTTAAACTGAAAATACTCAAACCGAGGCGTACTTAAACCGAGGTATGACTGTACCTCGGTTCTCAGACTTAATCCGTTCCGGAAATCCGTTCCAAAACCAAAGCGTTCCAAAACCAAGGCGTGCTTTCCCATAGAAAGTAATGCAAAATGGATTAATCCATTGCAGACTTTTAAAAACAACCCCCCAAACAGCAATTTAACATGAATTGTACTATCTAACGAGACCATTGATCCATAAAATGAAAGCAATAAAGAATGTACTGCAGTCACACGATCGTCAATCAGGAGCTGAACTGGGTTCCACACAGTCACACACACAAAAAAAGCCGCAAAAACAGAAATGCAAAATAAATACAGTGGTACCTCGGGTTAAGAACTTAATTCGTTCCGGAGGTCCGTTCTTAACCTGAAACTGTTCTTAACCTGAAGCACCACTTTAGCTAATGGGGCCTCCTGCTGCCGCTGCCGCCGTGCCGGCACAGCACAATTTCTGTTCTCATCCTGAAGCAAAGTTCTTAACCCGAGGTACTATTTCTGGGTTAGCGGACTTTGTAACCTGAAGCGTTTGTAACCGGTGGTACCACTGTAGCAAAAACAGACAGACCTCAGCGTAACAATCGGAAGTGTGGCACTCAAATCGGAAGCGTAACACTCAAAACGGAATTAAAAAATTCCTTCCAGCAGCACCTTAGAGACCAACTAAGTTTGTCATAGGTATGAGCTTTCGTGTGCACGCACACTTCTTCAGATACACTGAAGCAGAAGTCCCCAGACCCGGTGTGTATATATAGTCAGATGGTGGGGGGGGAGGGAGTGGGTGATTGCCAGACTGATAGCTGTTGATGACCATTAACGACTGCAAATGGTCTAAAAGCAAGGGGTGAGAATTCCTTCCAGCTTTATCATGTATAATGAGATAAGAATCCAGTGTCTTTATTCAATCCAGGTCTCTCCCTGGTTTTAAGCTTAGTAATAAGTTGCAGTTCAGCTACTTCTCTTTCCAGACGGACCCAAAACGGAGCATGTTTGGCTTCCGAAAAAGGTTTGTAAACTGGAACACTTACGTCTGGGTTTGTAAGCTGCTTGAGTACCAAGGCATTTGAGAACCAAGGTGCCACTGTATAGCAGATTTCATTTGCCAGGGGGAAGGAAAGTTTCCTCACCCTGCTGAATGCCCTTTAAGGCTTGACAGGAGGCAAAACCTCCTCTCTAATGGAGAACAAAGGTGTCATGGGCTTTGAAGACACTCAAACTCAGGACGAAAGGGAGAAACGCGCTAAGAGGAAGGCACGCTTGGCAAACCTTCACCGTGATCAACTCTGGCCGAGAAACCTATGTCCCCACTGTGGAAGGACGTGTGGATCCAGAATTGGCCTCCACAGCCACTTACGGACTCACTGCTAAAACCCTGTTTTGGAAGACGATCTTGCTCGGCTACGAAGGATCGCCAGAGAAGAAAGAAATTGGTTCCCATTTCCGAAACCCAGGATCTTAAGGTAGGGCTGGGAAGAACAGCTGTCTGAAGCTCAGGAGACCCACTGGTGTCTGACGCTGTGGAAGGCAGATTCTTACGAGCTTCTGTTTTTGGAGTACCTGCTTGGCATATAGAAGGCACCAGGTTCAATTGCTGGCACTTCCAGGTAGGGATGGGAACTGCCCCATCTGAAACACTGAAGGGAGCTCCTTCCAATCAATGTAGACCCGCTTCCAGATGGTTTGCAGAATCAAAGAATTGTAGAGTTGGAAGGGACCCTGAGGGTCATCCAGCCCAACCCCCTACAATGCAGGGATAGGCTGTTGTCCTGTATGGGAATCAAACCTGCAAGGTTGCCATTATCAGCGCCACGCTCTCACAAGCTGAGCTCTCCAGGCTGTTAGTCTGAAACATCTGGAGCAGGGGTGGCCAACTCCGAAGAGACTGCGATCTACTCACAGAGTTAAAAACTGGCAGTGATCTGCCCCCTTTTGGGGTGTTCAGGTTAAAGTTGTTTAGGGAGGAGGAAAGCCCTGCTTTTTTAGGGGTTCAGGTCAAAGTTGTTGAGCTTTTCTGAGGTGGGAAGAAAGCCCTGTTTTGGGGGTGAAGGGCTAAAATGTTGAGCATTTTTAGGGGAGCCAAAGTTGTTGAGCTTCTTTGGAAGGAGCCAGTGATCTACCAATGATCTACCACAGACGTCCAGTAATCTACTGGTAGATCACAATCTACCTGTTGGACGTGCCTGATCTGGAGGGAGCCAGGCTAGTGAAAGATGGACAACACCAAACTCAGTGCTTCTAAGCTTGGAGAGGCCATTTTCAAATGCTCACCCCACTTATTTGTTTTTTTTAAAAAAGGAAGCAGAAACACGTGGGGGTGAATGTTCCAGGTGAGCCTGCACCTTGCGCAGAAACTTGCAAGTAGGGAGCATCCAAAAACATGAATTCCGACCTCCAGCGGTATAGTCCTTTCCCCATTTCAGAACTATACCACCTTATTCTACCACCCACATGTCTCTATCCCTCACAGCTACGGTACATGACTGAAGTGACCCTGCTGACAGGCACGTGCGTTTCGAAGTTCTGTTCCTGGTCCGTTCACATGTGCAAGCCATCGCTGGGTGCATGTAGACCAACAGGCCAGAATGTGTACATGCAAACACACATTTGCCCCTTGGTTTCCATGTCCCGTTTGACTTGTACACTTCAAATGTCTTAAGTATGTAACTACCCAAACACCTAAGGAATCAGCCCTAAGGAATCCAATGAATTCGTTCCACACACTAACACGTGTTAGTGGCATCCAAGGCTACACACACACCAGCAAGGCAATTTAATAATAATAATAATAATAATAATAATTTATTATTTATACCCCGCCCATCTGGCTGGGTTTCCCCAGCCACTCTGGGCGGCTTCCAACAGAAAAATAAAACACAGTAATCTATTAAACATTAAAAGCCTCCCTGAACAGGGCTGCCTTCAGATGTCTTCTAAAAGTCTGGTAGTTGTTTTCCTCTTTGACATCTCTTGGGAGGGCGTTCCACAGGGCAGGTGCCACCACCGAGAAGGCCCTCTGCCTAGTTCCCTGCAACTTGGCTTCTCGCAACGAGGGAACCGCCAGAAGGCCCTCGGTGCTTCTTCGCAATTAAATGTTTTAAGCTCCTCACTCAGCTGGCAAGAAAGCAGTTTCATTTGAAAGCATCCTTTCTTAAGCCAGAGCTTTGCAAAAGTCCTGGAAAATAATGACTGCCTTTGATTTCAGGAAGGGAAAACAGACATACAACACACCTCTCTTGAACAGACCGGCTTCAAGGGCGTCCCTCGGTTTTGATCAGCTCACTCCATCGCAGTTTCTTTGGAAACCGACCCTTTAAGTTTCAAAGCACGTGTACGTGTGTGTGTGTGTGTGTGTGTGTGTACGCTTGTTCCACGCGCAGGGACAGAAATGGGTGCTTTAAAAATCCACCCCAAGAAAGACACCTCTCTCTCCAACGGATGGATGAGTAGAAAACAAACCAGGTATCCAACGTGGTAGTTTAGCATCGATTAAAATAAAAAAAACGAATGGATGAATGAAAGGAGGGAAGATGCAGGACATCAGAACGTCTGAATGCGCCCATGAAGGAGGATGTGGCGAGCCTGCCTTCCCGTCAGGGGAAACGAGCTCCGGGGAAAACACGGCGCAACTTTCATAAAGCTCACCTTTGTCTGCCTTTTTCTCCAGCTCTTGCAACCTGGAAAGAGTCCCTCCCCGCGCCTGCTCTCCCCAAACGATGCGAATCCCAATTCGCATTCACGCCCGCCCTTTTCCAAGTTCGGGTCTCCGGCAGAGCAAGGCAGCGCCGACCCCCCACCCCACCCCTTCTCTCACGAAAAGACTTCCAAAAGAGGGTTGCCAAAATCAGAAAGTTTTGCAAGAAGAGCACAGACCGCCGCTCACCTTCCTTTTTGTGTTTTTGGCTTCGGAGACTTGAAATGGAGGAGAGGCTTCCCTGCTTCCGTCTCCTCCTCGGCAGCCAGCTCCTCGCCAGCAGAGGTGGGAGCCGACCCGGGGCTCGGAAGAAGCAATTAAAAAAGAAAAGAAAAACACAACCAAACCGGCAGTGGAGCAAGAAGGGGTGGGGTGGGGGGTGGGAAGCGAGGCTTGCAATGGAATCCACAAGGAAAGCAGCTTTCAGAAGTAGCCGAAGCAGCTGCCGCCTCCACGGCCACCGCTTTGCAAATCGCGGCTGCTCGGCTTGTCTCTTTTTGTGGAAGTCTCCAGCGGGCAAACTGGATCTCTTTTCTCCGCACACACACACACAAAACACACCCCTCCTGGATCAGCCTTTCACCTCTGCTCCATGCAATCCCTCCTCCTCCTCCTCCTCTTCTTCTTCCCCCTTCAATGCACTAATCCCTCCTTCTTTCCCCGCATCTCCTCCTCTCCGGCGGCCAGGCGGGCGCGCGCTCTGTGCGAGCATGTGCCGGCTGCCTCCCCAAAGGCACCAGCTGAACAGCGGCGGCGGCTGCAGCTCCTCTTCCCTGCCTTCCCCGGCCGGGGAGCGTCTCCAAAGTGCACAGCTCCGCCCCGCGCGCCCAACCAAGGCGGCACGCCAGCTGCCCGGGCTCCGGGCTTGGGGAGGGCGCGCACTTGTGCTGCTGCTGCGCGCGCGCGGAGACAAGAGGCGCTCAGGGATCGTCTCTCTTGTGCGTGCACAACTTTGCAGGCGGCGGTCACCTCTCCCTGGGTGGGTGGGGGGGAGAGGCATGGCATGAGCGTAGCCAAGGGGAGGGTGTAAGGGGGCAACTGTCCCCTATTATCCTCAGTGGCTTTTTTCCTTACAAAAATGTTTAGGGGTACTCTCATTTTCCTACTCCTATTGAAACACAGCCCCTCAATGAAGCCAGACTTAGATTCACAAAACGTTTAGGGGCAGTGCTTTTTTTTCCTAAAAGAAATGTTTAGGGGTACTCTCATTTTCCTACTTCTATTGAAATACTGCCCCTCGATGAGGCCAGACTTAGATTCACAAAATGTTTAGGGGTTCGTGTACCCCTGTGCGTACCCCCAGAAAAAAAGCACTGATATTCCTCAAAAAGTATTGGAATTGGAAAGCATTAAAAATACTTAATTAACGGAGGTTCTGCTCCCCCCTCCAGCAGAAGCCTGCCCCCCATCTCCCCCCCCCAAAAGCTTTTGGGGGAGATTTCCCCAAAACAGCTCATCAACGTGTTGGGTCCCCTCCTAACAAAAATCGTAGCTATGCCCATGAAGCGAGGGTGCAACTTCGCAAGGAGAGATGTGTGTGTGTGTGTGTGTGTGTGTACTGCAAGCAAGAATGGGGGGGTGCAGTCTTTCAAAGGCAGAGGTACAGGGGGCGGCTGGATCTCACTCTCTCCCACTTCTTTTCCACCCACCCAACTCTGGAGGGGGTGGGTTTGTATGTTAGGGACAGGAGGAGGAGGTGGGGTGGGGAGGTAGAAAGTTTCAGCAGATGGATGCAGAGAAGGGAACATCTGTGGGAGGGGGAGGGGAGGTTCTGGGCTCTTTTCCAGAGGCCCCCCCCCCAGAGTAACAGCTTGGTGGAGGGCAGAGAGAGGTCCTGGGAGACGGGGCGGGATGAGGCGGAACAATTATTCCAGCTTTCTTTCATTTTGGTGATAAATTTGGTGCTGCTTGCTAAGGACCCGGGTTGAAGGAGTCTGAAATGAGTGCAGCCACAAAGTGGGTGGCACTGTGGTGTAAACCACTGAGCCTCTTGGGCTTGCTGATCAGAAGGTTGGCAGTTTGAATCCACCCAATGTGGCTGTCCAGAGGCCCTTTACCTTTTCTTTTTTATCCTGGAAGTGGTGGATTTATACTAAATATTCCTAAACCGGCTAACCTCCGCCCGAGCGTAATTAATTCAATGGAGTTTTGAGCCTAGATCTTTACAGGGTAGCCAAAGGTCAGACTTCCACTACGTACACGGATATGGGTCGACTAGACTCTGACCATGTGCAAAGTGCACCCTGTTGGTGCCCAGTAACAGCTGGGGTTGAGGGCTGCAGAACGGTGCCGGGAAAGAATTTCCTGGGTTAGCTCATGCAAACCAGCCCAGCCAGTTGAGATGAGTAAAGAGCCACTGAGAAGCAATAGGGAGCCAGGTATTGGCTATTAAGGGCAACTGGGAATACAAAAGCTATCCTTCCCGCTGCTGCAAAGAGTGGAGAGAGACAAGACGTCACACAGGAAAGATGTGTGCCCCTTTTAAAACAGTGGGGTTTGGAGAAGAAGAGGGGAGATTTAGCCAAAGTTCTTGGGAAGGAGAAAGGAGGAGCCAGAACAGGTGGCATAGGCTTTTTCGGGGCAAGAACCATCTTGCCAGGCTGGGCAGAGACATGGAAATGGTGATGTCTTGGACTCCAGTGCTGTGGGGATCAAGCCCCTTTCGAGGTGTAATGCTGCAAACTCTCTTCCTCCACCGAGACCCATGTGTAAAATAAGCCATATGTCTTAAAACGCTGCAACCTCCAACATGCCTCAATTCCCAATGGAAACACAACCCTGGGTTCGAGTCCTACCCTCCAGAGCAACAGAAAACAAGCTTGCTCCATCTTCCTTGCCCTTGAGAGATTTGAACATGGCTATCTCCTCTTCTTCCAGGCTAAACATACCCAGCTCCTTCAACCGTTCCTCATTAGGCTTGGTTTCCAGACCTTTGGTCATCTTGGCCGCCCTCCTCTGCACACCTTCCATATCCTATTGGCAGTGTGTTTGTAATATTGGCAGGGGCCAAAGTGTTCTATGAATAGGTAGCAAAAGAGGTTTAAAGACTGTCTCATTGTCTCAAGGCAAATCTAACAACAACAAAAAATGTAGTATAAACACTGACAACTGGGAAACACTGGCCTGCGAGTGCTCCAGTTGGAGAACAGCCTTTACCAAAGGTGTCATGGGCTTTGAAGACACTCAAACTCAGGGCGCAAAGGAGAAACGTGCTAAGAGGAAGGCACACTTGGCAAACCCTCACCGTGATCAACTCCCGCCCGGAAACCTATGTCCCCACTGTGGAAGGACGTGTGGGTCCAGAATTGGCCTCCACAGTCACTTGCAGACTAATCGTTAAAACCATGTTTAACGATTAGTTAAAAGGATACTGACAAGCTGGAACGTGTCCAGAAGAGGGCAACGAAAATGGTCAAAGGCCTGGAAACGATGCCTTATGAGGAACGGCTTAGGGAGCTGGGTATGTTTAGCCTGGAGAAGAGAAGGTTAAGGGGTGATATGATAGCCATGTTCAAATATATGAAAGGATGTCATATGGAGGAGGGAGAAAGATTGTTTTCTGCTGCTCCAGAGAAGCGGACACGGAGCAATGGATTCAAACTTCAAGAAAGAAGATTCCACCTAAACATTAGGAAGAACTTCCTGACAGTAAGAGCTGTTCGGCAGTGGAATTTGCTACCAAGGAGTGTGGTGGAGTCTCCTTCTTTGGAGTCTTTAAGCAGAGGCTTGAAAGCCATATGCCAGGAATGCTTTGATGGTGTTTCCTGCTCGGCAGAGGGTTGGACTGGATGGCCCTTGTGGTCTCTTCCAACTCTACGATTCTATGATTCTATGACTCTTCCACTGTCGAGCAGCTTTTACCGTCAGAAAGTTATTACTGATGTTGATTCGGAATCTCCGTTCTTGTAACTTGAAGCCATGGGTTCAGGTCCTAGCTGCTGAACCAAGAGAAAACAAGCTTGCTCCATCTTCCATGTGGCAGCCCTTGAATCATAGAATCAAGATAGCCTTGAGAGATGGCTATCTTATCTCCTCTCGGTCTTCTCTTTTCCAGGCTAAACATACCCAGCTCCTTCAACCGTTCCTCATAAGGCTTGGTTTCCAGACCCTTGATTATCTTGGTCACCCTCCTCTGCACATGTTCCAGCTTGTCAACAGCCTTCTTAAATTGTGGTACCCAGGACTGGACACAGGACTCTAGGTGTGGTCTGACCAAGGCAGAAGAGAATTGTACAATTGTGTACATCTTAGATGTCTTCCTTAAAAAAAAACAAAAACCAAATAAAGCGAAACTGGTTTATAGGTTAATAAATAGTGCCACTATTTTCTTTCTTTTTCAGTCTTTGAAACTGAAATTGCTATTTACACTAATAAAGGCCTGCAAGGATTGAACAACCTTTTCTCCATCTCCCAAGTGCTAGCCCGCATTTCCCTCCATTTAATCAAGGTTTATTCTTTTAGTGGAAAACCCAGTAAAACGACCTGTCACCAATATACTGTTTAGGATATCGGAACAGCATTTTTGCAGCCCCCATCTGGAAACATCCCATTTGTCTTGAATAAAGCGACAAGATTCACATGCTTACACCCAGTACAGGAGAAGCTTCTTGCTACCCTACTCATTTTGCCCCAGAGACACGGCAAACATAATAATCCAGGCTGAAAGGTGAAAACCTTCTATCTCACAAGGATTCTTTGTGTTTTAAACGAATGACATGGTGGTGACCACGGACTCTGGACCGTGAACTGTTCACCTGGAAATGAAACCAAATCTAATGACCCATATCTAAAGTTTTCTGAAATCTCCCCAAAACTCCAGTTGTTGATGGTGAGCTTCCTATGAACAACCTCGGGGAAACCTCAGAAGTTGCTCCTCGTTTTTTGAGATACCAAAAAGCAGCTAGTCCTCATGAGGAATCAGGATGCAAATGCCTCCAGGCTTCACCATTCAGGCCAATTTTGCCATGGCTGAATGTGTTTTGTTATGATGTTAGTCCAACGCAGAAAGAAGAAGGAATGTAAGCTTACATCGCCGGGTGTGCCTCAGATTACAAAACGTCTCAGTGAAGTCACTAGGGTGGGTTCATCTGCGATAGTCTGGGCTGACTAATGCAATTTTCTGTAATGACCTTTCCTGATGCATCAGCTAACCCGCACCAGCTTAAGCGAGGGTGCAGAGCAGATGTGTTTGTAACAATGGCAACAGCAGTGTTAATATTTGCTGCTGCAAACTTTATTACAGGGATGCCCGGGGAGACTGAAACAAACAAACTTTAGTAAATCTGGTGCAACTGTTAGCATGACTCCAGATGGCTGCTGCCGGAGGCTTCGATACTCTTGCTAGTGTGCCCCTGCGTGCTACTATTCATCTTCTTCTTCGGCGATCCCTTGTAGCCGAGTAAGATTGTCTTCCATAAACATAGAATCATAGAATCATAGAGTTGGAAGAGACCAGTTGCACGAGAGGTGGTGGGTGCTCCTTTGCTGGAGATTTTCAAGAGGAGGGTGGATGGCCATCTGTCATGAGTGCTTCGGTTGTGACTCCTCCATTTCAGGGGGTTGGACTAGATGTCCCCTGAGGTACCTTCTGAAAACAGAATTCAGTAACCCCGTTTCCCTGCCTGTAGGAGGCTGGCCGGGAAACCCGTATAAGAAACTAAAAGGTTACCTATCGGTCGGAGAAAGGAAACACAGATCAACCATGGTCAAGTCGGAGCAAAGCAGCTATTAAGCCTGATCTTTATTACTGCTGTTGCAACAGGGTGCTCACTCACCCCACGCAGGAGGGAGGAGGAACCCAGAACAATGGTGTGCAAGCATTTATATAGACTTTTGAAACTGTCCACCCTGTAGCCCAAGACCCCCCCCCCCCAATGACATTGTACAGGAGCAACTTCAAACTGCGATGTAATGCAGACCTACAGAACGATAGAATTTCTACAAAAGGATATTTTAGGCTCAGATCGAAAGAAGTCAGAATTTCACCGCTCATGCCTTCGGTATCTGGACAGAGTGCATGATGGAAAACCAATGGCTGCCGCCTCTGTGACAAACTAGCATCGCAACTGAAAGTGAAAGAAGTCTGTTTGGTATTCAGCACTATCGGCGATTGAAATTCCGCTGAAAAGAATGGAGGGTTTTGATGTGGGAGAAAAGGAACTTTGCTCTTTCTCTGATGAACACATCATTTTTTAACAGACAAGAGAAGTTATCGGAACATTTCTTAACAGGCTCTCAAATTTATGGCCTGGGTGGAAGAATTGCAGTGTCAGGCTTTATCGCCTGTGCTATGGATTTTATAGCTGGCAGGGACTGTTATGATAATACCATCTGACCTCCTGTACAAAACAAGCCGGAGAATATTACTCAACAGAGCTTTTATGGAGCCCGTAACTTCTGACTGCTCTGGAAACAGTGCTCAAATGTGCCTCTCAGCTGTCACATTTAATTCCTTCCCTGTTGCCATTATGAATCATTTCTTTTTCTTAATTTTCATTGGTGTTTTTTTAATCCAAACAGCAGAGAGAGTCCCAAGAATCATTGCAGGAAACCATTATTTTCCTTGTTCTGATGCCGAGTAAACATGCAGTTTTGTCGATTATTAATCTTTATATAATGGATGTTGGAAGTTCGGGAGCAACTCTGCTTGCTGAAAAGGGTTTGTGTGGGGTTTGTTGTTGTTTAGTCGTTTAGTCGTGTCGGACTCTTCGTGACCCCATGGACCATAGCATGCCAGGCACTCCTGTCTTGCACTGCCTCCCGCAGTTTGGTCAAACTCATGTTGGTAGCTTCGAGAACACTGTCCAACCATCTCGTCCTCTGTCGTCCCCTTCTCCTTGTGCCCTCAATCTTTCCCAACATCAGGGTCTTTTCCAAGGATTCTTCTCTTCTCATGAGGTGGCCAAAGTATTGGAGCCTCAGCTTCACGATCTGTCCTTCCAGTGAGCACTCAGGGCTGATTTCCTTCAGAATGGATAGGTTTGATCTTCTTGCAGTCCATGGGACTCTCAAGAGTCTCCTCCAGCACCATAATTCAAAAGCATCAATTCTTCAGCGATCAGCCTTCTTTATGGTCCAGCTCTCACTTCCATACATCACTACTGGGAAAACCATAGCTTTTACTATACGGACCTTTGTAGGCAAGGTGATGTCTCTGCTTTTTAAGATGCTGTCTAGGTTTGTCATTGCTTTTCTCCCAAGAAGCAGGCGTCTTTTAATTTCGTGACTGCTGTCACCATCTGCAGTGATCAAGGAGCCCAAGAAAGTAAGAACTCCCTCAAAAAAAGTGTGGGGTTTAAGCAGATCAAATAAGGGACCTCCAGATTCTCAGGCTACCCCTGTACCTTTAACCTCTGTGCTGACCTCTCTCCTTTAAAGTTTAGACTGATACAACTTAGGTTCCATCCAGTTTACAATTTCCTCCTCCTCCTCCTCCTCCTCCTCCTCCTCCTCCTCCTCCTCCTCCTCCTCCTCCCACTTTTCCTGGACTTTAAGGCGCAAGGTCATCTTGGATGTATCTTCTGAGAACAAAGGGACAATATAATTTTTTTAAAAAATCCTTCCAGTAGCACCTTAGAGATCAACTAAGTTTGTCATTGGTATGAGCTTTCGTGTGCATGCACACTTCTTCAGGTACAGTCATACCTCGGTTTAAGTATGCTTCGGTTTGAGTACTTTCAGTTTAAGTACTCCGCGGACCCGTCTGGAATGAATGAATCCACTTTCCATTACTTTCAATGGGAATGTTCGCTTCAGGTTAAGTACGCTTCAGGTTAAGTACAGACTTTGGGAACCAGTTGTGTACTTAAACCGAGGTACCACTGTACATTGAAACAGAAGTCACCAGACCCTTATATATTGTGAGAGGGTGGGGAGGGGTATTACTCAGAAGGAAAAAGCAAGGGGTGAGATGGCTAAAGATAGCTTTATCATGTATAATGAGATAAGAATCTAATGTCTTTATTCAGACCAGGTCTCTCCATGGTTATAAGTTTGGTAATAAGTTGCAGTTCCACCAAACTACCAAACTTAAAACCATAGAGAGATCTGGTCTGAATAAAGACATTGGATTCTTATCTCATTATACACGATAAAGCTATTTTTAGCCATCTCACCCCTTGCTTTTTCCTGTAAGACCAATTGCAGTTGTTAACAGTCGTCAACAGGTTTAACACTCCTATCAGCCAATCACCCATTCCCACCACCCTTCTCAGTATTACCCCTCCCCACCCTCTCACTATATATAAGGGTCTGGTGACTTCTGTTTCAGTGTATCTGAAGAAAGCTCCTACCAATGACAAACTTAGTTGGCGTCTAAGGGACCCAGGTGGCGCTGTGGGTTAAACCACTGGGCCTAGGGCTTGCTGATCAGAAGGTCGGCGGTTCGAATCCCTGTGACGGGGTGAGCTCCTGTTGCTTGGTCCCAGCTCCTGCGAACCTAGCAGTTCGAAAACACGTCAAAATGCAAGTAGATAAATAGGAACCGCTACAGTGGGAAGGTAAACGGCGTTTCCATGTGCTGCTCTGGTTTGCCAGAAGCGGCTTTGTCATGCTGGCCACATGACCTGGAAGCTGTACGCCGGCTCCCTCGGCCAATAATGCGAGATGAGCGCGCAACCCCAGAGTCGGTCACGACTGGACCTAATGGTCAGGGGTCCCTTTACCTTACCTAAGGTGCTACTGGAAGGATTTTTTTATATTTTGTTTTGACTACGTCAGACCAACACAGCTACTTACCTGTAAAGGGACAATATGGCTTCTTTGTTTCTACAGCAGATTAGCTAGTTAGGACTTTAGAACTCTTTCCTGTGCAGGATGTATTTCTCTAAATTTTCCTAACTTAACTTCTGCTGTTGCATACAAACTCTGCAAGCTAACAATGGGAGGCTCGGCTCAAGGCAGAGAGACCGTGGCTTGTTGGTAGGCTATTGGCCAATCTCTGGGGAACCACAAAGTCACTGAGTGTGACTGCTTGATGGTGGGATTCTTGCTGAGTCAGACAAAAGGATAGACGTCTTCACACAGCCTAGAGTTTAACTGTGATTTCCTTCCTCAAGATGAGCTGATGGCTTCTTTGATGGCTTTAAAATGGGGCTAGGCAAACCCATGGAGGATAAAAACACCGTCAGTGGCTGCGAGTTGATATTAGGGATGGGGAGGAAATTCGATCCACTTGAACCTACGCAATTCACACTTTGCGTGGCAATTTGCAAACCGAAAAACAGCTGTCCTTCAAAAGCTGCAGTTTTCTGAATTTTGCAAGGGCAAGTTCCTGCAGCCAAGCAAAGTGTACAGAAATTGCACACAGCGCTCAGAGAAATACGGTAGCTTTGCAAAAATGCCTGTGTTGGGGGGAAACACATACAAACCTGTATATGACGAGAAATTTGTTGATAGGTGTAAGGGGGAGAGAGTATAGAGAACCTCCCCCTCTCATCAGGAGCAGTTCCTCCCCAAACAGCCATGATAGTGCGGGGTCTGAAGGGGCTAGTCAGGAAGAGGAGAGAGAGTGCCAGGTCTCTGGCAGCATGGGAGAGCCCCTGCTCCACAGGTGGGAAGAGAGAGAGGCGGAAAGGGGGGAAAGGGAAAAGACGGAGCGCAGACCCTTTCCCCCGGCACCGGAATTACGGAGGAGGAGAAAGGGGAGGAGATTCACTGTCCCGAGGCTGTTATGTTGGTCGAAATCACGCAAAGGGGCAGTGCCGGATTCTGGATCGGAATGAGCAGACATGCATCCAACTGCTCGTTACACTGTAAATAGAGTGCACCAATAAAGACTGTTAAAAGACAAGCATGTGGAAAGTCGTTACTCTAGAGTAGTCGCAACAACCCTGACAATAGGTTTTCATGTGTCCTGTTTTAACAAAATTGCAGATTGATGCGAATATGCTGAGAATGGGAGACGGGGGGAAATCAGAAACTGATAGGATCCGAAATTGACCAGTTTGTCCATCCCTAGTTATCATAACTACGTTCTGTCTGCAGAACAAGACTCTGAATACCAGAACTTGGAGAACGTGAGAGGGACAGTCTGTTACCTTCATGCCTTTGATGATGCTCCGCCCACTTTTCACCTCTGGCGTTGCTAATCACTTGCATATGGCCCCTGACAGGTTGTATGGTAGGAAAAGTGGCCCTCAGTCCAAAAGAGGCTCCTCACCCCAATCTAAAAGTAATATTTTATTATTTATACCCCACCCATCTGGATGGGTTTCCCCAGCTACTCTGGGCGACTCCCAACAGAGCACTAAAAACAGAATAAAACTTCAAACATGAAAAACTTCCCTAAACAGGGCTGCCTTCAGGTGTCTTCTAAAAGTCCGATAGTTGTTTACAGTGGTACCTCTACCTGCGAATTTAACGCGTTCCGAACGCACATTCGTAAGTCGAAAAAAATTGTAAGTTGAATCCCATAGGAATGCATTGGGATAAAAAATTCGTAAGTCGAAGCAACCCTATCTAAAAATCCGTAAGTAGAAAAAAATCCTATCTAAACCGCATCCAAGATGGCGGACGGAGCTCCATTCGTAAGTAGAAAAATTCGTAAGTAGAGTTTTTCGTAAGTAGAGGTACCACTGTGTTTCCTTGACATCGGATGGGAGGGCATTCCACAAGGTGGGCGCCACCACTGAGAAGGCCCTCTGCCTGGTTCCCCGTAACCTTGCTTCTCGCAGGGAGGGAACCGCCAGAAGGCCCTCGGAGCTGGACCTCAGTGTCTGGGCTGAACGATGGGGGTGGAGACGCTCCTTCAATCTATAGCGCGTGAGCTTCCCTCCTCCCAGCCCGCCGTTCTTCCTGTTTGCCATTCCTGCCAACCACTGAGAAGCTCTTTGTCTGGATGAGTGGCAATGATCCCCCGGTCTCATTCCTCCTCCAAGCTCATCAGAGGGCTCGAAGGAGGACTAAGCAAGAGAACTGAGGTTTCAGTTCATATTGCAGATTTCCTTGCAGAGTTGGCTGAGCTCAGGGACACAGAAACTGCACAGTGGGTCTCAATGCGACTTGCAATGAAGCGGCGCTACCCCAGCCGACCCCTACCCCTTTACGCAGAGCTAGGGACTTGGCGCACAAGTCTCCTTGCTTCCAACAGCTGTGCTTTTCTTCCCGAGATGTTTTGATATGCTAATCGGTCCCTGTCATATCTCATAAAGGCATTTTGCAGATGGAGAGGGCCCTTTGCTTGAATGTAATCTGTCTGAGCGGCGCTCTTTTTATTTTTATTTTTTGCCCAATTTTTTTTATCGATTTCCCAAATTTTACCAAATCAGCCACAATTTAAGGCAAATCTAATACAACCCCCCCCAAACCGGTTTCCTGCAATCCGTTCTTGATGCGTCCAAAGTTTCCCCTTGTTGCTGCTTAATTTTCCTAATTGTTCGCATTCCATTTGTTACAGTTAACCTTATAGAACAATGGTTCTTTACAGGCCCGGCTCGCCCATTGACTCTAGTGGCGCAATGCACCACGGTGCCTGGGCGATCAGGGGGCGCTGAGGGGCGCCCCAGCAAGTGGGAGAGCTTCGCAGCGGCCTCCCTTTTCCCTCCACCAGCCGCGCAGGGAGGGAAGCAAGCGGAACAGGGGCACTAGGACCCTGTTCTGCTCTGCAGGGCCAGGGTCATCCCTAACCCCGGCGCTGCATTTCATTGGTAGAGGTGACGCCACATGGCAGCACCTCTACCAATGAAACGCAGCACCTGTTGACGGGAAGGAACCCGGCGTGGCCCAGCCTGCCCAGGCACCCCGACACGCTGGGAGAAGGGAGGAAGGCCGCGCAGAGCAGCGGTACCCCCTCCCCCACTCAATCCGGCATCGGGCAGGCAGGCAGCCTCCGGCACAGCGCGGCCCTGCTGTGAGGTGCGGGGGCCGCTGTGAGGCTCCCGCCGCCCGGCATGCCAGGTAAGAGTTTTCCTTTTTTTAAGAGTGGGGGGGCGCCCGAGGGGTCCCTGCACCAGGGCGCCCGATGACCTTAAGACGGCCCTGGTTATTTATTGCTTTTATTTATCCTTAGCCATCAGCCATCCACTTGCCAATTCCTGCACGTACAATATTTTAACATTTGCAGTATCTGCGAGTGAGTTACTCCGCAAATTATCAGTCCACAATAAATGGGTACTTAATCATTTCTAAAATAAGTTCCTTTCCTTCCTTCTGCATGCATAAAAGCCTATTCGTTCTCTTTTACTAGATGTTTCCCCTTTTCTATTTATCTGTGCAGTCCGCTCTGTCCAAGATTCTGTCCAGACCTTTTGCTCCGAGCGGCACTCTTTCTCCCTCTCTTGAAGATGAAAGGATTTGGCGGCCGGTAGTCACAACTGTGAAATGGCTGGCATGTGTCATGGGCTGGCTGGACGCAGAGGAAAGGTGGGAGGAAGCAGCTGGGGAACCCCTAAGGGAAACCCCCGAGGAGGAAGGCTCAGAGCCCTCAGATTGGTGGTGGGACACTTAGGAGAGGTTAGAGGGAGAAGATTTAGAAGGAAGTGCTGGATGCTGTAGGGGAAACAGGGTTTAGTGAGCAGGAAGGGCCTGTGATAGGGAGCAGTTCAGACTTTGGCGCTGAAGCAGAGAGGGGCCAAGGGACTTCTGAAGAATCCAGGGAGTCTCCCTCTCCTGCTGTGACAATCTCCCCTCATTCGATCTCCAAGAACTTGCAAAGTAATGAGAAGAGCAGAACAGAGGTCAGCATAGCTGCCATGTCTCCCGTTTTCCCCGGGAAATCCCTGTTTTCCCAGCTGTTCCTAGCTGAAAAAACGGATTTTTTTGTTTTTCCCCAGTTTATTCTGGCGCAGTGGCCATTTTGGAACTGGGCAAAGCAGCATCAAAAGTCACTTCTGAGCATGCTCTGCCCAGTTCCAAAATGGCGGCAGCGCTACTTCCGGTCTGCTATTTCCGGCCCTGTCCCTTATTTCTCTGACAGCAACTTGGCAGGTATGGAGGTCAGAGGTGTGCAGACACCTTTTGAGACTGCTTGGGAGACATCCAGGAGAGGAGGAGCCTTAGAAAGAGTGGAAGGCAGGGACCTTCTATAAGTTTTTATTATTATCACTCATTATCACTTTTAACATTTATCATCAGGCACAAATTTTAATCGTTTTACAAGTGGGATTCTCGGAATCCCTGGACTTTCCTCCATGGTTTCCCCAAATATTCTTTTCAAGCTGCATCTTATCATATTCTCCATATTTTCTTAAATCTCAATTTTTATCAAAATTCACACTTCATTGCAAGTGTTTTTAAAACCCCACCAATGTTTCCAATTGTTTACAGTGTTCATTCAAGTAACTTATAAAATTTCCCCATTCTCTATTAAATTTATTGTCCTCTTGATTTCTGATTTTCCTGGTCATTTCCACCAATTTCGCATAGTCCATCATCTTTATCAGCCATTCTTCTTTTGTAGGTAAATTGTCTTCCTTCCACCTTTGGGCAAGTAGCGTCCGCACAGCTGTTGTAAGAAGGCAGGGACCTTCAATGGTGACAACTGCTCCATAGGGGCAACACTTACTGGGAAGCATTGCTGAGACCACTAGGCCGAGTTGTCCGTTTGTTCCCTTGAATAAAGAGTTAACTTTGCTGACAACAGAGATCTGCTTCCTTTCTTGATGACCTGCGTCTGACTCCAGCCCTGACAACAGGAAGAGTCTGTGGCACAGAAAAGTTCAGAATCGGAGGCAGAAGCTGAAATAGGAGACTGGGATGAGGGAGGCCAAGAGATGAGTCAGGCTGGGTGAAGAGCCCAGGGTGTCTCCCCCTCCTGCTGTGACAAGCTTCCCTCCCCTTTAAAGCCCTAAATGGCCTCGGTCCAGTATACCTGAAGGAGCGTCTCCACCTCCATCATTCTGCCTGGACACTGAGGTCCAGCACCGAGGACCTTCTGGCAGTTCCCTCGTTGCAAGAAGCCAAGTTGCAGGGAACTAGGCAGAGGGCCTTCTCGGTGGTGGCGCCTGCCCTGTGGAATGCCCTCCCAACAGATGTCAAAGAGGAAAACAACTACCAGACTTTTAGAAGACATCTGAAGGCAGCCCTGTTCAGGGAGGCTTTTAATGTTTAATAGATTATTGTGTTTTATTTTTCTGTTGGAAGCCGCCCAGAGTGGCTGGGGAAACCCAGCCAGATGGGTGGGGTATAAATAATAAATTATTATTATTATTATTACTTGTCGCCCTGTCAAGTACAGGAGTTCCCCTCTCCTTTCTGGTAGCTCACCAATAAGAATTAACGGGCTTGAAAACAAAGGGAAACGTTCCCTCTGCAGTAATTTGCTGTTTACCAAGAGGTAAAGCTGACCCAGGTTAGAAACTTGTAAGGAATGAACAGTGAGTGATTGAATCCATGAGAGCAAGGTCAGAGTTAGGTCATTGTGATTCAGGATGCTTGCATGCTAAGCGTAACCCAGAAAAGCTGGGAAGCTGGCCAATTGTTATCTTTACTCTTGCATAAATAAAGTATATCATTCACTGTATAATATTATAGATTTCAACAGAAATAAGTCATAAAAACAACAAGAAAAAGCAGACGAGTCAGTAGATCAGTGCACACTCTAATCAGTTCATGGATCAGGTCCAAAGGTATGTTAGTGTCTATTCCACCTGTGTCTGTTCATCAGGTTCATGTTATCCACAAGGAGAGTTGTTATTGTTCCACAGAATCCTTTCACAAAGTCTAAGACAAGGATTTCCGGAATATTAACCTTGTTTCGCCGTCCTGGGCTTCACCAGTAGTGCAAGTGCTGGGTAATGTAAAATCATACAATACTACACATACATTTTCACAAAAGAATAATATAATTACCATAGACAACTGTACATACCATATGTGATGTATCAAAATAGAGGATCTATCTATGGCATAGTAGTAGCCACGATAAACAGCAACTGTTACAATGTGGGGTTATATGGACAAGCAACAATATTGATTTTAGTTACAGGTGTTGGCAATCCACAGATACAAAACTTCTTGTTTATCAGAAAACACTTGCTTCATTGCCACAAGGATATCAGTTGCCTACTCTGACTCCTCCTCACTTCCGCAGTAAGAAGCGTGCCAACAGGAAGTCCCTTCCTCCCTGCGTCTCCTTTGTTCTCTGACACGCTCGGACCTCCGATTTCAGGAGGAGGGAGGAAGTGCCCCACCACTCTTGACTGATGTATCGTGCAGCTACTCCCTCCCTCCCGGTTGCTTAGCTACTATCTCATAGCTGGGTATCTCCTCTCTCAACTGTGCAGCTTCTGTGTCTGCCTGTCTCTCTGTTTCTAGAAAAGCTGGAAGTGGTGGTGGTGGTGGGGGGGTATTTTCCCTCCTCTACTGTTAGAAGCTGATCTCCCTGAGATTGCATTCCCCAGTCTTCCGATCCAGACCAGCCCCTGACACTCCCAGCACTAGAAGAGGCATGAAAAGGCAGAGGAGAGGTTGGTTTCATGCAGGCTCAGCAAGGTCTGATCAAATGTATAGTCAGCATGGGTGGGGCCAGCAGCCATGATCCCAGCTGCTCCATGTCTTTGCGATATTGGTTGCGCCTAGATTTAGAAAAACTGCGGGAGGCAGTGCAAGACAGGAGTGCCTGGCGTGCTATGTTCCGTGGGGTCACGAAGAGTCGGACGCGACTAAACGACTAAACAACAACAACAGATTTAGAAGGTCTGCGTCAGGATTATACATCGGCCGGCCCAGAAAGGGAGACGAGCTGGTTTTCTGCCATTCAGGCCAGTGGTTTGGTTTGGACGAACAATAAGGCATACGCAATTCAAATTCCAGCTGCAAACAGGAAAAGAATCTGGCAACGAAAAACCCCAAGGGTGAGTCACTGCGACTTCCCTTATGCGGCGCCAAGGATGGATGAACCAAGATTACATAAGGGACCAGGCAAAGGGGGAAACCTTTAGGAAGGTATTTGCTGTGTACACACTTCTGGCTGCCAAGCGCAATCTGCGAGGCGAGAGAGGTGGACGACAGCTTCCCTCCCCCACCGCCACCATTGCTGTGCAGTTGGGCAGCCTTTAGAAATGTTGAATTTTGAAGGAAGGAGGTGGTTGTAGAATACTGTAGTGAGAGCGGGTGTTAGACTTGCCAGCGGGTGAGAATAATTCTCCATGCCATATAATAATAATAATAATAATAATAATAATAATAATAATAATAATAATAATTTATTATTTATACCCCACCCATCTGACTGGGTTTCCCCAGCCACGTTTTTGCTATTTATTTTGCGTTTTTGTTTTTGCAGTTTTTTGTTTTTGTGACTGCGTGGAACCCAGTTCAGTTACGGGTGGATTGATTTTGTGACTGCAGAACATTGTTTATTGCTTTCATTTTGTGGATCAATGGTTTTGTTAGATTCATGTCAAATTGGTGTTTTAGGGGATGTTAAAAGTCTGGAAAAGATTAATCCATTTTGCATTGCTTTTTATGGGAAAGCACGCCTTGGTTTTGGAATGCTTTGGTTTGGAACAGACTTCCGGAACGGACTAAGTTTGAGAACCAAGGTACCACTGTATGTGTAAATAAATGCTGGAGATGTACCGAGGTTGAGGGTACATTCTATCATATGTGGTGGATCTGTAAAATGTAAAACAGTATTGGGAGATAATTTACAAGGAACAAAATGTTTAAAAGTACTTTTCATAAAACAAAACAAAACCCAGAGACCTTCTTATTGGGGATAGCCCAGAAAGAAATTCCCAGAGTTAAAAAAAGAAAAACTATTTATGTACGCTACTACTGCGGGCCATGTTTTATTAGCCCAGAAATGGAAAACGAGCGAGGTCCCAACTAAAGAAGAATGGCAACTCAAACTGGTGGAAGATGCGCAACTTGCAGACTTAACATATGGAATAAGAAAACAAGAAGAATGTATGTTTAAAGAAGACTGGGAAATGTTTCATGTAGGTAGCCGTGTTGGTCTGACGCAGTAAAAAAAACATTCCAGTAGCACCTTAGAGACCAACTAAGTTTGTCATAGGTATGAGCTTTCGTGTGCATGAAGAAGTGTGCATGCACATGAAAGCTCATACCTATGACAAACTTAGTTGGTCTCTAAGGTGCTACTGGAAGGATTTTTTTATTTTGTTTTGGGAAATGTTTTTTTTTTTTTTTAAACAGTCATACCTTGGTTTAAGTCCACTGCGGTTTGAGTACTCTGTGGGGATGCGTGCGGATGCGCAGAAGCGATCTATCGGCGCTTCACGCACACGGAGAAGAGGTGCTCCATTTAAGTAGTGCTCGGGGAGCAAACGGCTCCCCGGAACCAATTGCGTCTTTAAACCGAGGTACCACTGTATATGGGGGGAACTGTGTACATTTCAAAACAGCAGCATTAAGATAAATTCAACAGTGAAAATAAGTTATGATGGATGTAATAATGGAATAAAGGGAAAGGGAAAGGGACCCCTGACCATTAGGTCCAGTCGCAGACGACTCTGGGGTTGCGGCGCTCATCTCGCTTTACTGGCCGAGGGAGCCGGTGTATAGCTTCCAGGTCATGTGGCCAGCATGACTAAGCCGCTTCTGGCGAACCAGAGCCTCACACGGAAACGCTGTTTACCTTCCTGCCGGAGCAGGACCTATTTATCTACTTGCACTTTGATGTGCTTTCGAACTGCTAGGTGGGCAGGAGCTGGGACCGAGCAACGGGAGCTCACGCCGTCGCAGGGATTCGAACCACCGACCTTCTGATCAGCAAGCCCTAGGCTCAGTGGTTTAACCACAGCACCACCTGGGTCCCTGTATTGTCCTATATATTGTGTGTCCTAATGGAAATGCTCTTGCAGACTCTCTGGACTCTTCCTTCCTTCCTCCCTTCCTTCCTTCCTTCCTTCCTCCCCTCCTCTCCCCTCCCCTCCCTCTCCATCTCCCTCTCCTCAGAAACATAGGATGCTGCTTTATACTTCTGGCCCTTAAACCCTGGAACCAGGAGAGCAGCTCCAGTGAGTCAACCTCAGCCAGTCCCTTTGGTGAAGGGTGGTGGCTCACTGGCAGAACATCTGTCCTGCATGCAGAAGGACCCCAGCATCTCCAGGTACCAGTAGCTCTGCAAAGCTCCTGCATGAAACCCTAGCGAGCCTCCACCACCCAGTGCAGTTACCAAAAAACATTTTTCAATAAATTGTACAATAATTGTACATTTGAATATCTACTTGCCATTATTCTGACTATGTTTCTGCTTTCAGAGCTAGTTATTGCTTACATTATTACAAAAAACAGTAATAATTGAATGCAGTGACAATAATTTATGATAATAAAGAGTGGACACATAGTCCTACAGATACAACCGGCCCTTTGAGGGTGACCAAACTGCTGATGCGGTCCCCGATGAATTTGAGTTTGACACCCCTGCACTAAGTCCTAAGAGTCGGTGAATGGGAGGGCTGTTAGACAGGAAGCAAAACGAGACATAAGGGTCGTAAGTTCAATATCTTCTGTCGATGTCGGAAGATGTCGGAAGGAGTCTTCAGAAGGGTCATCTTGAGTAATGATGCCGGAGGCTTTGTTGGAGCCCTCCGGAGCTATCTGTTTGTTTTTGCAATAAATCCTCCTTTTTAATTACCTACGCTTACTGTGTTATCAAGCTGGAAACCTGGACTCCTGACAATTCCCACACTAAGCAGCAGAGAAATGTTATGCACTACTGTAATGCCTTCTAACTGGGGGCTTTGGACGCAAATCCCCCCCTCCTTCCATATATGTAGACATGGGAGGGACCCGAAGCATCATCTAGTCCAACCCCCTGCAATTCAAATAAGTAGATGCAAAAGGAGTCCTGCTAGCGCAACGGGGGTCCCCCCTCTCCTTCCTCTTTGTACCCCCTAACAATCCGGCTTACGCCTGATGCTGGCGAAGGGCTGTAGCTCAGTGGCCAAGCATCTTTCTTGCATGCAGAAGGTCACAGGTCCAATCACAGGCATCTCCAGGTAAGGACTGGGGGTGTTCCTTACCTGAAGCCCCAGAGAACTGCTGCCGGGACATGCAGACTAGACTTGACACCAACCTGACGCCCTCCAGATGTTTTCAACTCTCTTGAGCTGCTCTTTCGCTTTCCCTCAGACAGCACGCTCGGCTCTCCCGAGTGCGAGGTGCTCGGCTGTGGGAGGAGGGAGACAGAGGCCACGGCGACTGCAGGGGGCGGGGGGGGGAGCTTTTGTCATTGGCCCCGCAGGGCACGCTCGAGGCATGGGCAGGGAGGTGGGGGCAGAGCAGCAGCGCCCCTGGAATAGTGTGGTGGAGTCTCCTTCTTTGGAGGTCTTTAAGCAGAGGCTTGACAGCCATATGTCAAGAATGCTTTGATGGTGTTTCCTGCTTGGCAGGGGGTTGGACTGGATGGCCCTTGTGGTCTCTTCCAACTCTATGATTCTATGATTCATAGCTGCCAAGTTCCGGCCTGAGAAATAAGGGACTGGACCGGAAGTAGCAGACCGGAAGTAGCGCTGCCGCCATTTTGGAACTGGGCGGAGCATGCTCAAAAGCTACTTTTGATGCTGCTCTGCCCTGTTCCAAAATGGCCGCCGCACAAGAAGTTGCGCTGCGGCCATTTTGAACTGGGCAAAGCAGCATCAAAAGTCGCTTCTGAGCATGCTCCGCCCAGTTCCAAAATGGCCGTCGTGCAAGAATAAACCGGGGAAAAACAAAAAAATCCGTTTTTCCGGCTGGGGACAGCTAGAAAAACGGGGGTTTCCCGGGGAATACGGGAGACTTGGCAGCTATGGCCCCTGGTGGCCAGGTGCCCTGGTGCATTGCGCCACCCAGCCCAGGCCTAGAGACGGCCCTGACGGTAGGTCTGACTAAAAAACATGTAAGAGGAGGAAGGCGCCTTATGCTGAGTCAGACCTGCTTTGCCAGCCTCCGCTGACTCAGCATAAGGCGCCTTCCTCTTACATGTTTTTAATGCAATGAGTTGCAAACGGAATAGAAACGCAGCTTCTCTTTTGTTTTCCGCCCCACCCTTCGAAGCTCAATTCATAAAGATCTGGTTCAAATGGGGCTCTTCAGCCCCTGGGCTAGGCTCCATCTGCACGGCAGGCTTCAGAGTCTCTTCCCCCCTTGAGCCCGCAAGGAGCCTGAGCCAAAGGACAATAATTCTTGGAATAATAAAAGCTTGCAGCTGGAATGAAGAAGCTGACTCAGACAATAAAAACCCAGGAAGAGGTATAGAGAGTGGAGGAGATCCCCCCTCCCGCCCTCCGCAGTGGGTAGCTTCCTTTTCTGTTGTAACACACTTTCCTAATTGCCACCACTTTGGAAAATGCTGAGAGGAAGGAGGACAACAGCAGAAATGAAAATGACACCTTTTCTCTTTTTGCGCTGCAATTCTTGATGGAATATTTGGCTTTCAAAAATGCCTTTCCTAGTTCATTGTCAGGCCTTTTCTATTACCTTTCCCCACTGTTTGTGAAGGTCTCTATTTCTTTTTTATTTCCTTTTCCTTTTGGTCTTGTGCTTTTCTTTTTCTTTTTTCTTTAAAAAGACTGTGATTCTGTGTATATTGAAAAAATATTCTGTTAACAGCACCTAGCATGTGCATCAAATGCTTCGTGAATTGGCATTTACAAGCAGGGCATCTGCAACAAAAAGTTGCAGCAGTAAAAAAAAAAAAAACAAGACAAAACAAAACAAAACGTTGCAGCATGGGGTTTTTTTGGTTCCAGTTCCCAGCCACTCCATTCTGTCCCAAATAAAAGTACACAACAGCCTTCTGTTTGTCCTCTGTTTGTTTTCGACTACAGCTAACAAAATGAATTTCAGTAGGGACAAGTGTAAGGTTTTACACTTAAGCAGGAAGAAAGAGCTGCAAAAATATAAGATGGGAGACACCTGGCTTCACAGAAGTATGTGTGAAAAGGATTTGGGGTCTTAGTGAACCACAAGCTTAACATGAGGCAACAGTGTGATGCAGCAGCAAAAAAAGGCAAATGCTATTATAGGCTGCATCAACAGAAGTCTGGTATCCAGATCAAGGGAAGTAATAGTCCCACTCTATTCTGTCTTGGTCAGACCACACCTGGAATACTGTGTCCAGTTCTGGGCTTCACAATTTAAGAAGGAAATTGACGAGCTGGAACATGTGCAGAGGAGGGTGACCAATGTGATCAAGGGTCTAGAAGCCAAGCCTTGTTGTTGTTGTTGTTGTTGTTTAGTCGTTTAGTCATGTCCGACTCTTCGTGACCCCATGGACCAGAGCACGCCAGGCACTCCTGTCTTGCACTGCCTCCCGCAGTTTGGTCAGACTCATGTTTGTAGCTTCGAGAACACTGTCCAACCATCTCGTCCTCTGTCGTCCCCTTCTCCTTGTGCCCTCCATCTTTCCCAACATCAGGGTCTTTTCCAGGGAGTCTTCTCTTCTCATGAGGTGGCCAAAGTATTGGAGCCTCAGCTTCAGGATCCGTCCCTCCAGTGAGCACTCAGGGCTGATTTCCTTCGGAATGGATAGGTTTGATCTTCTTGCAGTCCATGGGACTCTCAAGAGGCTCCTCCAGCACCAGAATTCAAAAGCATCAATTCTTCGGCGATCAGCCTTCTTTATGGTCCAGCTCTCACTTCCATACATCACTACTGGGAAAACCATAGCTTTAACTATAACTGTAGCTTCTTGTCCCGCATAGAGATTTCTCAGGAGACAGATGAGGTGATCAGGCACTCCCATTTCTTTAAGAACTTGCCATAGTTTGCTGTGGTCGACACAGTCCAATGCTTTTGTCAATGAAGCAGATGTTTTTTCTGGAACTCTCTAGCTTTCTCCATAATCCAGCACATGTTTGCAATATGCAACCTATATTCCCATGTTATACACATAGCTGCCAAGTTATCCCTTTTTTAAAGGGATTTTCCCTTATGCTGAATAGGCTTCCTCGCGAGAAAAGGGAAAACTTGGCAGCTATGGTTATACAGCTGAGTTCAGTCCCATGTTTGGAATCCATGTATCCAGCTCGTTCTTTTGTTATTTACCCCACACACGTGGGTCACAGGGATACTGTCCCTCACACATGAAACTTTCTGATGGTAAGAGCTGTTCATTAAGCAGAGGTTGGATGGCCACCTGCCATGGATGTTTTAGCTGACATTCCTGCATTACCGGGGGTTATTCTAGAAGACCCTTGGGGTCCCTTCCAACTCTGTAATTCTAAGATTCGAACCCTGCACTTATTGGCCCAAATACAGAACTAAGGGATCCATTTCTTTGGCCTTCTGTGAAGTCTGGGGAGAAATCGAAGCTTTCCCTCTGTTTCCCAATAGGTAAAGGTAAAGGGGCCCCTGACCATCAGGTCCAGTCGTGTCCGACTCTGGGGTTGCACCGCTCATCTCGCTCTATAGGTCGAGGGAGCCGGCGTTTGTCCGCAGACAGCTTCCGGGATTCGAACCGCCGACCTTCTGATCAGCAAGCCCTAGACTCTGTGAATTAACCCACAGCGCCACCTGGGTCCCTTACACATAAAACTTTGGGTCCCAATATCCTCCCCCCAAAAAACTCTCCTGCTCACTGACTGGTTTCTTTCTGTGCTTCCAAATTTCCTCATAACTAAAATTCAGGGCTCTTTAAATGGTGTTGGGGTCGGGAGTTCCTGACACCACTTTACTGCTGGGCAGCTTCATTTTGTCTCCGGGAGACTGACATGATCCCAGGGTCTTCTGGGCTCAGAGCCACTGGAGGCATCCCACCCCAAGGCTCCTTCACACTGGTCCATTGTCTCAGAGCTTGGCCAAGGCCTGGTCACCATGGTGACCATTTATCTGCCTTTTTCTTCTTCCAGCAGCCGAGGGTCCAGGCCCGGAGAAATCTCTGCCCTCAGGAAGAACGTTCAAGTCTGCGTGGGGAATTAAACCACAGACCAAGATTTTCCCATCGCCATAATTACCCTCTGTCCTGTTCCATAGCTCCATTGGTCCTTTCTGCCCCCCCCCCCGAACCCCTGAAATATAGCCTCTGTGCCCCCACACTTGGGGCACACGCCTCTTTGCAGCAATTAGACCTGGAGTAGGGGAGATCCCTTTTAAAATTGAAAAGGCATAAAAAATACCCCTATTTCAGGGACAGTCCTGGATTTACAGAAGCCATCCTGGTTTCTGATTTGATCCCGGAATATCCCACTTTTCCTTAGGACATCCCTCTTTTCATCAGAGAAATGTCAGAGGGTATGGAGTTATGTGACCACCGAGCCAAGGAAATAAGTAACTATACAGCCTTTAAAAGTTAGCCCTGTGTAGGGAAGTTTTTTTAGTGTTTCATGCCTTATTATGTGTTTATATATGTTGGAAGCCACTCAGAGTGGCTGCGGCAACCCAGTCAGATGGTTGGGATATAAATGTTGTTGTTGTTGTTGTTGTTGTTGTTGTTGTTGTTGTTGTTGTTGTTGTTGTTACAGTCGTACCTTGGAAGTCAAATGGAATCCGTTCTGGAAGTCCATTCTGGACGTCCGTTCGACTTCCAAAATGTTCAAAAACAAAAGCACAGCTTCTGATTGGATGCAGGAAGCTCCTACAGCCAATCGGAAGCCCCGGAAGCCCCGTCGGACTTTGGCTTCCAAAAATAGTTACTCCCAAACAGTAACTTCTGGGTTTGCGGCGTTTGGGAGCCAAAATGTTCGAGAACTAAGCTGTTTGAATACCAAGGTATTGTGGAATAGGACATCCCTATTTTCATCGGAGAAATGTTGGAGGGCATGCCATTGGCAATTGTTATAAGAATTTTAAGGTCTTAGATATATAATAAATGCTCAGAAATGTACAAGGCAAACACGTACATCTATATATCTATATATATAAAAATGTAAAAATCGTGAAATTCCGTTTGACACTTTTCTCCGTAACCGCTTGACCGATCGTCCTGAACTTTTGACACAACAATCCAGGCCACTCCTAGAGCGTTGTTGGGGGCAAAAATCTCTCAAATCGCACACCTGCCCAGGTGCAGACCTGCTTTTCCAACAAGTCAAACAGCGCCCTCAAGTGGCGTAGTACCCTCCTCCACCCCCTCCCTTCCTGTGAAATCTAAGCCACACCCACAAACCGAATGACATCATCATCAACCAAGCAACTGAAATACACCAAGGTAGCCATTTTATCTAGGCCTTTGTTTTAGGCCCCTGACAGGCTGACAGGCCTCCACTAGGCCCGGGGAGGGGGATAACCCACAGCAACACACTTGGGGGCACGCCAAGGGGTTTTACTTTACCATTTAGCACCACTACCCCGCCCCCCAAAAAACCCCACCAAAGAACCAACATTGCCAAGTGGAGGTCGGGGCCTGCCTGGGGGGGGGGGGGTTGCCACAGGACGCAGCACGGCCTTTGATTTATGTAGGCCCCTACACTGCAAGGGGTTTTTACTTTACAATTTAGCACCACTACCCCCCAAAAATCCACAAGACAAAAATAAATATGACTTATTTTATGGGTATGTCTTATTTTAGGAGAAACAACTGATTGTAAGCCAAGTGGCCCATATGATCCCCCTCCTTCTGTCTGGGCCTGTCTGTTGCTACAGGGCTGTGGGGCTTCATTATCTGCCCCCCCCCTCCCTGGGTTGGGATTCTTTAAGTAGTTATCTGGGTCCCAGGGCACATCATCACCCCCGATCCTTAATCTAAACATATAGAAATGTTCACGATGCGTGCGCAGGGGCCAATGTATGGAGATACAGGGGGGGGGGACAACAGAGGGCTCAGACAAAAGTAAATACTGGGAAATGGAACCCAGAAACTGACAGCTCCTTCTCCAAGGATGGGGGCCAATGTAGGAAGATACCGGGGGTAGGGGCCAACACTCCCCAGGAACAACAGAGGGTTCAGACAAAAGTGCATGCCGGGAAATAGAACCCAGAACCTAACAGTTCCTTTTTGAGGGTGGGGACCAAGGTATGGAGATACAGGGGGAGGGGGCTAACACTCCCCAGGGACAACAGAGGGAAGGTTATCCTACCGAAACACAGGGATGAGCCAGGGTGGAGGGAGGAGGGGCAGGATACGTCATGGATCATGACAGGGTGGGTGGGGGGTCACAGGAAAGAACCACAGCAACGCGTGGCCGGGTCAGCTAATATATATATAAATGTAAAAAGGAAATGTGTGTGTGTTTCCACTTTTCACCAAAGCTGCTTGACCGATTGAGGTGAAATTTTGACACAACATCACATGCGAATGTCTGAAGGACATAGGAAAGTTTGCTAAGACAGATGTCACACCCCCGCCAGGTAACCCCCCCAAAAAAACCCTGTTCCAGAATGCACCACTCAGCCAAAAGTGCATGCTGGGAAAAGAACCAGGTTGCAAACCAGCGCCCTCTAGCGGAGGCTGGCTACACTGGTACTGCACCTATAAAACCTTCCCTCTCAACAGCACCTCGGTTCCTGTTTACATACAAGGCCAAAGCCTTTACAGACTAGGCCGAATGGAGGTACTGACTCGTCTGGAAGGGGGTTGGGGGGAGGAGGGGACGGGATAGGTCAGGACACGGTGGGGCCAGTCACAGGGATGAGCTGGGGATGGGGGGAAGAGGGGGCCTGGTACGTCATGAATCGGCACAGGGTGGGGGAAATCACAGGGATGAGCCACAGCAACGCGTGGCAGGGCCAGCTAGTAAATATATAAACCAATGAATGGAAATAGTACAGTCCTGAAACCATTTTGACTCCCAAACTGACCAAATGTTTCTCTGTAAGGAGGGAGGGGGTGAGGGAACCTTCCCATTGTCTCAGGAATTAAGTCAATACTATCTCAAAGAAATGGCCAGACTACCAGGAACGGCAATTAGATAAGGCATTATCAGATAACCTGGCAGACAGGAAAAACATTCAAATTTCTGTTGTAGACAGCCTTTTCTGTGATGTAGGTATGACGTATGGAGGGGTGGTCTTGAGCTCTAGGGCAGGGAATTTCAAAATGTCTAAATAAGGGAGGCACAAGTTTGTTCTGGGTGGTCCTCCTTTCTCCTGCCTGTGAAGGGAGCACCCTGTTGCAACAGTTCAATAAAGATCAGGCTTACTAGCTGCTTTGCTTCTCAATATTCTCTGGTTGGCCTCTGTTAATTTCTCCTACCGATGGAGAACCTACAAAGGACTCTGTAAGGGCTCTTGTGTACCCCAGAAGAGAATAAAGGCAGATTTTGTATATTGCACAGTCAGGATAACAATACTGGGCAAGGAGGTGAGAATGTTGATAGGCAAAGGGCTCTGACTTGTTCCTTATAAATATTTTTTTTTATGTTTTTACTTAAAAATGTGCAGCCAAGTAGGGATTGCATACATTTTTTTGACGCTCCTGTGATGGGGCTTCGATATGTTACTAAACAGATAAGCTTCTTGCTGCCTCCTAAGTTTGTGGCTTGTCACGTGGCCTGAGAGATCTGGGCAAAGTTAACCGTAACCCATTAAATCACTCATTAACACGAACTCCTTTGCTTAGGCTGGGTGTGGACTGGGGCGGGTGTTATGAGTTCAGAAAGTTTGAACCAAATCCAAACAGTATTTATCTGACCTTTCAAGGAGCTGTGGCTCATCTGAGCCAAATCCAAAGCAGAGTCTTTGCAGCATTGGGAAATGTTTGATTGTCAAAAGGATTGCCCTTCCTTGACCTGCTAGCGACTTATTAACTAAGCAGTTTAATGGGCCGGTTATCTAGCAAAATAGCGCTGAGTCAGAGGCCCGTTGCCTCTGGGGCACAAGCTCACTTGCCATCTTCTGCAGCAGCCTCATGCAACCTGGTGCTTGTGCCAGCAGTGGCTGGTGGGAGTTGGCATCGTAGTGTTGGAAGGGACCCCCAGGGGTCATCTAGTCCAACCCCCTGCAATGCAGGAATCTCAGCTGAAGCATCCATAACAGGCGGTCATCCAGCTTCTGCTTGAAAACTTCCAAGGAAGGAGAGGCCACCACTTCCCAAGGGAGTCCGTTCCACTGTCAAACAGCTCTTACTGTCAGGAAGCCCTTAGTCGGAATCTCCTTTCCTGTAACTTGAATCCATTGGTTTGGGCCCTACCCTCCGGGGCAGGAGAAAACAAGCTTCCATGTGACAGCCCTTGAGATATTTGAAGATGATTATCATACTGTAAGGTAAAGGTAAAAGTAAAAGTAAAGGACCCCTGGACGGTTAAGTCCAGTCAAAGGCGACTATGGGGTTGCAGCGCTCATCTTGCTTTCAGGCCAAGGGAGCCTGCGTTTGTCCACAGACAAACTCTCCAAGGTTTTCCCCAACCAATCAGAGACTGCGCCCAGGGCCGTCTTAAGCATATGCGGCGCCAGGATGCAAAGATCTGTCCAGCGCTCCCCCCCGGTTGTCCGGAGTTGTCAACCTTTTTTAGGGGGGGGGGCAAAGTTGTTGACCTTTTTTTAGCATGGGCTGGCCTGGCTGGCCGCCTCGACATCAACAGAGGAAGCCAAGGCAGCGGCAGCAAAGTTAACCTTAGGGCGCAGGAGAGCGGAGCTGGCTGGCTGCCTCAGCACCTCGCTGGCCCACAGCAGAAGAGCTGCGGTGCTCCGGTGGGCTCTGCTCCGCTCGGCAGTGGCTGTTGGCTCTTCCCAATCTCCATACTCCAAATCTCGGCCCTGGACTCTTGGCCTGGTGCTCCTGAGAGCCCGGCACCCGGGTGCCCTGCACCCTAGCGCCTATGGATAAGTCGGCCCTGACTGCGCCTGCATGAAGTCAACCTCTCCTTCATCTCTGCCTCTTGGTCTCCCTCACCTTCAGCTTCTGATTCTGGACTTCTCTCTGCCACAGACTCTCCCCCCTCACTGAGCCCTGTTCCCTCTCCTTCGACACCTCCTTCTCCCAGTCTGCTCCTCCTTCTCCCTCTGACCCCTCATCGTCCTCGCACCACCACTCCCCAGACTCTGAACCTTCTTCCCTTGGAGATTCCCCAGCTGGTTCCTCCCACCATTCCTCTGCAGCAAACCATGGCATCCGATCCCAAGTATCCGAAGTGGCATAGTCTCACATACCACCAACTGCATCTGAAGTGGTACAGTCCCATGCGCTGCACTACCCCAGCCTGTGAGTGCTCCGATTGGAGAACAGCCTATACCAAAGGTGTCATGGGCTTTGAAGATGCTCAAATTCAGGACGAAATAAGAAATGTGCTACGAGGAAGGGACGTTTGGCAAATCCTCACCATGATGAACCTGTAACCTGGAAACCTGTGTCCCCACTGTGGAAGGACGTGTGGATTCAGAATTGGCCTCCACAGTCCCTTACGGACACACCCAGGGCCGGTGCTAGGGCTTTTTGCGCCCTAGGCAAAATCGCCTTCTGGCGCCCCCCCGGCACATGCGTCATGGCGCATGTGTCGCACATCATGGCGCATGTGTCACGCCCCACACACAACGGCGCAAGCCAAAAGGAGAGCTCAGCGCCCTCCCGCCTGTGGAGGGGGCGCTGTGAGCTCCTCAGCGGCTGCAGCAAGTGAGCGGCGGCGGCAGCGCCCGTAGCTGAAGGCTTCAGCTATGGGCACTGCCGCTGCCGCCGCCGCTACCACCTGCTCGCTCTCTGCAGCCGCTGAGGAGCTCACAGCGTCCTCTCCATAAGCGGGAGGAGCGCGAGCGCGCGCCGTGGGAAGGTGGCGGTGGCGCAGGGGTTTTGCGGGGCAGGATGGCCAGTGCCCCCTCCATTTACGCGCCCTAGGCGACCGCCTAGTCCGCCTAAATGGATGCACCGGCCCTGGTCACACCATTAAGACCACCTTCATGGAAGACAAGTTTACTCGGCTACGAGGGATCGCCAGAGAAGAAAGAAGATTACCTCAGACTACCTCATTATGCTGCAAACATCAGTCCCTGTCTGCTTCAGGGCCTACCTGGGCTTGGAGCATGGTCCATGTTATTTATTTACAAATTTACTACACACTTTTAGACTATACTACTAATAAATAGAGTGGAATCTCGGTTTGCAACCGCCTCCATTTATGATGAACTCAGAGAGCAACCGCTGCGGACCCTGAAGTATTTACATCCGGGTTCCCTGCGCACGGATGCGCAGAAGCAATCTACGCAGCATGTGCGTGTGCAGAAGCACTCTATTGGTGCTTCGCGCACGCACAAAAGCGTGTCTTCGGCAAGCGACGAACTCGGGGAGCGACCGGCTCCCCGGAATGGATCATCCTCGTAAACCGAGGTACCACTGTTTTCCATGATTTGGGCATGTAGAGCATTCCTTGTATAATGATGATGATGATGATGATGATAGTGATGATGGTGATGATTATTTATCGCTGAGGCTCCAATACTTTGGCCACCTCATGAGAAGAGAAGACTCCCTGGAAAAGACCCTGATGTTGGGAAAGATTGAGGGCACTAGGAGAAGGGGATGACAGAGGACGAGATGGTTGGACAGTGCTCTCGAAGCTACGAACATGAGTTTGACCAAACTGCGGGAGGCAGTGGAAGACAGGAGTGCCTGGCATGCTACGGTCCATGGGGTCACAAAGAGTCGGACACGACTAAACAACTAAACAACAAAACCCCATCCATCTGGCTGGGTTTCTCCAGCCACTCTGGGCGGCTTCCAACAAAAGATTAAAAAATCAGTCATTAAAAACTTCCCTAAACAGGGTTGCCTTTGACATCTGATGGGAGGGCATTCCACAGGGCGGGCGCCACCACCGAGAAGGCCCTCTGCCTGGTTCTCGGCAACCTCGCAGTGAGGGAACCGCCAGAAGGCTCTCAGCGCTGGACCTCAGGGTCCAGGTTGAACGATGGGGGGTGGAGACGTTCCTTCAGGTATATTTTTGTGCCTGATGTGTGTGTGTGTGTTTGTGTGTGTGTGTGTGTGCGCGCGCTCACACATCCCCTAAGGACCTTCATCTGCTGCTCATTATTGTCCCGTGATAACCTTTGAAATTTCGCAGTCATCTTAAGAGCTGTTTACAAGCAGGCACCTGAGGATTCCTCTCAGGTCTTTCTCTCTCTCCTCCTTTGCCATTATATAGAAAGCCATGCATGGCTAATCTGAATTATCTTCCTGGCCAATCTTCAACTCAGCTGGTGCTATTTCTCTGCCAGCCTAGGCTTCTCACAACAGGGCAACGGAGTTCAAAGCACAAACTGTCCCTTTCCAAAGGTAATTTACACAAAGGGCAGGTCAAATGGTAAATAAATAAAACAATGCTCCCGGAAATTTACCTGCCGGGGAAAAATTGCATAATTGAACTCTTCCCCTCCCTCCCTCCCTCTGAAATCCAACCTTGTTGTTGGGCAATTCTTGCAGTCTTGTCAGTCATCCAGCACATTCCCCCACTTATGAGCTCTCCTGGGACTTGCTAGCCAGCATCCCCAAAAAGAATATTGCAGAATTGGAAAAGGTTCAAGAAAGGGCAGCTCAAATGAATAAAGGCTGGAGCAAATCCCCTGTGAGAAAAGCATTTTGGGTTTTTTTTCAGTTAGGAAAAAAAGGTGAGTTAGCTGAGGACATGAGAGAGATATGATGGAGAGGAAGTGGATAGAAATTGGCAAAAATGTATAAATCTAAATCAAGTGTTGGGAATGTAAAGAGAAAGAAGGTGTTTTTTTAATCATATGTGGTGTTCTTATAGTAAGGTTAAAGCTTACTGGGAAATGATATATAATGAATTGAAAGGATGTTTAAAATAACTTTTGTAAAAAAACACACACCAAAAAACCCCCAGAAGCTTTTCTTTTGGGAATCATAGGGACAGAACTACCTAAACCGTATAGAAACTTATTCGTGTATGTGACCACAGCGACAAGAATGTTACTCTCCCCAAAATGGAAAGAAACAGAAGTCCCAGTAAAGGAAGAATGGATTCAAAAACTTGTGGAATGTGAAGAAATGGTGAAACTCAGCGGAAGAATAAGAAATCAAGACAACAAACTTTTTATAAAAGGATGGAAATGGTTTATTGAATATAAACAGATTAAAAACATTGGCAGGATTATTGTAACAACCTGCATTTTTATAAGAGTATATATTTAAAGTAGATGAATAAATGAGGAAATTAAGTTAATTTGGATATGCAGAAGATATTAAAAATAAATTTAAGGAACCGCACAAAGGGGGAAGGAAGTCAAGTTTTGAAATGTTAAAATGATGGTAAATTAGTGAAATGTATAAAATTAGTGAAATGTAAAAACTTGAAAAGTATTAACATAACATAACATATAACATAACATAACATAATATAGAAGAAAAAGGGGGACTACACACACACACACACCCTGAGTCAGATCATCAGACTATCTAATGCAGTAGAGGCAATGACCGATTTATGTGCTTCCATTTATTTTATTTTATTTTCAAAAGCTTTTTATTTATTATTGGGTTTTTTATCGGGTTTTTTGAAACGTTAAAATGATTGTAAAATTAATGAAATGTATAAACCTGAAAAGCATAAATAATAATAATTATTTTTTTTAAAAAAGAATGTGTTTCTCCCTTTCTCACAACCCTAGAACTGAAGTTGAATGTCGGGTGACTAAGTATAGCCAAAAGGGAGCACTTAAGATAAATTCAACAGTGTGATTCAGTTTTGATGGATGTAATAATGGAATACTGAATGGTTTAGTTTATCTAAAATATGCAAAATGAACCATGGAAAGAGAAGACAGGAAGTCATTGATATTTTAAGGTTGTTTAAATGAGTATTCTAAATTGTAAAACAGGAAATTTAATAAAAATCACCCTATGAAGGCAAGGAGCCAAGATTGACAGGAGGAGGCCTGCTTAGAGAGAGGAGCTCATTATGTAAAAAAACAACCTGCGCTTGGCACAGGCTGTGTATAGCTCACATGGGAAAAGGAGGTCCCCGCCTCTGTTCCTTGCCCTCTTTAGTACCCCTTGCCAACCCCAATCATTAAGGTGCCACCCACGGCTAGCAGGCACTTGGCTGAGGTCCAGCACCGAGGGCCTTCTGGCGGTTCCCTCGTTGCGAGAAGCCAAGTTGCAGGGAACCAGGCAGAGGGCCTTCTCGGTGGTGGCGCCTGCCCTGTGGAACGCCCTCCCAACAGATGTCAAAGAGGAAAACAACTACCAGACTTTTAGAAGACATCTGAAGGCAGCCCTGTTCAGGGAGGCTTTTAATGTTTAATAGATTACTGTGTTTTATTTTTTGTTGGAAGCTGCCCAGAATGGCTGGGGAAACCCAGCCAGATGGGCGGGGTATAAATAATAAGTTGTTGTTGTTGTTGTTGTTGTTGTTTACATCCCCGGGCATTGGATATGACCAGGGCCGGATTTAGTAGTTTTGATGAGGCCCTAAGCTACTGAAGGTAATGGGGCCCTTTATATGTCCAGCTGTCCTTTGTCAACAACAATTTGTCGCTGTGTTTTGTGTTGAATATATGCCATATAGTAATTTATGGACCTAATAGGTATCTCAAGCCATTTGCACATGTTGCCATGCAAGCAGTCCATGCAGAATGTAGGCCCCCTATATATTTGTTGTTGTTGTTTAGTCGTGTCCGACTCTTTGTGACCTATGGACCAGAGCATGCCAGGCACTCCTGTCTTCCACTGCCTCCCGCAGTTTGGTCAAACTCATGTTCGTAGCTTCAAGAACACTGTCCAACCATCTCGTCCTCTGTCGTCCCCTTCTCCTTGTGCCCCCCATCTTTCCCAGCATCAGGGTCTTTTCCAGGGAGTCTTCTCTTCTCATGAGGTAGCCAAAGTATTGGAGCCTCAGCTTCAGGATCTGTCCTTCCAGTGAGCACTCAGGGCTGGTTTCCTTAAGAATGGATAGGTTTGATCTTCTTGCAGTCCATGGGACTCTCAAGAGTCTCCTCCAGCACCATAATTCAAAAGCATCAATTCTTCGGCGATCAGCCTTCTTTATGGTCCAGCTCTCACTTCCATACATCACTACTGGGAAAACCATAGCTTTAACTATACAGACCTTTGTCGGCAAGGTGATGTCTCTGCTTTTTAAGATGCTGTCTAGGTTTGTCATTGCTTTTCTCCCAAGAAGCAGGCGTCTTTTAATTTCATGACTGCTGTCACCATCTGCAGTGGTCAAGGAGCCCAAGAAAGTAAAATCTCTCACTGCCTCCATTTCTTCCCCTTCTATTTGCCAGGAGGTGATGGGACCAGTGGCCATGATCTTGGTTTTTTTGATGTTGAGCTTCAGACCATATTTTGCGCTGTCACCATCTGCAGTGATCATGGAACCCTACATATAGAAAGGAGCAAACCAGTGATATTTTTCGGAGCAAGCTAGCAGGCGGGGCCTATGACTTACATCATAGGACACAACACAACACACTGTTGCTGCATGTAGGTTTTTTTTTAAAATCTCATATTTTGGAAATGTACATCCAGGTTTCCCCCCCTTTTAATTTTTGGGGGCCCCCAAGAGAGTGGGGCCCTAAACTGTGGCTTGTTTAGCTTATACGTCATTCCAGCACTGGAGATGGCACAAGTCCTCTGCGTGATGTTTCCGAAGGCTCTACCGCCTCCGCTGCGGACTGTTATCATTCCTGGCGCATAGTCCGCGCCTGAACTCTGCTCCCGTCACTTCCTGACTCCCATGTCAAGCAGCGGCTGGATAAAGAAGAGATTGTGCCGAGAGAGGCCTGGGCGGCTTTCTGTCCCCGGAAAATCCTACCCCGCCAAACTCCCCCCCTCCGGTTGTGTTTTCCCAGCTGTGACCTTTTCCACGGTCAAAGGAGCCTGCTCTCTCTCCCTCCCTCCTTTACCCCACCTCCCTGGAAACAGGATAGAGCCGGAGGTGTGATGGGGGAGAGCTATTTTGAGGCAAAAGGGAAATCAAATCAAAGGGGGGCGGGTTCCCTGGGTAAGGCTCTGGGAGCAAGCCTAGCTCCGCAACCGAAGGGCATCGTAGGTTCAGTTCCCTGGAATCATAGAATTGTAGAGTTGGGAGGGAGCTCCCCCAGGGTCATCTAGTCCAACCCCCTGCAATGCTGAAGAATGCTTGACAGATGACTTTCCAATCTCCATTTGAAAACCTCCAAGGAAGGAGAGACTGCCACCTCCCAAGGGAGTCCACTGCTTTACCCTGTTTATTGTTTTTAGATGTTTTCCATTTCATTTTTGATCCTATTGCATTCACTGCCCCTGGGCTCCTTTGGTAGAGAGGGTGGGATATGAATATAATACAATAAAAATAAATAAACATTTTTGTGTGTGTTGGAAGTGTGAAACACATGTGGAAGCTCATGCAGGGCATAAATTAGAGGGGGTGGGGGATTGAGTAGGCTTGGCTCCTAGTACATTTCCAGGCACAATTCAAAGTGTTGGTGTTGACCTTGAAAGCCCTAGACGGCCTTGGCCCAGTAGACCTGAAGGAGTGTCTCTACCCCCATCGTTCGGCCCGGACACTGAGGTCCAGCTCTGAGGCCCTTCTGGTGGTTCCCTCCATGTGAGAACTGAGGTTACAGGGAACCAGGCAGAGGGCCTTCTTGGTAGTGGCACCTGCCCTGTGGAACGCCCTCCCATCAGATGTCAAGGAAATAAACAACTATCTGACTTTTAGAAGACGTCTGAAGGCACCCCTGCCTAGGGAAGTTTTTAATGTTTGATTCTATTTTTAATATTCTGTTGGAAACCACCCAGAGTGGCTGGGGAAACCCATCCAGGTGGGCAGGGAATAAATAATAAATTATTATTATTATTATTATTATTATTATTATTATTATTATTAGCCAAAATATTCTCTCTCTCTCTCTCTCTCTCTCTCTCTCTCTCTCTCTCTCTCTCTCTCTCTCTCTCTCTCTCTCTCTCTGTCTTCTAGATTTTATTAATGATCCTCTTCTTTCCCTCCCACTTCATACAGATCGGTACATCCTGGGTTTTTTTCTGTGGATGAAAGAGCAGTTGGGGAAGGTGATTACGAGCTGAAAAAAGAACCAGAGGAGGGGGGCAGGGATCAAGCAGCCTCTCTTTCTGTGCGCCATTCAAACTCATAGCCTCTGGGCATTTCCAGACATTCATTATTCCCCCTGAATGGGATTCAGCTACATGGCAGTAAATTCAGGTTGAGAAATTATAGTTGATTGGAAGTTCTTGCACAGCAAACCCACTTTCATCCATCGAGCTCCCTATATCTACCTATGCCATATGTCTGGAATTTCCTGGACATAAATGGAACACGGCAGTCGGAAACAGTGTCCTGGAGGAAATCTCTGAAATGTTCAGGAAATTCTGGATGCATGGCAACCCATGTACAGGTTATGGCGACTTTCCTTAAAAACAGCTCAAATTTATTTTATTTTTTAAACATTTTGTTAAAAAAGAAGAAGAAGAAGAAGAAGCTCAGCCAGTTGTTTCTAGATTTTCACTCTTTGAAATATGGCAACCCCAGACCTATCTGCATCTTTCTGAAATAAGGAAAGTGATGATAGGAAAATACACTGGAAAGTATGAGATCACACCCCCTTTGACACAATATCATCTAACCTCCCTGGAAACAAAGGAAAACAAATGCTCATTAAATAGCTGGCACCATCTAATCTCCCTGCAAACAAATCAGGTTTTGAGCTCAATAAACAGATCGCCCAGAAGCAGCCTCGGTCTCAGATGGCTTTGTTTTGTATTTTTTGAGAACATGCACATCAGGAAAGAGATATTAGGTATGCACATGGTGTAGTTTGGACCTGATGTGATGGAGGGCCGGGAACTGTGCCTTGAGGGAAGGGCGGGGGTGGGGAAACAGGGGCAGGGCGGGGTGGGGGGGAACCAAGGACAGCAGAGAAAGCTCTGCTGTTATCGGACACAGGGGTCTTGCAGAGGTGACATTTGTCGGCACAGATAGCGCCGCTGTAATGACTGGATGCACGGCAAGAAAGAGGCTATTGACTTACTTACATTGCCCTACGGCGCGCTGATAATAACACAGGGAAGAGGATTAAATGTAGCCAAACTGTTCGGGAGAGAGGCAGGCAAAATACCGGTAGTCAAGCATTTTCACTTACTAAATCATGCTCACTAGGGTCCAGCAGGTGTTCTTATTTAACATCACAAAAGAATAGCCAGGCTATCCAGGTAAATCCATTAACAGCCAGATAAACCCATCAACAGGGACGTGGGTGGCTCTGTGGTCTAAACCACTGAGCCTAGGGGTTGCCGATCAGAAGGTTGGTGGTTCGAATCCCTGCGACGGGGTGAGCTCCCGTTGCTCGGTCCCAGCTCCTGCCAACCTAGCAGTTCGAAAGCACATCAAAGTGCAAGTAGATAAATAGGTACCACTCCGGCGGGAAGGTAAACGGCCTTTCCATGCGCTGCTCTGGTTTGCCAGAAGTGGCTTAGTCATGCTGGCCACATGACCCAGAAGCTGTCTGCGGACAAACGCCGGCTCCCTCGGCCAGTAAAGCGAGATGAGCGCCGCAACCCCAGAGTCGTCTGTGACTGGACTGTTATGAAAAATGTACCCCAAAATGCGTTGCCTTTTAAGAAGGACAGACGCGGGTCGGAAGCTCCAAAATTTGCACTAAGTTCAGCTCCGCCGGGAAAATGACAGAGACCACACGATGCTGTCAGGAAAAACAAACTGATCCCTTTATTGCAGAATGCAAAGCTACAGCTGTAGGGTCCCTGCCTCTGGAAAGAAGGAAGGAACCCGGGAAATGGTGAAGTCCCCCTATATACCCTCCTGTTCATGCATGGAAATCTCTGGACTAGGAGGGAGGGGGAGACAAGGGCGACGGGGTGCGGAGATGACTCTTCCTTTCAGATGGAGAGATGTCAATCTCTCTTCTCCTGTCGTTGATGGTGCTCCCTGTTGTTTGGCAGGAAGGGCAATCAGTCAAGATGGGTGCAGAGGTGGGGCAGTTCCTGGCGATTTCCATGGGGTGGAAGTCCGCCCGGCAGTGTTTTCCTCCAGGCCATGGAAGGGTGGGCTACGTTGAGGATGGCAATTTATTTGAATAAAGTTGTCAAGCTAATCTTTCTATTGTCCGTGTCTTCCTTCGTTGGGTATGGGACGGTGATGGGGAGGTTTCAGGGGGGCTTGGGGTCAGAGAAGGGTTGCACAGAAAATAAGTATGGAAAACATTTCTAATACATCCTGACGTATACAGTTCTAAAATATAAAACAGTGGTTTTCTAATACAAAGAGATACTAACAAACCTATTTTCTAATACAGAGGAACACTAGTCTAATTAATCAAGAGTAATACTGAGGTTGTGGTTAGGTTCTTAGGCATATAGGGAGGGACGCCTTTCAAGGGATATAAGGGGTTTCTCACATTTAAGGCACATAAGGCCAGCAGACATATAATCACAAGAAGCAAGCATATAATCACGAGAAGGTAAAGGTTCATAGCAAGTTTGTATAAGGTTTGTATAAAATGGTAAGGCTGTATAAAAATGGGCTGCGTTACTTGGTGGAGTTTATGATAATTGTCTGTGATAATTGTCTAGGCGAGGGTTGCATATGCTTGTCCTTAGGCGAAGGGGAAATGCAGATGTCTAGGCAAGGGTTGCATATGCTTGTCCTTAGGCGAAGGGGAAATGCAGAGTTTATGTTGGATTTTAGGAGGTGTTTGAATATGTTAATCCCTGCGGAGGGGGTGCGGGTCTGTGGAGGGAAGGAGAGCCAAGCTGTGGCGGCGAAATGGTGGTGCGAAGGACTCTGGGTAGCCGTAGCTGTCAAGCTGTGGTTACCCCTCTCTGTTCATTAATAATGGTGTCCTGCAACCCCCCCAATATGATTTTATAACAGTGTCCCCTCTCTGAGGCAATATTGTTGTGTAACAACCAATCATTGCCTCATATAATCGACAGTGACGCATTCTCCATTTCACTGTATGCAGCAGTATTCTAGCACTTATGGGAAAAACAAGTGGTCTATGCTTTACATTTACCAGAAGATCCACCAATATTGACTGGAAAGCGTAGTTTGTTTGTTTGTTTTTACCTTTTTGTGTGTTGTCAGGTGTCAAAGCTAGCTCTCCTCTGGTCTCACACCTCCATCATGGCACAGCAGCAACAATCCCTGGTGAATCCCCTTAGGGCTTTCATATCGACCATGTCACCTGGCACTCACCATAGCTGCCACAGGTTTGGACATGTCATGAGAGAGATGCCTTTGCCTTGGGCTTTCTATGGGATTTTTTTATTATAGGCTCTGGTCTTGCACTGTAGTAGGGAGTTGCTCAGTTACTCTTAAAGGGAGAAAGCTACTTGCACCTTGGATTCACTTGCCCAATTAGAACTGACCCAATTATAATTTATACAGCCCCATAAAAACCATTCTGAAAAGGGCACATGTCCAAATTGGTCAATTTAATTCTATAAGGAATCATTCCAGGTAAATCAAGGCATATACACCTTCTTGTATCTGCTGGTTTCATGAATCCTGAAACTGCTTCTTGGTAAAAAGAAGGCTGGCACACTACAAAGTGCCAGGTGAGATAAGGAAATGTGGTCATAAATTGATCTAAATCTCAACAATGGACTATGCAATAGCCTGATCTTTTAGAAAACATGAGTCCTCCATTGGGCGTATAAGGAATAATACCACCATTGGGTGCATAAGGAATGTTACACTATACAATAACTTACTATACATAAAACATGAAAGCAATTACACACAAAAATGCCCCCCCCCTTTGTGGAAATAACATATACTTGTCAGACATAGGTCAAGGTTTCTGCAGAATATCACGTAACATAAAACATAATTATATATCAGTTGCACAATCTTGAGGGCACAGTCTAAAATAAAAAAAGAAATATCCTTGTAACTCATTCCCCCCCCTTGTCCGTCCCATTTGACACATTTCAGCATTCCTACATAATAACACATAATGCATAAAACCTTCACATTGTTAAGTCTACACCATTTGTATATCTTGAGGCAATTGGGTGAACTTGAGATAATTCTTGCTGCTTTTGCATGTATTTCCAACCTTGGGCACAAGGGCTTTTCTTGTCTGCCTTTGAGTCACTGGGAGGAAGTTAACAGCACTTCTAAACCTTGCTGAAACATTATAGCTAAGAGATAAAATGCCCTTCATAATTCAATTACTTAGTTTCTCAAGTCTTTTATGGGAATAAATTGTTGTGGCCACTGTGATGCATTGGCAGGTTGGTAAGGTGGTGAGGGGATGGTATTAGCATTTGATTTCCTGTAAAACATCCTTTTGAAAATAGGCCTGCAGGGGGGTTGGGGCCTGAAGATATAATTAGTTAAATAATAATAATAATAAAGGGGAAAATATTCTATAAAGTTCTTCTTGGGAAGCTGCAAATAATATGTGATCATAGTTAAGCATTTTATTCATTTAAATATTATTATTATCATTCATATTTAATTACTGCTGTTATTGTCTACTCAGTCTGTTTAATTTACTTCACCTAGTTTGGCTGTGGAGGACAACAATTTTGTTAATTAGGACACAATTGATAAGTTATTAACATTTTCCATGTGTGGTTCTGAATTCTCTTTGAGGTTCGCGTATCCTGTTTGAAAGGGATTATTATTACTATTATTATTTACAGGAAAGAATGACTTAGATGCTACATTCGTATGTACAGGAAGAAAAAGTAGAAATAGAAAAAATGCATAAATAAAAACAAAATGATATTTAGATTACCACTCAAACAGCAATTTTTTTTTTTTAAGAAGGACTTGACACAAAAATCTCAGATTTAAAAAAATTATTATCAAATAATATGAAGACATTATAAAGACCATACAGGTTAATATTGGCATTCCACGTGATGGACTGATGGACATGCCCCAAAATATAACAAAACAAAACACTGACATATGAGGAACCAAAATAAATAAATAAATGCTAAAACACACAATTTCTAATAATGAGCATCTCAAATGAAAATAAAGAGTAGCAATCTAAAGTTGTACAAGTATGGTTAGATTAATTTAATAGACATAATGGAAAAACTGATTTAATAAATGGAAGCAGATTATTTGTAAGCTAAAGAGAAGCGTCAAAGCCAAAGAGAAATAATAAAAGAGGAAAAAGGAAATTACTGTTTGTATCACTTCACTCCCCCCCCTTTTTTTTTTGCTGTGGGAGAAAGGAAAAAATAAACACTTGTTACTGGAGTTTAGTCTTCTTAAAGGTTCACATATCCTTTAGAAATGTTCTTCCTGGAAAAGCTGTGAGAATAATTTTTGCATGTTAGGTTGGAACTTTGCAAGGGGGGAGGTTATGCAGGAGTTAATGCTTGGGGTGAAATGCAAATGCGAGATAAGTATCTGAAGGTGCTTCCTGAATACCCATTGGAAAGGGGGAGCAGACCCTTGGTTTGCATAGTCTGGAGTTTTTTTTCTAAGCCCTTGACTAAAATCACAATCAGTATCCTGTTGAAAGGGGAAACAAACAGCAACAAAAAGTACTCAAGCGATGAAAGTACTCAAGCGATGAACTCAAAGTGGGAGTGCTGAGATATTTACCTCTGGAAAGAATTTTGCATATTAGATTTGGAATGATGGTCCAACACTTGACCCTTTTGTTTTCTCAAGTGACCCCCTGGAGTCAAAGACACATAAGGAAATTTAAACAAATTTTCCCCTGCATGGCACAGGCACTTCAGCATTTGGTTGCTGTTTTTGTTTTGTTTTGTTTTTAACCTCCTTTTTCTCTCTATTTTTCTCTTCAAGCTGGCATAGCCTCTGTGCATGTACAAAGTTCATGATTCAGAAATCCATTGTACCACTTGAAAGTGTTGCTGGTGTTGGCTAAATTACCATTTGAATAGAGGAAGGGAAGGGTGAATAGGTTAGATTTTACACAGAAACCCAACAATTTACACTTCCACCAAACCAGCAACAAAAAGTGGTCAAATTAAATTATTTTTGGTCAGTTTAAATCCATTTCTATAGCTTTTGTGTCCTGAGATATTTCTGACACCTCTTACTTCCTGTTCCTTGCTGCTTAGGAAGCAGGCTTATAAATCTTAAACTTTAAATATATAAAACTTCAACATCCAGACAACCCAATGTTTTCACAGACAACCCAACCCAATACTTTCACAAGAAAGCTGCAATAAAAGTTTGGTCAAATTAAACTCCTTAATGAAGTCATGGCACTAATTAGCCATGTTTACTGTACTATATAAACATCTCATACCCCAGGCAAAATAAATCTTGATTTGCCCCCTTTATCTACAGGGTTCGGGGTGAATTCGTAATTGCAAATGTTTTCGTTTGTTTTTAATTAATTTATTACAGCCATGGCAGACTAAATTCTCTGCCCCCTTATCTATGGGTGATATGGCCAGAGCAGACTTAATGATATTCAACATTCTCACTCATCTCAGCCTCACCATCTTCCAGACTAATTCTTCTGGCCTTTATGTACAGGGATGGTCAAGGCTCATTCTGCTTGATTATGAATTTGTATGTGCTTGAACTGTTGGGTGGAGTTTTGCAGTTAAAAAATAGCTGACAATATGGTGGGGGGGGGGAAACACCAGACATTCATTTCCAATGTATGATATACCATCTCTACCTCTTTCTAAGTGGCACCTCAAACTCTTCATGCCAAACTTTAAAAATCTGTCTTTCCATCCTTCTCCACCAAAGAGTAAAGCTTGACTGAATTCAGGCCATTTCACTAAGCCACCAGAGTTTAAACTCACTTTTCAGTGCTTGAGTAATCTAGTCCACCCCTTCTGAAATATGGGGATCTCAACACTATCACCGCCCTTAGGATACACATACATTTGAGTACAGATGCCTGACTGGGAAGGAAACACGGGCTATGCCCTATCACGGAAGCACACGTGTGTACTAAGGGAAAAATAAGGAAGGGGAAGATTAAAAGTACCAACGTTATATAGAAGCCTTTAGCAAATCTTAAGATTGGATAAAGATTGGGAAATGTTCAAGACTTTCATATGTGCTTAAACTTTAAACCTTAATAGAGAAAGTGATAAAAACTTATATAATCACTCCATAACAACAATGACACTCTTGTTCCAACTCTGAAAACCAATAATCTTTCCTTGCCAGAAAGCAGAGCTGGGCTGAATTTCAACCCATCACCACATCAGACACATTGCCTTTCACATAGCTCTAAAATGGAAGTTAGAAGGGACCCTGAGGTCATTTAGTCTAACCCTCTAAGATACAGGATTCACAAGATTTGAATGAAAATACCAACTTTATACAGAACCCTTTAGCAGATGAGTTTTTTTTCCTTAAGAGACTGATATCAGGAGCCCGACAATAACCCTTCTGTCCAACACAATCAAAGTTAAAACTAGACTCAGATAGACAATTCCTGGCTATGGAAGCTCTACTTTTGACAAACAAATCACCTTTATAGGAATAGCTGTTCAATTTTCCTTTAGTCAATATTCCTCTAGTCACTTGGAGAAAGACTCCCCTTTGTAGCCTCTCTCAATAACAACATTTGCACACCTCATTCTCATATTTATCATGTTTAAGATTGATTGGTTCAACATTGTTTCTTTATACTAGAAATTTAAAACAAGTTGGCAGTTTTAACTATGCACACTTAAGAAGGCAGTCTATGGATGTTGTGGCCAATCTAAACACAACCCCACAACATTTCTAAACATTGAGTACATCTCTTATCCACTTATAGCTGGAGTTTATGAAGTGAATATTTTCAAGTTTCGAAATTTTTTTCAAAGCATTGAGCAAGCATTTTCAAAGTTACAACTCTTTATTTTCTTCCATCCTGCCCCTCTTTTCTGTTGAAAAATGGGTAGGTACACACACACACACCTCTTTATACTTTTGGAGAGAGAAAAAAAACCCTTCTACAGCCTCTTTAAAACAAACCTTTACACACTACTTCCACTCTTTTTAATATTTGCCATGTTTTTGGGTTGATCAAGCCCTTACATAAAAATTATTTAAGCAAGCTTGCATTTTGTTTTGGTTTTTCCTTTTGTTTTTTTTTTAGACCCTGAAACATTTCTTAAATACAATTGGAGGCGTTTATCAGAGTTCAGACGGGAAGTAAGCTCTCCTTGGGCTTATTTCTCCCCTGAAGCCTGCAGAGTTGTCTCTTTGGACAGGGGTGCACCCATTTTTGCCCTGGTCAGTCTCCGAAGGGGCACTTGCGCAAGTTCTAGCCCTGGGCAGTCTCCGACGGGGCTGTGGGGTCTCTCGGGGTTCTGGGGACTCCTTGGGAACGTGGGGCACGTCTAAGGAAAGTGGACAGACTCCGATAGGAAAGTGGACCGACTCCGATAGGAAAGTGGGCTTGGGAAGGTTTGCTAAAGGGCTCTCTAAGGGAAAAATGGGGTTTGGAAAGTCTCCTTAGGAAAACGTTCTAGGAAAGTGGGCACACTCCGAGGAGGACTCTTATTCCCACCCACAATTTAATAGTGCCACAGCAATCTCCCTGCCTCTTGCTCTCTAGACTCAGGTCCTACTGAACGCTTGCCTACGCAATGCCAGATCGGACCTGAGGAATGAAAAGTAGGAAAAGGGAACGGGCGCACTTGCAATCTCTGGTCATGGGTCATACCTAACAAAAGGTCGCCATGGCAGAGGGGCGTCTTCACCCGGGATAGCTAAGCGAGAGAAGGGAGAGTTGCCAAGGCTCGCTATCTGGGCAAAACTCCGACGGACAACAAGCCTTGGGGAGGAAAAGGGCAGCCGCAAAACCTTCCAGCCTGGGCAGACTCCGACGGGCTTTGGGTTTTTTTGGCTATGAAAAATAGGAAAGAGTTTGATTGCTGTGACAATTCCCACCCCGAAAAGCCAATTTCCCTATTGATACTCACGTCGCAGCGCGCTGCCTTCTTTTCCTGAAGCTTGGTCACCTCGCAACAATCAGGAGAAGAAAAATCTTGTAAAATCAACCCCCACGGCCGTCTGGATCCTGTTTGTTTTTCCTGTGTGGTCCCGCTAAGGATCCCAGTTAGGCCAGAACTCCAGGGACAGTCGGGGAAGGGGATCCCCCCTGCAAATGGCTGGGTGCGCTTGGGCTCCCCAACCACGGCGCCCCAAGAGTACGGCTAAACGGAGTCTCCTGCCTGGCTCGCCATATTGTTATGAAAAATGTACCCCAAAATGCGTTGCCTTTTAAGAAGGACAGACGCGGGTCGGAAGCTCCAAAATTTGCACTAAGTTCAGCTCCGCCGGGAAAATGACAGAGACCACACGATGCTGTCAGGAAAAACAAACTGATCCCTTTATTGCAGAATGCAAAGCTACAGCTGTAGGGTCCCTGCCTCTGGAAAGAAGGAAGGAACCCGGGAAATGGTGAAGTCCCCCTATATACCCTCCTGTTCATGCATGGAAATCTCTGGACTAGGAGGGAGGGGGAGACAAGGGCGACGGGGTGCGGAGATGACTCTTCCTTTCAGATGGAGAGATGTCAATCTCTCTTCTCCTGTCGTTGATGGTGCTCCCTGTTGTTTGGCAGGAAGGGCAATCAGTCAAGATGGGTGCAGAGGTGGGGCAGTTCCTGGCGATTTCCATGGGGTGGAAGTCCGCCCGGCAGTGTTTTCCTCCAGGCCATGGAAGGGTGGGCTACGTTGAGGATGGCAATTTATTTGAATAAAGTTGTCAAGCTAATCTTTCTATTGTCCGTGTCTTCCTTCGTTGGGTATGGGACGGTGATGGGGAGGTTTCAGGGGGGCTTGGGGTCAGAGAAGGGTTGCACAGAAAATAAGTATGGAAAACATTTCTAATACATCCTGACGTATACAGTTCTAAAATATAAAACAGTGGTTTTCTAATACAAAGAGATACTAACAAACCTATTTTCTAATACAGAGGAACACTAGTCTAATTAATCAAGAGTAATACTGAGGTTGTGGTTAGGTTCTTAGGCATATAGGGAGGGACGCCTTTCAAGGGATATAAGGGGTTTCTCACATTTAAGGCACATAAGGCCAGCAGACATATAATCACAAGAAGCAAGCATATAATCACGAGAAGGTAAAGGTTCATAGCAAGTTTGTATAAGGTTTGTATAAAATGGTAAGGCTGTATAAAAATGGGCTGCGTTACTTGGTGGAGTTTATGATAATTGTCTGTGATAATTGTCTAGGCGAGGGTTGCATATGCTTGTCCTTAGGCGAAGGGGAAATGCAGATGTCTAGGCAAGGGTTGCATATGCTTGTCCTTAGGCGAAGGGGAAATGCAGAGTTTATGTTGGATTTTAGGAGGTGTTTGAATATGTTAATCCCTGCGGAGGGGGTGCGGGTCTGTGGAGGGAAGGAGAGCCAAGCTGTGGCGGCGAAATGGTGGTGCGAAGGACTCTGGGTAGCCGTAGCTGTCAAGCTGTGGTTACCCCTCTCTGTTCATTAATAATGGTGTCCTGCAACCCCCCCAATATGATTTTATAACAGGACCTAATGGTCAGGGGTACCTTCACCTTTAAACCCATCAACAGGTTTCCTGCCAGACAGGATTTCTGCTATAGACCACCTCCTCTGCCGTAGACCGCCTCCTTCTGTGATGTATGCATGATGTTTCAAGGGGATGGTCTTGGGATACAGGGTGGGCAATTTCAAAAGTCTATATAAGGACTTGCACACCAATGTTCTGGGTTCCTCCTCCCTCCTGCGTGGTTTGAGCACCCTGTTGCAACAGTTTAATATAGATCAGGCTTACTAGCCGCTTTGCTATTTTCTCCTACATAATGACTCTATACGGACTCTTGGGCACCCCATAAGGGAAAAGGAGCAGTTTTTTTTCTTATAACGATATTATCATTTCTTATTGTATTTGGGTAAGACTTGCATGCTGATAACGTGATGTGTAATCTGAAGAGCCCTGTGTGAGAGACAAGGAAGGGGTGAGAGGCTGGGAGAAGAAAGGGAAAACCCCATGTGAGAGCTGGCGGGCAGACACATATTTTTCTTTATGGGACAAAAGTCAAGACATATTTGTGAGAGAAGATCCTGTATTCTTTTATCTCTTTGATTTCTTTTCTCTTCTCCTTTTTTTTGTATTTTTGCTATTCTTTGTAAAGATTACCTTGTCTTTTATTGCTAATAAAACTTTATTTAAAAGAAAGAAAGAAGGAAAGAAAGAAAGAAAGAAAGAAAGAAAGAAAGAAAGGAGAGAAAGAGAGAAGGAAGGAAGGAAGGAAGGAAGGAAGGAAGGAAGGAAGGAAGGAAGGAAGGAAGGAAGGAAGGAAGGAAGGAGACAGAGAGAGATCTAGCAATATTGCATTGTGCCAAGTTAAAACCCTGGTCTATCCAGCTCAGTTCTGCCTACACTGGCTGGCAGCAGCTCCTCAGGGCAGTGGTAAAGGTAAAAGGTAAAGGGACCCCTGGACGGTTAAGTCCAGTCAAAGGCGACTATGGGGTTGTGGCACTCATCTCGCTTTCAGGCTGAGGAAGCCAGTGTTTGGCCAGAGACGGCTTTCTCTGGATCATGTGGCCAGCAGGACTAAACTGCTTCTGGTGCAACGGAACACTGTGACGGAAGCCCAGAGCGCATGGAAACGCCGATTAACTTCCTGCCACAGCAGTACCTATTTATCTACTTGCGCTGGCATGCTTTCAAACTGCAAGATTGGCAGGAGCTGGGACAGAGCAATGGTGGCTCACTCCATTGCGTGGATTCAAACCGCCGACCTTCCGATCAGCAAGCCCAAGAGGCTCAGTGGTTTAGACCACAGGAGTCTCCTCCCATCCCCACCTGGAGATTCTAGCAGAAAATTGAACCTGGGACTTTCTCCAGGCAAAGCAGATGCCCTTTCGCTGAGTTACGGGGTTACGGGGCTTCCTGTCTTCCTCCTCCTCCTTGGCCTCCTGGTGCTAGCTGCAATTTCTAGCAAAAATTGCTCCACTTGCTTTAAATTAGACTGAAAATTATAGGAGGAGGTAACTGAGCGACTACCTGATTAGAAGGATAAAGCTAACCCAAATGGAGGAATCATTCCTCTGACTCTGTTATTATATATGTATGGCTTTTTCAGGGACTGGGTTATTTTGAGTTTGGACAAGCTACTTTCCTCTCTTCTTGGAAATCTCGTCCCTGAATGGCCACAGCATTTCCTGACATGCTTCTTCAGTGAGGGCTGGGCTCTCTATCATCAGTCTCTACAGCCACAGCAGGCGCTGTGACTCTCCACCATTTCTCTGGGGACAGATGGGTGCCAACCAGTGGATGGGCTTTAGATGTGTGTTTTATGCTACCTTAGTGGCATCAGATTTCATCAGAAGCATGAAGGTCCAAGGGTGCGGGGAATTGTAAGCAGTGAGGTCAGAGGGAAATGATAAGCAAGCAGGATCGATTCAATTAGAGCCAGGATGTATGCAAATAAAGCCCAGTGACTCTTCACAACAGCAGGCAGAGGGGATCAGGCAATTAGCTTAGGCATGCCGAGTTAATTAACGTCTGCCGTGAGGAAGAAAACCATTGTCTCCATTCAAGCCCAAGTGAATAGAGCTGAACTTCTTGATGGATTGCGATCCAGCAGTTTTGCCCCGAAACAATGGACAGAAACCTGGCATCAGAGATAGCGTTTCTCGTACCCCAATAGGAGAACATTTCCGTCTCCCACTGATCTTTAGGTGGTCACACTTGAACAAAGGAAATTCAGAAGGGCAAAGAGTGTGGGATGACGATTCATCAAGAAGTCCATCTCTCTTCATTTGCGCCTAAATGGAGACAATGGTTTTCTTCCCCATGACACATGCTAATTAATTCAGCGTTGCCAAGCGGATCCTTTCATCACCTATCGACTTTAAACTCTGTGCTTAGTTTCAACACATTTGAGATCTAATTGATTTTTTTACAACCTGTGTTTGTTGCAATTCCTCTCCCTCTGACCCCGCAGTTTGCGACACCCCCACACCTGTTGTTTACCAGAAAGCATTCATATACCTGCATTTTTCGGATGAATGACACTTCATTTATTTGATGAAGGGGGCTCTGGCCCACGGCAGCTTATGCCAGAATCAAATTTGCCAGCCTTTGAGGAGTCGTGAGAACCTGTGTTTTGGAACGCGGCAGGGCACCTTAAAGTAAACAAGCACACATTCTGAACTCACATTTCCCTTTGTTAGAGCAGCGCTGGACACAGGTTTCACTGGCTAGCCCTCATGTCAATCACAAAGCTGCCTTTCCAAACTTCTAAGAGCAGTTTCATCAGATGAAAGGTACTTGCAAATAAAAACTGAAAATAAGAAGTCTGCAGGAATCATGCGGGCAAGGGGCAAAGGGAAAGGACATCCCATTGAGAGCCAACATAGTGTAGTGCTTATTCGGTTTCAGGCCTATTAGGTAATAATGAGCATTAGCGGTGTAATTGTGTCAGTGTGGTGTATGGTGAGTAGAGAGGGAGGAGAGATTAAATTCAGCATGCATCTTTTTTTAAAAAAAACCTGTCCACTTTACACTTTCCAGAACAACTCTTGAGCTGAAACATAACCACCCTTTGAAATTCTGAAGGATCTGAATTCTGCGATGCAGTTCTCCAAGAAAACAATGTTTGCAAAAACGTATTCTATTTGGGGAACGTGTTCACAGAAACGAGGATCTGAGAGCAAATGACTTAGAAAAATGCAAATGACTTGGAAAAATGCATTATTTTATGGGAAATGGCTTGCAAACACAGGCACAGTGGTCAAAAACACATATTAAAATGTGTTTATTAGTAGAAATTCACACGAAGAAGCTGGTGAGTTTTTGAAAAGACATAGTAATATTCACAAATTGCTGCGAAATGCGGAGAACCAAATTTAAGATTGGAGGGGAAATGAGAAACAGAGAATTTGAAATGAACAGATCTTCCCACCCCTGGCAGCGAGTCAGAATGTTGTATTGGTTAGTGAGACTTGGACCTGGGAGACCAGGGTTCAAATCCCACTCAGGCATGAATTTCCCTGGGTGACCTGTCCCTCCCTCTCATCCTAACCTACCTTTCAGGGTTGTTGCGATGACAAAAGGGGGACAGGATGTGGCGAGCCCCACATGCTGCCCTGAGCTCCTTAGGGGAGTGACGGGGCATAGATGCAGCGAATAGATTTAACCTGGTGGGTCCATGTCTTGCAGCCGGTGAGCCCAACATTTTGCAAGTCCACAGCTGAGGCTTGACAATGCTAGCTGCAAGCATTGAATTCCTGCATGTCACGAGCAATTGCAGCCACCAGCATTAAAATCACGATGAGAAATTACTTGGGATAGTTAGAGAAATTACTGAGGAAATTCCCCCCCCCCCCCGTTTGCCACAACAGCAGCAAGAATTTTAATAGCCAAGAATTGGAAGAACGAAGAATTACCAACAGTGGATGAATGGCAGAAGAAGATGTTAGAATACATGGAACTGGCAGAGCTAACCGGGAGACTCCGGGATCAGAGGGAGGAAGCGGTGGAAGAAGAGTGGAAGAAATTTAAAGTTTATTTCAAGAATAAGCATATTGTTGGATAGAATTAATTGAAGTGAAGGAGGTACAGAGAGGTTGTAGAAATATAAAATGTAGAGGAGTAAATATATTGAGATGTAGTTATAAGTTTGGAAAAGGATTTGAAATATATGTTAAGTTACAATAATATAATGTAAAAAAGGCTTAGTTAAAATGGAAAATAAGTTTAAGGTCAAGATGTATGAAATATACTCGGAGTCTAGAGTGAATTTCATGCTCTTTATTCAGCTCGTAGTCATCACGGAGAAGAAGAATGCCCTTTCCCCAAAACCATCTGCTTATATACATTATTTACACAATGGGCTTTGCTTGATTGGCTACTTCAGGGCTACAGCTGTGGGCCAATCAGGTTGCGGATTCACTTCTGCCAGCAGCCTGATTGGCTGCTCCTGCAGGCCAATCAGGTTGCGGATTCACTTTCACCTGGAGTTGGATTGGGTGGCTCCTGCGGACCAATCAGACTGCTGATTCTGGATCCTATTGTTCTATGATTCAGTTCAGTACATAACAATGTAGAAATCAGTAAAGTTGATTTACAATGTAACACAGTTGGAGGAGGAATGAGAAGTCAACAGTGTTAGATTTGAACCAAGATATAGAATGTTGGAATTTTTTTTATTTTTATTTTTTTTATTTTTTTTATTTTGTATTTTGTATGTTTTTGTTTTTGTTTGCTATAAAATCAATAAATATTATATATCTATATATAAAAGATCATGATCAGAAATATTCAGGTGTACAGAGCCAGAGCGCACTGTTTTTGCCTTTGTTCCAGAAGAGGCAGCTTTTCCCCGTGAGAGTTGTGTTTACAGGGCTGGAGATAAGGATGGAGGAACTTGGGTCAAGGCTTCCAGAGTGGGATCTTTTGAGGCTGGTCATCTCTGTTTAGTTATTGATGCAGCAAATGTACACTTGCTGCACCGGGTGAGTTCGCCATGACTTTCAGGACAGCTTGACATTCCGCTTTCAAAGGGCTCTGGCATCGGAGAGCCCCTAAACTGCAAGTGCCAGGGATTGGACCTGGGAGATTTTGCACAGAAAGCAGGGGCTTTTGCACCTTGCGAAAGAAAACACCCACCTGGAATGCAGTGGGAAGATGGAGACTTGGTCCTCACTCATACTTTTTTAAAAAATTAATAATAATTTTTATTAGTTTTTCCAAAACACCACAAAAAATACAAACAGAAAAGAAACACAATAAACACTACAATAAAACAAAAAACATAACAAAAAAGAAAAAATTTCTATACTTAATTTCCTCTCACATTTTATATATATGGACCTCCTCGGGCCCCCATCCACTGTGGTTCTTTAACATACACTATTTTAGCAATTTATATACCAATTTGTTCACTTTGTCATATCTTATTTTATAATTTACATCTTACATATTCATCATCTCCACAGTTTAATTTCAGCCTACTTCTGATCTTAATATATAACTTTTACATATTTTTTAAATACAGTTTAAAATCTTTCCACTCTTCTTCTGTTGCTTCTTCCCCCCGGTTACGGATTCTTCCGGTCATCTCAGCCAGTTCCATAAACTCCATCATCTTCATCTGCTAGTCATCGATAGTTGGTATTGCATGGGATTTCCAGTTCTTTGCTAACAAAATTCTTGCTGCCGTTGTAGCATACATGAAAAAATTGACGCTTCTCTTAGGAATCTCTTTTCCTGCTATGCCCACTAGAAATGCCTCTGTTTTTTTCACAAATGTGTTTTTCAACACCTTCTTCATTTCATTATAAATCTTTTCCCAGAAGTCACTTACTAGTGGGCACGTCCACCACATGTGGTAAAAGGAACCTTCCTCCTTCTTACATTTCCAGCATTTATTATCATACATATAGTAAATCTTAGGTCCTCACTCATACTAGGGCTAGGCTGTTTGCTTGTGTCGGGGCTGTAACAGATTGCAGGCCGTCTCCTCCAGGCAAAATAAAATAAAAGCCTAACAAGTTAGCAGGGAGAGGCAAGCGGGAAACTTTGGCATAAAGGATGGACTCGAATCTTGAAACTGATGCCCCGTGACTTGACTTGAAAGTCGGTGCAGATCTAAGAATTTAATTTGGGGCTCAGTCATGCAGCAGGTAAACGTTACAGCTGAATGTAACATGCCAACTTTATTACTTATCGTCTACACTCACAGTTCCCGGGACTCTTTTGGCCAAGCTCTGGGGAGGGAGGAGGAAAACATAGCAATTCTGGGGCCCTGCATAGTACTATTATGTAATGGCCAGGTGGTATGGCCGCCAAAGCAGAGCCCAGCTGAGAAGATGAAGGGGACCTCACTTTCTCACCTCTCCAGCAGCAGCCAAGTGGTTCTGGGAGGAGAACTCTAGAGAGCCACAGACTGAGAGGTGATACGATGGCCATCTTCAAATCTCTGAAGAGCTATTAAATGGGAGATGGCACACATTTGCTTTCTCCTGCTCCAGAGGAGAGGACCAGAACCAACGGATTCAAATGAGAAGCAGGGAGATTCTGACTCTACATCAAGAAGAACTGTGGTTAGAGCTGTTTGATAGTGGAATGGTCTGCCTCTGAAGGTGGTGAACTCTCCTTCCCTGGAGATTTTTTAACAGAGGCTGAATGGAGATCTGGCAGGGACGCTTTATCTGTGATTACTGCAATGACCCTCAGGGTCTCTTATTCTATTATCCTTCCTGGATTCCCTATCTGGGTTGTTTACATATGCAGAGGCGTAGCAAGGTCAGGTGGTGCCCGGAACATTTTTTTTTGGTCACTCTCTCCCCCCCCCCCACATTGCAATTTTTGGGAACGTTGCCCAGAGCTGTTGAGCTTTTTTAAGGGTACCGCCAATCATGAAAATCCGCCCACCAGGGGATGGGAACACCGTCTGCCGGGGGGTGCCAGGCTGATCACCGGGCATATTTGCGCGATCAACAGGCAGATTTTTACAACAACGATCACGGCGATCGCAAAAATCAGCCCACTGCAGGTGTGAGCACCGCAATGACAATCCGCCCCGGGGGATTTTGTCACACACACCCAGGCATGACACCTGGGGTGAACCACATCCCTGAACCCCCCTTGTGACACCCCTGAACATATGCAAAACATGGGACAAAAAGATTAAGGATCTGCTCTGGTGCCCTAACCCTAACCCTAACCCAGAACCAGGTATTTCCACATCAGTCCCAGAGGCGTGAATTCCCTGACATCTCCCTTGCATTCTGTCAGCTCCTGGCTTCTCTAAGTGCAGACAACAGCTAATCTTGCTCCATAAAAAAAACAGTGACAATTTACTGAAGTTCAACAGTGGAACGAACTTCCTCGGAAGGTGGTTGCCTCTCCTTCATTGGAGGTCTTTAAGCAGAGGTTGGGTGCCCATCTGTCAGGGACTCAATAACTGAGATTCCTGCATTGCAGGGGGTTGGACTAGATGACCCCCCAGGGTACCTTCCAACTCTACAATTCCATGATATTATAACTCAAGTGGCAAAATGTCTTGGGCCTAGGGTTGCCAAACTCAATAGTGGACAGGACTTCTGTGCCTTTAATTGCTCTGCTCTCTTTTGAGTCTGAAAACCTTAAAGAGAAACCAGCAGACCCTTTGTTTAATTTCCAAGCAAAGGGTCTGCTGGTTTCTCTTTAAGGTTACCAGACTCAAAAGAGAACAGGGCAATTAAAGACACAGATGTCCTATCCACTATTGAGTCTGGCAACCCTACTCGGGCCGGCCCTGCTTCTCAGGTGAAACTGTTAAGGAATCGGTGGGAAGAGAGGCAGGTTTTAATGAGAGGACCAACTTTCTCCGGGAAGGGTCTCGACTCATAGCTGCCAAGTTTTCCCTTTTCTCGCGAGGAAGCCTATTCAGCATAATGGAATTTCCCTTAAAAAAAGGGATAACTTGGCAGCTATGTCTCGACTTCGAACTGAACACCCAGGCAAGCCCCAAAACCTTCACTCTCTTCAAATGCGTTGGCTAATCACCAGTTAAACGGAGCCCAGCTTCCCCCCCCTCCCCGCAAGCCAGCTAGGATTTCTACGTACAGCTGCTCCTCAAGCCTCAATAGCTGCGATTGTCCCTGCCTGACATTTTAAGTCATTCCAGCTGCAATTGCACAAAAAAAGAAAAACCAGAAAAATGACACCAATTACATAAAACAGGGAGGAGACGGAGCAAGATTTAAGTTTCCCTTAATCAACACAACTCCTCCCTCTCCCCTTCCTATCCCTGCAGGGGCCAAAGGGTTTGCAGCTGGGGGAGACTCTGGGAGGCTGGGCCTTGGCTCATTGTGGGTTGATTTCATAATGCATCAGAAGTTCCTATACCAAAGAAACATGTGCAGAAGAAGTGCTGAGCTCTGGCCACGGGCGTTCCCTGAAACCTCTCCGGTCCCTCTCGGATCCTAGCCAGCATGCTGGTTCACGAGCTTTGGGATGTCTGGAAACTCTGTTTACTTTGAAACTGGGAGTCAAAAGAGGCGATCCCCTGCGTGCTTGTTTCAAAGTTGGCCCCATTAAGCTCAGTGGGACTTCTCAGTAAGCATGCTCAGAATTTTGCTGCAAAAAGACGGAAAAATATTCCTGATCCTTGAATTTCAGGTGCATATTCTCTGCCTGCTTAGTTCTGCAAATCCAGCAAGCTCTCAGATGCTCTCAGAGAGCAGGAGCCAGCAGGCTTGCATATCACAGCTTCCACACCCTCCAAGTATCCCTATTTTCCAGGGACATCCCTGATTTAGAGAAGCCGTCCCGGTTTCTGATTTGATCCTCCTGGTGAATAAACCAGGAGATTGCCCAAGGGTCCTGAGCCCCTGGTCTTTTGCACTGGGCCCAGGAACGTCTGCCTTCCCCACTTATTATTATTATTTTACTTTGCTTACATTGCAGGTTAGCTGAACACTCTGCAAACAACAATGGCAACGTTAGTCCGTCAACACATTATTTTAATTTGCCCAGAGGTAAAACTGTGTCATGGACCTGAGGCACCCCTCGCCTCCCAGAGGGACGTGGGTGGCACTGTGGTCTAAACCACTGAGCCTCTTGGGCTTGCCGATCAGAAGGTTGGCAGTTTGAATCCCCACGACGGGGTGAGCTCCCGTTGCTCTGTCCCAGCTCCTGCCAACCTAGCAGTTCGGAAGCATGCCAGTGCAAGTAGATAAATAGGTACCGCTCTGGCAGGAAGGTAAATGGTGTTTCCATTCGCTCTGGTATCCATTGCGCCAGAAGCAGTTTAGTCATGCTGGTCACATGACCCGGAAAGCTGTCTGTGGACAAATGCCGGCTCCCTTGGCCTGAAAAGCGAGATGAGCGTCGTAACCCCATAGTAGCCTTTGACTGGACGAAACTGTCCAGGGGTCCTTTACCTTTTACCTTTTTACCTACCCCTCGCCTCCCAATATTTTCAGCACCTAGCAAAAATCTAGGATAATCCCCATTCTTTAAACGTTTACTTATTTGTCTACAACATTTTTTCATCCTACCTGTTGTGTATTGAGTCAAAGGATTTTATATCTGTATTATTATTGTCTGTATTTGCATTAGGATAAAGTAACTGCCTTTTGGTTCCAGAGGGTACAGCTACTATTGGTTCATTTAAGCTGCTGTATTTGGATCCTCTGTCTTATTGGTTTCCTCCAAAAGGCAGCACTGTGATTGCTTGATATTGTTCCCTCCAAAATGTATCCCTTCCTAGCTAGTCCCCTGTCCCTATAAATGTAGCTTTCCTCTCCTCAGTCTTCAGTCTTGTTCACTTTAATAAAGAGCTGTTACTAGAGAACTGTCTCCAGCATGTTTTGTCAAGAGAGCTGAAATCACAAACCCCACGTCACAACAACTGGCGACGAAGGTGGGATCCGGAATGCTGAGGAGCGGTTAAACACAACCCTGCCTCAGAGTCCGGATTGCAGCTGAGAACAAGACTCACTGGCCAGCTGAGAAGACGACCCTGCCCGCTAGGACAATGGAGAGTCCAAGGGTATTGGAGCCCTTCCAGCCATCAGAGCCCCACACCTGGGAAGACTACGTCGAACGCTTCGAGTTCTTTGCAGTGGCTCAAGGGATCACCGATGCCAGCAAAAGAAGGGCCACATTCCTGAGCTACTGTGGGCCCGAGACCTTCAAGCTGGCCAAGGCATTACTTGCTCCAGCGAAGCTGAGTGAGACATCTCTCAAAGATATTCTTGCCTGCCTAACAAGCCACTTGGCGCCTACTGAGACCAAGATGGCCCGGCGGATGGAGTTCCATAAGAGGCAGCAGCATGCTGGGGAGTCTGTATCCACATTTCTGGCTGAACTCTGGAAGCTCGCTCAGCACTGCGGCTTCCAAAATCTGGAAGAGACTCTCCTGGATCGGTTTATTGGTGGTCTGAGCAGCAAGAAAGCCAGAAGACGCATCGTGGCTAAAGAAGAGGTTACCCTTGCTTCAGCCTTGAAGGAGGCCACCGCCACGGAGAATTATGAAAGAGAGGAGCTTGATGCCAGTCGCAAGGCCACTAAGCCACAGATAGAAGTTGCGCATGCCATGGACGAGCTAGAGGCTACTCCGAGCCAGAGCCCAGTCCGTGGGGTCGAGTCGGTGCGTCAGGCCTGCACAGTGCACAGAGATCGCCGAGGCAGTTGCCCAGGTTGTGGCGGAAACCATGAAAGGAAGAGTTGTCGTTTCAGGGATGCTATCTGCCGGACGTGCGGAAAGACGGGTCACATCGCCAGGGTCTGTAGATCGGCGTCGTCGGGAGCGACAGGAGCACCTAGACTGGAGCACCGCAGACCGCCCACAGCAACTCGTTTTCTAAAGGACTGCCACTACGTAACGGAGATCAACGGGAGGGCCGTGCAGTTTCCAGCGCAAGGCAAGGCACACGTCAAGGTGAAGATTGAGGGTCAGCAGTGCGACATGGAGGTGGACTCCGGATCCGCATTCACCATCGTGTCGGACCAGACCGCGAAGACATTCTTCCCCAGGGGTAAGTTGCCCCCTCTGGAGCCCTTTCCGGCAACCTTGCAGTCGTACTCAGCAGGCCGCATCCATGTTATGGGAATGTGTGCCATGAGAGTACAGTTCCGGGACAAACAGGCTGTACTCAAACTGGTGATTGCGAAGGGCAGTCGCCCCAGTCTCCTGGGCACTGACTGGTTCCCTGCCCTGGGACTGAGTATCTCAGGGCTTAATTCAATCCAAACCTGCCCTGAGATGAGTGAGATATTATGCAAGGAATTTGCTGGTCTCTTTAATGGAAAACTGGGTTGTTATAAAGGGCCCCCAGTTGACTTCGAGTTGGACCCCGGGGTGGCTCCAATCCGACTCAAACCAAGGCGAGTGCCATTTGCACTGCAACCCAAGATCGAGGCAGAGCTGGATAAATTGGTCAAGCAGGGAGTTCTCTCACCCGTGGACTCTGCTAAGTGGGAGACTCCAATCGTCACACCCCTTAAAGCAAATGGGGAAGTCAGGATATGTGCAGATTACAAATGTACTATCAATAAGGCACTCAGGGGAAACTCATACCCCATTCCAGTCGTATCACATCTGTTGGCTAAACTGGCTGGGGGCAAGGTGTTCGCCAAAATTGACCTGGCACAAGCTTACCAACAGCTGCCAGTAACCCCACAATCAGCGGAAGCACAGACTATTGTCACACATAAAGGGGCGTTCAGAGTTAACAGATTACAGTTCGGAGTTTGTGTGGCCCCAGGGATTTTTCAAGGGCTCATGGAACGCCTGTTAAGAGGTCTGCCGGGGGTCTTGCCATTTTTTGATGACGTTTTGATTGCTGGAAAAGACCCACAGGAACTGGTTGCGCGTGTCCGTGCAGTGTTGCTCAAGTTCAAGGAGGTGGGGTTGCAACTGAAAAAAGAAAAATGCAGTTTTGGGGTGCCAACTGTGGATTTCTTGGGGTTTAAAATTGATGCATCAGGCATCCACCCCACAGATGCTAAGATTAAGGCCATCATCGAGGCACCACGACCACAGAACAAGACGGAGTTGCAGTCATTCCTGGGACTTATTAACTTTTATCATTCGTTCTTACCCCAGAAAGCTTCGGTAGCTGAACCATTACATAGACTATTGCAGAAAAAGAATGTGTGTGGCGATGGGGGCGGGAGCAGCAGAAGGCTTTTGACTCCTTGCGAGGAATGCTGAGTAGCAGGAGCGTCCTTGCTCATTATGATGAGTCAAAGCCGCTGGTCCTGGCATGTGATGCCTCTCAATACGGTCTGGGGGCTGTGCTGAGTCATAGGGAACCGGATGGGTCGGAAAAGCCCATCTCTTTCTATTCCCGTACGTTGTCGCCCACAGAGCGCAACTATGCTCAAATTGATAAAGAGGCACTGGCTATTGTGTCCGGAATCAAAAGGTTCTATGATTATTTGTACGGTCGCCATTTCTCCATTGAAACGGACCACAAACCACTGTTAGGGTTGTTCAACCCAAACAAACAAACGCCACAAATTCTCTCCCCCAGAATGTTGCGTTGGTCAATATTCCTGAATGGGTTCCAGTACACCTTGACCCATGTGCCGGGGAAACAGTTGTGCCATGCTGATGCGCTGAGTCGATTGCCCCTTCCTGGCGGGAGCAATGAGGATCCTGCTCCGGCGGAGCACATTATGATGCTAGAAACACTTCCGGGGGCTCCTGTAACAGCTACGGATATAGCTGAGAAAACTAGGAAAGATGCTGTTCTCTCCCGTGTGCTCACTTGGGTGGGGAGGGGGTGGCCAGGTGGTCCGCATGAAGAAAAATTCAGGCCTTATGCGACAAGGCAGCACGAATTGTCCATGCATAAGGGTTGTCTCCTATGGGGAGATAGGGTGATAATCCCAGCACCACTGAGAAACAGGGTTCTTGAGACGCTTCACATGGGACACCCGGGAATGGTCAGGATGAAGTCGCTAGCCCGATGTTATGTGTGGTGGCCTGGAATGGACCAGAACATAGAACAATGGGTACGAACATGCAAGGCATGCCAAGAGGTGCGGCCAGAAGTGGCCAGAGCACCAGTCCACTGGTGGGAGCAGTCCAGGACTCCCTGGAGCCGGCTGCACATAGATTTTGCTGGGCCATTCCAAGGGAAGGTCTTTTTGGTTATCGTTGATGCATATTCCAAATGGTTAGAAGTGGCGATGGTCCCTAGCATGGCATCAGCTGCCGTAATCAAGGTGTTGAGGCAGCTGTTTGCTACCCACGGGTTACCTGAGACCATTGTATCAGATAATGGGGCAGCTTTTGTATCCCAAGAATTCAGGGCATTCTTGGCTGATAACTTTATAAGAGGGGTCACATCCGCGCCCTTTCACCCATCCTCCAATGGGCAGGCTGAGCGCATGGTAAGAACAGCCAAAGAATCCATTGCGCGCTTAATGGAGGGTAACTGGTCGGCTCGCATTGCGCGAATGTTATTTTTGCAGCATGCGACACCGTGTACTGCGACGGGCAAGTCACCAGCCGAGCTGCTCTTAGGTAGAAGACTGGTAACGGTGCTGGATTATGTCCACCCAGATAAAATGCCAAACCGTAATTCAAGAGCAACCCCCCAGGCTGAGACTGACACAACAAGGTATCTCGCCCCTGAAGATCTGGTCTGGGTGAGGAACTATTCACGAGGTCCGCGGTGGGTGGCCGGTGTGATCACACGGGCTAGTGGACCTGTGTCCTATTATGTGACCTTGGAAAATGGGCAAGTTTGGAAGAGACATATAGATCAGCTGAGGCGCCGGGCGCTCAGCAGGGAGGAGTCAGATAATTCATCCCTGGCTAATGACGCACAGCTGCAAGACCAGAGTGAAAATGGTCCAGAGGTACAGTCACCAGGGGCTTCAGCAAATGAACCAGGGTCTGCTAGTCCTCATGATGACGAGGTACAGGTCGGGGACCCTGAGATGTCTGGGACTCCATCTGTTCCTGATGAAACCCCTATAGCAGCCCCTCCACCACAGGTAACACCCAATCCAGAACCTGCAACACCTGTTGTCAGGAGATCAGGTAGAAGTTGTAGGACCCCACAGTACCTGAGGGATTACGTCTGCTGTGCTCACTAGGGGGGGAGGGGTGTTGTGTATTGAGTCAAAGGATTTTATATCTGTATTATTATTGTCTGTATTTGCATTAGGATAAAGTAACTGCCTTTTGGTTCCAGAGGGTACAGCTACTATTGGTTCATTTAAGCTGCTGTATTTGGATCCTCTGTCTTATTGGTTTCCTCCAAAAGGCAGCACTGTGATTGCTTGATATTGTTCCCTCCAAAATGTATCCCTTCCTAGCTAGTCCCCTGTCCCTATAAATGTAGCTTTCCTCTCCTCAGTCTTCAGTCTTGTTCACTTTAATAAAGAGCTGTTACTAGAGAACTGTCTCCAGCATGTTTTGTCAAGAGAGCTGAAATCACAAACCCCACGTCACAACACTACCCATCATGTATATTGATTTCAGGGCCGTTTGCAAGCTTTAAACAAACAAACATAGAAATGCATAACGTCAGGAATGAGCCTGAGGATAAAGGAGCCATCCTAAGAAGAACGGACATCTGGTAACCATTCCCTCTTTGGGATCTAGGACTTCAATCCTGAAGCTGATAACCCTGGTTTGTTTTTTTATTTTTGTTTTTTAAATGTATTTCTTAAAGATTTTCAAACAACAAAAACATTCAAAAATACAAAACACAAAAAGAAAATACAAAACACAAAAAATACAAAATACAAAAATACAAAAAAATATAAAAACAAAAATTCTAACTTATAACCCTTATTTCTAATCTATTGGCTTCCTCATTCCTCCTCCTTCTGCGATTCTTTACATATCATCTGTAGTAAACTCTAAATCTTATATAATTTCTAATTATTAATTTAATATTACCTTATTTCTCTATCTTTTACATCTTATCCTTTTATATTCTATCTATATCTTACTTCTTAATTAAATCATCATTAACTTCTAACAATACCTATTTCACCCCATTGTATTAACTACAGCCTCTATTTTATCTCCCTCACTTCCACTAATTCTAATCAATTATATGCTTATTCTTTAAATAAATTTTAAATTGATTGCAATCTTCTTCCACTGCTGCTTCAGAGTCTCCCGGTCAACTCAGACAGTTCCATGAATTCTATCCCCTTCTTCTGCCATTCATCCACTGTTGGTAATTCTTCATTCTTCCAATTCTATGCAAGTAGAGTTCTTGCGGCTGTTGTGGCATACAGAAAGAAAGTAACATCCTTCCTAGGTATTTCATCCCCCGTTATCCCCAGTAAGAAGGCCTCTGTTTTTTTAGGAAATGTGTTTTTCAACACTTTTTTCAGTTCATTATAAATCTTTTCCCAGAAGTCTCTCACTTGGGGACACGTCCACCACATGTGGAAGAAGGTTCCTTCTTGCTTCTTACATTTCCAACATTTATTATCTTGTTTATGATTACCCTGGTGTTTTTTTTAACCTGCCTTCAGAGTCGTCATCATGACCAAGTCACTTTGCCACTTTGAATCTGGTTTCATAACACATGTGTTTGGGAATTGTAGACAGCACCATTCTCTTGGTACAAAGGGCAGAAACTGATATTGGAGGCACAATTTTTCTGCATCCCGAAAATGTCTGGTTTTAAAGAAATATTAGGTATTTCAAAAGGCAACTTTCCGGTCTCTAAGAAAAAGGGGTGTTGAATGATGATGCCATGTTTATAACAGATCCATTATTAAGTCCAGGGCAATATTTCAGAAAGCCCACAGTTAATCAAAGTCTAATTCATCTCAGTAGACGGGAAGGACAATTGGTCCCTGAAAGGAAGAGTAAAAATCTGATTGCCGTTCTGTGCGAGGGAAGGAACCAAAACATAAAACTCAGTGTCTATTCGGCTTGCATCTGCCTGTAGATTATTTCAAAAAGTCCCAGGCTCTCTAAACACAGCAGACGTTTGGTGAGCAACATTTGGAAACTTCGTTGTTTGACATAATGAGTTTCTCGATCTTCAGGTTTTGAGAGGTCCTGTCTGAGAACAAAAATGAGGACATCTGTATATATTTGCTTAGGAGATAGGGAGGGGATTGGGGCCAGTATCCATTGCTCCTTAACCTCAGAAAAGCTCTGCTTTCCTTCATCCACTGTCTTCTGGGAAGTCATCAGACGGGACCAACTTCATATTTCTGCAGCTGTCAGGGCTAAAAACATGATCTCATGACCATGTCCTGGCCGAAGGCACTTTTGCTTGGGACTTGCAGTATTGTCAAATTTGCTCCTGTCCTGCTGCTTATTGCGACAGAAGTGTTGGAAAGTTCCTTTTGTATGTTCCAGAAGAGCAGCTGCTGGAAACTGGGAAGACTCCCAGTTTCTTACGGGTTTCTTACGGACATCTGGTTGGCCGCTGTGAAAACAAGATGCCGGACATGGGTCCCAAAGCACGTTTTGCCACTGAATTGGAGCAAAGGCAATCTGTGGGGAACTTGATGGCTGTTTGTTCTGATTCAGTAGGGAAACACAGGATTTCCCAGGAACAAAAAACCCACATGTTTGGACATGGAACTTTAAAGTCTGAACGTGTGGCTTAAGAATCATAGAATCATAGAGTTGGAAGAGACCACAAGGGCCATCCAGTCCAACCCCCTGCCAAGCAGGAAACACCATCAAAGCATTCTTGACATATGCCTGTCAAGCCTCTGCTTAAAGACCTCCAAAGAAGGAGACTCCACCACACTCCTTGATAGCAGCCTGAATGGGCCCCTGGCCTGATCCTGCAGGACTTACGTTCTTATACATTCTTGGTCTGCAGGACACACACTAGAAAACTGGATATCCCTTCTGGAAAAGAGGAGGAGGAGGAGAATTGCCCATGCCTCACCAGGGCAGGAGGCAGGCAGGTGTGGAGGATTCCCTGAATGGGGTAACTGTGCCCCTGAAGGAGCAGGTGCGCAGCATGGGAGTCATTTTGTCTCACAGCTGTCCATGGAGGTGCAGGTCAGGTCTATGTCCAGGGCAGCTGTCTACCAGCTCCATCTGGTATGCAGGCTGAGACCTTCCCTGCCCACAGACTGTCTCGCCAGAGTGGTGCATGCTCTAGCTATCTCTCGCTTGGACTACTGCAATGCACTCTACGTGGGGCTACAACTAATCCAGAATGCGGCAGCTAGACTGGTGACTGGGAGTGGCCACGGGCTTAGCTGCCAAGTATCCCGTTTTTCGTGGGAAACCCCCATATTTTAATCCATTTCCCACTGTTCTCCCAAATGGAGAAAAATCTCGGAAATCCCCCAGATTTCCTACCTGCCAGGGAGCCTCCATTTTGGGTGCTGCTCTGCTCATGTGTGGGCACCGGAAGTCGCTTCTACGCATGCCCGGTGGCCATCTTGGCCGTCGCCATGTGGCCATCACCAATATGGCCGCCAGGCATGCGTAGAAGCGACTTCTGGTGCCACTCTGCCCTATTTCCGGTGCCCACACATGGGCAGAGCGGCCCCGGAAGTTGCTTCTATGCAACTTCCGGTGCCGCGCAGCTGCTGATCCCGCATTTTTCAGCGGGAGACTTGGCAGGTATGCCACCGGGACCACATAACACACATTGAAAGACCCACATTGGCTCCCCCAGTATGTTTCTGAGCACAATTCAAAGTGTTGGTGCTGACCTTTAAAGGCCTAAACAGCCTCGGCCCAGTAAACCTGAAGGAGCGTCTCCACCTCCATCGTTCTGCCCGGACCCTGAGGTCCAGCTCCGAGGGCCTTCTGGTGGTTCCCTCATTGCGAGAAGTGAGGTTACAAGGAACCAGGCAGAGGGCCTTCTCGGTAGTGGTGCCCGCCCTGTGGAACGCCCTCCCACCAGATGTCAAAGGAAAAAACAACTGCCAGACTTTTAGAAGACATCTGAAGGCAGCCCTATTTAGGGAAGCTTTTAATATCTGAAGGACTATTGTATTTTAATATTTTATTGGAAGCTGCCCAGAGTGGCTGGGGAAACCCAGCCAGATGGGTGGGGTTATTATTATTATTATTATTATTATTATTATTATTATTATTATTATTATCTTCATGCACCGTCCCGAGGCAAAAGGTGGCAGTTGTCACCAGCCTGTGACTCAATCTCAAGACAAATTGGCCCAGGTTGTGTGGCACTTAGAATCATAGAATCATAGAATCATAGAGTTGGAAGAGACCACAAGGGCCATCCAGTCCAACCCCCTGCCAAGCAGGAAACACCATCAAAGCATTCCTGACAGATGGCTGTCAAGCCTCTGCTTAAAGACCTCCAAAGAAGGAGACTCCACCACACTCCTTGGCAGCAAATTCCACTGCCGAACAGCTCTTACTGTCAGGAAGTTCTTCCTAATGTTTAGGTGGAATCTTCTTTCTTGAAGTTTGAATCCATTGCTCCGTGTCCGCTTCTCTGGAGCAGCAGAAAACAACCTTTCACCCTCCTCTATATGACATCCTTTTATATATTTGAACATGGCTATCATATCACCCCTTAACCTTCTCTTCTCCAGGCTAAACATACCCAGCTCCCTAAGCCGTTCCTCATAAGGCATCGTTTCCAGTTCCTGGAGATTAGCCGGTTCCCTTTTTGAATGGCAAGCAAGCCTTGAGATAAATAAACAAATCCTTTTAGAAGCTTCCTTTAAGCAGGCTTTGGATGTAAAGGAAACTCGTGAGATGATATCTTGGGTAATCCAAAGATCACTGAGGCATGGGGCTCCCTTTGTAATCTGAGCCGCAGCAAATAAATGCCAGCAATGTACTGGTTGGACTGGAATCTGGTTGACAAATAGTGCTGGTATTTGAGCCTAGGCGTTAGGTTTTCCAAATACATGGTGTCCTTGCTTCAGTCTGGGGTAAAAATCTGCAGGAGTCCCTCCCCCCTCCCATTCAGTTTTTTTTGCTCTTAAAACCTCATTAGTTTGTTTATTCACCCATTAAGGCGGTGTTATAGATTTTGGAGGGTGAAATATACTCGGAGTCGAGAGTGAATTTCATGCTCTTTATTCAGCTCATAGTCATCAAGGAGAAGAAGAGAAGAAGAATGCCCTTTTCCCCAAAACCATCTGCTTATATACATTATTTACACAATGGGCTTTGCGTGATTGGCTACTTCAGGGCTACACCTGTGGGCCAATCAGTTTGTGGATTGACTTCTGCCAGCAGCCTGATTGGCTGCTCCTGCAGGCAAATCAGGTTGCGGATTCACTTCTGCCAGCCGCCTGATTGGCTGCTCCTGCAGGCCAATCAGGTTGCGGATTCACTTCCACCTGGAGTTGGATTGGGTGGCTCCTGCGGACCAATCAGACTGCTGATTCTGGATCCTATTGTTCTATGATTCAGCTCAGTACATAACAGAGGGAGACGCCCTAAACCAGGCATCCCCAAACTTCGGCCCTCCAGATGTTTTGGACTACAATTCCCATCTTCCCTGACCACTGATCCTGTTAGCTAGGGATCATGGGAGTTGTAGGCCAAAACATCTGGAGGGCCACAGTTTGGGGATGCCTGCCCTAAACCTTAGAAAGTAATAAATGGTAGTGTTTTGTTTAATTGGGACATGGATGAAAGTACAAGCTGCTATGCTAGACAAGGAATCCCTGGCTTGGCTTCTGCAAACCAGCCTGGCTGACCTAACAAAGAGCAGATCTGTTAACATGCCCAAGAGGAAGCCTTTAGCCTGGGGAGACAGATGTTGCCAAGGTGATGGGGTGTGTGTTTGAAGTGACAGGAAAAGGGAGTTTTTGAGCAAGGGGTGCTGGGAAGATGAAAGGAAGAAGAAAGACTGGGATCCATTTTGGGCAGGTTGGCCGAAGGCTGGCTGGGAGAGATGCCTCGGACTGCTACGGGGAACGAGCCCCTCTTGAAAGGACCGTGCAGTAAGGTCTGGACTCCCTCCATGCAGACTGAAGGTGTAAATAGGTCGATTAACCATCTTTCTTAAAAGCTACAACAGCCTCCGCCATGTCTCAATTCTCTAAAGGAACACAGATCTCCTGGGACCCCCTGGGGTCTTGCTGCACCTTAGCAAAGAGTGGGGGTGGCACCCAAGTTTGGCAACAATCACATTCACTTTCCTTTCCCATGGATTTCAATCATGGGCATTCTCATGGAATTGTAGAGTTGGGAGGAACCCAAAGGTCCCTGTAATGTATATGGGGTGCAGGAAGAGCCACAGTTCTTCTGCACTAATCGCTCCCTCTAAAAATCCTTTTATTTATTTCATTTATTGCACACACACACACATCCTTTCTTTTCCCTCCAAGGACATCAAGGTCTCCAAGGACATCAGGCAGCTAAAAAAGCCAATGCAATTCTGGGCTGCATCAATAGGAGTATAGCATCTAGATCAAGGGAAGTAATAGTACCACTGTATTCTGCTTTGGTCAGACCTCACCTGGAGTACTGTGTCCAGTTCTGGGCACCACAGTTCAAGAAGGATACTGACAAGCTGGAACGTGTCCAGAAGAGGGCAACCAAAATGGTCAAAGGCTTGTAAACGATGCCTTATGAGGAACGGCTTAGGGAGCTGGGTATGTTTAGCCTGGAGAAGAGAAGGTTAAGGGGTGATATGATAGCCATGTTCAAATATATAAAAGGATGTCATATAGAGGAGGGTGAAAGGTTGTTTTCTGCTGCTCCAGAGAAGCGGACACGGAGCAATGGATTCAAACTACAAGACTTCACCTAAACATTAGGAAGAACTTCCTGACAGTAAGAGCTGTTCGGCAGTGGAATTTGCTACCAAGGAGTGTGGTGGAGCCTCCTTCTTTGGAGGTCTTTAAGCAGAGGCTTGACAGGCATATGTCAAGAATGCTTTGATGGTGTTTCCTGCTTGGCAGGGGGTTGGACTGGATGGCCCTTGTGGTCTCTTCCAACTCTACGATTCTATGATTCTATGATTTACACGGTTCTCTCCCCCTCTTCATTTAATCCCCACAACAACCCGGCGAGGTTGTTATACATAGGCCGTTCTACGTAGGGCTGCCTCTGAAGATGGTTCGGAAACTTCAGCTGGTGCAGAATTCAGCGGCCAGGTTGCTCACCGGAGCAAGACAGTTTGAGCATATTACACCGATCCTGGTCCGATTGCACTGGCTACCGATTAGTTTCCGGGCCCAATTCCAAGTGCTGCTTTTGACCTATAAAGCCTTAAACGACTCAGGACTGCAATACCTCAAGGACTGCCTCTTCCCATATGAACCTACCCAGACCAAAGCTGCCAAGTTTTCCCTTTTCTCACGAGGAAGCCTATTCAGCATAAGGGAATTTCCCTTAGAAAAAGGGAGAACTTGGCAGCTATGACCCAGACCCTGAGATCATCTTCTGAGGCCCTTCTTCGTGTGCCCCCTCCTTGAGAGGTCCGGAGGGTGGCAACACAAAAACGGGGCCTTCCCTGCGGTGGCTCCCTGTCTGTAGAAAGCTCCCCCCAGGGAAGTTCGCCTGGCACCTTCATTACACACCTTTAGATGTCAGGCCAAAAGGTTCCTTTCTAACCTTTGCTTGATCAGATTTACATCCTATGCAGGGCTGGCTCTAAGGCAAGGCTGGGTGGCGCAGGGCGCCAGGGTGCCGTGCCGTCAGGGGGGCGCCGCACGGCTATGCCCGGTGCAGCGGCGCTGTGCCCGCCTGCCAGCCGCGGTGGGAAACGGGGCGGGGGGGCGCCAGAGCGATCTTCACACCACGGCGCCCGGGCGCCCGATATGCTTAAGACAGCCCTGATCCTATGCCCTTTTAAAATGTGTTCCTTTGTGTGTGTGGGGGGGTATTGAGTTGTTTTTATTTTTGGTATGTATTTTGTCGTTTTTATATCTTGATTTTATTCTGTGAACTGCCCTCAGACCCCTGGGTATAGGGAATTGTCATTACCTCGACAAAGACTGGTTCGAGTGGATTCCTTTTATAGATTCTAACCCTCCTTTATCAGGAGGACCACAGGTTTGTAAGGAACCCACAGAAACCATTAAAAATGACCCCCCCCTCAAACCCTATAATAGTATGTAGAACATGTGTGTTTGGTGTTTTCATCTTGTATTCTTATGTTGCTCTACGGAGGGCGGTGCAGAAATTAATTCATATAATAATAATAATGTAGTTTAGACCAGTTATCCTCAGGGGGAAAGCCTCTTGGAGCCCCTCCAGACAACCTGTTTATTGTGCATTCAATCTGATTTGCTTCCACAAAAGTTACACTGCATCTGGTTTTTATTTTTGTTCCAATTGGTTTGTGGGGCAATTAGAGGACAATACAGTCATACCTCCGATTAAGTACGCCTAGGTTTGAGTATTTTCAGTTTAAGTACTCTGCGGACCTGTCTGGAACGGATTAATCCACTTTCCATTACTTTCAATGGGAAAGTTCGCTGCAGGTTAAGTTCGCTTCAGGTTAAGTACAGACTTCCGGAACCAATTGTGTTTGTAAACCGAGGTACCACTGTATGCACTTGTTCTAATTTGCTTGTGGGTTTTTTGTTTTTTGTTTTGTTTTTTTGCACGGCTTCTCATTCATCATCCGTCCATATCACACTTTTCAATGTACCTCACTGTCACTTTTTCACACCTTTGTGGTACTAGGGTGCCTTATACACATTAAATGCACAGACCTAACATTCTGATAGGGACGCGGGTGGCGCTGTGGGTTAAACCACAGAGCCGAGGGCTTGCTGATCAGAAGGTCAGCAGTTCAAATCCCTGCAGCAGGGTGAGCTCCCGTTGCTCGGTCCCAGCTCCTGCCAACCAGCAGTTCGAAAGCACGTCAAAGTACAAGTAGATAAATAGGAACCGCTACAGCGTGAAGGTAAACGGCGTTTCCGTGTGCTGCTCTGGTTCGCCAGAAGCGGCTTTGTCATGCTGGCCACATGACCTGGAAGCTGTACGCCGGCTCCCTCGGCCAATAAAGCGAGATGAGTGCCACAACCCCAGAGTCGGTCACAACTGGACCTAATGGTCAGAGGTCCCTTTACCTTTACCTTTAACATTCTGGTACTGTATTTGATTGCATCCGGCCCACAAAATAGTGACTCTCTCTGTGTGCATGTGTAACAGAGCAAATTGTGTGAGGGGAGAGAGAAAATGTGGAGATAAGAGAGCTTGCTCTGCCTTTTAAGAGCATCTCAGGTATTTGTGGGAAATAATAATCATATATTATTATTATTATTATTATTATTATTATTATTATCATTATTTATACCCCGCCCATCTGCCTGGGTTTCCCAAGGTAAGGCTTTTCACAGCAGGGAAATAAACATGAATACTTCCAAACTACACTACTGCTAAAGACAAAGTTATAGAGACTGGTTGGATATCTGGAAACTGTAGCATGGGAACAATTTTGCTTCTGTGGCTCACAGATGCCAGCTTTCATGACCTCTGCTCAGGCCGTGCTCTGCATGGCCCTAAATACGTACCCTCCAACATTTCTCTGATGAAAACAGAGACGTCCCTCCAACATACCTGCCAAGTTGCTGTCAGAGGAATAAGGGACCGGGCTGGAAATAGCAGACCGGAAGTAGTGCCGCCGCCATTTTGGAACTGGGCAGAGCAGCATCAAAAGTCGCTTCTGAGCATGCTCCGCCCAGTTCCAAAATGGCCGCCGCGCCAGAATAAACCGGGAAAAAACAAAAAAAATCCGTTTTTTCAGCTAGGAACAGCGGGAAAAACGGGGATTTCCCGGGAAAAACGGGAGACTTGGCAGCTATGCCCTCCAAAAATAGGAACATCCTACCACAGCCTTCCAACATTTCTCTGATGAAAATAGGGACGTCCTAAGGAAAAGCGGGACACTCTGGGATCAAATCAGAAACTGGGATGGATTCTGTAAATCTGGGACTGTCTCCGGAAAATAGGGACACTTGGAGGGTCTGCTTTCTCCCTAATCTTATTCACCTTTATCATATGCCTTGCTTTTCCTCTCTAAATTAAAAAGACCCAAATGAGGCAAACTTTTCTTTTCAGTGCCTGCTGAAAGCACTTTTGTTTAGACATGCCTACCCAGACATGTTGAACATTGGCATATGTTTAAATGTGTTTTTAGTTTACTGCTGGTTTTTCAAACCGTTCCGAATGGTTGTTTCTACTGATAATTTCGTTGCTTTGTTCTTTTTAGAGTGGGTGGGATGTTTTCGAAGCATTCCCCTCCCTTGTTTTTAATATATCTCTGTAGGTTTTGTCATTTGGTCGGTCGTAAGTTGATTTTAGTTGCCTTGGGCAAGAAAAAGCAGCCATAGTAATAATAATAATAATAATAATAATAATAATAATAATAATAATAATAATAATAATTTTTGTAAACTGCGTTGAGTTTTTTTTAAAAAAACAATCAAGTGGTATATAATTTTTATGAAATAAATAAACAGCATATTTCAATAACGGCTGAAATTTTTTTCACTTGTTTTGCAAGAGGGCAGTTTTGTTTTGTTTTTGTTTTTTTAGTGCCATTCATGGTTTCTGCCCCTGCCCCTTTTCAAATCCCAGGCCTGGTTCTCATCTTGCATGAGGAAATGGCTTGGCTGGCGGGTACCACTGTTAAGTAAATGATTTCTTCCAGCCCAGATGATTGGCTGCCTCAGCATTTAGCAGAACGCCCAACAACAGCTCCACTGAGAATAATCCCCCTCCCCTTCTTACTGTTGGAACAGCCCAAATGAAAATGTTAACTTGCTCCAGCTCATGAACAAACATGTGCTCACAGTGGAACATTGTGCCATCAGCCAAAAGAGAAGGAAATTAATCCCCAAGCCAGTTGACGGTTCGAACAGCGTCATTCGGTGAAGACTGATCCGCCAAACATGTGGCGCTGATTTCATTTTGCTTCCACAAATCTGGACTTTCTCACAATTCTTTTAAAAATCACATCCGTTGCCCATCTTTCTTCCAGGGAACTCACGGTGGCAAACGTGGTTTCCCCCCTTTCTCCATTTGATCTCCAGAACAGCCCTGTGAGGTAGGTTAGGCTGAGAGGCAGTGATGGGCCGAAGGTCAGAACTGCCAGCTTGGCCCTATGACTGTGGCTGCCCGGGGCTGTGGGTGCCATGCAGTGTGCATAGCCCTGGCACTGAAATTTGTGGGTGCCCGGCTTCTTCATGGGAAATTTTATGGGTGCTCGGGCACCCAGGGCTTCAGGGACTTGGCACCTGTCTCAAGGCAAATCTTTCAAAATGTAGTATAAACACTGCATAGCTGCCAAGTACCCCGTTTTCTCCGGGAAACCCCCGTTTTTACTTACCTTTTCCTGGTGGTCCCACATATCACTTTGTCTCCCGTTTTTCTCTGTTATTTTCTCCTGCTCGCGGCCATTTTTTTCTGATTTGCCCTTCTATGGGCACAAAAAAATGGCCACCGGCGGCTTCAAAAGTCGCATCTACGCATGACCGGAAGTGCGTAGACGCAACTTCCGGTGTCGGCGGCGGCCATTTTTGGTGCCCATAGAAGGGCAAAGCGACACCGGAAGTTACATCGACGCAACTTCCGGTGTCACACGGCTGCTGGTCCCGGATTCTGCAGTCCGGGACTTGGAAGGTAAGACACTGACAACTGGAAACACTGGCCTGCGAGCGCTCCAGATGGAGAACAGCCTTTACCAAAGGTGTCATGGGCTTTGAAGACACTCGAACTCAGGACACAAGGGAGAAATATGCTAAGAGAAAGGCACGCTTGGCAAATCCACACCGTGATCAACTCCTGCCTGGAAACCAATGTCCCCACTGTGGAAGGACGTGTGGGTCCAGAATTGGCCTCCACAGTCACTTGCAGACCCATTGTTAAAACCGTGTTTATGGAAGAAAATCTTACTCGGCTACAAGTGATCGCCAAAGAAGAAGAAAGACCCTAAGGTCACCCGGTGAGCTCCATATGGGTGAGCAGTGATCTGAGTCCTTGATCCTAGTTTGGCAATCTAGCCATTACAGCACACGGCCATTTCCATTCCCTGCATTCAGAAATGTAGCTGCTGTGTATTCCCACATAAAACCCATATCTAAAACCAGAAAATCCCATGTCATGGACTGCCTGGGGGAGGACACCCAAGGGAAGAAGGCTCAGGGTTCAGGGAGTGAGGATGAGAGGTCAGAGGGAGAAGATGAGGAGGGGGCGGTGTTGGAAGCTGAAGGGACAACAGGGCTTAGTGAGAGGGGAGAGTCTTAGTGAGAGGGGAGAGTCTGTGGCAGAGAGCAGTCCAGAATCAGAGGCAGAAGCCGAAGCAGGAAGGAGGCCAAGACGCAGAGGTGAGTCCAGCTGGTGAAGAAGCCAGGATGTCTCCATAATGAATTGGAAAAAAATATTTAAATGTACTCCCCCCCCAAAAAAACAACCCAGAGTCCTTTCTGTTGGGGATAATTCAGATGGAGATTCCCAGGTGTCAAAAAAGGTTATTTATGTATGCCACTACTGCGGCCGGTGTTTTGCTAGCCCCCAAATTAATAATAATAATAATAATAATAATAATAATAATACTGTAATAATAATACTGTAATAATACTGTAATAATAATAATAATAATAATAATAATAATAATAATAATAATAAATTATTTATACCCCGCCCATCTGGCTGGGTTTTTCCAGCCACTCTGGGCGGCTTCCATCAGAAAAATAAAACACAGTAATCTATTAAACATTGAAAGCTTCCCTGAACGAGCGAGGTCCCAACTAAAGAAGAATGGCAACTTAAATTGACAGAATATGTACAGCTTGCAGACTTAACATACAGAATAAGAGACCAAGAAGAGCATATGTTTAGAGAAGATTGGGAAACGTTTATTGAATATAAGGGGAGAAATAACTGTGTACAGCTGAAAACGCTGGCAGCATTAAGATACATTCAACAGTGTAAATATGTTTTGATGGATGCAGTAATGGAATACTGAATGGTATAGTTTTTGTAAAATATGCAAGGATTTTTGATATGCAAAATGAACCATGGAAAGAGAAGAAGGCAAGTCATTGATATCTTAAGGATGTAAAATGATTATTTTAAATTGTAAAACAGGAAATTTAATAAAAATTATATACAAAAGAAGAAGTCCTGCTGAAAAGTCCATTGTGCTGCAGTATAGAATCATAGAATTGGAAGGGACCCCAAGGGCCATCTAGTCCAACCCCCTGCAATGCAGGAATCTCAACTAAAGCATCCATGACAGATGGTTATCCAACCTCTTCTTAAAAGCCTCCAAGGAAGAAGAGTCCACCACCTCCTAATGGAGTCCGTTCCACTATCAAACAACTCTTACATTCAGAAAGTTCTTCCTGATGTTTAGTCAGAATCTCCTTTCTTGTAACTTGAAGCCACTGGTTCGAGTCCTACCTCCCAGAGCTGGAGAACACAAGCTTGCTCCATCTTCCATGTGACAGCCCTTGAGATATTTTGAAGATGGGTTTGAACTACTTTCAACCTAGGGAGAAAACAGTCGTCTTGATTGACCCGAATTCCGAATGCGTTTGAATACAGCGGTACCTCGACTTACGAATACTTCAGCTTCTGAAGGTTTAGACTTCCGAAGTCGGCAAACCTGGAAGTATTTTCACCGTGTGCGCGGCCTGCGCCTGCGCAGAAGCGGCGTGCGCGGCAAAATCGTGCTTTGCGCATGCGCAAAATGGACTCTTCGACTTACGAAGGATTCGACTTCGGAAGAGCGCCACGGAACGGATCGCCTTCGTAAGTCGAGGTACCACTATACCTACTGTATTTTTCAAGAGGAGATGTTAGCCGTCTTGTGTGTGCATTTTCGTCATTTTCTCATGCTGGAGCATCCAGACTCCTAAAGGGAGACTCTGGCAGTAATGTTCCTGACTCCACAAGGCAGATCTCGGTGATCAATAACGCATCTATTCAGAGCCCGTATCATTTTAATTCAATGGGAGCATTTTGAGGGCCTATTGTTCCGATGAAAAACCGCCCGCTTCTCAGGTGACCTGCCTCATTACACATATTCACAAGTCCCCCGCAAAAACGAAAACACCAGCCACCGGCTTCGAAAACAGAAAATATGTCCCAAAGTGTCAATAGCCAAAAATGGCCCAAGAACCAAGTCAGGTGGCATACAGAAGGACAAACATGACAATTAGTCCAGGGAACTTTGTGCCTGAGCTTTGATCGAGATAGCCAAGCATATATATATATATATATATATATATATATATATATATATATATATATATATATTATATATATATATATATATATATATATATATATATATATATATATATATATATATATTAAAAAATGAAAATAAGCCACCAACAAGCGCCAGACTCTGGTCTATTGTTGGAATCAAAGTGACTTTCCATTCAGATTCTTGACCCCTGACCAGAGCTATCAGCTGGTCAAGCAGGGAACAAGGGCTTGCCCCCCCCCCCGGAAAGGTCAACATAGGCCACCATCAATCACCCAAGCTCTCCTAAAGGGTGCCTTAGATGTCAATTTATGAAGTAATGACTATTTAAGGCACCATTTCTCTTTGAAGTCGGGCGAGAGAGGGGAGGGCCAGGAAGCTATGGCAGGGCTTTGGCTAATCTCGAATGCTTCATTTTCTGAACACGTGGGGTGGGATCAGATGCTTTCCCAAATCTGCACATGAGATGCTCGGCCGAGGTGCGAGAGGCATCTCGCGTATGCGCCGACAGCGCCCACACCCTCGCAATGGGTGGGCGAGATTGATTTATCGAGCTGTACGGTTGCCATGCCATCTCCCTCCCCCTCTCAGTGTCTCTCTCTCTCTTTTTCCTCTCCGGGCGCTTCCAGGCTGTCACTATTTTGCGTGGAATTCGAACGCACACCGGCAGATGCAAGTTGCGCGATTAAAGTCGATGCGGAGCTCCTGCGCAACAAACCAGCTCCTCCGCTCAAAGGGTGGGCTTTTTTTTGGGTGGGAAGGAAGGTGACGATGAAATGTGCTACAAAGCATGGGGGTTATTTATTTCATCTATATGCCTCCTTTTTCTCTCTCCAAGGAGCCCCCCTTCCTTGTTCTCCCCTTCCTTGTTTAATCCCCACAACAACCCTGAGAGGTGGGTTGGGCTGAGAGATGCAGTGGCTGACCCCCAAGGTCAAACCCAGTGAGCTTCATGGCTGAGCGGGGGATTCGAATCCGGGTCTCCCCAGTCCTGACCTGACACTTTAACCGCTGCACCACACTTGATACAACGTCATCTCGCCTCCCTGATGAATAAACAGGCCAGCTACAAGCAGCCGCTTTCCTCCAGGGCTGGGTAATTATGCCAATTTCTGTTTCCCTCTATTTCTCATTTCCCCAAACTTCAGTTCAGTTCTGCCATGTTTCCACATCAGTTTGCATTAAAACAAAACAAAAACAAAAACCTCATGAAAATCCACCAGAAATTTATACATTTTGTATGCAATTTTGCCTAACACACATTTTTGCAAGGCATATTCCCCCTAATATCTATGTTTACCCTGATACGTTCCTGCAAGTTATTTTCACCAACATATGCATTTTTTGCACACCTTACCCAAATATATAGTAAGATAAGATAAGGGACCCAGGTGGCTCTTTGGGTTAAACCACTGAGCCTAGGGCTTGCTGATCAGAAGGTCAGCGGTTCGAATCCCTGTGACGGGGTGAGCTCCTGTTGCTCTGTCCCAGCTCCTGCCAACCTAGCAGTTTGAAAGCACGTCAAAATGCAAGTAGATAAATAGGAACCACTACAGCGGGAAAGTAAACGGCATTTCCATGCGCTGCCTGGTTCGCCAGAAGCGGCTTAGTCATGCTGGCCACATGACCTGGAAGCTATACGCCGGCTCCCTCGGCCAATAATGCGAGATGAGCGCGCAACCCCAGAGTCGGTCACGACTGGACCTAATGGTCAGGGGTCCCTTTACCTTTACCTTAAGATAAGATAAGATAATCTTTATTGTCATTGCCCCCCTGCGGGAACAACGAAATTACTCGGCTGCTCCATCCATAGTGTTTTATATACCGGTAGCACCCATTGTGCTATACACATTACTTGGCTGTATAAACCACATTGCAGAATTGGGCACTGCAAGTTAAGAAAGATATTGGCAAGCTGGAAGGTGTGCAGAAGAGGGCAACCAAGATGTTCAAGAGTCTGAAAACCAAGCCTGATGAGCAATGGTTGAAGGAGCTGGGTATGCTTAGCCTGGAAAAGAGGAGACCAAGAGGAGATATGATAGCCCTCTTCAAACATCTAAAGGACTGTCCCATGGAAGATGGAGCAAGTTTGTTTTCTCCGGCTCTAGAGTGTGGGAATGTTAGGGATGTGGATTAGGATATATTATTAGATAGATCCTATCCAAGCTTGTGTTAGCAAGCTTCCAATGTCAGCAGAGTGACATTCCCCTTTTGTGCGCAGCAAAGCGTGTGCGTTCAGGTTTGCTAAAACCTGTACAATATTATACTTCCTGGCAAAGTCCCCTTTGTCCCTCTTAAAAGAAATACACAACACAGTGTTTATAAAATAAGATAGAGTTTACTTACAGTTTCATCCTGAGTTAACAGCATAATCGCAGAAAGGCAGGCTTACGTAGAAAAGTTACAGATATATACATGTGGAGACTACTTGGTAAAGTAAGGCTCCATCTGGTCTCTCTCTTGGTTGCAGGCCAAGAGGGAGAACCATCCTAACTGGAGATTCTCTGGAGATGTGTTCCCATCGAAGGATAGAAGGCTAAGAGAGAGAATGGCTGCTGGCTAGGGGCTTTTGTCCCAGCTAATCCATCTCATCTGCATATCTGGAGGAACAGGAACTTAGTCAGGTGTCCCTCCAGGTGAGTTCCTGTTAGTGGACACTCTAGGAACTGTTGTGACTTGTCTGCCCCAGTGTTCCATCCCACATAGAGGAGAGGACCTGAACCCATGGCTTCAAGTTACCAGAGCAGAGATTCCAACTAAATATCAGGAAGAACTTTCTGGCAGTAAGAACAGACTTGGTGGTGGATTCTCATTCATTTGAAGTTTTTAAGCAGAGGTTGGATGGCCACCTGTCATGGATGTTTTAGTTGAGATTCCTGCATTGCAGGGGGTTGGACTAGATGGCCCTTGGGTCCCTTCCAAATCTTCAATTCTGTGATTCCTCCCGTTGTCCAGTAGGCTACATCCCAGCCACACCAAACTCGCACATAAACACGTCTTCCGATTCTCCACCAAAGCAATAAGCAGAGTGACCTCAAGGATTTAGGGGACGAATATCTGAAAGACAGTCTCCTTTCCTACAAACTCTTGCAGGAGTCAAGATCGGCGGAAAGGGTCTTCTTGGTAGTTCCACCACCCTCAAAAGACTGGGTGTGCCAGGAAAAGGGCGTTCTCAGCAGCAGCCCCCTAAGTTGTGAAATTCCCTTCCCACAGGGGTGAGCCTGGCACCTTCCTTACTTCCTAGATCAAGGGAAGTAATAGTACCACTGTATTCTGCTCTGGTCAGACCTCACCTGGAGTACTATGTCCAGTTCTGGGCACCACAGTTCAAGAAGGATACTGACAAGCTGGAACGTGTCCAGAAGAGGGCAACTAAAATGGTCAAAGGCCTGGAAACGATGCCTTATGGGGAACGGCTTAGGGATCTGGGTATGTTTAGCCTGGAGAAGAGAAGGTTAAGGGGTGATATGATAGCCATGTTCAAATATTTAAAAGGATGTCCATAGAGAGGAGGGAGAAAGGTTGTTTTCTGCTGCTCCAGAGAAGCGGACACAGAGCAATGGATTCAAACTACAAGAAAGAAGATTCCACCTAAACATTAGGAAGAACTTCCTGACAGTAAGAGCTGTTCGGCAGTGGAACTTGCTGCCAAGGAGTGTGGTGGAGTCTCCTTCTTTGGAGGTATTTAAGCAGAGGCTTGACAGGCATAGGTCAGGAATGCTTTGATGGTGTTTCCTGTCAGGGCAGTCTCGAGCAGGTCGCGCGCCCTGGCGCTGAGGGGCGGAGATCGCTCCGGCGTCCTTGCCCTCGCAGGGCGCAGCATGGCTTCCGCGCGGCTGTGCTGTGCAGCGCCCTGCCTACCAGGCCCGGCCGAGACTCTACCTAGAGCCGGCCCTGTTTCCTGCTTGGCAGGGGGTTGGACTGGATGGCCCTTGTGGTCTCTTCCAACTCTATGATTCTATTCCTTGTTTTTCGTCATATGCTGAAGAAGCACCTCTTTGCCAGGAATCAAACCTGTGACCTTCTGCATGCAAAGCAGATGTTCTACCAATGAGCCACAACTTCCCCCCCTAGCCTTGAACACAATCCTTTCCCCCTGCATTTCTCTGAAATTCATCAACGAGTTACCAAGCAGCTTCCAAGCAGGTGTGAACCAGTCCTCCTCCATTTCTCCCCCGGAGAACAGTTGATCTAGGTTCAGATCCCTCCCCCAAGTCCACAGGTGACAGCGATGCAGAACGCTTACTGGACAAATATGTGCATAGCCTTTCCAACACTGGCAAATTGCACCCAGAGGAACACCCAGCTGTTTAACAATCACAGTGAGTCATGCTCACTTGCAGCTCACATGTGCATATAACTGATCCAGGAACCCGTCCAACAGTTTACATGTAATAAAATAGCTTATCTGATGCCGTTGCGTGTGTTTTCGGTTGTTGTTTGGCAACAGCCTGGAGCCGCGTCTCCTCCAGAAGATGTTGGCTTGCTGCTCCTTCTCTGCAAGCTGTGGGAAATTTGTGACACAGTGATCAGAATACTGGGAGAGCACCAGGAAGGCCCAAGGGTCAAGTCCCCGTTCATCCATAAAACTCAACGGGTGGCCATCTGTTAGGCTCTCTTTTCCTCTCCGCTCCTGATATATTTTTTTCCTAGCAAAGAATTTGAGCCAACTTAGGCCCATATAATGGCTTACAGAAGAAAGACACACTGCCTAGAACCGGTCAGAGACATTTGCAGAGGAGGAGGCATGGGCCATGGGGTGAAGGTGAAAATGGGGGTGCAAAGCACTGCAGAAATGGCTGTTTGGCATCATAGCCTTGCTCTGCTTTCACGGCTGGAGTCAGCAACGCTTCTGAACACCAGTTGCTGGAGACCGCAGATGGGGAATCATGTTGTTCTTGTTTAGTCGTGTCCGACTCTTTGTGACCCCATGGACCAGAGCACGCCAGGCACTCCTGTCTTCCACTGCCTCCCGCAGTTTGGTCAAACTCATGTTCGTAGCTTCGAGAACACTGTCCAACCATCTCGTCCTCTGTCGTCCCCTTCTCCTTGTGCTCTCCATCTTTCCCAACATCAAGGTCTTTTCTAGGGAGTCTTCTCTTCTCATGAGGTGGCCAAAGTATTGGAGCCTCAGCTTCAGGACCTGTCCTTCCAGGGAGCACTCAGGGCTGATTTCCTTCAGAATGGATAGGTTTGATCTTCTTGCAGTCCATGGGACTCTCAAGAGTCTCCTCCAGCACCAGAATTCAAAAGCATCAATTCTTTGGCGATCAGCCTTCTTTATGATCCAGCTCTCACTTCCATACTGGGAAAACCATAGCTTAAACTATACGGACCTTTGTAGGCGAGGTGATGTCTCTGCTTTTTAAGATGCTGTCTAGGTTTGTCATTGCTTTTCTCCCAAGAAGCAGGCGTCTTTTAATTTCGTGACTGCTGTCACCATCTGCAGTGATCAAGGAGCCCAAGAAAGTAAAATCTCTCACTGAGGGGAATCATAAAACCATAGAATTGCAGAGTTGGAAGGGACCCCATCTGGTCCAACCCCTTGCAATGCAGGAATGCTCTTGTGTTCGAATTCTGCTTGCTGGTTTCCCGCAAGCATCTGGTTGGCCCCTGCGAGAACAGGATGCTGGGCTAGATGGGCCACTGGCCTGATCCAGCAGGCTCTTCTGGGGTTCTTAAATAGGGTTGGGAAGTAGTTGAAGGAGATAATAATAATAATAATAATAATAATAATAATAATATATTTATACCCCGTTCCCCCAGCCACTCTGGGCGGCTTCCAACAAAATATTAAAATACAGAAATCCATCAAACATTGAAAGCTTCCCTAAACAGGGCTGCCTTAAGATGCCTTCTAAAGGTCTGGAAGTTGTTGTTCTCTTTGACCTCTGGTGGGAGGGCATTCCACAGGGTGGGTGCCACTACCAAGAAGGCCCTCTGCCTGGTTCCCTGTAACTTGACTTCTCGTAGCGAGGGAACCGCCAGAAGGCCCTCGGCACTGGACCTCAGTGTCCGGGTAGAACGATGGGGGAGGAGACGCTCCTTCAGGTATACTGGACCGAGGCCGTTTAGGGATTTAAAGGTCAGCACCAACACTTTGAACCAGTGCTCGGAAACGTACTGGGAGCCAATGTAGGTCTTTCAGGACCGGTGTTATGTGGTCTCGGCGGCCGCTCCCAGTCACCATGGGAAGGGGAAGTTCTAGGGGATTGATGTGGGGGAATGGTAGTGGGTTGGCAAACGGCATTAGTAAAGGTGCAGCTCCTAGTATAATTGTTAATAATGGGAGGGTAAACAAAACGTGGCAGAAAGTGAGGAGGAATTAAAGAACCTTTTAATGAGGGTGAAAGAGGAGAACACAAAATATGGTCTGAAGCTCAACATCAAAAAAACCAAGATCATGGCCACTGGTCCCATCACCTCCTGGCAAATAGAAGGGGAAGAAATGGAGGCAGTGAGAGATTTTACTTTCTTGGGCTCCTTGATCACTGCAGATGGTGACAGCAGCCACGAAATTAAAAGACGCCTGCTTCTTGGGAGAAAAGCAATGACAAACCTAGACAACATCTTAAAAAGCAGAGACATCACCTTGCAGACAAAGGTCCGTATAGTTAAAGCTATGGTTTTCCCAGTAGTGCTGTATGGAAGTGAGAGCTGGACCATAAATAAGGCTGATCGCCGAAGAATTGATGCTTTTGAATTCTGGTGCTGGAGGAGACTCTTGAGAGTCCCATGGACTACAAGAAGATCAAACCTACCCATTATGAAGGAAATCAGCCCTGAGTGTGCACTGGAAGGACAGATCCTGAAGCTGAGGTTCCAGTACTTTGACCACCTCATGAGAAGAGAAGACTCCCTGGAAAAGACCCTGATGTTGGGAAAGATGGAGGGCACAAGGAGAAGGGGACGACAGAGGACGAGATGTTCTCGAAGCTACGAACATGAGTTTGTCCAAACTGCGGGAGGCAGTGGAAGACAGGAGTGCCTGGCTTGCTCTGGTCCATGGGGTTACGAAGAGTTGGACACGACTAAACGACTAAACAACAACAACAACAAACAAACAAACAAACAAACAAACAAACAAAACAAGAAGGGAGAGGGAGAGGGAGAGAGAGGGAGACTGCATTCAGTTTCCAGGCCTGCAGCTGCTAACCCCTAGTGTACATGATACATAGAGAGACACACAGTGGCTTGCATACTGTATTTAGCATTTAATCTGAAAAATTCTCCATTCTTAAGGAAATTAGCCCTGAGTGCTCCCTGGAAGGACAGATCGTGAAGCTGAGGCTCCAATACTTTGGCCACCTCATGAGAAGAGAAGAATCCTTGGAAAAGACTCTGATGTTGGGAAAGATTGAGGGCACTAGGAGAAGGGGACGACAGAGGACAAGATGGTTGGACAGTGTTCTCGAAGCTACGAACATGAGTTTGACCAAACTGCGGGAGGCAGTGCGAGACAGGAGTGCCTGGCGTGCTATGGTCCATGGGGTCACGAAGAGTCGGACACGACTAAACGACTAAACAACAACAACTGAGAAATTTATGGCACTGAGCAATTAATGAGGATCAGGAATGCAGCCAAGAGAAGAGTGAAGGCTGGCAAACTATTTCTAATCCACCAAGCAAGACTTGAGAGACCCCCTGCTTCTCCCCACCCCTTTGGCTCCTGCAAACACCCTCCAGAAATTCCTCCAGGAAAAATGACCATCGTGCTTTGACTGGGAGTAAGAAGTAAACTGGAATCTCCGCCCGATTTATGCCAGAGCAGTCTACTAAGGGACCGAGCGCCACCTGGTGGCTGAGAGGAGACACATCAGCAGATGATAATCACCTGTCGGAAGGTTGCTGAAGAACCGGCGCGGGTGTGGATGTCTCTGTGGGTGAATTTGATCTGCAGGATTGCAGTATCTTCCTCAAATGGGCTTCCACCTGTATGCAGAGCGTAAGAACATGAGATGAGCCCTGCCCAAGGTCCAGCGTCCTGTTTTCCGTAATGGCCCACTAAATGCCAGTGGTAAACTAAAAATGAAGCGTTTGGGTATAATAGCACTTTCTTGCTGCAGTTCCCCAGCCCAAGAAAGCAGTTTCAGCACATGCTGTAGACCAGAGTGTCCTGGGCTGCCCAGACAACAAGATGCCCCCTCTCAGCCTCGCTGATGTGGTCCAAAGGAAAGCAGAGCAATACATTTGGCACCAGCCTGGCTGCAGGAGGCGTTACAAGGCATCAACCAACTGTCTTCTTAGTGTTTTTAAGTGTCAGGTGTAACTTCAGCCTGAACACAGCAGAGTTTGCGCAGGTTTTTCCGGAAGCTTCTGGCGGTAACTTAAATGACTAGACGTCTGGACGCAGAATAAACTATATACAGGATTTATTAAAATAAAAGAAAATCCAGAGTTTCTATGTACAGCTTTAGAACTCAAAAACAAAGTAAAATAAATCCTTTCCTCTCTCTCTCTCTCTCTCTCTCTCTCTCTCTCACACACACACACACACACACACAACCGATACAGCACCTCTCCTCCTACACTGACCACACTCACCACGTCACACACTGTGCTAGCTTTCACTGATAACAGGTCTCTGTGCTGATCATCAACCAATGAGAGCGCAGTTACTATGGCAGAAGCAGACCTTGGCTTTCTGCCCAGTGTTAATTGCTTGTCCTAGAGTTGATTGTGTGAAGAAGCAATTCTTCTCAATGGACCACCTTCCCAAGTTTATGAGCTCCACCTGCCCCTCAGTTCCCTCTACAAGCTTTGGTCTAAACCAGGCACCCCCAAACTTCAGCCCTCCAGATGTTTTGGACTACAATTCCCATCATCCCTGACCACTGGTCCTGTTAGCTAGGGATCATGGGAGTTGTAGGCCAAAACATCTGGAGGGCCGCAGTTTGGGGGTGCCTGGTCTAAACTTTTAAAATGGAACTTCTAAGTGTGTTGCCTTCTGTTTCCATAAAAGACTCACTGCAAGCTGAGTTAATGCTAGAACAAGCTTCCTTCTCATAGAACTCGCAAGAGTCATCTAGTCCAACCCCCTGCAATGCAGGAAACTGAGCTAAAGCATCCAGGACAGATGGCCATCCGATATCTGCTTAAAAACCTCAAAGAAAGGAGAGTCCACCACCTAACAACAACAACAACAACAACAACAACAACAACAACAACAACAATCTATTATTTATACCTCGCCCATCTGGCTGGGTCTCCCCAGCCACTCTGGGCAGCTTCCAACAGAATATTAAAAACAAGATAAAACATCAAACATTAAAAACAGGGCTGCCTTCAGATGTCTTCTAAAAGTCAGATAGTTGTTTATTTCCTTGACATCTGATGGGAGGGAGTTCCGCAGGACGGGTGCCACCACCAAGAAGGCCCTCTGCCTGGTTCCCTGCAACCTCACTTCTCGCAGGGAGGGAACTGCCAGAAGGCCCCCGGAGCCGGACCTCAGTGTCCGGGCTGAGCGATGGGGGTAGAGACGCTCCTTCAGGTATTCTGGGCCGAGGCAGTCTCAAGGTAGGCTGTTCCACTGTTGAACAGCTCTTGCTGTCAGAACGTACTTCTTCCTAAAGTTCTTCCTAGTCTCCTTTCTTATTATTTGAATCCATTGGTTCGGGTCCTCCCCTCTGGAGCAGGAGAATGCAAGCTTCCTCCATCTTAAATGTGACAGTCCTTCCGATATTTGATCCAGATGTACAGCTTTATTCCTCCCGTGTTCCCAGTGTAGATCTTTGCTCACCCCTTCCTCCCTGGAGGGGAGGAGGTAACCTTTTGTGGTTCGCCTTGGACACCAAAATATGTTGGGCCGGCCATCACTGTTCCTCTTCAAAGGGCCACATGCTGGATATTTAGGCAACCATACATATGATAAACTAATAAATGCCATTTGGCTTTTTGGTTGGCGGACGGAGGGGAGAAGAGGTTTTGGTGTGGGAGGGCAAGGGCCCTCTCTGCAAAAACTCAAAGGCGAACCATGGCTGTATCTAGGATTAAAATGCCAGAAAAGCAGTGTAGTTTGAGAGTACTGGTTGTGTTTGCGTTATGCAGACCAGAGATATCGGTTCTTTGTCTAGAAAGAAATAGCCTGCTGGCCATGTGTATCTTATATCAAAAAACTTTGTTGATGGCACCCTGTGTGTTTTCCAATTTCAGGGTCTCCTAATTCCTGGGAACAATGCGTGTCTCTAATCTTCTTTTCTTTGTTCATCCAGATTCTCAAATCAACAACGGCTTATGCATTTAATATCCTTTCTCCCTGGGGACAGCCGCTAAATTCTCTGGGTCTAATGATTCTACTCCAATTTAGATGCCACATCAAATATTTTCCCTAACATTCCCAATTGTGGACAATGGTTTGGTTTTTTAAAGGAAAACCTCCCCAGCCCCTTGAATTGCGAAAGCTCACCCTTAACATCAGCCAACAAGGCCGAGCATATACTCTGTGGAGTGAGAAGTAAGAAGTCCCACAGAACTGAATGGGATAATAAACACGGAAGGGGTTGCGCTCTGAGTGCTTTTGTTAAGTATCTGTCGAAATGGAATTTCAAAAGCGAGGAGGATGTAATGTTTCATCATTTTTATTTGTAATTGGCAGCAGACATTCCATCAGGATGCAGCAGGGGGCGATGGGGCTACAGGTCCTCTCCATCTGCTCTGCTGAAAGAGCCATTCCACCAGGTTATAGAATATATCTATAAAAGGTAAAGGGACCCCTGACCATTAGGTCCAGTCGTGACCGACTCTGGGGTTGCGCACTCATCTCGCATTATTGGCCGAGGGAGCCGGCGTATAGCTTCCAGGTCATGTGGCCAGCATGACAAAGCCACTTCTGGCAAACCAGAGCAGCACATGGAAACGCCGTTTACCTTCCCGCCGGAGCGGTTCCTATTTATCTTCTTGCATTTTGACGTGCTTTCGAACTGCTAGGTTGGCAGGAGCTGGGACCAAGCAACGGGAGCTCACCCCGTCACAGGGATTCGAACCGCCGACCTTCTGATCAGCAAGCCCTAGGCTCAGTGGTTTAACCACAGCGCTACCTGGGTCCCAGAATATATCTATATTAGCGCAAAATATGGTCTGAAGCTCAACATCAAAAAAACCAAGGGGAAGAAATGGAGGCAGTGAGAGATTTTACTTTCTTGGGCTCCTTGATCACTGCAGACGGTGACAGCAGTCACGAAATTAAAAGACGCCTGCTTCTTGGGAGAAAAGCAATGACAAACCTAGACAACATCTTAAAAAGCAGAGACATCACCTTGCCTACAAAGGTCCGTATAGTTAAAGCTATGGTTTCCCCAGTAGTGATGTATGGAAGTGAGAGTTGGACCATAAAGAAGGCTGATCGCCGAAGAATTGATGCTTTTGAATTATGGTGCTGGAGGAGACTCTTGAGAGTCCCATGGACTGCAAGAAGATCAAACCTATCCATTCTGAAGGAAATCAGCCCTGAGTGCTCCCTGGAAGGACAGATCGTGAAGCTGAGGCTCCAATACTTTGGCCACCGCATGAGAAGAGAAGAATCCTTGGAAAAGACCCTGATGTTGGGAAAGATGGAGGGCACAAGGAGAAGGGGACGACAGAGGACGAGATGGTTGGACAGTGTTCTCGAAGATACGAACATGAGTCTGACCAAACTGCAGGAGGCAGTGGAAGACAGGAGTGCCTGGCGTGCTATGGTCCATGGGGTCACGAAGAGTCGGACACGACTAAACAACAACAGGGTTGCGCTCTGAGTGCTTTTGTTAAGTATCTGTCGAAATGGAATTTCAAAAGCGAGGAGGATGTAACGTTTCATCATTTTTATTTGTAATTGGCAGCAGTCATTCCATCAGGATGCAGCAGGGGGCGATGGGGCTACAGGTCCTCTCCATCTGCTCTGCTGAAAGAGCCATTCCACCAGGTTATAGAATATATCTATATTGTTGGCTCAAGAGATAATGGAGTGGGCCTCCTGTAGTTAGACCGCTGTGTTAGCAGCAGAAAAGTGGCCTCTGGGGCACAAGCTTGGGCAGCATGTCTGGAGGTCTCGGGCTGCCCAGAAAACAAGACCCCACTGTCTTCCCAGAGATATTTGAAAGCTGCCCTGGGAGCCTTTTTTTCCTGTCTGAAGAGTGGAATGAAAAAGCGAATAATAATAATAATTTGAATCCTCAGTTTTTCTCTCTCTTCACAATTTGGCTTCAGTTTCTCTCTTCCCGATTACCTCTGCCATCTCTCTCTGCCTGAAAATGCAGTAAATAATAATTTATTTATTTATTTATTTATTTATTTATTTATTTATTTATTTATTTATTTATACACTGCCCATCTGGCTAGGTCACTCTGGGTGGCTCCCAACAGAATATTAAAAACACAATAAAACATCAAACATTAAAAAATTCCCTAAACAAGGCTGCCTTCAGATGTCTTCTAAAAGCCAGATAGTTGTTTATTTCCTTGACATCTGATGGGAGGGTGTTCCACAGGGTGGGTGCCACCACCAAAAAGGCCCTCTGCCTGGTTCCCTGTAACCTCACTTCTCACAGGGAGGGAACCGCCAGAAGGCCCTCGCGCTGGACCTCAGTGTCTGGGCAGAACGATGGGGGTGGAGACGCTCCTTCAGGTCTACTGGACCAAGGCCATTTAGGGCTTTCAAGGTCAGCACCAACACTTTGAATTGTACTTGGAAATGTACTGGGAGCCAATTCAGGTCTTTCAGGACCGGTGATATATGGTCTCGGCAGCTGCTCCTAGTCACCAGTCTAGCTGCCTCAACCCGGATTCTCTGTAGGATTCTCCGCAGGCTCTAGAAGGTGGTGGGGCTTAAAACGGTAGAGAGGCCCTTCTTAAATTTTGTGTGTTTGTTTGAAGATACCAATACTGCCCTTCAATTAAAAAATATTATACAGTGGTACCTCGCAAGACGAATGCCCTGCAAGACGAATGCGTTTTGCGATCTGATGGTGACTCGCAAGGCGAATTCATTTTGCGAAAAATTCGTCTTGCGAATCGTGGTTTCCCATAGGAACGCCTTGAAATTTAATTACTGTAATGCGTTCCTATGGGCAAAAAAAGACATTTCAATGCATTCCTATGGGAAACCGCGATTCGCAAGACAAAATTTTTCACAAAACGAATTGACTCATGGAACGAATTAAATTTGTCTTGCGAGGCACCACTGTAATCATTGTGGTAGGTTAGACTGTCCCAAAGTCACCCAGTGGGCCTCATGTCTGAGTGGGGATTTGAACCCTGGTCTCAATCCAAGTCATAGTCCAGCCCCCTTACCACTTCACCAGACTGAATTTAGGACCCATTTTTCAGTGCCTCTCTTGCTTTCCTTCTTCTTGGCTCTATGCGAGAGGCTGATGTTGCAAATGTGAAAAACAGGCTAGGAAGAGGAAACGCCTGTTACTCAAGACTAGGGCAAGTTTGGACTTGCTGGTGCTTCAGCTATCAATTGTAATCAAACTCCAGCAAAAACTGCTGAGCGTAGAACCTTACGCGGCAGGACCTAGGAGCCCACTTCCCCCCCTTTCTTTTTAAATAGACCTTCTATGCAAGAAGCACTTTTCATTATCAAATCACATAACCAGCTGGAAAATTAGCCTTTCAGGAGTCCTTAAGCACCTGCTTCCGTTTAATGAGAAAAACTGGCCCAGTCCTCCCTGCAGAAGCTATTAAAGCATCCCACAGCAATGTGGGCAGAAGGGGATTATTCCATTCCCCGCTCCCTTTCTTGTAACTCCTAAGTGCAGTTCATTTATTCTGCAAAGCTAAGCAGGGTCTGGTATGGTTTCAGGTTAGATGGGGAACCGTGTGTTGAGATTTCTGCGTCTAATTTTATATCCCACCTTTTCCCCAAATTGGGATTCAAGCATACCTGCCAAGTTGTTGTCGGAGAAATAAGGGACCAGGCGGAAGTAGCAGACCGGAAGTAGCGCTGCAGCCATTTTGGAACTGGGCAGAGCAGCATCAAAAGTCGCTTCTGAGCATGCTCCGCCCAGTTCCAAAATGGCCACTGCGCCAGAATAAACCGGGGGGAACAAAAAAATCTGTTTTTTCAGCTAGGAACAGCTGGAAAAACGGGGATTTCCCGGGGAATACGGGAGACTTGGCAGCTATGGATTCAAGGCAGCCCTCAATGTTTAAAGCAGGCTTCCTCAACCTCGACCCTCCAGATGTTTTTGGCCTACAACTCCCATTATTCCTTACTAGCAGGACCAGTGGTCAGGGATGATGGGAATTGTAGTCTCAAAACATCCGGAGGGCCGAGGTTGAGGAAGCCTGGTTTAAAGCATCGTACAAAATAATAATAAAAAACCAAGCTAGTTTGAAACAATAATCAAAATGCATCAGAAGCACATTTAGAACCACCAGGCAAAAATGTTCCTTTTTAACCAGGCCTTTGTTGATTTGATTGACATCCTATGATCTTTTAAAATGTGGGGGTTTGGGGGGGGTTATTGGGTTGCTTTTGATATTTTGACTATTCTGTGAACCGCCCTGAGACCTCTGGGTATGGGGCAGTAAATAATAATAATAATAATAATAATAATAATAATAGCAATTAAAATGCAGTTTGCCCCAAACAGCAGCCCATTAATCATCATTTTTTGTACTTTAGTTTCCAAAGCCCTGTCTGAACAGGAAGCTTTTAGCCTGCTGGCGGAAGGATAACAAACAGGGAGCCAAGCTCACCTCTTTTGGGAGGGAATTCCACAATTTTGGAGCAGGTACAGAAAAGGCTCCGCCTCATGTCACCACCAGCCATGCCTCTGATGGTGATGGGACTGAGTGAAGGTGCTCATCCAAGGATCTTAGCACCCAGGCAGCTATTCATATAGGGAGATACAAGCCTGGGCCAAAGCCAGTTATCTGCTTAAATGTTTCCCCTCAAGTCAGTGAAACTTGCGTCTGTATAATGTTAGGGCTGCACATCTGCACATCGAATCTGCATAACATAAAGTTAGCAGTCTTTGCCCTGGCCCCTTCCCCTCTTGCAGCTTGGTATGTAAACTGCTTTGAGGTGGGATTTAAAAAATAATAATAAGCAAGTTAAAAAACCAGTCAGAGGGCCTTCTTGGTGGTGGCGCCCACTCTGTGGAACACCCTCTCATCAGATGCCAGGCAAATAAACAGCTGTCTAACTTTTAGAAGACATCTGAAGGCAGCTCTGTTTTTAATGTTTGATGCTTTATCGTGTTTTTAATATTCTGTTGGGAGCTGCCCAGAGTGGCTGGGGAAGCCCAACCAGATGGGTGGGGTATAAATAATATATTATTATTATAAATTACACAAGTGGCATAGAAGTTTTATGAAACAAGCACGCAAACAATATTGGTACGACACGAAACCATTGGGGAGCTTTTCACTGCCACAGCCAGGATGCCGATGTCAAAGGACTTTCAGTCCGCTCCTCCGAGACCCCTGTTATTTGTTTCATAAAATTTATACACTGCTTGCTTGTAAAAAGAGCAACAACCTCAAAGTGGTTTACAACACCCCCTCCCCAATAAAACACACAAAAAACCCATCTATTAAAACTTTAGCAAAAGCAATTTAAAGCTTTCAAAAAGACAAGTCAGAGAATAGATGGAAACTCCCATTGACTTTCTAAACATCTGAGTAGGCTTGTCTAAACAAGGATGGCTTTACCTGGAACTGAAAAGAGTACCGTGAAGGCTTCTTCCTGCTGTCAATAGTAGTAGTAGTAGTAATAATAATAATAATAATAATAATAATATATTTATACCCCGCCCATCTGGCTGGGTTTCCCCAGCCACTCTGGGCGGCTTCCAACAGAAAAATGAAATAAAATAATCTATTAAACATTAAAAGCCTCCCTAAACAGGGCTGCCTTCAGATGTCTTCTAAAAATCTGGCAGCTGTTTTTCTCTTTGACATCTGATGGGAGGACTTTCCACAGGGCGGGCGCCACCACCGAGAAGGCTCTCTGCCTGGTTCCTTGCAAGTTGGCTTCTCGCAATAAGGGAACCGCCAGAAGGCCCTCGGAGCTGGACCTCAGTGTCCGGGCAGAACAACGGGGGTGGAGATGCTCCTTCAGGTATACTGGACCGAGGCCATTTAGGGCTTTAAAGGTCAGCACCAACACTTTGAACTGTGATTGGAAACATACTGGGAGCCAATGTAGATCTTTCAAGACCGGTGTTATGTGGTCTCGGTGGCCGCTCCCAGTCACCAGTCTAGCTGCCGCATTCTGGATTAGTTATAGTTTCCGGGTCACCTTCAAAGGTAGCCCCACGTAGAGCGCACTGCAGTAGTCCAATAGGTGCTGCTATGCTAAAAGATCAAGTTCTAACAAATGTGTATGTGGTAACAGTGGAAGCAGAAGCATTTTGGAGATAAAGCGATCTCATATGTAAAGTGGTCCCAAGTTGTTTGGGGCTTTATGTACTAATAGCATGGGTAGGCAAACTAAGGCCCGGGGGCTGGATCTGGCCCAATCGCCTTCTAAATCTGGCCTGCGGATGGTCTGGGAATCAGTGTGTTTTTACATGAGTAGAATGTGTCCTTTTAATGTAATTGATATTAGTTTGCCTTCAATAGAGACACTTTATGCTATCTGAGCTAGGAAGAGAGCAGAGGGAATTGTCGCAGATCCTTTGCATCCCGGACATCATCTGTTTGATTTACTTCCATCTGGACGTCGCTACAGGACTCTATACACAAAAACGGCTAGGCACAGGAACAGGTTTTCCCCTCGTGCCATCAAATTGTTAAATTTGTAGTTGTGTAGCGGAAGGGGAGGCCAGTTATGGGTGGGGTTCCTTTGCTGTGCCGTTGTATTGTGAGGGGAACAGTGTTTGTATAAGGTACGTTTACATTGCAATGTAGCCGAAGCAAAATTCCAAGTATGTTTGGTACTTGGCCAATAAATTATTCTATTCTATTCTATTCTATTCTATTCTATTCTATTCTATTCTATTCTATTCTATTCTATTCTATTTAAAATGCATCTCTGGGTTATTTGTGGGGCCTGCTTGGTGTTTTTACATGAGAAGAATGTGTGCTTTTATTTAAAATGCATCTCTGGGTTATTTGTGGGGCATAGGAATTCGTTCATTCCTCTATCTATCTATCTATCTATCTATCTATCTATCTATCTAGTCTGGTCCACCACAAGGTCTGAGGGATAGTGGACTGGCCCCCTGCTGAAAAAGTTTGCTGACCCCTGACTAATAGTTATGCCTTAAACCTGGCTCAGTAGCAAATCAGCAACCAGCGCAGATCTCTGAGCACAGGTGTCACAGTCAAACCTCGGATCCCGAACGCCTGTTTTTTGGAACGTTTCGGGTCCTGACTGCCAAAACCCCGGAAGTAAATGCTCTGGTTTTTGAATGTTTTTCAGAGGCCAAACATCCAACACGGCTTCTGTTTGAGTGCAGGAAGCTCCTGCAACCAGTTGTCGAACATTTTGGAATGTTGTCGAACATTTCGGAAGCTGAACGGGCTTCCGGAATGGATTACATTCAAGAACCGAAGTTTGACTGTATGTGTTAACAAGGTGTGTCACAAACTGCAGCTTCTGGAGGGAAAGTCCCCATAGGGAGGCATATTCTTAAGTGTGCTATGTTGTTGTTTAGTCGTTTAGTCGTGTCCGACTCTTCGTGACCCCATGGACCAGAGCACACCAGGGACTCCTGTCTTCCACTGCCTCCCGCAGTTTGGTCAGACTCATGTTGGTAGCTTCAAGGACACTGTCCAACCATCCCATCCTCCATCGTCCCCTTTTCCTTGTGCCCTCCACCTTTCCCAACATCAGGGTTTTTTCCAGGGAGTCTTCTCATGAGGTGGCCAAAGTATTGGAGCCTCAGCTTCACGATCTGTCCTTCCAGTAAGCACTCAGGGCTGATTTCCTTAAGAATGGATAGATTTGATCTTCTTGCAGTCCATCGGACTCTCAAGAGTCTCCTCCAGCACCATAATTCAAAAGCATCAATTCTTCGGAGATCAGCCTTCTTTATGGTCCAGCTCCATAGCTGCCAAGTCTCCCGCTGAAAAATGCGGGACCAACAATGGCATGGCACACAAAGTCACTTCTACACATGTCTGGACATGCGTAGAAGCAACTTCCAGCGCCGCCCGATTTCCGGTGCCCATACATGAGTAGCGCGGCACTGGAAGTCGCTTCTACGCATGTCAGGACATGCGTAGAAGCAACTTCCGGTGCCGCTCTGCCCGATTTCTGGTGCCCAGGCATGGGCGGAGCGGCACCGGAAGTCGCTTGTACGCGTAGAAGTGACTTCCGGTGCTGCACTACCCATGTCTGGGCACCGGAAATCGGGCGGCGCCAGGACCCAAAATGGAGCCTCCCTGGCAGGTAGGAAATCATGGGGATTTACGGGATTTTTTCCCAATCCGGGCTGCCAGCAGGAAATGGTTTAAAATACGGGGGTTTCCCGTGAAAAACGGGAGACTTGGCAGCTATGTCCAGCTCTCACTTCCATATATCACTACTGGGATCTCCTTCATGGATCACTGCCTTGTCATAGCAAAGGGGCTTGAATAACTCAGAGAAGCTATGAGCTATGCCCGTGCAGGGCCACCCAAGACGGACAGATCATAGTGGAGAGTTTTGACCAAACGTGATCCACCTGGAGCAGGAACCGGCAAGCCACTCCAGTATCCCTGCCAAGAAAACTCCATGGACAACGACAACAGGCATATAAAAGTGTGCTGTACTGCCCACTAAACTCACTCTGAATCCATGTCCGCAACACCAGGGCCTTGATCCCTCTGGATTTGCATTGCCCTCCCAGCTCTGCAACAAAACCTGTATTGTACGAATCGAAATCCTCTTAACCCAAGTAAGAGAGGTTTAACATGCTCTTGCTGCAATTGCAGTCATGGCGGGCACCTCCGATACGGAGCTGGGACGTGTTTTCACAGAGGAAAGGCTGCTCACAAGCGCTGCCTCACTGGCTGATGAACGGAGTCGGGATTTAAGATGCTGCTTCGCATTTGGAGCCACTTTGAGACACGCAGGTTGGCGGCAGCCTCCCAAAGGAGAACAACTTTGAAATGAGAGCAGTGCCTTTCATTTGATAACACGCTACCAAGAGCATTAGTTAGCCTGCTGTCAAAGCAGTTCTAATTAGGAGTCCCAAGGGAGGAACTCTCCTTGGTGCTGAATGTGCTGTTTTCTACCACCAAGTTCAGGGCAACTGTCGCCGCCTCTTCTGGCAGTTAAGGACTGGTTATTTCATTCGTAGATGAATTTTCTTCAAGCTGTAGAAAAAACCAAGGGCTTCCACTGAGCCTGCCGTTATGAAGTATCCCCCTCAAACTCTGTGCTGTGGTGGTCAGTAATGTCAGTAACTACATTCAACTGAGCCGGTAAGTCAATTCCATGTGGTTTTCTTGTAGATCAGGGGTGGCCAACTCCCAAGAGACTGTGATCTACTCACAGAGTTAAAAACTGGCAGTGATCTACCCCCTTTTTGGGGTTCAGGTCAAAGTTGTTTAGCTTTTTTTTTAGGAATGAGGAAGGTCCATTTTAGGGGGGGGTTGGGTCAATGTTGTTGAGTTTTTTCAGGGAGGAAGTAAAATGTTGAGCTTTTTTTTTAGGAGAGCCACAGTTGTTCAGCTTCTTTGAGGGGAGCCAATGATCTACCAGTGATCTACTGCGGACGTCCGTGATCTACCGGTAGATCACGACCTACCTGTTGGACATGTCTGTTGTAGATGAATGAAATATACCCTGTTTCTCCTAAAAATAAGACATACCCATAAAATAAGCCATAGCAGGATTTCTAAGCATTTGCACAATATAAGCCATACCCCAAAAATAAGACATAGTGATAGGCGCAGTTCTGGAGGGCCCCAAGGAAGAGGCGAGGCTGGACGCGTAATAAAAAATAAGACATCCCCTGAAAATAAGCCACTGTGGGTTTTTTTTTTTTTAAGGAAAAATAAATATAAGACGGTGTCTTATTTTCAGAGAAACAAGGTAGATTGAGGAAGGAGAACAACTGCAACTGACTAAATACAGGCTTGTTCTCCATAGCCGTGATCTCCAAAAATCTGACTGTGATAAAACTGATCCAAAATGGTCCATTAGAGCTTGTTTGATCAAACAGTCGATAAACAGTTGGACGGGAGAGGATAGCTACACTTATTTTTGTGGGCATCACAATGTGAAGTTGGAAACGGCACTCATCGTCTTGCTAGAAAGATGATCTGAAATAATATCTCCGTAAAACCCACAGAGCAACAGTTTCCCCATCCACACAGAGAGCCGAAGATCTCTTTGAACATAAGAGATGATCACTGAAAAGGGTTTATTTCCATGACTAGCCCACCCCAATGGTAAGTTCCTGGGCCAATATCAAAATCACTTTGCCTCATTCAGTTCCTAGAGCCTGGAGCAATGGACTGAAATATAACAAAGAAGATATTTTTGCTGAACATAAGGAAGAATTTGCCGGGGGTGCGAGCTTATAAGAGCAGGCTGCCTTTTAGTGGGGTGGATTTTTCCTTCACGGGAGGTTTTGAAGCAGAGGCTGAAAGGCCTTGGGTCAAGGATGTTGCAGAAGATTTCCTGAATGTGCAGGTGTCATTAGCACTTTTTTTGGGGGGGGTGAGGTGCCGTTACTCATATCTTGATAAAAGTGTTGCGGGTGCCAGTGTGAAATGGCTGCCATGGGCATCAAAAAAGAGGTGACTGAGGCATTCCTACTAAGCTTAGTTTCAAATGGCATCCCTAAGGACAAAAGGAATGTATTCCTGTATGCAACCACGGCAGCCAGAAAACTATTGGCAAAAAGTTGAAAATCTGATAAAACACCTGAAGTGGTTGTTGTTGTTTAGTCGTTTAGTCGTGCCCGACTCTTCATGACCCCATGGACCAGAGCACGCCAGGCACTCCTGTCTTGCACTGCCTCCCGCAGTTTGGTCAAACTCCTGTTCGTAGCTTCAAGAACACTGTCCAACCATCTCATCCTCTGTTGTCCCCTTATCCTTGTGCCCTCAATCTTTCCCCACATCAGGGTCTTTTCCAGGGAGTCTTCTCTTCTCATGAGGTGGCCAAAGTATTGGAGCCTCAGCTTCACGATCTGTCCTTCCAGTGAGCACTCAGGGCTGATTTCCTTCAGAATGGATAGGTTTGATCTTCTTGCAGTCCATGGGACTCTCAAGAGTCTCCTCCAGCACCATAATTCAAAAGCATCAATTCTTCGGCGATCAGCCTTCTTTATGGTCCAGCTCTCACTTCCATACATTACTATTGAAGTGGTAGAATGGAGAATTAAAATGTCTGAATTTGCGGAGATGGCAAAACTAACAGCATCAATTAGAGGGTGCTCTAATCAAGAAAATAAGAAAGGGTGGGAATGTGTAAAGGAATATATGGAAAAAGTTGGTGGTGGAATTTGAAATTTAATATGCTATGATTAAAATATGCCGCAAGGATATAGAAAATACAATATAAGAGTAATGACATGATAAATAAGATAGTGGGCACCGCAACGATAACAAAAAGAATAATAGGCAAAGAAGATCGTACATAGGTGAAGGGAAGCATGGGGAGGGAGAAGAAGGTATTGAAACTGTAAAAGGCTTTATGATTTCTATGTTTGAATATGTATTGAATTGTTTTTAATTGTTTCTTTTTAAAAAAAATTGAACAAAGTTTAATTTTAAAAAAGAGGTGATTGATAGGGCATATAGATAGTCAAAGCTGGGAAAAAATATGGGAGAATTGTACGTTGAAAATGTTGACTATAAGAATAAAAGAATAAAAATTATTTGGAGATTGTATTTAACACCAGTCAGATTAAATCAAATAAACAAGGAATATTCGGTGTTACGTTGGAGGGGATGCCAGGTAACAGGGAATTATGTTCACATGTGATGGGGGTGTAAATATGTACAATTTTTTGGGCAAAGGGTGTTTAAGGAGATGACAGAAATCACCGGGTTAAAGTTGACCAAAAGTCCAAAAGTAGCATTATTTATCCACGATGGGGTGGAAGGTTCACAGGCTATGAAGGACTTGCTCACAAATTTATTGACAGCTGATAGCTAGGAAGTGGAAGGGGAAAGCAGAATATAAAGTGGAAGAATGGTATAAAGAGGTGTGGGCTATAGCTATTCATGATAAATTAACATGTGCCATTAAGGTAAGATGGGGAATATGCAGGAGGAATGATTTGGAGGAGATATGGAGGGTGTTTGTAGAATCTGTACTGTTGAAACGGAAAGGGGTCAAACCATCGCAAGAGGTGTTGAAATTTTCACTTGCCACCCTCTCTGGCACCCTATCTGCATAACCTAGCAATTCTAAAATATATTGTCCATTCCGGGTCGCCCAGCCACTGCCACCGTGTCCTTTCACTTGGCAGATCAAGATGAGCAGGTGACAACGAATGTTGCAAGGTTTTCAGCTGGGGCAATCAGAATAAGATCCCCTATTTGACTATTGATTCAAAACCCTAAAATGTATTTTATGTTGTTGACTTTTTATTTCTATTATTTGTATATCGTATTGCTGTTTTATTGCTGTGGCCGATGTCTGATGCAAATAAAGATTTGTTCGTTCATTCATTCTTCACTTCCTACTAATCAGCCAGGAGACGATGGCCATTTCCCTGCAAAGTTCGAGCTGCTTCCTCCCAGACATCTCGAGGTGCGCAAGACTGCAGCCATGTGCAATTCCACTGCCCTGCAAGATTGCCGTGGGGCTGTGGTGGGCGGCTCTCGGCTTGGCCCTGCTCCCTCTCCCAATATATTGCGCAGCCTTTAACGTCGGCCTGGTGGGACCTTGGACCTGCGACCCCTTCCTCGCCAAGGCTTTCCCCCAAGTTGCTGCAAAGCTAGCTATGGAGCGGATAAGGAAGGACCCTTCTGTTAACTCCCCCCATCAGCTGGACTGCATGTTATGCGAGGAAGGCTGCCAGACTTCTAAAGCTCTAGCTGGATTCATTGGCTACGAAAAGTACTTGTCAGCTTTCATAGGTCCCCTGAACCCAGGGTACTGTGCCACAGCCTCCCTGCTTGGCAGGAGCTGGAACAAAGCTGTGTTTTCCTGGGCCTGCATCAGCGATGAATTGGACAACCCAAGCTACCACCCTACTTTTGTAAGAACGTTGCCCTCTCCAACCGGGATCCTCCTCTCCGTGTTGAAATATTTCAGCTGGGCTCATGTTGGCATCGTCTCTTCCCAAGAGGAGCTTTGGAGGGACACGGCTAGCAAGCTGGCAATGGCGCTGAGGAACCGGGGGCTCCCGGTGGGTGTCGTCACCTCGATGGGGAGAGGAGATGGAGCTGCTGAAGGAACTTGGGCCAAGATCCAAGCTGCTGGTGACATTAAAGGTAAGGAGGGTAAGAATGGGCCTTTGGCCCGGCGGGAATAGAGAAGGTTTCAGGATGCTTGCAGACTGTCACAGTTTAGGGTGGGATTCAGTTGCATCCTGGCAAACTCAAGTTGCGCAACTGCCATGAATGAGCCAGCCCCCAAGGGAAGTTTGCAGCCAGCTTCCAGCGAAGGAAGGAGCCAGGAAGAGAGAGGGTTAACTGCAAGACAGGAGGATATTAGCCGAGAGCCAACTCCCCTGCCCTTAGGAATGCCAACTGATCAAAAAGTTTTGAGAGATGATACCGGTATATAATGAATTGGGGGGGGGGGAATGTTTAAAATGACATTTATTTAAAAAACCAGAAGCATTTTTGATAGGGATTTTAGGACAAGACCTGCCAAGAAAAACAAAGAATTTATTTATGTACGCTGCAACAGCGGCAAGAGTCTTATTGGCACAAAATTGGAAGAATGAGGAAATCCCAACGAAAGAACAATGGCAAGAAAAGTTGATGAGTTACGCGGAGATAGCAAAGTTAACATACAGAATACGTGAGAAAGACAACCGTGACTTTAAGGAAGAATGGGAACTTTTCACAAATTACTTAAAAAGACAACAAAAGGACTTGGACTCCTTGGCAGGTTTTGAATAAGCATTCACAAATTTATTGGTAGAACACACGGCAGATAAAGTAGTGATCTGTACAAATTAATAACATGCAGTAAATAATATGTATTAACAAATCAGAGAGGGGAGCTAAGGGAAACTCGGAGGGGTGGGAGAGGGAGGGAGGGGAGGGAGGGAATTAAAAAAAGGGGGAAATGTAATTGATTATATTAATTGATAACTTGTTTTGCTAAATCTGTTTAATAAAATTTATATATACAGTACCTGGGCCTTTGGTTTGATTCAGCAGCCTGGCTATTCTGGTGTTCTTAAAACGACTCTTTGATTTCTGTGCCGCAGTTATCATTTTGTGCATGCATTCGGCTCTCATCGGAGGAGAAGACCAGGCTGCCTTGCTTACGAAGGCCCAAGAAATGGGTCTGGCCGACGGCAGATACATCTTCCTGCCATACGACACTTTGTTCTACAGCCTCCCGTACCGAAACCACTCCTACTTCATTCTGGAAAACGACCGCTCCTTCCGGGAAGCCTACGACGCAGTGTTGACCATTACTTTGCAGTCCGGGGAGAAAACATTTTATGAGGCGTTTGAGGCAGCGAAACGAAAGGGCGAAATCCCTCTCAATTTGGAACCTGAGCAGGTCAGGACTGCCTAGAGCAGAAGGCTTTCATTTTGCTCCAAATAATAATAATAATAATAATAATAATAATAATAATAATAATAAATACCCCATCCAGCTGGCTGGGTTTCCAGCAAAATATTAAATACAATGATTCATCAAATATTAAAAGCGTCCCTAAACAGGGCAGCCCTCAGATGTCTTCTAAAAGTCAGATAGTTGTTTATTTCCTTGACATCTGACGGGAAGGTGTTCCACAGGGTGGGCGCCACCACCGAGAAGGCCCTCTGCCTGGTTCCCTGTAACTTTGCTTCTCGCAGTGAGGGAGTCGCCAGAACGCCCTCGGAGCTGGACCTCAGTGTCCAGGCTAAACGATGGGGGTGGAGACGCTCCTTCGGGTCTACTGGGCCGAGGCTGTTTAGGGCTTCAAAGGTCAGCACCAACACTTAGAATTGTGCCCAGAAACGCAAACGTAAAGCTAAATAACATCCTGCACCCATCCTGATCCATCCCGGTTGCCTTCTTCAGTAATCCATCTCCACATTATAACTGCAGAAATGCCCTTGGCAGAGAGGAAGAGAGGACCAAGACCCAGGTGTCCTTGGCTGTGATCCACCTGCTGTGGATCTTCCTGTCTTCTACTCCACCAGACACCACTGACCAGCAAAGAAGGGATTTGTAGAATGAAAGGAAGTTCCCTTGCAAACCCGCTTTGGGCAACCTCGCAAGTGAGCACAGCAAAAAAAAAAAAAAAACACCTGCACTCCACTCAGGAGATATTCTCTGCACTTCCATAATTTTTGAACCCAATGGCTTTCCCCAATAATTAACCAAGAATGGCTAGAAGCCATTTCCAACACAAAGTCTGGGGATGCCTGGCTTAGCTCCTTTTTCTTTCCCAAATAGGCAACATTAGGGTCAGATGGAAAAGAGAGTGGGGAAGCTGGATTTCTTTATTTCATAAAATATCTCCCCCCCCCATCCTTAGCTTGCTCTCTCCTCCCCGTACTGGGCATTTGTGGAAGCAAAAGTGAGCTAAATGATATGACGGATGTCAGCTCTGGTTTGCCTCTGACCATTTCCCAGGTTTCTGCCATCTTTTCCAGGTCTCTCCACTCTTCGGCACCATCTATGACGCCATTTACCTTGTGGCAAAAGCTTTAGCCAAGGCTCATCAACAGGGGGCGACGGAGGTCTCAGGGAAAACGTTGACTCAGCACGTCAGAAACCTCGACTTTGCTGGGTTCAGCCGCAGGGTAGAAGCTGACAGCAAAGGAAAACCGCTGGCCCAATATGTCATCCTGGACACAGACGGCAGAGGGAGCCACTTCTTCCCCACCTACTTGCTGGTGGCGTCCTCTGGCTTGGTACAAACCCTGGGAAGGGCGATGCACTTTCCCGGCGGAAGCCCACCCCCAGCTGATTCCAGCTGTTGGTTCGATCCAGATGTCCCCTGCATTAGAGGTAAGTGGTGCCCAAATTTCCATTTCTAGCATTCTTGCACTTTGTTTACGCTCTTTCTTAATCCATATATCGTTTTTATTACTTGTGCGGAAATATTTCAATCCATACAATAAGCCCCATTTTTGGGGGGTGCAGGGCAAAAATGTTTAGCTTTTTTTAGGGGAGCCAAAGCTGTTTTGCTTCTTTGGCGGGAGCCAGTGATCTAGCCAATAATAATAATAATAATAATAATTATTATTATTTTTATTTATACCCCGCCCATCTGGCTGGGTTTCCCCAGCCACTCTGGGCGGCTTCCAACAGAAAAATAAAACACAGTAATCTATTAAACATTAAAAGCCTCCCTAAACAGGGCTGCCTTCAGATGTCTTCTAAAAGTCTGGTAGTTGTTTTCCTCTTTGACATCTGTTGGGAGGGCGTTCCACACGGCAGGCGCCACCACCGAGAAGGCCCTCTGCCTAGTTCCCTGCAACTTGGCATCTCGCAATGAGGGAACCGCCAGAAGGCCCTCGGTGCTGCACCTCAGTGTCCAGGCAGAATGATGGAGGTTGAGACGCTCCTTCAGGTGTACTGGACCGAGGCCGTTTATGGATTTAAAGGTCAGCACCAACTCGTTGAACTGTGCTCGGAAACGTACTGGGAGCCAATGTAGATCTTTCAAGACCGGTGTTATGTGGTCTCGGCGGCCACTCCCAGTCACCAGTCTAGCTGCCACATTCTGGATTAGTTGTAGTTTCCGAGTCACCTTCAAGGGTAGCCCCACGTAGAGCGCATTGCAGTAGTCCCCTTCTTCTCCCCTTCCCAATGACTCCCCTTCTTCTCTTTCCATGGTTCATTTTGCATAACATAAATCCTTGCATATTTTACATAAGCTAAACCATTCAGTATTCCATTATTACACCCATCAAAACTTATTTACACTGTTGAATTTATCTTAATGCTACCCACGTTTTCAAACAAACACAGTTTCCCTCCATATATTCAATAAACGTTTCCCAATCTTCTTTAAATGTATGTTCTTCCTGTTCTCTTATTCTATGTGTTAAGTCCGCAAGCTGCACATATTCCATCCGTTTAAGTTGCCATTCTTCTTTAGTCGGGACTTCGCTGTTTTAAAACACATGTGTATTTATTATCGGAGCCCTGATACCATTTATTTCAATGATCCACTGCTTATATTTCAAATCCTGCCTGCGATTCATGTATGGCTGATAGTTTGATAGATAATCCATCAACTGTTTCCATTCTTCCTTAAACAGTTCATCATTATGCCCTCTCATTTTAGTAGTCAATTTCACCATTTCTGCATAGTCCATCATACGCTCCCTTCCTCTCATGCAGAGGTGGCCAACTCCCAAGAAACTGGCAGTGATCTACCCTCTTTTGGGGGGATCAGGTTAAAGTTGTTGAGTTTTTCTTAGGGAGGAGGAAAGCCCTATTTTTTTTGGGGGGGGGTGCAGGGCAAAAATGTTTAGCTTTTTTTAGGGGAGCCAAAGCTGTTTTGCTTCTTTGGCGGGAGCCAGTGATCTAGCCACTGATAATAATAATAATAATATTTTTTTATTTATACCCTGCCCATCTGGCTGGGTTTCCCCAGCCACTCTGGGCGGCTTCCAACAGAAAAATAAAACACAGTAATCTATTAAACATTAAAAGCCTCCCTGAACAGGGCTGCCTTCAGATGTCTTCTAAAAGTCTGGTAGTTGTTTTCCTTTTTGACATCTGTTGGGAGGGCGTTCCACAGGGCAGCGCCACCACCGAGAAGGCCCTCTGCTTAGTTCCCTGCAACTTAGCTTCTCGCAACGAGGGAACCGCCAGAAGGCCCTCAGTGCTGGACCTCAGTGTCCGGGCAGAATGATGGAGGTTGAGACCGAGGCCATTTGGGGCTTTAAAGGTCAGCACCAACACTTTGAATTGTGCTCGGAAACATACTACCTGTTTGACGTGCCTGCTCTAATACATAGGTTGCCAACCATTTTAGGCAGATGGGAACTTTTGGATCTTTGAACGAGACCTGTAGGCACCACCCCATTTGGTCACTTCTTTCCCTTCTGGCCCAGATGAGTCCCAAGGAATCTGGGTAGAAGTTGGGTCCAGTGGAATCAAGAAGCAGGAAGCCATGGAACAGGGCACCCAGCAGGAACAGGGCATCCCGCCATAATTCCCCAAGCGTGAGAGCACATACAGGGCACCCCACCCAGGGGTGTAACTCTTGTATACCCCTCCTATTTATGACATGCTAGTGATAGTGGTGTAGTCCTTAGGGACGCGGGTGGTGCTGTGGGTTAAACCACTGAGCCTAGGGCTTGCCGATCAGAAAGTCGGCGGTTTGAATCCCCGCGACGGGGTGAGCTCCTGTTGCTCGGTCCCAGGCTCCTGCCAACCTAGCAGTTCGAAAGCACGGCAGTGCAAGTAGATAAACAGGTACCGCTACAGCTGGAAGGTAAACGGCGTTTCCATGTGCTGCTCTGGTTCGCCAGAAGCGGCTTTGTCATGCTGGCCACATGACCCGGAAGCTGTACGCCTGCTCCCTCGGCCAATAACACGAGATGAGTGCCTCAACCCCAGAGTCGGTCATGACTGGACCTAATGGTCAGGGGTCCCTTTGCCTTTACCTTTAGTGATGTTGTAGTGATGATGTCCAAATGATGTTGCTCTAAATGTATTCTGGGGGGAAGAGGGAAGTTTTAAAATAGTTCTTTTTTTAAAAAAAATATATATTTATTGATTTTAACACGTACAAAAAATATTGAAAAATGTAGATAAAAGAAAAAAAAGAAAAAAATACAAAAAACCAAAAAGAAAAAAACCTTTCTTTAACAATATAATCAATACAATTTCTTCTTCTGTCGACTTCCTCCTTCCCCCCTTCCACGCTTCTATTTATAACTAATATAGCACTCTCTACTTCATAAATCAATTCTTCTTCTAAGATACTCATTATACGTATTATTCTTGATCTATTATAACCACAAATTTCTAATATTTCAAAATATTATTTGAATCTAGAAATCATAATAATTATTTTTCATTTAATCTTACTATATCTTACTATATCTAATTGCTTCTTCAGCCTCTTTATACTTCCACTTCCCTTATTGTCCTATTTTAATCTTATATTTCTTCTCCAAATAAATCTTAAATTTCTTCCAATCTTCTTCCGCCGTCTCCTCTCCCAGTCGGATTCTCCCAGTCAGTTCAGACAGTTCCATAAATTCTATCAGCTTCATCTGCCAATCGTCCACGGTAGGTAGATCTTCAGATTTCCAGTTTCTTGCTAATACAATCCTAGCTGCTGCTGTGGCATACAGAAAAAAGTAACCTCTTTCTTTGGCAATTCTTTCCTTGTGATTTCAAGTAAAAAATGCTTCTGGTTTCTTAACAAACGTGTTTTTAAACACTTTCTTCAACTCATTATAAATCTTATCCCAGAAGCTGTTTTAAAAGAGTTCTTACTCCTGGGGGACCTGTTGCACAACAATAAAGATCATGGAGCTGTTTTGCTCCAAATCACTTGACTGGAACGTCCTTCTTTTACTGACCACATGGACCCAACAGGGGACTTGCACCCCAATGAGCTGGGCTGTTGAATAGTCTCTCACCCCAGAATTTTGTACCTTAACAAGACAATCTTCTGGGGGCCGTGTGCCAGAGCTGGGTGGGGACAGAGGCAAAAGCGGGTGGAGCAAGGAAGGTCAAACTTATCCATTCGTTGTTGTTAAATGTATTGTCCAGCTTTCCCCAGCAAGTGTCACAAGGGTTTGAACCATTTAAAGACCAGTATTTAAAAACATTTGAAACAAATAAAGAGGCTTCATCGCAGATCTTGGACGCATTTCCAGCCAGGCAAAAACACTCAAGGAGTGGCACGGAGCAGGGCTCATGGGCTGTATGGCCTAGTGAGATTCCCAAGGGCCAAATAGAGAGGGGTTGGGGGCCACATTCAGGTCCTGAGTCTCCCTCCCTTGCCCAAGTTTACAATAAAGCAGATCTGGGGTATTTGAGCTGTAGATCTCCTCGCTGCTGACGGCTGTTGTGTATTAACGCTGGCTTCTGGCAATTAGAAATGGCCCTGGGGAATACTCGGCTTATCTTAGCAAGAAAAGAAAAGAACTTAATATAATTGGAGTTGTTTCCAAAAACAAAGGTGGCAGCCAAGAAACTGGGAGCCTGGCAGATACCGTGTTTCCCCTTTTTTAAGACACCGTCTTATAACTTTTTTTTCTCAAAAAAACACAGGGTGTCTTATTTTCGGTGGGGTGTCTTTTTTAAAAAAATTACCTGTCATCTAGCCCAAATTCTACCATCAAGTTATCCCAATGCAGATGCAGCACATGAGTGTCTGATGAGAGGGGAAAGAGACGGAGAAGGAGGGAGGGAGAGAAGTCCTAGAGCAACTCCCCAGCCCTCCGGATACTGCAGTCGCCCTCCCACCCAGTCCCCTGATTTCTGCCGATCCGGAGAACACAGGCTCAGGCACTCCGCCCGGCCCGGCAAGGCGCTCTAAGCACTTGGCGTTGCGGAGCGCTTGGCGTGCTCCATGCTGCAGCCGCCAGTTCGGGCGGCGGGGAGGCAGACCTCCTCGGCGGGGCCAGGCGGAGGCTGCTAACTCAGGCGCTCCGCCCGGCCCGACAGAGCGCTCCAAGCGCTCGGCGCTCCGGAGCACTTACTGTGTTCCACGCTGCAGCCGCCGGTTCTGGGCGGTGGGGAGGCAGACCTCCTCGGCGGGGCCAGGCGGAGGCCGCTAACTCAGGCACTCCGCCCGGACCGACAGAGCGCTCCAAGCGCTCGGCGCTCCAGAGCACTTGCTGTGTTCCACGCTGCAGCCGCCGGTTCTGGGCGGCGGGGAGGCAGACCTCCTCGGTGGGGCCAGGCGGAGGCCGCTAACTCAGGCGCTCCACCCGGCCCGACAGAGCGCTCGGCGCTCCGGAGCGCTCGGTGCGCTCCACGCTGCAGCTGCCAGTTCTGGGTGGCAGCGAGGCAGGTCTCCTCGGCTGGGCCAGGCGGAGGCCGCTGGCTTAGGTGCTCCGCCCGGCCGGCGCTCCAAGTGCTTGGCGCTCCAAGCGTTCAGCGCTGCAGCCGTCGGTTCTGGGCAGCGGGGAGGCAGGTCTCCTTGGTGGGGCCAGGCGGAGGCCGCTGGCTCAGGCGCTCCGCCCGGCCCGACAGAGCGCTCCAAGCGCTCGGTGCGCTCCGGAGCACTTGCTGTGTTCCACGCTGCAGCCGCCGGTTCTGGGCGGTGGGGAGGCAGACCTCCTCGGCGGGGCCAGGCGGAGGCCGCTAACTCAGGCACTCCGCCCGGACCGACAGAGCGCTCCAAGCGCTCGGCGCTCCAGAGCACTTGCTGTGTTCCACGCTGCAGCCCCCGGTTCTGGGCGGCGGGGAGGCAGACCTCCTCGGCGGGGCCAGGCGGAGGCCGCTAACTCAGGCGCTCCGCCTGGCCCGACAGAGCGCTCCAAGCGCTCGGCGCTCCGGAGCACTTGCTGTGTTCCACGCTGCAGCCGCCGGTTCTGGGCGGCGGGGAGGCAGACCTCCTCGGTGGGGCCAGGTGGAGGCCGCTAACTCAGGCGCTCCACCCGGCCCGACAGAGCGCTCGGCGCTCCGGAGCGCTCGGTGCGCTCCACGCTGCAGCTGCCAGTTCTGGGTGGCAGCGAGGCAGGTCTCCTCGGCTGGGCCAGGCGGAGGCCGCTGGCTTAGGTGCTCCGCCCGGCCGGCGCTCCAAATGCTTGGCGCTCCAAGCGTTCAGCGCTGCAGCCGTCGGTTCTGGGCAGCGGGGAGGCAGGTCTCCTTGGTGGGGCCAGGCGGAGGCCGCTGGCTCAGGCGCTCCGCCCGGCCCGACAGAGCGCTCCAAGCGCTCGGCGCTCCGGAGCGCTCGGTGCGCTCCACGCTGCAACTGCCGGTTCTGGGTGGCGGCGAGGCAGGTCTCCTTGGCTGGGCCAGGCGGAGGCCGCTGGCTGGGGTGCTTGCCCAGCCCGGCAGGGCGCTCCAACCGTTTGGTGCTGCGGAGAACTTGGCACGCTCCACGCTGCAGCCGTCAGTTCTGGCTCCAGGCACCGAGCCATCAGGTCTCCTGCTGCTGCTGCAGCCGACATTCTGAGTCCCGCTGGCTGGCTGGGGCGCTTGGCGGTCTCGCTCCATATGGCATGGAGGTATGCCTTATTTTCGGGGTATGTCTTATATTTCGCAAATGTTTAAAAATCCTGCCATGGCTTACTTTATGATTACGTCTTAAAAAAGGGGAAACACGGTAGTTCTTCCTGGGGGTGGGGTGGGGGTGACACAAATGACTTTCAGGCATTTTGTTTGCAGCTAAAGTTGTGGCAAAAGTTAACATATTAACTCTGGAAACCTCCGGGGAGGGATTGCAGCTTCGTGGAAGAACACAGGGTTTGCAGGCAGAGAGAGGGACCAGCTTCTGTCCTTGGCATTGTCAGATCTCCAGGGGGCAAACTCTGGGCAAGTCCACTGCTTGAGATGTTGCCAGTCAGAGTAGGCAATGCTTGCAATTATTATTCATTTATTAATTGCTTCTCACGAGACACCCCAAAGCGATTTGCAATACCTTCCAAGGAGCTCATTGTGGTGTGCACGGTTCTCCTCCCCACTTCAACCTCACAACATCCCTGTGAGGTAGGCTAGGCGAAGAGATGGCAACTGGCCCAAGGTCAGCTTCATGGCTGAGTGGGGATTTGAACCCTGGTCTCCCAGGTCCTAGTTCAACACTCTAACCATTACACCACACTGTAGTAAGACAATCTCTGGCCTTGGGCTAAAAAACTAAAAAGTTATGACACACGAGGAAAGAGGTGTGGGGAGGGGAGAGGAAAAAGTAAACAGCAAGCTTCTTAAAGCCACAGTTTTTAGAATGACCACCAGGGATGGAAACAATTCAGGTGGTCCTGCCCTGACCCATCTCTTGTCCCTGTTACTTGTCTAGGTCTGGAGCCTCCCATCGTGGTCTTGGTCCTGCTGCCGCCACTCACCCTTCTGCTTTTCGGCATGTGCCTGGCATACCTCATCAGGTCAGAGCATTTTATTCTCTTTCTAGTTTCGAAGAAGACCTCTGCTTTGCACCCTGACTCAGCTGACAAGCTCATCATAACATTTAAGCCATGATCTGAGGCGAGGTGGGGAGAGGGAACCATTTTCTGATCCCAAGGGCCAAATTCCCTTCTGGGTGACCTTCTGAGGACCACATGTCAGTGGTGGGAGGGGCCAGAGGCAAAAGTGGGTGGGGTAATATATATTACTTTTGCACAGCAGACTTGCTTCTACACACACTTACACATGCCCTCCCCATTCTCCATCGAGACAAGCAAGAGGCATTGCCAGAGTTCAGGGATACCTTTCACTCAGGCAAAGCACTCGTGGAGGGTGCAAACCTGTTGGAGAGAAAGATTTGGGAAAGAGATCCTTATTTTCTTGCAGCAGAGTTAGCACAATGGCAATTGCTCCAAGTACATGGAAACCTGGTTAGATTTACATCTGCCCTCAACCATCTTTAAACAAATGTTTCCCACAAAAATACTTAGGCTAGAATAAATCACAGACACGTAGCTTTGCAAGTAAGTGAATGCTTTACTCACAGAGTTTCCAGAAGTTACCAAAAACAAGTCTTCATCCGATGGCAGTAAATAAAGAAGAAAAAGGTTGCAAGTGACTTTTTTTTTTTTTACACTACTTGGTTTCCTTACAAAAAAAAAGCACATACGGTCTTTGGGTTAGCAAAGATGCAGGCTATACAATCTCTCTTCTGGATAGATTCAATTCACTTGGTTTTTCCTGCAACTGGGAGCCATTGGCTGCATGTCTCATTCTTTGCTTATTCCAGGAAGCACAAAGAGAGAGACAGATTGGGGGGCAGAGCCTGCCGAGAACCTGCTAAGCCACACCCACTTGCAACCTGATCTCTGGGCTCAGGTTAACTCTTTCATGCTCGCAAGCATTAATCATTAACCTTATGTAACAACAGAATCAGAGCCAATGAGGGGTGTGGTCTGAGGTGAGAGGGGTAGTTGTCCTAGGGATAGTTCTTCCTCATCCCTAGATACATGCATGATTACTGTAATAATAACAAGGGCTTTGTACATTTATTATTATAAGTAATAGTTGTAGTTGTAGTTGTAGTAGTCTACAGCCCTATAACCATAGGTTAGCTGATTCACAAGATTAAATCACAATATAAAAACATATGTTACATAATTTAACAGATGCAAAACAGGTTCTCAGTTTTGGCTGGCCATTCATATTCGCATGGAACATCCAGCTTGGTACAAACTTTGCGATCCACTCTAGTACTCTAGTTTATTCAGGCTCCATTTGGCTTGCAGAGCTCCTTCCAACCCAGCCATAGGCAGGAATCCACTCCACGTTTTGTCGACGTGTCATCAACAACCTTCAGTCTCACAAAGGGAGAGTTACTGGGAGGTCTAATTGGTTAATGACTGCAAACCTTGGGAAATAAATTGTGCTAACTAAGTGTTATGCGTGGAGCAATTATGACATGCCAGGTGTTCAAAATCCTCAGACAATTCAGGAGTTCTCTGATTTCCTGCTTAGCGCTTAGAAAATAGCGCTGAATCATTAACACATTAATGTGAGCAAGCGCCCAGAGCCAGTTCGTCATACTTGCAATGTTTGGCATTGACCCTAAAATGGTCTAGGCCAGGGTGATGTTGTTACACTACAGCAGGGTTTCCCAAACGTGGGTCTCCAGCTTGTTTTGGACTACAACTCCCATCATCCCTAGCTAGCAGGACTAGTGGTCAGGGATGATAGGATTTGTAGTCCAAAAACAGCTCGAGACCAAAACTGGACTATGGCAGAAGAAGAAGAAGAAGAAGAAGAAGAAGAAGAAGAAGAAGAAGAAGAAGAAGAAGAAGAAGAAGAAGAAGAAGAAGAAGAAGAAGAAGAAGAAGAAGAAGAGTAGTTTGGATTTGATATCCCGCTTTATCACTACCCGAAGGAGTCTCAAAGTGGCTAACAGTCTCCTTTCCCTTCCTCCCCCACAACAGACACCCTGTGAGGTGGGTGGGGCTGAGAGACTTCAAAGAAGTGTGACTAGCCCAAGGTCACCCAGCAGCTGCATGTGGAGGAGCGGGGAAGCGAACCCGGTTCCCCAGATTACGAGTCTACCGCTCTTAACCACTACACCACACTGGCTTTCAGATGTTACAAGTCTTCATTCCCAGCTGAAGAAAAGCCTCTGCAGGGCACAGGGCAGAGGAAGCTGTTGTAGAGGATATTTGTTTGTTTGTTTGTTTGTTTGTTGGGGGGGGCAAACTTGGATTCCCAACAAGGCATCCCAGAACTTATGTGAGAAAGGCGATAGCAACAGCACAGCTTGATTGAACAGCCTGCATCAGTTTATCTGAGCAGGGTTGTGTGGGCCACCGACTGATCAAATTTGGCAGGTTTACTGAAACTGTGATTTACAGTGGTACCTTGGTTCTCAAACTTAATCCGTTCCGGAAGTCTGTTCCAAAACCAAGGCGTTCCAAAACCAAGGCGCGCTTTCCCATTGAAAGTACTACAAACAGATAAATCCATTCCAGACTTTTAAAAACAACACCTAAAACAGCGATTTTGCATGAATTTTGCTCTCTAATGAAACCATTGATCCATAAAATGAAAGCAATAATCAATGCACTGTACTATAAAATGAATAAGACAGTATTGCAGACGATAAAAAATTATTCTTTTTTCTCACCTGCACTGTTGATAGTCATTGCTTGGATGGGGGGCTTTTATCCATTTCCGCAGTCACACAACCAATCAATCAGTAGCTGAACTGGGTTCCACACAGTCACAAAAACAAATGAACCAAAAAGGCATCAGAAACAAAAATGCAAAATAAATAACAGAAACAAAAGTGCAAACTTAATCTGTTCCAGAAGTCTGTTTCACTTCTGAAATGTTCAAAAACCAAGGCACAGCTTCTGATTGGTGCAGGTACCCCGGAAACAATAGCCAACAGCCGCATCAGACATTCGGCTTCTGAAAAACGTTCAAAAACCGGAACACTTATTTCTAGGTTTTTGGCTTTTGGGAACCAAGGTGTTGTTTGAGAATGAAGGTACCACTGTATTTCCCACAAAAATCCCATGGGTGTTTCTCCCAGGCAGGGATTTCCAATTTCACCTACATGATTTGCTTCGAAATTTGGCCTCATTGTGCTGTGGCAGGAGGAACGGTCCGAGGCACCCCCATGCTTAACAAAGAATTGAAATTGTCTGGAAATGCCGAGGCAACCTCTCTGACGAGGCTGGTGCCATGTGAAGAGCAAACACCTTTTTTGGGATGGGGTTTGGGATGAGCTTTATTTGTTTACCGTGTTTCTCATATTATAAGACATGTCTTATATTATTTTTCCCTCAAAAAAACACACTATGGCTTATTTTCCATGGATGTCTTATTTTTTTCCTCCTCCTCCTGCCGCGGCCGGCATTGCTGCTGCGCCTATCACTATGTCTTATTTCCGGGGTATGGCTTATATTCCTTGAATGCTTAAAAATCCTGCTATGGCTTATTTTATGGGTATGTCTTAAAATATGAGAAACAGGGTATTTGTTTCGCAAAATTTGTATACAACTTGATCTGTAAAAAACAACAACTGCAAAGTAGTTTGTGGTGATGATGATGGAACAATTAATGTCTGCCTGAAAGACACTGTACTTATATTAACTGAATCCAAATGTTTCCATCAAAAATGTACAATTTAAGGGGGGGGAATGCTTTAATTATATGCTTGTGAAGGAGACGAGGACTGAACAGTGATTCATGCTGAGATGCAACAGCCTCTCTCCCCCCCCCCCGGACTGATAATTTAGCTGGGCCTTTGCATTGTGAGTGCTTCAATGATAAAATCACCCCCGATGCAGCCAAGTTAACTTCCCCCAGCAGAGTCAGATTGGACAGAGGCAAGTCCAAGAAGGGAGACTCAGGGTGGGGTGCGACAGGCAACCTTCTCTGAGCATGGATAGTTCTGCTGCACCAAAAGTAATACAGTGGACAAGCCTGCCTAATATGAATGGTTTGGGAGTGACAGAGAGCTGGTTTTGGGGTTGATTGAATGACCTAGTCGCACCCATGACAGAGGAATGACGAAGTTCCCCTTCCTAGGCTGATTGGAAGTGGATCATGCAGAGACAAGATGGGCAGCCTCCTCTCTGAGGGACTATTTTGGGAGAGGGTAGGGGTGTCAGCTTTTATATGCCTGTTGTCTTTGTCCATGGAGTTTTCTTGCCAGTTCCTTCTCCAGGTGGATCACGTTTAGTCAAAACTCTCCACTATGACCTGTCCATCTTGGGTGGCCCTGCATGGCATAGCTCATAGCTTCTCTGAGTTATTCGAGCCCCTTCGCCACGACAAGGCATTGATCCATGAAGGTGGACCATAAAGAAGGCTGATTGCCGAAGAATTGATGCTTTTGAATTATGGTGATGTAGGAGACTCTTGAGAGTCCCATGGACTGCAAGAAGATCAAACCTATCCATCCTGAAGGAAATCAGCCCTGAGTGCTCACTGGAAGGACAGATCGTGAAGCTGAGGCTCCAATACTTTGGCCACCTCATGAGAAGAGAAGAATCCTTGGAAAAGACCCTGATGTTGGGAAAGATTGAGGGCACTAGGAGAAGTGGACGACAGAGGACGAGATGGTTGGACAGTGTTCTTGAAGCTACGAACATGAGTTTGACCAAACTGTGGGAGGCAGTGCAAGACAGGAGTGCCTGGTGTGCTATGGTCCATGGGGTCACGAAGAGTCGGACACGACTAAACGACTAAACAACAACAACAACAACAGGGGTGTCAGCACTGGAGTCGGTCACAAGTCAATAGATCTCCGTTGTCAATGAAATTAACTCTTTATTCAAGGAACATACAACTCAGCCTAGTGGTCTCAGCACCCCCCCCCCCGGAGCAGCTGCCAGGACTGAAGGTCTCTGCCTTCCACCCTTTTCTAAGGCGCTTCCTCTCCTGGATGTTTCCCAAGCAGTTTCAAACAGTGTCTGCGCACCTCTGACCTTCTCATTACTTTGTAATTTTTTGGAGACCAGAGTGTGGGAGCTTGTCCCAACAGGAGAGAGAGGCTCCCAGGATTCTCCAGCAGTCCTATGACCCCCCACCCCCATTTCAGCATCAAAGTCTGAACTGCTTCCTGTCACAGGCTCTCACTAAACCCCATTCTCCCCATCAGCATCTAGTGCCTCTTCCCAAACTTCTGACCCCTTCCTCCTCTGGTTCATAAATACGCCTTTACATGAAGCTTGGGAAATCGCGGTCCAGACGGTCTCCCGCCTTGTCCAGCCACCCCCGGTGATGGTTACGAAATGTAGGGTGTGTGTGCAGAAGGTGTTGCTGTTGTTGCAGCTGTTGCTTCTTGGCCCAATAATGGTGCGTGCTTGTTCAGAGTGAGGGTGGTCCATCAGCATGCCAGAAAGAGGCTGGCTTCCAGAGTCAATACAATGCGGATCAGATGCTCTCTGGGGAACCATGGAATCACCTTCTGATTTATGGGAGGGATTACCCTTCCACCTGCATCAAGATGACCAAAGCTGTCCTAAGACCTTCTGACGTCTCCACATTCATTCATTCGGGTCCTTGCAGCCTGCTCAAGTGAATGAGCCAGATATCTTCATCAGCCATGGGTGGAGGCGAAATTGATCAGGGTAATGTAAATGGGTAACTGGCTGTCAGGGTTGTTAAGACTACTCCTGAGAAACGACCTTCCACATACTTGTCTTTCAAAAGTCTTTATTGGTGCACATTATTTACAGTGTAGTGAGCTGTCGGTTTCATGTCTTCTCATTCCGTATCAGAATCTGGCACTGCCCCTTTTCACGACTTTGACCAACATAAAAGCCTCGGGACAGTGAATCTCCTCCCCTTTCTCCTCCTCCTCAATACCGGTGTCGGGGGGAAGGGTCTACGGTCTGCTTTCTCCCTGTCCACCCTTCCTGTCTCTCTCTCTTCCTGCCTGTGGAGCAGGGGCTCTCCAATGCTGCCAAAGCCCTGGCACTCCTTCTCCGTCTCCTGACTCACCCCTTCAGACCCCGCGCTTTCATGACTGCTTGGAGACGGGCTGCTCCGGATGAGAGGGGGGTTCTCTATAATCCCTCCCCCTTACACTGGCTTTTGGATTTGATTAATGAATTGGGATGATGACATGAGGTACCTATGAGCCAGCCACTCCCACTGAGCCTCTTGGGCTTGCCGATCAGAAGGTCAGCAGTTCGGATCCCCGCGACGGAGCGAGCTCCCGTTGCTCTGTCCCAGCTCCTGCCAACCTAGCAGTTTGAAAGCACGCCAGTGTGAGTAGGTAAATAGGTACTCAGAGCTGTCTTTTCCATTTGGCTGAGAGGCACAATGCGCCACAGCGCCCACCCAGCAGGGGCGCCCAGCAGCAGGTCCGCCGCCCTCCGCCGACTTGGGAGTCTCCTCTGGTCTCTTTGGAGGAGGAGGTGCCACGCCGAAAGCCCCACAGAGCAGTGTCTGGCGCTAAGTTTTAATTTATATATTTTTAAACTGTTGCTATATCTGTATTGTCCCTGTTATACCGAATTGCAAATTCAAATGTATCCCTATTGCGTTTTATGACTTCCTTGATATTGTATGTGGGCTGGAACTGGTCTGTGACCGAAATAATAAATTCAGTGTCTGGCGCTGGAGAAGATGGGAAGGAGGCAGGCGAGCAAACAAGTGGAGGAGAGAAGGAAGGAAGGAAGGAAGGAAGGAAGGAAGGAAGGAAGGAAGGAAGGAAGGAAGGAAGGAAGGAAGGAAGGAGAGAAGCAAAAGCTCCCTCAACTCAGGACTCTTTTGCTTTCCTTCCTTCCCTCCCTCCTCCACTTGTTTGCTCGCCTGCCTCCTTCTTCTCCTCTCCCTGCCTGTGGCCAGCGCCAGAGTACTATTGTGGTGGTAAGGTAAATGGTGTTTCCATGCGCTGCTTTCGTTCACCAGAAGCGGTTTAGTCCTGCTGGCCACATGACCCAGAAAGCTGCATGTGGAGAAACGCCGGCTCCCTCAGCCTGAAAGCGAGATGAGCACAGGGCCGGTGCGTCCATTTAGGCAGACTAGGCAGTCGCCTAGGGCGCGTAAATGGAGGGGGCGTTGACCAGCCTGCCCCGCAAAATCCCCGCGCCACCGCCGCCCTCCCACGGCATGTGCTCGCGCTCCTCCCGCCTATGGAGGTGACGCTCAGCGGCTGCAGCAAGTGAGCGGCAGCAGCACCCGTAGCTGAATCCTTCAGATATGGGCGCTGCTGCTGCCGACGCCGCTCGCTCACTGCAGCCACTGAGGAGCTCACAGCGTCCCCTCCATAGGCGGGAAGGCGCTGAGCTCTCCTTTTGGCTTGCGCTCCTGCCGCCTATGGAGGGGATGCAGGGTCATCAGCAGCATTGTGTGTGGGGCATGTCACATGTGCCGGGGGGCGCTAGAAGGTGATTTTGCCTAGGGCGCAAAAAGCCCTAGCACTGGCCCTGGATGAGCACCATAACCCCAGAGGCGCCTTGGACTGGACTTAACCGCCCAGGAGTTTTACCTACTACCCAGAATGGGATACAATTTCCCATGGGAAATGATCTATCATGAATTGAATTGAAAAGGATGTTTTAAATAACCTTTGTAAAAACAAACAAACCCCGAAGCCTTTCTTTTGGGAATTATAGGGACAGAACTACCTAAACTGTATAGAAACTTATTTATGTACGCGACTACAGCGGCAAGAATGTTACTCGCCCCCAAATGGAAAGAAGCATAAGTCCCAGCACAGGAGGAATGGATTCAAAAACTTATGGAATGTACAGAAATGGCAAAATAGGAAGCAAAACAAGAGATGTAAGGGTTGTAAATTCAATATCTTCTGTCATCGCCTGAAGAGGTCTTCAGAAGGGTCATCTTGTGTAATGATGCTGCAGTCTTGGTTGAAGCCATCAGGAGCTATCTGTTTGTTTTTGCAATATATCCTCCTTTTTAATTACCTACGCTTACTGTGTTATCAAGTGGGGAACCTGGACTCCTGACACTTACTTGTTGTTGTTTAGTCGTTTAGTCGTGTCCGACTCTTCGTGAACCCATGGACCAGAGCACACCAGGCACTCCTGTCTTCCACTGCCTCCCACAGTTTGGTCAAACTCATGTTGGTAGCTTCGAGAACACTGTCCAACCATCTCATCCTCTGTCGTCCACTTCTCCTTGTGCCCTCAATCTTTCCCAACATCAGGGTCTTTTCCAGGGAGTCTTCTCTTCTCATGAGGTGGCCAAAGTATTGGAGCCTCAGCTTCACAATCTGTCCTTCCAGTGAGCACTCAGGGCTGATTTCCTTCAGAATGGAGAGGTTTGATCTTCTTGCAGTCCATGGGACTTTCAAGAGTCTCCTCCAGCACCATAATTCAAAAGCATCAATTCTTTGGCGATCAGCCTTCTTTATGGTCCAGCTCTCACTTCCATACAACACTACTGGGAAAACCATAGCTTTAACTATACGGACCTTACTTACTTATTTACTTACTTTATTTATTTCCAGTATTTATGTACCGCTTTTCACCAAAAAAAAAGACCTCAAACCCCAACTCAAAGGTAGTTATCCTGAATTATAGACTCTGTTCACTCTGTTCCATAATTTGACTGGGCCATCTGCCTACCAGACACAGCGCATTATCTTATAAAAGTTCAGAATGTGGGTTGGGGAAGGGCTGGGAGAAGTCCTTTTGGTTTGGGGGAGGGCTGGCTGAGGCAGGCTGAATAGCCTGGTGGGCGTGACAATAACAAATGTCCAGTTGATTGACAGGAGGGCCCCTATATATTCTCAGTCCCTTTCGTTATTGGCCACTCTGGCTGGCATTTTTGAATCTCCCTCCCACCTGCCGCGTGTTCAAGAAGGTGTTAGCCTGACGTTGCTTTGCCTCTCACGGGGTCGCCTGTATTCAGGGGCCCAGTAGGAATTTTGCCATTTGGCTGATTGGCTTTTGCCACTTGGTTTTTGCCTACTGCTTAGCAAACTGTCACAACTTGTTAGGTTGGCAGTTAGGCTTTTGGTTAATTAATTTGGTTTTAGGAGGGGTGTGGCATCGACATGCCTACCCTCTTCCTAACGTTGCTCCACAAAGAAGTATTCCGTTAAAGGAATCCTGGGATTCTCGGCTCTAGTCCTTACATTCCCACCATAGGCGGGGCTGAAGGGCCATTACAGAGTTTGAGCCATAGCTGCCAAGTCTCCCGTTTTCCCTGGGAAATCCCTGTTTTTCCAGCTGTTCCTAGCTGAAAAAATGGATTTTTTTGTTTCCCCCGGTTTATTCTGGCGCGGCGGCCATTTTGGAACTGGGTGGAGCATGCTCAGAAGCGACTTTTGATGCTGCTCTGCCCAGCTCCAAAATGGCTGCAGTGCGACTTCTGGCGCGGCAGCCATTTTGGAACTGGGCAAAGGCGCATCAAAAGTCACTTCTTAGCATGCTCCGCCCAGTTCCAAAATGACGGCAGCACTACTTCCGGTCTGCTATTTCCGGCCCGGTCCCTTATTTCTCTGACAGCAACTTGCAGGTATGGTTTGAGCCTTGGGGAACATTCCTGGCGAGAGGGGAGAATGCCTGGGCACAGCTACCTCCTTTCCCATGGGGTGTTTACTTGACTTCCCCAATCCCATGGGAAAGTCGGAGCTGGTCCTGTCCCTAGTGGACAGATGGAGATTGTCCTGGCCCAAGTGGTCAGATGGAATTGGTGGTCCTGTCCCAGATGGAAATTGGTCCTGTTCCAAAGAGGGGGGGGGCAGATGGTTTAACCAAAAGCCTAAGCCAACACTCAATTTAAATTGTATTTAAATAAAGTTGTGGCCAAAACAATGCCAAAAACCCAAACCTAAAATATGTGTCTGTTGTGAGTTATTTGGGGGATTTCGGTCAGCCTCGTCATGCAACTGCCAACAGACCCATGTAAGGGTGACACGATTTGCTATGACCTGTATAGTTACAAAATATAACGATGCTCTCCTGGCTCCTTTTCAGGCACAGTGCCCTCTATCGCCAAGTCATCAAAGGGCCTAAGAAGTTACTGCTGACTCTGGATGACCTCACTTTTGTAAACACCAAACTCAGCAGAATGGTAGGCAATCCAAGCCGTGCAACAGCTGGCGCTGACTTTGCACCTAAGTGAAATCTGTTCACGGGGAGGAGTTTCCTCCCACCATTTTTCCTTACACCGTCACAGGAGCTCCTTGTCACGAGTTATCTTTTCAGCTAAATGTTAACTGCACATATTTTTAAAGCAAAGCAAAAGTTGCAAATCCCAAGTTATCCACTTGGGAGCAATTGAATTTCTGGCAGCTGCCATCACCCATGACAAGAGTTCCTGAGAGCTGAAATATTTCAGTTGATTGTTCCATAGATTTAGTAAACAAAGCTGTGGTGAAGTTGGAATGGGATAACTGAGTATATTGGTCAATTCTTGATGAGCCATTGTCAAAATATCTGGGGGCAGTCCCACCATATGTGAAAAAAGTGCCTCCTTTTTTCACAGCTTCTCCAACAGTTCTGAGAAGATTATGGTGTCATATGGGCAGTTTGCACTGGAAATCATGACACTTTGAGGTGGGAGAAACATTGACTAGCCATTGTGTCAACACTGAACCTGAACAAGATATTCAGTCTAATAATAATAACAATAACAATAATATATTTATACCCCACCCACCTGGCTGGGTTTCCCCAACCACTCTGGGTGGCTTCCAGCAAAATATTAAAATACAGTAATTCATCAAATATTAAAAGCTTCCCTTCTTCTAAAAGTCAGGTGGTCATTTATTTCCTTGACATCTGGTGGGAAGGCATTTCACAGGGCAGGCGCCACCACCAAGAAGGCCCTCTGCCTGGTTCCCTGTAACCTCACTTCTCGCAGTGAGGGAACCACCAGAAGGCCCTCAAAGCTGGACCTCAGTGTCCGGGCTGAATGATAGAGGTAGAGACACTCCTTCAGGTATATTGGGCCACGGCCATTTAGGGCTTTAAAGGTCAGCACCAACACTTTGAATTGTGCCCGGAAACGTACTGGGAGACAATGTAGGTCTTTCAGGACCGGTGTTATATGGTCTCGGCGGTCACTCCCAGTCACCAGTCTAACTGCCGCATTCTGGATTAGTTGTAGTTTCCGGGTCCCCTTCAAAGGTAGCCCCACGTAGAGCGCATTGCAGTAGTCTAAGCGGGAGATAACCAGAGCATGCACCACTCTGGCAAGATAGTTCACAGGCAGGTAGCGTCTCAGCCTGCGTATCAGATGGAGCTGGTAGACAGCTGCCCTGGACACAGAATAAGCAGGATGCTTGATTCATCCCTGGCTGTGTTTCCTACTCACAGAGACTGGCGGTGGATAGCCTGAGCGATTCTAAGAGCAACTTGGAAGGTCGAAGTCTGAGATCTGCAACGCACTCTTTGTCGGTGAAAAGCACAACTGTGACATACGAATCCTCCAATGTGGCAATATACAAGGTAGTGGAACACTGATTAAATCTAGTCATTGTTGGATTTTTAAGGGGGTGGGTATATCAGGATCCCAAAGTGATGCTATTAAGACACATTTTTAAAATGACATAGAATGGCCCTAGAAATGCATTGTTGTTGTTTAGTCGTTTAGTCGTGTCCGACTCTTCGTGACCCCATGGACCAGAGCACGCCAGGCACTCCTGTCTTGCACTGCCTCCCGCAGTTTGGTCAAACTCCTGTTCGTAGCTTCGAGAACACTGTCCAACCATCTCGCCCTCTGTCGTCCCCTTCTCCTAGTGCCCTCCATCTTTCCCAGCATCAGGGTCTTTTCCAGGGAGTCTTCTCTTCTCATGAGTATTGGAGCCTCAGCTTCAGGATCTGTCCTTCCAGTGAGCACTCAGGGCTGATTTCCTTCAGAATGGATAGGTTTGATCTTCTTGCAGTCCATGGGACTCTCAAGAGTCTCCTCCAGCACCATAATTCAAAAGCATCAATTCTTCTGCAATCAGCCTTCTTTATGGTCCAGCTCTCACTTCCATACATCACTACTGGGAAAACCATAGGTTTAACTATACGGACCTTTGTAAGCAAGGTGATGTCTCTGCTTTTTAAGATGCTGTCTAGGTTTGTCATTGCTTTTCTCCCAAGAAGCAGGTGTCTTTTAATTTTGTGACTGCTGTCACCATCTGCAGTGATCAAGGAGCCCAAGAAAGTAAAATCTCTCACTGCATTAGTCCCTTCCAAATGGCCATTGAACACTGGGTTTAAAATTATGTCTGGTGAGGAATAGAATCGTAGAATTGTAGGGTTGGAAGGGACCATGAGGGTCATTTAGTTCAACCCCCCGCAATGCAGGAATCATGTGATCCCAGGCAATCAGGAACCACATACTGGTCATGACATCTTTCCCAGTGAATACTTGCAGCCTATTTGTGGATGTTGCCTGGTTTCTGGGTAGCCAGTGAAAGGTTACACTCGTCCTGGGGGGGAAGGGGGGAGATTATGAAGGGAAACAATGTTTAGGTTAAGGGAAGCAAAGGGAATGGGTGCAGGGACCTTTTTTTAGTTTCGGAGGGCTATCTACCATGGGTGCTTTAGTTGAGTTTCCTACATTACAAGGGGGTTGGACTTGATGACCCTAGGGGTCCCTTCCAACGCTGCAGTTCTATGATTCTGTGAATTGGCTATTTGCTGATATCACTGAGGACAAAGGAAGCAAATTTCAAATAAGGCCGATGCTTCACCTGCAATTCAAGTCAATGATTCTAGCTCATCAGGGATCCAAAGCGAACACTTCTTCCGACATTCCACCACGATGTCTGAAAAACAATTTTTATTCTGATATATTTTCAAGCAACAACCCCCTCTTTTCAAATCAGCCCCTAACCATTTGGAATTTGTGAAATTTGGAAACGTGCAACGTGTGAATCTGAATCGTCATGTTTTGTAAACATCGCAAAGGGGTGCATACTTGTGTTTCAATTCTAGAATTAGCCTAGGGCCTTTCTCAATCATTTACTGATACCTTTTCTGGCCAGGGCGACTGGGTATGGCTGAAGAAACTGGAATCTGGAGCAAGCAGTGACCTGAGACAGAGGACTGCCAGCTTGTTAAGCCAGGTAGGGATTGTCAAGGCGACTCACATGTATACACAGAACTGCATATTTTCTGTGTCTCTTCCATGGCTGCTCTTAAGGAGGTTCATATAACACTTTCCCTCAATGCTTTGGGGAAAAAATGCAAAAGGAGGGGTCACGGGATTAGTCCCACTCCCAGTAATGATGCATGCCGTGTCTATGCTTGCCCTGCCCCAGCTGCTCCCAGTGGAAACACTTCCACCCAGTCTGTGCATTCGGCCAGTGTGCAAAACACCTCTATGTGCATTCTGGTATCCATTCTTAGAGCTCCTCTAGCCCAACCACATGGGAAAACTCTGAGCTCTTTGCCACATGGAGCCAATGCATGTATGTGGGGGGGGGGGAGTGTCTGCTGCAGGGGCAGTAGAAGGTGTCGTCGTGGAGCTAGCCTGCATGTCCTTCATCCTCTTGTGTGTGCTCTTTCCCACTAAAAGAACACCACACCCTCCGTCCCTATACATTACGGAACTGAGTTTTAAACACCTCAAAACAGCAGAATTTTCATAAACATCCCACAACACGGCTTCAGCTGAGCCCAATGGCTAGGAAGATCTCATTCCAATAAACTGAAACAAGAACTCCCACACATAATACCAATGGCAATTTCAGAAGCTGCAGGTTATTGTGCAGCGAACACTTTTGATGGGGCAAACCCAACATTTTACTGCAGCTCTAGGTCTTATTTACAGTGGTACCTCTACTTACGAATTTAATGCGTTCCGAACACACATTTGTAAGTCGAAAAATTTCGTAAGTTGAATCCCATAGGAATGCATTGGGAGAAAAAATTCGTAAGTCGAAGCAACGCTATCTAAAAATTCGTAAGTAGAAAAAATCCTATCTAAACCGCATCCAAGATGGCAGACGGAGTTCCATTTGTAAGTAGAAAAATTCATAAGTAGAGTTATTCGTAAGTAGAGGTACCACTGTACTTTATTTTTATCTCTTTGCCCAATGTAACAGCCCCCAAACATTACCCAAGCCCATCTTTGGGTTCACAATTAAATATAGAGATAGGTCTTAGAGGAGGTCCATACTGCAACCACTTGACCTGGTCTACTGCGAGCAGGAGAGAGGGTAGCCAGCCTTTAATCTGTGTTGTGACCACTCAAGTTTATCATTTGCCATCAGCAGACAGTGGGACTAACTTTCAATTTCCTGTCGGATTATCACATTGTTATTTTGTGTTGTTTTGGTTCAGTTGCATTATGCATTGGTGATTTTTCTGAAATGGGAAGGTGGGAAGCAAATGGAATGAACAACAAAATAAATATCGCATGCAACTTCGGAAGTGCCCTTAAAACTTTGCAGAAAGATTGTGGAGCATATTGCATTCTGTATCCTTTATTTTGCTTGTGGGCATCACGACCTGAATATCAAAGAAAAGAAAGTCACAGATCCCCAGTCTCTCTTGCGATTTGCTTCTTGTGTCCCCAGATGAAGGATGTACGCCATGAAAATGTGAACCCATTTTTAGGCCTTTTATCTGATGGGGGTCTCTCTGCCATCGTGACGGAGTTTTGCTCCAGAGGGAGCCTAGAGGATTTGCTGCAAAACGCAGACATAAAGCTGGACTGGATGTTCAAATCATCTCTTCTGATGGACTTGATTAAAGTAAGTTCTCTTCTTACGCTGGGGATGGAATGGAAGGATGAAACGCTGTTCTATCAAAGATGCAAAACTGAACACAATGGGTCATACAAAGGGAGATAATCTTTGCTGTCATTCTGTTCTCAGCTCTGAAAATGAGCCTTGGGTTCTGGCCAGATCCTTGGAAGACTTACAAAGGTCCTTTATGCAGAGCCAGCTCAAGACATTTTGAGTTTTATCCAACGAAGTCCTGCTTTTAGTAGATGCTTTCAGTGGAATTCAATGTCAGGCTTCGGTAATAGTTCCATCCCCCTTTCCCTTCCTTGCACACTATTCTGAGGGTTCCTCTGCCCCTCCAGCATGGATTTTTTTTGGGGGGGGGCACAGGTGTGTAGAGAAATAGGGAAAGCCCCATTGCACTAGTGGAAATTCTTGCTCTGGTTTTCGCTAGTGCACTGGGTTAATTAATTAACTCTGGCCCATTGGAATTAATGGATCTAAGTTATTCATGTCCACTCATTTCAGTGGGTCCCTCCGAGTGTGACTAATTTTGGATAAAAGCCTTTGTATCCAAAGGTCGTTGGCTGGAGTGCTAGTTGAATCACTGGCCTCGGTCCAGTATACCTGAAGGAGCGTCTCCACCTCCATCATTCTGCCCGGACTCTGAGGTCCAGCACCGAGGGCCTTCTGGCGGTTCCCTCGTTGCGAGAAGCCAAGTTGCAGGGAACTATGCAGAGGGCCTTCTCGGTGGTGGCGCCTACCCTGTGGAACGCCCTCCAACCAGATGTCAAAAAGGAAAACAACTACCAGACTTTTAGGAGACATCTGAAGGCAGCCCTGTTCAGGGAGGCTTTTAATGTTTAGTAGATTATTGTGTTTTATTTTTCTGTTGGAAGCCGCCCAGAGTGGCTGGGGAGACCCGGCCAGATGGGCGGGGTATAAATAATAAATTATTATTATTATTATTATTATTATTATTATTATTATTATTATTACTGTGTCAATGGAAGAGCACCCTCTTATGCATCGTGGGAACGGATGAACTGCAAGCTAATTTAGGGGGTGTCTCAGAGGACATCTCTCCAACAGTGGGAGATGGCCAAGGAGGAATAGCTGATGGGAGGCCCTAGACAACTGCCCCAAAGTCCTGCCTTGATCGCACCAGGGCAACTTCAAGGAGGCTAGGTCTATCCATGTCTCGAGAGATTAGCCCAAACAGCTAAAAATGGAAACCACAAGCAAAACACAGTGAAATTGCAATCACCAGCCTTCACTATCGAGCCCTGAATCTCGCCGGCAGAGAATGCCGGACCGGGCAGGTCTCTAACTAGGGTTTAATGTTCCTTGGCTCTGGCGATGCCCAGACTGAAGAACTCGATCCCTTTCCTTTTCAGGGAATGAAATATTTGCACCATCAGGAGATCCCCCACGGACGTCTCAAGTCTCGCAACTGCGTTGTGGATGGGCGGTTTATGCTGAAGATCACCGACTACAGCTACGGCGAGCTCCTGGCAGCACTGAGTGACTTAGACGTTCAGCCCCCTGCAGAAGGTAAGGAGTAACTGTAATGCTCTGTATGTTTGTGGGTTTTGACCTCGGAAAGAGTCCAGAAAACTCAGCTGATGCAAAATGATGCTGCCCAGCCATAACCCTAGTTCTATCCGCATTGCATTGCACTGCTTACCAGTACCCACTGATTTTCAGGCTCAATTCAAGGTGTTCATTTTTACCTTAATAGCTCAAAATCAAGGGCACAGAACCTTATTTTAAGCCTGGGGGCCATATTCTCTTCTGAGCAGCCTTCCAAGGGCCACCCAGAAGTGAAGGGTGGGGCCAGAGGCAATAGTAAGTGGAGCAAAGAATATAAATGTCATTGGCTGATTTCTACAAACACACTCCTCATTGTCCTGCACCGAGGCAAACAAGGGCTTTTTTTTCAGAGTTCAGTGACATATTGAAGTCAAGGCAAAAACACTCAAGGTGAGCGTGAAGCAAGACCGGTGATGGATGTAGGATGAGGTGAGAAGTCATGGTCTGGGGACACTTTCAAGGGCCAGAAGGAGAGGTCTGGAGGGCCACATTTGCCCCCTGGGTCTGAGGTTCGCCACCCAGCCCTGATTTGGCTTAGGATCTGGAACCTTAAAGGATCACTTTCTCTTTTGGATCCCCTTTCACCTCTGAGGTCAGGCCTCCCTGTCAGCTGAGGTTCAGCACAAGGAACAGGGCCTTTTCAGTGGTGGCACAGACAGTCTGACTTCCCCTACCTAGAGAGGCCTGCAGGGACCCATCACTGTATGGCTAGTTAGGGAGGCCTTTGGGAGAGGCTGAGCCAATAACCAGACTACTGATTCATTCATCTAACTCAGTGGTTCTCAAAGGGTGTGGCGAGAATTATTATTTTTTAGAGCCACTGATCTAACTGCTTATTCAAGTACTGTAATGTTGTGTCTTGTTGCTTGGCAGTTTTCTGTTTCTGTGCTGTTAACAGCTCTGAGTTCACCTAAGAGAACTCAGTCCCTAGGATTCTGTAAGGAAGCCATGGCAGTAAAAATTTGGGGGGTAAAACCCAATGAAATTCTTCAGTACAGATAGGGACTTAGTCTCTAAAGGTGCCAAGAGACTTCACTACTTGCAGTCTAACACAGTGGTCCTTCCTGCAAGCCTAGATCTGGATAAATTGATCTTTTTTCTCTCTCCCAGAATTGCTCTGGACAGCTCCTGAGATATTGAGAAATCCAGCGATGTCCCCGAAAGGCACCATAAAAGGAGATGTCTATAGTTTTGCTATTATCCTGCAAGAAGTTGTTCTTCGGGGGCCCCCATACTGCATGTCTGAAATGTCAGCTGAAGGTGAGCAAGATCTGTGCAACAGATTGTGTGCCACAAAATAGACACAAACACACTCATTTGATTTGGCCGGCCAGTGTTGAAGACTAAGCTAGATACCTGTCAGTCTGCATTTCTTAGTGCAGAAAGTATTGATCTGATGTGTAGAGATCTTTCCTATTCAACTTAATTCAAGAGGGTTCGGGAAGCAAGAAAGAAACAAGCAGGAGATTCCTGCTGTTTGGGTTATACCTTCTGAGAAGCTGAGTGCAGCTGGTTTAAACTGGTTCTCTTATCTCTTCTGTTAAGGTGATGCCGACTATAAAAATAGGGCCAGAAGGAGCCTGGGTTTCACTCTTTCTCTGTCTATCTCTCTTCCTTCTGGTGTGGTGTTCTGTACATAGTATGCTTAGTGTTAAGGTTTAGACTTAAAAGTTATTGTAAGTTTAAGTTAAGTCTGCTGCAACTGGATTTCTTATGGACAGGGCCAATCCTGGATGTATTGGATTTGTGACCATTGTGCTCATTTGCCTTCAGTAGCAGTAAAGCTCTGTTGGATGAAATATCAATGGCCTCTGGTCTATTTTTGGGGGAATCCTGCAACGTGTTTAAGTTTTTACTCTGCATTGGAATCTGCTCTGGGTCAATATTGAGTAGAATTTCCATGGCAATACTGATCCAAAAGAAGCAGTGTTGTTTTGTTCACATGAGGTGGTTGTCGGAATGCCGGGCAGGGGCTAGCGGTGAGTCTGCCCCCAGGCACGTCGATGTGATATTATTAGATTGTCCAATTGTCTAATTGGCAATTATCAATAACACAGCTTTGTGAGACAGAAAGATAGCAGAGAAATCTATCTGCCTACGAACAACTTTAGCTGTGTTGCAGACACTTGCAAAAAATACTCGCCCAGTACGCTCCGTCACAAATGTCCAGCCTCATTTCTAAAATGTCCAGAAACTTTTCCTCCCAAGTTTAGATAACAATCCGTAGCAGCGAAAACTTTATCCGTCCACTCCCTTGTTCATTAAAACAAAGAGATTTATTGCTTAGGGCAGCTCAGCCGGGAGATTTCAGCTCCATTCCGGCTGGAAGCTGCGACACGAACAGACAGAATAAAGGTGGTTACAGGTAGGTAGCCGTGTTGGTCTGGGTCGAAGTAAAATAAAAAAATTCCTTCAGTAGCACCTTAAAGACCAACTAAGTTTTTATTTTGGTATAAGCTTTCGTGTGCAGGCACACTTCTTCAGATATTCTTCAGACAGAATAAAAACATACAGTGTCATATATAACAGATACAAGAGCAACAGGTACTACTTCCTGTTTACTTCCTGTTTATATGGACACATCACAAGGCCCCGTGATCCAGGACGATTGCTGAGCTATTAACCCTCTCAGCTCACAGATATGTGACTGTCCTCCGTGTCCATGAAGAACAGCACACACAGATAAAGAGAGCCATAAAGTAGATTTTCAACTACTTTATTTAGGGCTATATACAGAATATAACTCTGCTGCTGAGCGTATAAAGACAGAGCTCGGCATCTTGCTTCCAGTCACACCTAGAGCCAGAAGCGAAAGTAAAAAGACAATAACATCACATGGGAGAAAGGAAAGATAAACACAGCTTCCTTTCCCACATGAAAGTCATGAAACACACACTTCATACCATCCCGTGCTTCAGTAGCTGGGTGGACAAAATCATAACAGTGGTGCGCTCATCGGTAGGGGTGCAGAACTGGATCAGGCCAGTCAACCAGATCCTTGCACCGCCCCCGCCCCCACCAGCACTCATGGGTCGACTCCAACAGGTGGGTGGAGCCACCCACCATAGCTGCCAAGTCTCCCGTTTCCCCCGGGAAAACCCCTTTTTTACTTACCTTTCCCCGGTGGTCCCCCGTATCACTTCGTCTCCCGTTTTTCTCCGTTATTTTCTCCGTTATTTTCTCCGCCGGCGGCCATTTTTTTCTTTCCGATTTGCCCTTCTATGGGCACCAAAAATGGCCACTGCCAGCTTCAAAAGTCGCATCTACGCATGTCCGGAAGTGCATAGACGTGACTTCCGGTGTTGGCGGCGGCCATTTTTGGTGACCATAGATGGGTGGGGCGACACCGGAAGTTGCGTCGATGCACTTCCTGACATGCGTACAAGCGACTTTCGAAGCCAGCGGCGGCCATTTTTTGTGCCCATAGAAGGGCAAAGCGACACCGGAAGTTACATCAACGCAACTTCCGGTGTCAAATGGCTGCCGGTCCCGGATTCTGCAGTCTGGAACTTGGAAGGTAAGCAACCCACCTGTCAGTTACTTTACATCATTATGACATCATGGGATGACTTCAAAGGTGGTGGTGGCAATGAAAAAAGAATATAGGATGGAAGATCTAGATTTGGAACAAGTACTCTTTGGTGAGAGAACCCCAGCAGAGAGTTGTATGTAGTCCTAGGGACTGGGGGGTGGGGCACCAGGTTAGGGCATTCTGTCATTGTGAAACCCTCTCCTTGCTCCAGAAATCATCTGCAAACTGAAGAAGCCTCCGCCATTGTATCGCCCGAGTGTTTCTCCAGAAAATGCCCCCCTGGAATGCATTCAGCTCATGAAACAGTGCTGGAGTGAGGGACCAGATCGAAGGCCAAGCTTTGATGAGATCTTTCAAGAGGTCATTCCTTGTTCCCATTCCATCAGGCTTATGCACTTGAGAGTGCATCTTTCTATAACAGCTGATTTCTGAGTTTAATATTTTGGGGTGGTTTTTGTTCTACAGTAACACCTTGGTTCGTAGCTGTCAAATTCTCCCTTTTTTTATAAGGGAAATTCCATTATGCTGAATAGGCTTCCTCGCGAGAAAAGGGAAAACTTGACAGCTATGCCTTGGTTCTCGAATGGCTTAGCTGCCAAACAAAGAGGCTCCCGAACACCGCAAACCCAGAAGTGTTCCAGTTGGCGAACGGTTTTCGGAAGCTGAACGTCCGACACGGCTTCTGCTTGAGTACAGGAAGCTCCTGCAGCCAATCGGAAGCTGTGCCTTGGTTTTCAAATGGTTCCGGGAGTCAAATGGACTTCCGGAATGGATTAAGTTCGAGTTAATGTGCAGTTGTTGCAAACCATGCTGATATTTTTTTAACGAATAGCAGTATATAAATATTTCTTTATAAAGAATGAATGCATGAATAAAATAATGGACATGGTGAACTTTGATCCATTATTTTCAACAGGACTGCTCTGGGTATAACTTGGTTGGATAAAAACCTTATGCTTTCCACCCATCTGCCCAGAATTATGTTCTTACTTGTGCGTAACTTATTCTTGTGCATAACTTAGTTTTCTTGAGTCAGCTGGAGAACTGAGTACCACAGACACTTGTTCTAATTCTCCAACCCCAGTTTAAATCCATCAATAAAGGCAAACGGACCAATATCATCGACTCCATGCTGCGGATGCTGGAGCAGTATTCCAGCAACCTGGAAGACTTGATCCGAGAGCGGACAGAGGAGCTGGAAATGGAAAAGCAGAAGACGGATAAGCTCCTGTCTCAGATGCTTCCCCTGTAAGTCGAAATGTCAGGGCAATAACCCTGCCACATGTAGGCTCTGCCCCAAGCAGCTTCCAAGTGGGAAAAAGTGCTGCTGCTGCTGCAAATTGGGGAGCAAAAAGAGAAGCAAGTGACAAATATTGGTCCCTGCCGCTTTAACTCTGTCACTTCAACCTTGCATGAAATGGGAATGACCTCCAAGAATTCAGTACCTTCTGCACTGGTCAAGTCAGATCTGGAGTCACAGGTGGTTTTAGGGGAGCGCAACTGGTTTGTCTGGACTGGGCACCGAGCCAAGAGGGTGCTGTAACATTAATGTAGAATGGAAGGTTAGGAGTGCCCGGATTTGAACATCGCACAGGGCTCTGCTGAGATATTAAAGCCAACTGCCACTGCTGAGTGTAATGATCTCAGGCAGGCAGGCAAGCCCCAATAAGAATTACAGTGGTGCCTCGCTTAACGAATGCCCTGCTTAACGAAATTTCTGCTTAACGAAAGGTTTTTTCTAGCGGAGGTTGCCTCACTAGACGAATTCGTTTTATGAAATAATTCGTCTAGCGAATCGCGGTTTCCCATAGGAATGCATTGAAATTCAATTAATGCGTTCCTATGGGCAAAAAAAAATTCAATTTTTTTAAAATGCATTCCTATGGGATTCGGTAGACAAATTTTTCGTTATAAGAAAAGACCCGTGGAATGAATTAAATTTGTCTAGTGAGGCACCACTGTAATGAGTCTCTGGCAGTTTTATGGCATGTTTATTTACAATCTACATCCAGAGCTCCGAGCCTGCCGCTCTTTGCTACGAATTGGTCACCCTGAGTCTCCGCCCCTTTTGCAGCATGAAGGGCGCCAAAGCCCAGTCCTTCCTCTCTTGTGCTTCCGTTGCATTTTAACCCTTTCAGCTCTTCTGGTTTGGGGAGAAGGTGAGTGAACTCTCTTCCCCCCCCATCAAACTAAGATCCCTCTAAAAGCTGCCTCCCTCCTGGTTGCATAGCAAGCCCTTCAATGTCATCTATCTCCTCCCCTCCCCCTGCCTGCAAGCTTTCCGAATCTGCTGCTCTATCTGAGCCTGGGAACTCTCGGTGAAGGGGGTCCCAAACTAACCCACTCCTGCTCTGTCTGTGGCTGCAATTCCTCGTCTCCAGAGTCAGACTCTGGCTCCTTCTGTACTGGCATTCCTTTGTCTCCAGAGTCAGACTCTGCGTTCGATTCTGCCACGTCCCCGACACTGGGATACTTTGTCCAGCTCTGTCCAGCACATTTTAAGGAGGACATCGGCAAACTGAAACATGTCCAAAGGAGGGTGGCCAGCATGGTGAGGGATCTGGAATCCAGGTCTTGTGAGAACATGAGAAGGTAATTAGAATCATAGAGTTGGAAGAGACCACAAGGGCCATCCAGTCCAACCCCCTGCCAAGCAGGAAACACCATCAAAGCATTCTTGACATATGCCTGTCAAGAGCCTGCTGGACCAGGCCAATGGCCCATCTAGGCCAACACCCTGTTCTAACCAGATGCCTGTGGGTAACCAAGAAGCAGAACTGAACGCGACAGCTCTCTTCCCTCCTACGGTTCCCAGCCACTGACATTCAGAGTTATGGAGGTAGAATACAAATGCAATAATTAAATAATCCATAAAATGCCTGCCAAGACATCTCAGTGTCTTGAGCCTTAGAAGATTCTGCACTTCCGGCTGCTCAGGTTGACACCCTCATGTCATTTCAGGTCGGTGGCGGAAACGCTGAAAACCGGCGCCACCGTTGAACCTGAGTATTTTGACGAGGTCACCATCTACTTCAGCGACATCATTGGCTTCACGACCATCTCCGCCCTCAGCGAGCCCATCGAGATCGTGGACCTTCTCAATGACCTTTACACTCTTTTTGATGCCATCATTGGCCATCATGACGTCTACAAGGTAAGGTCTTAGCTCGCAAACTTCGGAGGAAGACGTGTGTGTGTGTGTGTGTGTGTGTGTGTGTGTGTGTGTGTGAGGGAAACATGAAGTTCTAGAGAAGGGTCCAGAGGACGGTGGAGTCTTAAAAGCCAACAGCACTTCTCCAGATGATCTGAGTGTTCAGGCTGGGATATAAGGGCTCCGGGGTGTGTGTGTGTGTGTGTGTCCTTCAGGTATCCTGGGCCCAAGTTGTGTAGCATCACAAGAACTTTGAACCTGGCCTGGTCGCCTATGAGCCTTGCTTGACACAGATCCTACTGCTCCACGACAACCAGCACAAGAAGTGAGCCTCGTTTAGCCATCAGCTCCTAGTCAACCCATCTGCAGTTCTAATTGCCCTTTGGGGAAAAGCAATACCCTTTGATTTCCAGGTGGAAACCATCGGCGACGCCTATATGGTGGCTTCGGGGCTTCCGAAACGCAACGGCCACAGACATGCCTCCGAGATCGCCAACATGTCCCTGGACATCCTCAGCTCCGTGGGGTCGTTTCGAGCCAAACACCTCCCCCACGTGCCCATCAGGATACGGATGGGGCTGCATTCAGGTAATGCCGTTAACCCTCTCTCTGCCTTACCATTGCTTGTAGTGGGGAAAAAGAGAGGAATTGTCAGTCTCGGGGGAAACAGGAAGTCAGATTCTTGGTCCATCTTGTGCATGGGTAGGCAAACTAAGGCCCAGGGGCCGGATCTGGCCTAGTTGCCTTCTGGTTCCAGCCTGCGGACGGTCCGGGAATTGCCGCGGATCTGATCGTTTGGGCTGCGCCAGTGCGCATGTTCGGCAGCGCCTCCTCCCTCCCTCCTCCTGGCTTCTCCCCGCCCTGCCTAGAGCCGAGAGGAAGGGGGCTGGGCTTTGTTGGTGCCGCCAACAGCAGCAGGGTTAGTGCACGAGCGGCCGCCATTGTGAGCAATCGGGTGTTGTGGTCATCCAAACGTTCCCACCCACAACACAGGGTTTGGTTGCCAGGTCCCACCACAACATATGCCCTCTTGTTAGGGAGGATTCCTCACAAGGGATTGATCCAGCCCCTTGATCACTGTTTTCCTAGAATCATAGAGCTGGAAGGGACACCCCCCAACCCCCTACAATACAGGAAACTCAACCCATGACAGATGGCCACCCAACCTCTAAAATTGTATTCAATGTTTTGAGTGCAGTCACCCCATAGATTTGTATAATGGCAGTATAATTTTCAGGCTGCCATGTGTGTTGTGTGGGTGTTCATAATCACTATATTTCTCAACATGGGGGTGGGGAGGGAACCCTGACGAATGGCTTGGATTTTCTGTTTTCTGGACTACCTCTGGAAGGGATGAAGCCTTCACTCAGGGATAAGATAACGGACAGAAAAACACAACTTGTCTGGTGGATTAGTCAATCAGATCTCAAGTTCCCAAAGGGGGGGGGGGAAGGGAAAGTTGGGTGGTCTGAGACTTGCCAGGAATTGTAAAGAGTTTTGAGTCTGACTTCCAGCCAGCGGTGGGAATGTGTACGGTGGCTTGAACATTCACACACACACACACTCTGAACAGCTGATGTCTGCATTTGACATTCCATGAAATCTGAGTTGATATCCGAAAGCTGGCAGTTTGGCATGTGACGCTGTTTAGCATTGGAGAGCATTTAAGAGCTGCGGTGTTTAGCAGCTGAGAACATTTAACCGGTGACATGCACGATGTGTGACAGACAGCAGAGTAGGGACAAAAATTCAGAAGCGCAGGGTGCCTTCACGAAATTCACAGCCACTCCCCCCCCCCCACAGCCATGGGCCCGTCTAAAATTAACCAACCATCAAAGATTAAACAATCATCTTATAATTGTGCTACAACAACAACAACAACAACAACAACAACAACAACAACAACAACAACAATTTATTATTTATACCCCGCCCATCTGGCTGGGTTTCCCCAGCACCTCTGGGCGGCTTCCAACCGAATATTAAAAACAGTACAGCATCAAACATTAAAAACTTCCCTAAACAGGGCCGCTTTCAGTTGTCTTCTAAAAGTAAAATAATTGCTTATTGTCTTGACATCTGCTGGGAGGGCGTTCCACAGGGCGGGTGCCACTACCGAGAAGGCCCTCTGTCTGGTTCCCTGCAACCTCACCTCTCGCAATGAGGGAACCGCCAGAAGGCCCTCGGTGCTGGATCTCAGCGTCCGGGCTGAATGATGGGAGTGGAGACGCTCCCTCAGGTATACAGGACCGAGGCCGTTTAGGGCCTTAAAGGTCAGTACCAACACTTTGAACTGTGCTCGGAAACGTACTGGGAGCCAGTGTAGATCTCTCGGTGGCCACTCCCAGTCACTAGTCTAGCTGCCGCATTCTGGATTAATTGCAGTTTCCGGGTCACCTTCAAAGGTAGCCCCACGTAGAGCGCATTGCAGTAGTCCAAGCGGGAGATAACTAGAGCATGCACCACTCTGGCTAGACAGTCTGTGCATAGGCAGGCTCTCATCCAGCATGCCAGATGGAGCTGGTACACAGCCGCCCTGGACACAGAATTAACCTGTGCCTCCATGGACAGCTGTGAGTCCAAAATGACTCCCTGGCTGATATTTGGGGGGGAAGTATGTGGGGAGTGGTCTATAAATGTAACAAACAAGGAGCTCAGAATGTCCCAGGTTCAATTCCTGGTGTTTTAGGTAGGGCTGGGAGAAACCTCTGTCAGAAGATCACAGGCCGGTTCACAACATCCTTTATCCAGCCCTTTATTCCAAACCATGGATTCTTGCTTTATTTTTAGGGAAAAGGGACCTAGCTTGGTCTTAGAGCCCATGCTTTGCATGCAAAAGGCCCCGATTCCAATCCTTGGGGTTGCTGGGCACGACTGGAAAGACCCGTGTCCAGAGGTGCCGACTTGCGCCCAAGATTGAGGGGGACCCGTCCCCCTCCCCACAAATATTGATGGGGCCACCCGAGAAAATAGGGAAAATTTACAAACTGGAATCAAATAAGTGTTGGAAGTGCCATGATAAAATAGGTACATATATGCATTGGTGGTGGTGGTGCAAAGGTATACAGGACTTCTGGAACAAAATATATGAAAAACATGTTTAAAATAACATTTGCGAAAACACCTGAGCTGTTCCTGTTAAGTATGATCCTGGAAAGTATGCCCAAAGATAGGAGAAATATATTGTTGTACGGTGGGGTGGCAGCCCGGATACTTATAGCTCAGAAATGGAAAGGTGAAGAAATACCAGGGGTGGAGGAGTGGCAAATTAAAATGGTAGAATATATGAATCTGGCTAAAATGATGGCAGCAATTAGAAATGTACCTAGGCAAAAGACCCCAAACGAATGGAAATTAGTGGAAGATTATTTAAAAAAAGAAGGCATAAGAACGGATTTGGTGATCTGCTTAATTTAAAGAATGCATGAAGAGAAAAAAAATAATAAGTATAGGGAGAAGTTATACCAATATTAGGTAATCAAGGCGAAAACAAGTAAATGAAGAAAAAGATGGATAAACGACAAGTCGGCAATCGGAAGTATTTTAGATCTTAATTTTAAATTCTTTCTTTTCCTTTTTTCTACTTGTTCTTCCTTTATTTTTTTCTTTTTGATTCTGTTATTTCGTTTCATTTTTCTGTATTTGATTAATTTTTCTGATATTTGAGGATACCAAAAGGATAGCTTTACATAATTATGTAAAGATATGTCTATTTGGGAAATTTTGTTTTTTTATGCTTTGTTTGACCATTTGTGTTATGTTATATTAAGTTATATGTCACATTAAGTTATATGATGTTTTGTTATATTTCGTTATATTATAATATGTTGTGTTATGTTATTTTCTATGATGATGATGTTATATTAATGTTTATTTTGTTTTAATGATTCAAATAAAGAATTTGTTTTAAAGGGAAAAACAATATTGAGGGGGCCAAAGACACCTTGGCCCATAGAATTGACACCAATGCCCATGTCTGAAACCAGGGAGAACTTCTGTCAGTCAGTGTTGGCATTAGAGAGCTAGATGGACCAAAGGTTCCCGTGTTTCAATATCTGTTCCACCTTCACCCAATGCATTTCTATTTCTAGGTCCCTGTGCTGCTGGGGTGGTGGGTCTCACTATGCCACGCTACTGTCTCTTTGGGGACACGGTGAACACAGCTTCGCGGATAGAGTCGACCGGGTTGCGTAAGTCTTCTTGGTTGTTGTTGTTTTTTAAGCAAATGCTGGCTTGGCCACAAGCACAGTGGTACCTTGGTTCTCAAACTTAATCTGTTCTGGAAGTCTGTTCCAAAACCAAAGCGCTGCAAAGCCAAGGTGCGCTTTTTCCCATGGAAAGTAATGCAAAACAGATTAATCCGTTCCAGACTTTTAATAAAGGGTAAAGGGTAAAGGAGCCCCTGACCACCAGGTCCAGTCATGTCCGACTGTGGGGTTGCGGCGCTCATCTCGCTCTATAAGCCGAGGGAGCCAGCATTTGTCCGCAGACAGCTTCCAGGTCATGTGGCCAGCATGACAAAGCTGCTTCTGGCGAACCAGAGCAGCGCACGTAAATGCCGTTTACCTTCCCCGCTGGAGCGGTACCTATTTATCTACTTGCACTTTGACGTGCTTTCGAACTGCTAGGTGGGCAGGAGCTGGGACCGAGCAACAGGAGCTCACCCCGTCCCAGGGATTCGAACCGCCAACCTTCTGATCAGCAAGCCCTAGACTCTGTAGTTTAACCCACAGCGCCACCTGGGTCCCCTAATAACAACCCCTAAAACAGCAATGCAACACGGATTTTGCTATCTAATGAGACCATTGGTCCATAAAATGAAAGCAATAATCAATGTACTGTACTATAAAATAAATAAAACAGTATCGTAGGTGATAAAAATAAAAATTCTTACCTGCACTGATGATAGTCATTGTTTGGCTGGGGGGGGGGGGCTTTATCCATTCCCGCAGTCGCACAATCAATCAGTCAGTCAGTAGCTCAACGGGGATCCACACAGTCACAAAAACAAATTAACTGAAAAAGCCTCGAAACAAACCACACAAAATAAACAGCAAAAACAAAAGCACCAAATATAAACTCCAAATATCACCTCAGAACACTGGAATGGAAGGCTTGAATTACAATTGGGGGGGGACGCAAATTAGCAGCGCAACAGGAACACAGGGGGACTCAAAGCGGAGCACGTTCAGCTTCTGAAAAAAAGTTCGGAAACCGGAACACCTACTTCCGTTTTTGCAGCTTTCAGGTTCCAAGTTGTTTGTGAACTAAGCTGTTCAAAAACCGAGGTACCACTGTACTGAAAACGTTCTCGTGCAAGGCCTGCCCAGGAGGCAAGATGTAAGCCATAATCCACCAGACCCTCGGTAAGCCTTTTGTTTTGGTGCCTGACCGGCGCGGCAGACTCAATTAGCCAACAAACAATATTTTTGATTCTCAGTTGACGTTTGTATCCTGCCTTTCCACCAGTGGGACTTGAGCGGCAAGAGAAATGCAATAAAAAGAGCCTTCACTACCAACCTCCAGAGGTTGCTGCACTACGACTCCCCGGTGCTGATGGGAGTTGTAGTCCAACAACGTCTGGAGAACGGCAGGTTGGCCAAGGCTGCAACGACACATAACACATGCAGCCCATCGGCAGCAAATTACGAGTGGACCTCGCTTCCACCGAAGGCAGTGATGGCCACCAACTTGGATGAGTTTAAAAGAGGATTGGACCAATTCATGGAAGAGAAGGCTATTCATAGAATCGTAGAGTTGGAAGGGACCCCAAGGGTCATCTTGTCCAGACCCCTGCAATGCAGGAATCTCAGCTAAAGCGTCCATGACAGTTGGCCATCCAACCTCTACTTGGAAACTTCCAAGGAAGGAGAGTCCACACCACCTCCCGAGGGAGTCTGTTCCAGTGTCGAACAGCTCTTGCTGTCAGAAAGGTCTTCCTGATGTTTAGTTGGAATCTCCTTTCTTTTAACTTGAAGCCATGGGTTCGAGTCCTACCCTCCAGAGAAGGAGAAAACAAGCTTGTGCCCTCTTCCATGGGACAACCCTTGAGATAGTTGAAGGTGGCTATCCTATCTCCTCTCAGTCTCCTCTTTCCCAGGCTAAACATACCCAGATACTCCCATCGATGGCTACTACCGGTAGTCACTTCTGGTGGCAGCGATGCTTCTGAATTCCAGTTGCTGGAAAACACAGGATGGAAGACTCCTCTTGTGCTCAGATCCTGTTTATGCATCAATAGGAGTATAGCATCTAGATCAAGGGAAGTAATAGTACCACTGTATTCTGCTCTGGTCAGACCTCACCTGGAGTACTGTGTCCAGTTCTGGGCACCACAGTTCAAGAAGGATACTGACAAGCTGGAACGTGTCCAGAGGAGGGCAACCAAAATGGTCAAAGGCCTGGAAACGATGCTTTATGAGGAACGGCTTAGGGAGCTGGGTATGTTTAGCCTGGAGAAGAGAAGGTTAAGGGGTGATATGATAGCCATGTTCAAATATATAAAAGGATGGCATATAGAGGAGGGACAAAGGTTGTTTTCTGCTGCTCCAGAGAAGCGGACACGGAGCAATGGATTCAAGCTACAAGAAAGAAGATTCCACCTAAACATTAGGAAGAACTTACTGACAGTAAGAGCTGTTCGGCAGTGGAATTTGCTGCCAAGGAGTGTGGTGGAGTCTCCTTCTTTGGAGGTCTTTAAGCAGAGCTTGACAGGCATATGTCAAGAATGCTTTGATGGTGTTTCCTGCTTGGCAGGGAGTTGGACTGGATGGCCCTTGTGGTCTCTTCCAACTCTATGATTCTATGACCCCCAAGCATCTGGTTGGGCCCTGTGAGAACAGAATGCTGGACTAGATGGGCCATTGGCCTGATCCAGCAGGCTCTCTTTATGTTCTTATGTATAATTGAGGTAGATCACTCCGGGAGAATCGAAAAATGTTCTCAGTAAGCTGCAGTAATTAGCTGTGTAGTTTAACTGCTTTAGAATGTTTTAAATATTTTCATTGTATTGTAATTATATTGTTCGCTGGCCTTTGGCCATTCTACGCTCCTTGGGGAGGAAGTTGGGGATAGAAACTGATTAAACCAATGCATAAAAACGATGTTAAAACCAATTTTTAACACATTTCAACTCGTTGGCCAAAGGCCTGTTTGAATGATTGAATAAGCAGCTCTTCCTGCCAGTGGAAGGTCCTCGGAGATAGACTAGGCCTCTCTTGGATGGGGAAAGGCCTACGTATCTCAGTGGTGGAGCCCCTGCTTTTCTGCAGAAGGCCCCAGGTTCCTTCCCTGGCAACCCCCAGGAAGTGATGAGAAAGTTTCCATGCCCCAAATCCTAGAGAGCCTCTGCCAGTCAGTGGAGGCAGTAGGGAGAGAGATGGAGCAATGGTCTGACTCGGTAAACAGCAGCTTCTGAAGTTCCTACTAATTCCTGCCCCACCTCTATCGGTGCTTTTCAAAAACAGGCATCAACAACAGGGCTGGCCCAAGCCATTTTGGCGCTTGAGGCAAAACAAGATGGCGTCCCTGCCGCCTCCTCCGTCGCCAGCCGAGGTGATTGGAGGCAGCCCAGGGAAGCAGTTGCATGCTGAAGGCAGCAGGGGAGGGGGGGAAATAGCAAACCCTCCAACATGTCTCAAATAAAAACCAGGACGCCATCTTCTTGGGCAGCACTCCTGCACAAGTCATGTTACCCCATACAAGATTGTGGCCCTGAAAAAAGCTTTCTCGGGGCAAGACCGCGGCGGCCATTTTGGGCACCAAGATCTCGCGTGAAAAAAGGGATGTTTTCTCGATACGGTTCAGGGGGTATGAAAATGGAGGGTGGAAAGGAGCAGCCGTGTGCTCTTCAGGGACCTTCAGAGAAGCAGAGGGGGAGGCGACAATTCTTGGAGGGCAGGTGTCCCTTTCTGAGTTGGTGGAGGAACCTTCCCCCTTAGGGGGGGACTCTTAGAATTTTGAAGTGTCAGGCATAGCTCTAGTGGCTTTAGCCCAAACGTAGCAGAGTTTTCCTGCACAGCGCAGAAGCTAGTTGAGGTGGAAATGACTAGTCGGCTAGACGCAGAATAACTATTTACAGGATTTATTGAAAGAAAATAAAAGCAGCAGAGTTTCTGCATACAAAGCAAAGCAAAATAAATCCTCTCTGTCTCTCTCTCTCTCCAACCATATGCAGCACTCCTACTCCTAACACCCAACAAGGAACAACTGTGCTAGCATTCCTAGATAACAGAGTTCAGTGCTGGTCATTAACCAATCAGAGAGTAGTTTCCAGGTCAGGCAGACCTTGGCTTTCTGCCAAGAGTAAATTGACACTGCCTTGAGTTAATTGTGTGAAGCAAGAATCTGTAAGTTTCCCATGAGAACCAATTAACAGAAACCGAACAGGGACTAGGATGGTGGTGATTCCTTTCCACAGCCAAAAGAGGACCACCAAAGACATGTGAGGACGCCCCTCTCTTTCCAGATCTGACACCCCACCCAGCTTTTCCCAGCCTGCCGCCTGAGGCGACTGCCTCAGCGCGGCTGATGGGTGGGCCGGCCCTGACAGGTGGACTCCGACACTTGGAGACGTGACAAAGATCTGAAGTTGAAACTTTTCTCCCTTTTCCTTTTTTTAAAAAAATAAAAATGGCAGCGTACAGAATCCACATCAGCCGAAGCACAATGAAAACCCTGAAGAGCCTGAGCGAAGGTTACAAAGTAGAATTCAGGGGGAAGACTGAGCTGAAGGTAAGGAATCTGAGCTGGAGGGAAACATCTGGCTGGAAGGCTCTTGTATCCTGGCCAACCCTCTTGCTTTGCCAAAGACAACATTTTCGCTTTCAGGGGAGTGATAGAGCAATGAGGGGCCGTAGCTCAGTGACAGAACGTATGTTTGGCATGCAGAAGGTCTGAGATTCAATCCCCAGCATTTTCAGGTAGGGCTGCGCATGTTCCCTACCCAACACCCTGGAGAGATGCTTCCAGTCAGTGTGGACTGACTCTAGACTGACTATTAGAAGGCAGTTTCCCTTCCTCTTCTGCGCAAACACCAACCATCAAAAATAGAGAATGGTCACAGGTTGAAGACAGGACACCTGCTGTGCATGCAGCAGGTTCATTTTCCAGATATTTTTTTAAAGGAAATACGCACCAAAAAAACAACACTTGTGACATGGGTTGCCATACGCCCGGGTTTCCCCAGATATTTTTACCGATTTTCGGAAATTCCGCCCAGGCGCTATTTCCGACAGATAAATCCCGGATAAGTCTGGGAAATTCCAGGCGTATGGCAGCCCTAGGCAATAGGACCGAGAAGGTCTCAGGTTCAATCTCCAGCATCTGTTTGATGGTCTTAGAAAGCAGATGATGGGGAAGAGCTTTGTTGGGGAACCTGGAGGAGCTTCTGCCAGCCAGAGGAGGCAACACTCAGGTTGGTGGACCGAAAGGTCCCTGGACTGGTAGAAAGCAGCTTTAAATGAGATGTAAGGAGAAGGAGGGGGAACTAGATCTAAGTCCAAGACATCTGCAGGTCACCGGCTGGAGGGAAGGCTGCTCAGCATGAAATATACAAGTGGAATGACTTCCTCTCATTCCACTCGGGATGGAGGAGAAATTCAATTCAGTTTGCATTTGAAGACCAACCTACTGAATATTTGCTTGCCGAAATGATACCTGAACCAAAACACAGCCGTTCTTTGAAATTCACACTTCTCCAAATTTTGCAACGCAGTTCTCCAGCCATAGAATGTGTGCAAAGATGCGTATGCCAGAGTGCGCATACAAATGCATCTAATAGTGAACATAACGTATAATATGGGGAAATGGCTTTGCAAAAATGGGTCTATTGGGCCAAATTGCGCACAAACGTATTTCTGCCAGGGGAAATTTGCACAAAAAGGTTGATGAATTTTCACAATGACATTAAAAAATATATATCTGCAAGCGGATGTAGAAATGGGGATCTGAAAGAAAGTGATATTGTTGGACTTGCCCCTTCCTAAGCAACACACAAGGTGCCCTCCTCCTCCTCCTCCTCCTCCAAATCTGATCTGGAGGGTTGGGGAATCCCCAGGGAAGATCTGCAGATTTTGGGGTTTCCCGGGTGTACAGGGGGACTGGGGAAAATTCTGCTGCACATGCATGATTTGTTGAGCTTGGGCAATTACTTCGCTAGGCCCAACACATCTGCACTTCCCAGTTTGAAAACTTCTGGTTATTATTTGCAAAATTGCACTGACGTTTCCAGTGAGTTTTTGATGGTCTCCTTTTTCCATGCTTATAGGGCAAAGGGTTAGAAGAAACCTATTGGCTGGTAGGAAAGAAAGGCTTCACCAAGCTGTTACCGCGTCCTCCTGAAGTGAAACCAGGGTGAGTACGGTTGTGGGCTTTAATTATATATATAAATACTCCATCCATCTGACTGGATTTCCCCAGCTACTCTGGGCGGCTCACAACAGAATATTAAAAATACAATAAAACATATCAAACATTAAAAACTTCCCTAAACAGGGTTGCCTTCAGAAGTCTTCTAAAAGTCAGATAGTTGTTTATTTCCTTGACATCTGATGGGAGGGCGTTCCACAGGGCGGGTGCCACTACCGAGAAGGCCCTCTGCCTGGTTCCCTGTAACTTGGCTTCTCGCAGCGAGGGAACCGCCAGAAGGCCCTCGATGCTGGACCTCAGTGTCCAGGCAGAACAATGGGGGTGGAGACGCTCCTTCAGGTATACTGGACCGAGGCCGTTTAGGGCTTTAAAGGTCAGCACCAAACACTTTGAATTGTGCTCGGAAACGTACTGGGAGCCAATGAAGGTCTTTCAGGACCAGTGTTATGTGGTCTCGGCGGGCGCTCCCAGTCACCAGTCTAGCTGCTGCATTCTCTAATCGTTGTAGTTTCTGGGTCACCTTCAAAGGTAGCCCCGGAATGAGTGAAATATTAATTAATTAATTATTAACATTTATGCATTGTAAACAAACAAAGAAACAAACGAGCTTCAGCTTGGCACAGTCCTTATCGCCCACCGCCCCCAACCAGAGAGGCGGTCTCATATTTGCCGCTCATCTTTTACAGCCAGCCGTGGCAGGACACAGTGACTCAAGAAATCAAAGTCGCCTTGAGGGATTCCAAGAGAAAGTCCACTAACAAGCTCAGCAAACAGTCCTGAAGAGACAGAAGGCAAATAAGAACTGCGGGAAAATAGCGAACAACCATGCAGTAAATTCTGTTTCTTTTAAAGCCATGGCTGATCGCCACGATCTGGACCAAGGAAAGCGGGGCACCACCTCTGTGCCTGCTTCGCTTTTGCTGCTGCTGAGAAAGGCCTGGATGGAACCAGCATGGAAATCTGTGTGCAGGATTCTAGCCCCGTGGCAATATTTAGATTTCGTGGGCTAGGGAAATGATGCGATTTTAGTTGTGATTCCTGAATTGCAGGAGGTTGACCTAGATGACCCCAGTGGCAACCCATAGGGGTCCGGGGTCCACATCTTGCAAAGCGTTGTGGCAAATCAGTCCGGTCGGAATGCTTGGAAGGGCTCCTGCCTGCCCTGTTGCTTCCTCCTCATGTCGGCTTTCCAGCCCGTGCTGGTAGGGAAGTGTGAGGAGGACGCAACAGACATGCCCCCTTCAATCCCAGCCTTGCCCTCTTCATGCCTCTTTGGGTGAGTCCTGGGAGACCAGCAGGGAGGGGCGCTTGTTGTAGCAGGAGAGGGAGACACCCTTGCTTCCTCACCAACCTGACTCCTCTCTCCCTCTTGTCCTCCCTCCACCCACTAGCCTACTTCACCTTCTGCCTCTGATTCTGGACTGCTGTCTGCCACTGACTCCCCTTGCTCACTAAGCCCTGTTGCACCTCCATCTTCCGACACCTCCTCTTCCCAGTCTGCTCCCTCTTCTCCTTCTGACCACTCGTTGTCATCCCACCACCGGTCTTCTGGCTCTGAGCCTTCTTGCTTTGGTGGTTCCCCAGCTGGTTCCTCCCACTATTCCTCTGCGTCCAACCAGTCCATAACATCCTTCCACGTAGAAGCAATAACTTGTCAGGGGAAGTTACAGGTAGGTAGCCGTGTTGGTCTGAGTCGAAGCAAAATAAAAAAAATTCCTTCAGTAGCACCTTAAAGACCAACTAAGTTTATATTTTGGTATGAGCTTTCGTGTGCATGCACACTTCTTCAGATACACTAGAAACAGAAGTGTCAGACCTATAAACAGACCTACAGAAGTATATATAGGGTCTGACACTTCTGTTTCTAGTGTATCTGAAGAAGTGTGCATGCACACGAAAGCTCATACCAAAATATAAACTTAGTTGGTCTTTAAGGTGCTACTGAAGGAATTTTTTTATTTTGTCAGGGGAAGACCACGGACCCATGTTTACCACCTCAGTGAGAACGAGATCTCTGTGTTCCACCTGTAGTCCTTTTAGGAGAGAGTGATTGAGAGAGAGATTTGGACATGCTGCTACCATAGCTCTGTACCATCTTCTCCCAGCCAGCTGGACTGAGCACTGTGAATCTAAAAGCTAAGACCAGGAAGAGAGAAGAGGAGGGGCCAAAACATACCTGCCAAGTCCTGGACTGCAGAATCCGGGACCGGCAGCCCCGTGACAGCGGAAGTTTCATAGACGCAACTTCCGGTGTCGCTTTGCCCATCTATGGGCACAAAAAATGGCCGGCGCCGGCAACGGAAGTTGCGTCTACGCATGTCCGGAAGTGCGTAGACGCAACTTCCAGTGTCGCTTTGGCCATCTATGGGCACAAAAAATGGCCACCGCCGACACCGGAAGTCGCATCTATGCACTTCCGGACATGCGTAGATGCGACTTTCGGTGCCGGCCATTTTCGGTGCCTATGGATGGGCAAAGCAGGAAAAAAATGGCCGCCGGCAGGAGAATATAAGGGAGAATAATGGGAGACGAAGTGATACGGGGGACCACCGGGAAGCGGTATGAAAAAACAGGGGTTTCCCGGGGGAAACGGGGTACTTGGCAGCTATGGGCCAAAATTGTCCAATATGTGCCACAGTGGTGTATTTCTGCAATTTGGGGAATGCAGTGCTGCACTATGGCAGCTGCCGGAGGAGAAATCATCCCTGCCAGCCTGTCTGTTCCAGACATATCTCTGTGGCCGTGAGGTCTATAAACATTCATTTCAGAAAACCTAAACAATGGGCCATTATTTATAGAGCACTATCACTTTTAGAAGAAAATACAAAAGCTATAAGACGCCTTGATGCCTGCCTCAAGAAGCTTTCTAGGTATTTAACCATGTAGAATGGCAGGTGCTGATCTGTTGAACATACACAGTAGGAAGCTGCCTTGCATTAGGTCAGGATATTTACCCATCTAATTCAGTCATGTCTATTTTGGCAAGCAATGGCCTGCTGGGATATTGGCCAGAGTCCTTGTACCCCACCTGCTACCTAGAATCATAGAATCATGGAGTTGGAAGAGACCACAAGGGCCATCCAGTCCAACCCCCTGCCAATCCTTCTAATGGGAGATGCCTGGGATTGAACCTGGGAACGTCTTCAAGCTGAGCCTAAACCATGAGCTATGGTCCCAGCCCTCAGGTGACGACAGATTTCCCTTGGGGAAGACCTATAGCTCAGTGGTAGAACACCTGGCAGATTGCCCCAGGTTCAGTTCCTGATGTCTCATGGTAAGGATCCCATCTGAAAACTTGGAGAACAGTAGACAGTGTGTAGACAGGCTAGAAAGAACAGTAGCCTGGCTTGGGATAAGACAACTTCCTATATCCCTGGATTTTTGTATTTTCAGATCCCGCTCTAATAAAATGAATGCGTTAAAATACTTGACGGTTTTTGACGTTCTTTGACACCGTTTGACTGACCGGTTTGCCATCTTGCAATCAACGTGTGACATCTTTGAAGGATTTTGTGTCCTGCCTCCTGCGTTGACCTGGTCAGCATCTGGGAGAAGCTACTGAGAAGGAAAAGATCTCCTGTTAAGAACCTAAGGAAAGTCTGCTGGATCAGGCCAATGGCCCATCCTGTCCACCTACCCCTGAATTTGGGTCTCTGGCCATTTTTTGGACTACAACTCCCATCATCCTTAGCTAGCAGTGGCCAGGGGCGATGGGAATTGTAGTCCGGAGACAACTGGAAACCCAGGTTTGAGAAACACCGATCTACCTGAACATAGCAAAGGAAGGCACGTCTCTTTCCACTAGGGGGCAGGCATGAAGCACTTATTAAAATCCACATTAAATCTTGTGTGTTTCACATGTAGACAAGGCTCACATTTGTGACTTCCGAACGGGTGGAAATGGCTCAGCTGCCTTTTTTTTTTTCCTTTTTAGATCCTCCCCTCCACCCCCTCCAACTTTTCTCATCCCAATCACATCCCTCGCTAACTTTGCCTGCTGAGTAACGCAGGCTGAACCCTTTTAAAAAATCCTATTTAGAAATTCTTTACATTTCTCGGGGATGAGAAACGTCTTTCCAAGCTGTAAAACATCTGGAATTGCGAACGCCATATGGACACCAAAGTCTGGGAGACTGGGCTTACTCTCTGCCGAATCGTAATCTGCTGGGGACCAGGCCATTAGCTCGTTTGCAGTTGGCATATATATCTCACTGAGTCAAGGCAGATGCAGACACCCAGTTATGTACGCTGCCAACCGATCTCTGTTTCTCCCTCAGTTGCATCCGAGTTCGATTTCAGATCATTTCTTCAGCAGCGCTGGGCCATCAATTGGTCATTTATTGGCTCGCTTTCAGCCAGACTCATTTTCCTGTAATGGATGCTTGATTAGAAGAAGGGGGAAAAACCTTGGCTGATCAATTTGTATTCATTAATTCTTCATATTAAGACCATCAGCAGATTAAAAAACAACAACACCCAGAGTTGATTGATTGCATTAGTTTGAATCCATCCATCTGCATGAAATAATTCCTAAGAGAACAACCCACTTGCATGGTGTTTGATGATACTCACATCACAATTTAGGAGACAGGCATTGCCTCTTCTAAAAAGGAGCTTACCATATGCAGGGTGTTATTTCGTGTGTGTGTGTGAAATGTATTGCAAATAATTAAAATGGCTGGTTTTAAAAAATATAAATAACTAGCTGACCCTGCACGCGTTGCTGTGCGTTGGTCTGTCAAATGGAGGGTAATAGCCCCCTTTCAGATCCCCCTGAGTCTCAGAGTCGCCCTGTTTTACAGGATCTCGTGGCAGAGGTGGGGTTTGTGGGTGTGGGCTAGACTCCATGGGGAGGGAGGAGGAGCTGTGAGAATTATGCCACTTGAGGGCGCTGTTTTAGTTTGTGGAAAAACAGGGTTTTACCTGCGCAGGTATGAGATGTGAGCAATCCGAGGTTGTGCAAACACTCGGGTAGTGGCATGGACCGTTGTGTCCAAATTCCAGGACAATCGGTCAAGCGGTTTCGGGGAAAAGTGGAGCCCACATTTTCACGTTTTTTTTACATTTTTATATATATAGATAAAAATCTCCTAGCTGATTCGTCAGGGAGACTTTCCTTGATCAAAAGGTTTCATTATATTGAAGGATGCAATCGTATGCCCATTGGCCAAGGAAGAAGCCCCACTGAACTAAATGGGATAATTCCTGAGATGAAATGTTTAAAGTTGCAGTGCAAATGCTATAATCCTGATTGTCGCTTACATTTTATTTCTCTGATCTGCACAGGAAGCTATTTAAGAGCTACTAGTGTATTGCTTGTTAATTTATAGGGTTTGGTTTCCAGACCTCCTCTGCACACCTTCCACCATGTCAATATCCTTCTTAAATTGTGGTGCCCACAACTGGACACAGCGTTGCAGGTGCAGTCTCACCAAGGCAGAACAGAGGGGTAACTGCTACTTCCTCTGAATAATAAACTGGATTTAAATAGAACATTGGGTCCCAAAGTAAACATAGATCTTCCCAGTAAACAAAGGACCTGGATCTTTACACATAAGCACACAAACACTTGTATAACAGTTTCCTCTATTTAAATAAACGGAGAAACCATTGTTAGGTACCGGGAAGTGTACACCCGAACTTTCACACTCACTACGACTGTGGTGCAAAGATTTCTTGCTGGGACCGCAGAAGGAAACACCTGGGTTAAGAACACAGAGAGAATTGCAAGGTGCATGACTTGTTTGGGATTTGGAAAGGGAGGTGTGACGATCTGAAGTGTGCCAGGAATATGGCTTGGAGTCTGTCCACAGCAGAGTTCACTGAGGAGGACAGAACAGAAGCTGGAGGGTCAGGCAGAGGATATCGTCCGGGCAGAGGTCAGAGGTCAGGAGTCTGAGATGGAGCGAAGACTTAGAAGACCGAAGCCCTGCAAACAATCAAAATGATAATGATAATGCAAAGCAAGAACCCCATTGGTTGGAAAACTCCACAAACTGCAGAATTGCTTCATGCATTAAAATGAACCAGTGGTGTTCATGAAAAAGAATTTGTGTCTTAGGTTATGCATCTGAAGCTCACTTAGGCCAGCTACTCGGGGGGGGGGGTTGTCAGCGAGCCTTCCTCACAGGTTCGTTGTGAGATCGTCTTCCTCCCTGTTTATATTGATCTCCTTGGGGGGGGGGGAATATGGGATATAAACGGAATAGCGAATAAGAAGAAAATGACTGGGCTTACCAAAAAAAATCAGCATAACAGAACTCATAAGGATAAGCTCTAAAAGACTTTCGCTGGATGGTTGTGAGCCAGCAGTTCACTATCATTCGGCTTGGCCTACCTCACAGGGTTGTTGCAAGGATCAATGGAAACATGTCAGGCATTCTGCCCTGAGCTCTCTGGAGTTGGTTAGAGTGTGGTGCTGATAACGCCGAGGTTGCAGATTCAATCCCCGTAAGGGACAACTGCGTGTTTCTGCATTGCAGGGGGTTGGACTAGATGATCCTCAGGGCCCCTTCCAGCTCTATGGGGATTCTATGATTCTACGCTGAGAATTTGAAAGGGGAGTTGCTCTTCCCAGAGTGCAAATTTGTCCCACCTTTGCCTATCTCAAAGATGAAGTGCAGGCTGTGATATTCCTTCAGAAACCTCTTTGAAACCTGGGAAAGAAAGGAGCCAAAGAAACGTGTGTTAAAGGCCTTTGAAGATACAGGATGCTGGTAACTGACCCACACCTGACATTCAGGTGGGCATAGTTTGCCAGGGATGGCCGGGTGGGCCAAATTTGGACCCCTGGTGGGGACAAAACTGACCCACTGACTAGAGGTGCCACCCTAACCTTAGAGCAGGCACCCCCAAACTGCGGCCCTCCAGATGTTTTGGCCTACAACTCCCATGATCCCTAGCTAACAGAACCAGTGGTCAGGGATGATGGGAATTGTAGTCCAAAACATCTGGAGGGCTGAAGTTTGGGGATGCCTGCCTTAGAGGGTCGAGATGCTCCATTGCTGGTCGTGTGAAACAGAGCCTCGCTCAAGCCACATTTGACTCTTAAAACCGACTCTGCCTTCAACCAAAACCAATGTTCCTGTGGGATTGCCTTACACAGAGTCAGACCACTACCCCACCTAGCTCTGCACTGTGTCCACTGACTGGCAGCAGCTCTCCAATACTTCAGGCAGGAGGAGTCTTTTACTAGCTCCATCCAGACATGCCAGGGATTGAACCTGCTGTGCAAAACAATGCATAGAAAACTATGGAACTCCTTGCCACAGGAGACAGTGAGGCCAGCAACTTGGGCGGTTTTATGCATAGCTCAGTTGGTTAGAGAGTGGTGATGACAATACGGTAGCAAGGTTGCAGGAGGTTAGATCCTCAAAGTCCCTTCCAACTCTAAAAAATTAGATGATTCTAAAAGAGGATTGGAATCCTCCACAGTTGGAGGCATGAATACTTCTGAGGTAAAGGTAATGTGAGTGGCGCTGTGGTCTAAACGACTGAGTCTCTTGGGCTTGAGGATGGGAAGGTCAGTGGTTCGAATCCTTGCGACGGCGTGAGCTCCCATTGCTCTGTCCCAGCTCCTGCCAATCTAGCAGTTTGAAAACACAGCAGTGCAAATAGATAAATAGGTACCGTTGTGGCACAACAGTAAATGGCTTTTCCATGCGCTCTGGCTTCTGTTTAGTCCTGCTGGCCACATGACCCGGAAAGTTGTCTGTGGACAAACGCTGGCTCCCTCAGCCTGAAAGCAAGATGAGCGCCGCAACCCCATAGTCGCCTTGGACTGGACTTAACTGTCCAGGGGCCCTTCACTTTTACCTACATTTGAGTACCAGTTGCTGGAGACCACTGCCCTAGAAATATGCTAGGAAAGCTGCCATACAGAGTTGGACCCTTGGTCCATCCAGCTAAGCTTTCCAGGGAATGATTGGATTTTGAGTCCTGCAACATCTGGAGTAGGGGCGTAATTCAAGATGGAAACCGCCTTGTTGGCTTAAGGTCAAACCCTTAGCTCATTGAAGGAGGGCCAGAGCTCAGTGGCAGAGCATCTCATAAGAAGGTAAGAGATGTCTGCTGGATCAGGCCAATGGCCCATCCAGCCCAGCACCCTGTTCTCGTGGTGGCCAACCAGATGTCTATGCGAAACCCACAAGCAGGAACGAAGCACAAAAGCCCTCCCCCCTCCTGTGGTTTCCAGTGGAATCATAGAATCATAGAGTTGGAAGAGACCACAAGGGCCATCCAGTCCAACCCCCTGCCAAGCAGGAAACGCCATCAAAGCATTCCTGACAGATGGCTGTCAAGCCTCTGCTTAAAGACCTCCAAAGAAGGAGACTCCACCACACTCCTTGGCAGAAAATTCCACTGCCGAACAGCTCTTACTGTCAGGAAGTTCTTCCTAATGTTTAGGTGGAATCTTCTTTCTTGTAGTTTGAATCCATTGCTCCGTGTCCGCTTCTCTGGAGCAGCAGAAAACAACCTTTCTCCCTCCTCTATATGACATCCTTTTATATATTTGAACATGGCTATCATATCACCCCTTAACCTTCTCTTCTCCAGGCTAAACATGCTCAGCTCCCTAAGCCGTTCCTCATAAGGCACCGTTTCCAGGCCTTTGACCATTTTGGTTGCCCTCTTCTGGACACGTTCCAGCTTGTCAGTATCCTTCTTGAACTGTGGTGCCCAGAACTGGACACAGTACTCCAGGTGAGGTCTGACCAGAGCGGAATACAGTGGTACTATTACTTCCCTTGATCTAGATGCTATACTCCTATTGATGCAGCCCGGAATTGCATTGGCTTTTTTAGCTGCTGCATCACACTGCTGACTCATGTCAAGTTTGTGGTCTACCAGGACTCCTAGATCCTTTTCACATGTACTGCTCTCAAGCCAGGTGTCTCCCATCCTGCATTTGTGCCTTTCATTTTTTTTGCCCAAGTGTAGTACTTTACATTTCTCCTTGTTGAAATTCATCTTGTTTGCCTTGGCCCAGTTGTCTAATCTGTTAAGGTCATTTTGAAGTGTGATCCTGTCCTCTGGTGTATTAGACACTGGCATTCAGAAGTGTTGCTGCTTCCAGGTACGGAGGCAGGGCAGAGCCTCTTTGAAAGCCATCCAAGCTGATGGCCAGCATTGCCCCCAGTGGCAGGGAGTTCCATAGTTTAACATCATTTGCATTGAGCAACTGCTATCCCACACTTATCTAGTGGAGTTTTTGCAAACTTCCCTTCATGCAAAAAGCCAGATCTTTGAGCAGGGGGTTGGGGTGGGGGCGGAGAGCCCGTTTGTTACACAAAAACTCCAACCCAGCTCTCATCAAGCAATCTGAATCTGATGGTTTCGTGTTCGAATCCCTCTTGCAAACAGCGGCAGTCTGGAATTGCCTTTTGTTATTTTTTTTGCTACTACAGACTAAACTGTTACGCTTGTGGTGCTACGGTAGTTTGAATAGCAACAACAACAAAATTCCAGACACAACTGTTGCAGTGTTAGATTCCCTTTCTTTCTGCGCTGCGTGGGCGAAGGCACGAATTGTCGCTAATTCACATCCCCCTTTGGACCATATGCTCGGGCGCTATTGCACAGCGGGGGCTGCTGTTCCTTCTCCCCGACCCCGACTCTCCCCCCCCCCCCCCGCGCCTCACCACGCTTTAAGGCGAACACGACTTGACCCAGAGACATCCACAGCCGCACACATCTGTATCTCAGGCGAGCGATCTCTGCCGCCTCCAAGCAGCAACGTTTGCTCGGGACGCACATCTGCAAACAGGGAATTTCAGCTGGCATTTTTAGGATTGTCTGCATGTGTCAATGTGAGAGAAGAAGTCCTCACACCCACACGAGGCGCTCCAGGAAACTGGCCGCCGTAAAAAATATGAGCGTTTGGAACAAAAAGAGCGCCAGAGGAGCGGGCGCGCACAGAGACGCACGCTTCAAAATCATTCCATGCTTTGGAGGCGTTTCAGAGGATGAGTGCAAAGGAATCCAATCTATTGCAGGCTGATCTGTGAGGAGTTTCTTCCTTCGTGAACTCTCTCTCTTCTCCCACCCCTCCTCCAGTGACTTAACTTTCCTCTTGGCTTTCCAAGGTCCTCAGTCTGCTTGAATGCCGCAGGACGGCGAGACCCCCCCTGTCAGGAGCGCCAGCGCGGTTCACTGGCGGAGCACCTCTGGCGAAGAGCGGAGAGGGAGGACTTGACCGCGGCCACTTTTGCCACAACACTAGGTGGGTATGGGAGAGTATTGATCTTAATAGGATTAAAGGGGGAAGGGGAATCGGGACAGGCGTCTCTCTCTGATGGAAGGAACTCCTGGGAATTTTCCGACTTGTTCTGGATACTCTCACAGCACGGCGTAAGAGAAACATTTGTTGCTCCCTTTCTGTTTTTGTTTTAACAGCAGGAAAAATAAAACTAAACTCTGGGGCACCATCAAAGCAGAGGGCAGCAGTTTGCCAACCGATTTATTTCCCACCGTGGGGAAGCTGAACATTGGCTTAAAGCTGCGCTCTCATGCGCAGTTCCTAGAAAGAACGTCCCATTTGGCTCAAAGGAACTGACTTTGGAGTAAACACACTTATGGCTGTATTGGATGCCTCAAGAGGGTCAGGGTTGGGATTCTCTGCATGTGTTTACCTGGGAGTAAGCTCCATTGAAAGCAGGGAGTCTTGCTTTTGAGGAAGGAGGGACAAATCTGTCGATTGTTCATTCTTTCACACTTCTACATCAGTTTGCGAATGAAACATAAAAAAACTCACAAAAATTCTCAGGCAAATTTAGCATACACCTCTCCTAATATAAAACAACATAAGATTCCCCCCCCCCTCCCCAGGAATGTTACTTTTCACCAATACTCTTTCCCCTAACACACACTTTTTTGGGGACACAATTTTTTGGGGTTGGAGAGAACCATGCTGAAAAATTCAGAGAAGTGCAAATTTTGAGGGCTATCTGTCTGGTGCTTGGTGCATTCCTTTGGGAAGTACAAATTAGGTAGGTTTAAAAAATGAATTTCTTCCCTATCCCTACTTCTGAGTAAACATGCACGAGATTGCACTAACAGGGTTGTTCAACTCGGCCAGGTCTCATCCTGTGCTTTGTATGAATGGGATGGAGAATGGACTAAACAAGCGTGATGTCATAGTTAGGACGACTCAGCTCGACTCTTAGGGAAGGGTAGGGTTATTCATGCTGATGGCTATTTTACACTGTGATTCATCAAGCCTCGTGATTAGACTGCTGTAAAGTGCTCATTGTGGGGCTTCCCCTGGGGTTGGTCCGGATGATGCAGCCAAGTTGCTGAATGGAGTAGCTGGATGGGCAAATATCACACCTGCGCTGGGGGAACTTCACTGGCTGCCAAATAGCTACTGGGATATGCTAGGCTTGCCATATTTCAAGAAGTGAAAACCCGGACACAAATGTGAATATTCTATCCATATTCTAACTTGGAATCCAAACACAGCAAACCCGGAAGTTTGCAAATTCCGGTTTGCAAACTTTTTTCAGAACCCAAACGTGCTCCGTTTTTAGTGTTACACTTCCGTTTAGAGTGCCACGCTGACGTTTTGATTTAGACTGAGGTCTGTTTGTTTTTGCTATTTATTTTGTGTTTTTGCGGCTCTTTTGTTTTTGTGACTGCGCGGAACCCAGTTCAGCTACTGATTGACGATTGTGTGACTGCAGTACATTGTTTATTGCTTTCATTTTATGGATCAATGGTCTCGTTAGATAGTAAAATTCATGTTAAATCACTGTTTTGGGGTTTGTTTTTAAAAGTCCGCAATGGATTAATCCATTTTGCATTACTTTCTATGGGAAAGCACGCCTTGGTTTTGGAATGCTTTGGTTTTGGAATGGACTTCCGGAACGGATAAAGTTTGAAAACCAAGGTACCACTGTATCATCTGCCAGAAAGCTTTTATCACCTTACATGACCACACTCTGGTTTCTCTTCAGATCGTATAAAACCTTCACTTTTTATTTCTTATGTTCTTATGAGCCAATGCTCTGTGTGTGTGTGTGTGTGTGTGTGTGTGTGCGCGCGCGCACGCACGTGCGTGTGTGTGTACTTGCAAAGAAGTGTTTGCCATTCCAACTCCGCAATTTCTATGTTCCAAACATCTCATGGGCTTCAGCTGTGCTCCCAAAACATTTCACATGCAAAGAAGAAATGAGCTTTCAGCTGCCGACTTGGCTCTCATCAGTCACAAAATACATAACCACAGGCGGATATTTGATGCAATTCTGGGCTGCATCAACAGGAGTATAGCGTCTAGATCAAGGGAAGTAATAGTACCACTGTATTCTGCTCTTTAACATTTTTAATTATTGTTTTTAATTATTGTTGTGTTGATATTTGTGTACAGGCATGGTCCTCACAATAAACGGTTTTGAGTTGAGTAGTACCACTGTATTCTGCTCTGGTCAGACCTCACCTTGAGTACTGTGCCCAGTTCTGGGCACCACAGTTCAAGAAGGATACTGACAAGCTGGAACGTGTCCAGAGGAGAGCAACCAAAATGGTCAAAGGCCTGGAAACGATGCCTTATGAGGAACGGCTTAGGGAGCTGGGTATGTTTAGCCTGGAAAGGAGAAGGTTAAGGGGTGATATGATAGCTATGTTCAAACATATAAAAGGATGTCATATAGAAGAGGGTGAAAGGTTGTTTTCTGCTGCTCCAGAGAAGCGGACATGGAGCAATGGATTCAAGCTACAAGAAAGAAGATTGCACCTAAACATTTGGAAGAACTTCCTGACAGTAAGAGCTGTTCGACAGTGGAATTTGCTGCCAAGGAGTGTGGTGGAGTCTCCTTCTTTGGAGGTCTTTAAGCGGAGGCTTGACAGCCATCTGTCAGGAATGCTTTGATGGTGGTTCCTGCTTGGCAGGGGGTTGGACTGGATGGCCCTTGTGGTCTCTTCCAACTCTATGATTCTATGATTCTATGTGAAGGCTGCAATCCTATACATATTGACATGGAACCAATCCCATTCAAGTGTATGGTTGTTGTTGTTGTTGTTGTTGTTGTTGTTTACCCCTGAGTAGACAAGTATGGAGATGCATTGTAAACAAGGCATTTGATGCAGCCCACAAGGAATGGATGCTTTAGCTGAGATTCCTGCAATGCAGGGAGTTGGAATTGAGGACCCTTGGGGTCTCGTCCAACTCTGTGATTCTATGAGTGGCTCTGGAAAGATGGGCAGAAGGGCCAATGGAACGAACCTTTCCTAATAGGAAGATGGGGGTCACCCCATGAAATAGTTGATAGTTGCTTCACTTGGTTTCTTTGTGTCACCCCCCAGGTGGCCTCCCTTTTTGGCTAATCCTTGACCGAAGAGTCCCCTTTGCTGTTGTTCTGTGGGCTACCACAGCTATTTCCTGTTTGGAGAATGGATGGTAAATGTGGTCTTTGCTGTCCTCCAGGCAACGGTCGTTGCAGCGCGATTGTTTGACACATTTATAACCTCAAGCTGGCGCATGGCTTATTTTATTTATTGCCGAGGAACATAGGAAGAAGCTGTCTTCTACTGAGTCTGGCAGTTGGGCCAATCCGGCTCAGTGTTTTTATCTGTCACAGAACGGTTGCGACTCTCCGGGGGTTTAGGGCAAAGGTCTCTCCTATACCTACCTGAAGATACCAGGAATTGGACCTGGGACCACTCAAGGCAGTAGGTGAAGGCTACTTAGGTCTCCCATCCAGGAACTGGCTGCAACCAGGCCAGCACAGAATCATAAAATTATGGAGTTGGAAGCGTCCAAAAACCCTCCAATGCAGGAATCTCAGCTAAAGCATCCATGACAGATGGCCACCCAGCCTCTGCTTAGAAACCTAGAAGGAAAGAGAGTCCACCACCTCCTGTGGGAATCTGTTCCCCTGTCAAACAGTTCATACACTAGGAAAGTTCATTCAGATCCTGCCCTCCAGAGCAGGAGAAAACAAGTTTGCTCCATCTTCCGTGTGACGGCCCTTGAGACATTTGAAGACGGCTATCAAATCTCTTCTCAGCCTCTTCTTTTCCAGGCTAAACAAATCCAACTCCTTCAACTGATCCGCATAAGGCTTTCTTATTGTTATTTTTAATTAAAAGTCACCACTAGGGATGGGGGGGGGGGCGAATTCAGTTCAGTTCACATTTAAAGGCAAACTCACCTCATTTTCAATTCCTGAAACAGTACGAGAACGAAAGCTATCCTTTGAAATTTGCACTTCTCCAAATTTTGCAATGCGGCACTCCAGCCAAGGCATGCGTACCAAAATGCATTTACTAGGGTAAAATGCGCATTAAGATTCATACGCTGGTGGAAGTAGCGTACAAAAATGCAATGTGTTCAGGAAGGTTGCTTTGCAAATATATGGATCCAAGGCAGAATCGCATAGAAACATATGTATGTTAGGTTGTTTTTTAAAAAATGGATGAATATTCATGAGCTGTTAAGACAGTGTGGACTAATAATAATAATAATAATAATTTTATTTATACCCCCCCTTCCCAGTCAAGACCGGGCTCAGGGCGGCTAACAGCAAAAATATCAACGCAAGTATAAAAGAAACAATTCAATTAAACTGCAGATTAATACAATGTTAAAATTCAATTTTAAAATTAGAAATCTACAAGTAAGATAAAACCATTATAAGATAAAACCTTAGGGGAGGGTAACCCCGGGGTCAGACTGCGTCAGTCCAAAGGCCAAGCGGAACAGCTCTGTCTTCCAGGCCCTACGAAAAGATGACAAATCCCGCAGGGCCCTAGTCTCCTGAGACAGAGCGTTCCACCAGGTCGGGGCCAGTACTGAGAAGGCCCTGGTCCTGGTCGAGGCCAGCCTAACCACCTTGTGACTCGGGATCTCCAGTATGTTATTATTTGTGGACCTTAATGTCCTCTGCGGGGCATACTGGGAGAGGCGGTCCCATAGGTACGAGGGTCCTAAGCCGCATAAGGCTTTAAAGGTCAAAACCTTTAAAGTCTAGTGGTTACAGTATCAGACTATGGCCCAGGAGGTGCAGGGTTCAAATCCCCTCTCAGCCATGATGTTCGCTGGTTGACCTTGGGCCGCTCACTATCTCTCTGCGCGACCTACCTCGCAGGGTTGTTGAGGAGATTAAATGAGTGGGAGGGAAAGCATGTTTGCCACTCTGAGTTCCTTGGAGAGAAAGGTGGGATACAAATGCAATAATAATAATGAAAAAAGAAGACCGAAAATTATTTGCAAACTGATATGAAAATGTGGAGACCTGAACAAATAAGAAATGGAGAGACATTGAAACTGACAATCACCATTGCACATCATCAACACTCTGAGTTATTTTAACTCACAGTTTTGAAGGATCTTGAGGTGGGGGGGGGACCTACGAAGCCTGTTTTACTGGATACAACAGTGAGACAGGAAAAAATAATGAGTGTATACGGACTTTGAGCAACAAGGACTCCGTCATATCACAACTTCCCGTAAAAGTCTATCTCCAATCTTTATGCTGAGTGATTTTACAGCAACCCCCACCCCTCAGTCCTTTGAGGTTTATACCATTCACTCTTCGGGTTGCTTCGAAAAGATATTTGGGGATTTTTCAAGCAGACGCAGAAAAACCTAAAGTAAATATCCATGTTGACTGATCCCTTCCGATAAAACCTATGGATGATGTCAATCGTTCCCCAATAGCAAAGTCAGCTAACCAGGAGATGAGTCTACAGTGGTACCTTGGTTTATGAACTTAATCTGTTTCAGAAGTCCATTCTTAAACCAAAATGTTCTTATTTTTTTAAAAAATGATATTTATTCATTTTACAAGCAAAACAAACAAACATAAAAACAAACAAATTCATATATATTTTTGGCAATGGTGTGTGACTTCCCCCAATCCCCTCCATCTGAATTTCATATCAAATCATCTTTGGCAGTTCCAAAATTCAATACCTCATCATAATCTACCTGTAAAAAAGGATTCTTTAAAATTAACCGATTCTCTATATTTACACCGACTCCCTTTAACACTTTCACTAAAGGATATTAAATATTACAATATTTTCCAAGATATAAATTAATTTTCTTCCCATCTTCCTCAACCTTCTTTTCTTCCAGGTCACGAAGTCAGTTCCCAGTCACTTCGGTGAGTTCCATAAAGTCCATCATCTTCATTTGCCAGTTGTCTATTGATGGTATGTCCTGACTCTTCCAATTCTTCGCAAGTACCATAGTAGCCTCACAGCAGTTGTGGCATACAGAAAGAATGTACAGTCATACCTTGGATTAAGTACGCTTCGGTTGGAGTACTTTCAGTTTAAGTACTCGTGGACCCTCCTGGAACGGATTAATCCACTTTCCATTACTTTCAATGGGAAAGTTCGCTTCAGATTAAGTACGCTTCAGGTTAAGTATGGACTTCCAGAACCAATTACACTCATACTTCGGGTTAAGTACGCTTCAGGTTGAGTACTTCGCGGACCCTCCTGGAACGGATTAATCCACTTTCCATTACTTTCAATGGGAAAGTTCGCTTCAGTTTAAGTACTCCGCGGACCGTCTGAAACGGATTAATCCACTTTCCATTACTTTCAATGGGAAAGTTTGCTTCCGGTTAAGTACGCTTCAGGTTAAGTACAGACTTCCGGAACCAATTGTGTTTGTAAACCAAGGTACCACTGTAGTGTCCTTTTTGGGGATTTCCTCCCCTTAAACCAAAATGTTCTTAAACCAAGGCACGCTTTCCCATAGCAGCGGGGGACTCAATTTACAAATGGAACACACTCAACAGGAAGCGGAACATGTTCTGCTTCCAAGGCAAAGTTCACAAACCAAAACACCTACTTCCGGGTTTGCAGCGTTCTTAATCCAAGTTGTTCATAAACTAAGCTGTTCTTAAACCAAGGTACCACTGTATATCTTTTTTAGAGCTTGCCCCAAACCTACCCCAAACAGCCAGGCTCCACCATCGCTGCCACCCCCTGACCAGCACTAGATTTAGAGTGTTGGTTCTCAAACCTTTTTTCTCTGGGCCACACTTTCAGAATAAAAAAATTGTTCACGCTACACCTCATTTTTGATTGATAAGAAATACATTGGAAAACAAACAAACCAAAAAGCATAGGGTACTTAGTAGGCATTAATTTGGCATCCTACCCAATCCTCTGCCACAGGAAGGGATGGAAGAGACATTCGAAGTAACTCAAATTTAAAAGCAAAGCCACTTTCAGAAACAATATGCGAACTGAAACATGGTGAGGCTTTGAAATTTGAAATTCTCTGAATTTCGCAGTACAGTTGCAGCCAAGTGACGTGTGCTAAAAGGCATAAAAGCGTAGTACCTTAAAAATGCATATAGTAGTTGAGATAGCAGAGAAAAATGGCATTATTTGGAAGGAGGTTTCTTTGCAAAGATGCACATACCATAATAGTCAAAGTGGCATAGAAATGTGTGTGTTCAGTTCTCACTAAAATCTGGATGAATTTCCATGAGGAATTTTTAAAAAACAATTTTGTAAATTGATATGAAAATGTGGAGAACTGAATTTAAGATTGGAAAAATGAGAAACTGAAACCGACCGATTCCCCCATCTATATCCACTATTTGTTTTTCATCATGCCTATCACAGCTTTCAAAAACCCGTTTCTTCCAACCCCAACCCCTACCCGTTTCTTCCAACCCCCTTGGTTTGATCTCTAACTTTGGACTCCATTTTTCTCCCACTCTACAGAGCCATGAAAGTCTACCTCTTTCTCTTCCTCGCAGCGCTGAATGGAGACATCTCAACCTTCTCAACGATGGAACGGTTGCCCTGTGAAATTGTAAGAACTTTGGCAAAGGGTTCGAACCCAAGCAGGGCATATCCTGCAAGAAGCTGGTGTAATGTATTGGTTTCAGTAAGGCTTTTGACAAAATCCCCCATGATATTCTCTCAAGGAAGTTGGCAAAATGTGGGTCGAATGAGGTCATTGTCAGGTGGATTTGTAGCTGGTTGACTGACCGAACGCAAAGAATACTCACGAATGGTTCCTCGTCATCCTGTTCTTCATAAACAACTTGGATGAAGGAGCTGAGGAGATGCTCATCCAATTTGCAGATGACAGCAAATTGGGAGGGCTGTAGCTAAGCCTGGCAGAGGAAAAACACACCTTTAAAGTAGTCGAAACAAAATACAAAAAATCCTTCCAGTAGCACCTTAGAGACCAGCTAAGTTTGTCATTGGTATGAGCTTTCGTATGCATGGACACTTCTTCAGATACACTGAAACAGAAGTCACCAGACCCCTATGTATAGTGAGAAGGTGGGGAGGGGTATTCTTCAGAAGGGTGGTGGGAATGGGTGATTGGCTGATAGGTGTGGTAAACCTGTGGACGACTGTTAACGACTGCAATTGGTCTTACAGGAAAAAGCAGGAAAGAGAAGTTGCTGAATTGCAACTTATTACCAAACTTAAAACCATGGACAGACCTGGTCTTAATAGAGACATTGGATTATTATCTCATTATACATGACTAGTGTCATTCAGCCCGTTTAATAAACGGGCGCTAGAGTATTCAGCCTTTTTTGGCGGCAGCGGCGCGTGGGGGGGGCGGTTGGCCCCTCCCACTGCTGCCGCTTCATCGGGGCGCTCTGCTGAGCCCAGCTGGCCGGTGGGCGCCCAGGAGAAGGCCGCGATTCTTCTGAGGACTGCGAGGGAAACGGTAGGCAGAGGGGTGGGGGTGGGGAGTGTGTGTGTGTGTGTGTGTGTGTGTGTGTGTGCGTCAAGTCTCTGCGTCCAATCCCTGTGTCCATGGGGCACATGCGCAGTAGTGCGGACACAGGGACACAGGGAATCTGGACGCAGAGACACTTGCACTTTATTATATAGGAAAAAGCTATTTTTAGCCATCTCACCCCTTGATTTTCCCCTCCAAAAAAGGGGGAAAGAACAACTTTGGTCCATCCAAAGACAATGGGTCAATTGCCAATTTTTTAATACTGTGAGTAGATCACAATCTATTGGGAGTTGGGCGTCCATCCCTTCTATAGGCTACATTGGCTGGCAGCTGCTACCCGGGGTTTAGGCAGTTATGCCCTATTAATGCTCCGTTCTTGGCCAAGTGATTCTAGCGTCTCTTTGCTGGAACGAATCGAAGACCGAGCAAAGCTCTTGTTCTCCCATCATTGTTGATTGGGATGCTCTGCGAGGACGTGGGGAGGTCAGGAGATTCAAGTTTCGTTAAGCCGTCTTGTCTTCAAGCCAGAGAGGCAGCTGTAACATGAAGCAAGGAGAGGCAACCCTCTCCGTTGGCAGATCTTCCCTGTTTCTCATATTTTAAGGCATCCCCATAAAATAAGCCATAGCAGGATTTTTAAGCATTCAAGGAATATAAGCCATACCCCGAAAATAAGACATAGTGATAGGAGCAGCAGCAATGCCGGCCGCGGCAGGAGGAGGAGGAAAAAAATAAGACATCCCTTGAAAATAAGCCATAGTGTGTTTTTTTGAGGAAAAAATAAATATAAGACGTGTCTTATAATATGAGAAACACGGTTGAAATCATGCAAATGCTCTCCTGTGCATTTCCACAAAGCTCCTTTGGAAGAATTTCCTGTTGAATTTATGCCCCAAGTTGATCAGGGAATTTAGGGGTCCACTGAGTTGTCTTAAACCAGTCCCTGCTTGAAGAGTTAGTTGTACACAAACTCTGGAAATCCCATCTTTTGTTTGTTCCTGTTGGAAAGGGAATCCATGTGGCATTGCTGCCAAATGGTTGCGTTCCAGTGTTTGCTGGGTTGTCTTCCCTTGTTTTTTGCAGACCTGATTTGGCCAGCGGGGAGCTTGAAAATGCATTTCTAGTGCCAGACTATCTGCCATGCACAAGGTTTGAGCTGCCGGGGCTTTTAAAGAGCAACTGCACCTTTAATCAGAAGCTTCCTGTTTTCAGATTCATTCAATTGCTTCCTATTACACTATAACAAGAATGGCTGGGGGCTAGTAATAATTAACACACATATATACCAGAATGGAAGAGGACTAATTCAGGGGCAACTTGCCAACAGGAAACTTTTAATTAACATTGCTGGAGACCTTAGCCGAATAGGATGTACGTTACAACAGGATTTGGGCCAAGGAAAAGGGCATTGCTGGTCCCTATCACGCTATATTAAGTGTGGAACCGCCCTTTTAATCCCTGGTAATGGTGGAAGAGTAATCCCTTCACAGTGCCAAAGGGCTCTAGTGCAGAAGCAACTGTGAGTTGTCGCTGGAGTCAGTGAGCCAAGCCTCTGGGGGAATGTGCCATTTGGGTGTAGCCTGTGCTTTGCCCGGCATGTTCATCTGGAGTTATACACATCTTGCATTACTCACAGGCACGAGTGAGCTGGACATTGCTCAGCTCCTTCGAAAGAGTTCTGCCTGTCTGATTTTGTCCACGTTGAAGCACCAGCAGATGTTTTGGGGAGGGTTTCCCCAGAGAACAGTCATTCTGAAGAACTATCGCTCAGTTCTTCTCGGGAACTATAGGATTCCTGAATATTTGAGGGAATCCGGGCTTTGCCCTAGATCGGTGTAGACAGCCCCGGGTTGTCCTGGATGAAGCCACCTAGAGCAGGCTTCCTCAAACTCGGCCCTCCAGATGTTTTGAGACTACAATTCCCATCATCCCTGACCACTAGTCCTGCTAGCTAGGGATCATGGGAGTTGTAGGCCAAAAACAGGGTTCCCAAACTAAGGCCCGGGGGCCGGATGCGGCCCAATCGCCTTCTAAATCCGGTCCGTGGACAGTCCGGGAATCAGCATGTTTTTACATGAATAGAATGTGTCCTTTTATTTAAAATGCATCTCTGTGTTATTTGTGGGGCATAGAAATTCGTTCATATTTTTTTTCCAAAATATAGTCCGGCCCGACACAAGGTCTGGGGGACAGTGGACTGGCCCCATACCTGCCAAGTTGCTGTCAGAGAAATAAAGGACCGGGCCGGAAATAGCAGGCCGGAAGTAGCGCTGCTGCCATTTTGGAACTGGGCGGAGCATGATCAGAAGTGACTTTTTATGCTGCTTTGCCCAGTTCCAAAATGGCTGCCGCGCCAGAATAAACCGGGGGGGAACAAAAAAATCCGTTTTTTCAGCTAGGAACAGCTGGAAAAAACGGGGATTTCCCGGGGAAAACGGGAGACTTGGCAGCTATGACTGGCCCCCTGCTGAAAAAGTTTGCTGACCCCTGGCCAAAAACATCTGGAGGGCCAAGTTTGAGGAAGCCTGACCTAGAGCAATCTGAAAGAAGCAGAGGCAGTCTAGGATTGCCCCCCCCCCCCCCCGTGGGGAACAGGCTGGGGGAGCAGACCCCAGCAGGATTCAACTATCTGCTCAGCAACAAAGTTTCCTTACACTGAGTCAGGCAATCAGTGCATCTGGCCTGGCATTGCTTAATCTAACTGGCAGCTACTTGCTTCCAAACCCTAATGGGTAGAGCATCTGCTTTGCATGCAGAAAACCCAGGTTCATTCCCCAGCATCTTCAGGTAGGGCTGGGAGAGATTTGATGCAGGAAACCCTGCTGCCAGTGAGTGCAGGCAACACTGGGCTTCGTTTAGTGGATGGTCTGTCTTAGTATGAAGGAAGCTTCTCAAGTTCGGAAGAACATTCCCCATGGGAAGTGTTAGAACAAAGCTGCTGATCAAAGGAACATGAGTAAGTTGGAAAAATGATGGGCCCCTCAGAGAGGTCCGGAGCATTGCCTAGCCCCCAAATATTTCCCTCCGCCGTTCCTGCGAGGGCTGGAGCCCGTGCGAACGCCACGCATCCTGTTTTCCTTTGGCATTCTTTCCTATTCCATATGGAATACCCCCGAATAGACTGTGGCCGCGGAGCCAAGAAAGAAAGGAGATTATATTTGCAAAGCAGAAGAGAGATCTGGAGAAACTTGGACAGGATTCAGAAGTAATGTCTGGACAGGAAAGGAGAGGGTGGTGAAAGAGAAGCCTCCACGCCCGCCCCCCCAAATGTGGAAAGAGATATAGAAGCTTTGTTTGGGAATTATGATGGGTGGGGAGAGTGCTCAGCAATATCTCCAATGATAGATGCCAGGGGTCAGCAAACTTTTTCAGCTGTGGGCCGGTCCACCGTCCCTCAGACCTTGTGGTGGGTTGGACTATATTTTTGGGGGGGGGGGAATTATCGAATTCCCATGCCCCTCAAATAACCCAGAGATGCATTTTAAGTAAAAAGACACATTCAACTCATGTAAAAACACGCTGATTCCCGGACCATCAGTGGGCCAGATTTAGAAGGCTGCCGTGAATAAATGGATTATCGTGTCTCTATCCCCTGAGGAGATGTGGGTGGCGCTGTGGGTTAAACCACAGAGCCTAGGGCTTGGCGATCAGGTCGGCGGTTCAAATCCCTGCGACGGGATGAGCTCCTGTTGCTCGGTCCCTGCTCCTGCCAACCTAGCATTTTGAAAGCACATCAAAGTGCAAGTAGATAAATAGGTACCACTCCGGTGGGAAGGTAAACGGTGTTTCTGTGTGCTGCTCTGGTTCGCCAGAAGCGGCTTTGTCATGCTGGCCACATGACCTGGAAGCTGTACGCCGGCTCCCTCAGCCAATAGAGCGAGATGAGCGCCGCAACCCCAAAGTCGGTCACGACTGGACCTAATGGTCAGGGGTCCCTTTATTCCCCGAGGAAGGCCAGAACAGCCCCTTCATAGCTCAGTAGGTAGAGCGCGAGACTCTTAATCAGGGGTCAGCAAACGTTTTTAGCTGTGGGCCGGTCCACTGTCCCTCAGACCTTGTGGGGGGGCGGACTATATTTTGAAAAAAAGAAAAAGAAAAAAAGAACAAATTCCTATGCCTCACAAATAACCCAGAGATGCATTTTAAATAAAAGCACACATTCTACTCATGTAAAAACATGCTGATTCCCGGACCGTCAGTGGGCCAGATTTAGAAGGCGATTGGGCTGCATACCCGGCCCCCGGGCCTTAGGTTGCCTACCCCTGATAGATGCAAACAATAAGGGAAGGGTGAGGAGCAGGGATGAAAGGCGACCCAAAGCAGAGAACTCTTCCTCATGCAGGTCCCGTTCCAGACTTTTAAAAACAACCCCTAAAACAGCAATTTAACATGGATTTTAATATCTAACAAGACCACTGATCCATAAAATGAAAGCAATAATCAATGTACTGTACTATAAAATAAATAAGACATTATTGTAGATGATAAAAATTAAAATTAATGATAGTCATTGTTTGGATGGGGGGCTTTTATCCATTTCCTCAGTCACACCATCAATCAATCAGTAGCTGAACTGGGTTCCACACAGTCACAAAAACAAATCAACCGGAAAAGCCTCAAAAAACAAAAACGCAAAATAAATAGCAAAAACAAAAGCGCCAAACTTAATCCGTTCCAGAAGTCCGTTTGACTTCTGAAATGTTCAAAAACCAAGGCACAGCTTCTGATTGGTGCAGGCGCCCCAGAAACAATAGCTGACAGCCGCAGTGGATGTTCCGCTTCCGAAATATTCGAAAACAGGAACACTCACTTCCGGGTTTTGGGCGTTTGAGAACCAAGGCATCTGAGTACCAAGGTACCACTGTATCCACGAATTTGTCTGATCCTCTTTTGTTGTTGTTTAGTCGTTTAGTCGTGTCCGACTCTTCGTGACCCCGTGGACCAGAGCACGCCAAGCACTCCTGTCTTGCACTGCCTCCCGCAGTTTGGTCAAACTCATGTTCGTAGCTTCGAGAACACTGTCCAACCATCTTGTCCTCTGACGTCCCCTTCTCCTTGTGCCCTCAATCTTTCCCAACATCAGGGTCTTTTCCTCTTTTAAACCCATCTAAAAGCCTTGGGGTTCCATCCAATTCTACAAGTCTATGATCCCCATAATTATTATTTTTTGAAATAATTTTTATTTGGTTTTACAGGTATAGAATCATACTGTAACAGTACAACGCAATACAAAAATACACATCCTTATTTAGAGATTTCTCCCAATCTCTGGACTTCCCACCTTCCCCTCCATGGGTCCTATTGTCATCCTTTTCAACTGCATATTATTTCATAATCCATGTTTTATGTCTCTCCATTTTATCCATAGCATTTGCTACATTACAAGTGTCATTGCAATCCTGCTAGTGTTTTCATCTGCTTACAGTGGTCTCATTGATCAATTATAAATTTCCCCCATTCTTTCTTGGAACTTTTGTCGGTCAGTTTTGCCATTTTGGCATAGTCTTTATCTTCTTTCCATTTCTGGGCTAGTAGCATCCATGTGGCTGTTGTCGCATACATAAAAAGTATTTTCTGCTCCTTTGGAATATCGGTACCTACCATTCCTAATAAAAAATTGGAATTTATTTATTATGGTCCCCATAATTCTGTGCAGTGTGAAGAGGTTCCTTCTGTTATCTGCCCGGAATCTTCCAACATTTATTTTCATTGGATGGCTCTGAGCTGTAGGCAATGTGAATGTCATCCTAACTACTACGGTATTCATTTCTCTCTCTCTCTCTCTCTCTCTCTCTCTCTCTCTCTCTCTCTCTCTCTCTCTCTCTCTCTCTCTCTCTCTCTCTCTCCCTTTCTGTAGAGAAGTATGGAGGCATTTTGTCACGGCAAAGATCTTCACCAGATACCTCCAGAGCTTCACCCAAATTTACGTAAAATCGACCTCTCCAAAAACAAGCTGCTGAACATCACAGAGAGCCCCCTGGCCTTTTACACCTCCCTCCACCATCTAGACTTAAGTTCCAATTATATCGGTTTCATCGAGCCTGAAATCTTCAGAGATATGAGGAATTTGGAGGAGATCAACTTGGCTGGCAACCAGCTCTACCAGTTGGCTCAGCACGACCTGTGGCTCGGCTCGCTCCCCCAAGTCAGAATGCTAGACTTGTCCCGCAACAGACTCTACACTGGGATGGCTGAGCATTTCATCCACAAAGCTCCGTCGCTTCAGTACCTTTCATTGGCGGAGAACAGCATTATAGAAATTTCACAAAGGACATTCCAGGGGTCTCCAGGTCTGGTTGAAGTGAACCTTCACAGCAATATGATCATGGAGATAGAAGAAGGAGCCTTTGAGTTCCTGCCACACCTCTCCAAGCTCAACCTCTCTATGAACTCCCTCACCTGTATTGCTGGCTTCAACCTGAAACAGCTGAGAGTTCTCGATCTCAGCCGGAACAGCATCGAGACCTTCCATTCCACCAAGTCCGAGGAGGAGTTCAACCTGGTTTGGCTGGACTTGAGCGAGAATAAGCTCCTCCGCTTCCCATTTTTCACTCAGGCAAGCAAACTGGCCTACCTGAATTTATCCAAGAACATAATGCAGTTTGTTATGGTGGAATCTCCACGTGATGATGATGATGATGGCGACTACGGCTGGATGGACACATCTCTTGGTCTTCAGGACCAGGCTCAGAAGAACAACACCAGCTCTCCACATCTGCCTGGACTGTTGTATTTGGACCTGAGCTACAATGAGATCCAAGCCATCCCTAGCGAGTTCTTCACTTCCATGTCTGCCCTTCAGGTTCTCAACCTCAGCAAAAACTGCCTCCAGACTTTCATGGCAAGTGCCGAGCTGGTCTCACTGGCCATCCTCGACCTCAGCTCTAACTCTTTGCAGCATCTGGAATGGGGTTCCGGCACCCTGGTTAACTTGCAGAAGCTCTTCCTTCAAGGCAACCGTCTCCAAGCACTGCCACCAGACATCTTCGCCAGCCTCCCTCGCCTCTCGCTCCTGAACCTCCGAAGCAACAACCTCTGTCTTTGCGGCTTCTATTCAGGGTTAGCCAGGAAAAGGCTCGCCGGGGAGGACCGGGGCTGCGTCTCGTTCGTTGACCTTCCGGAACTCCAGCACTTGTACCTTTCCGACAACAGGCTGAAGAGAATTCCCATGCATGCTTTCTACAGGACTCAACTTGTGGCCTTGGACCTCTCTCTGAACTGGGGACTCCACATAGAGGCCAAATCTTTCTCAGGCTTGGAGATGTCTCTAAAATATATGGATTTGCACGGGAACGGCATGACATCTCTGAGCACCGACTTCCCGCTTTTCCCACACCTCGTCTATCTCAACCTGTCAGACAACCGATTGAGCTGGTTGCCTGCTTGGTCCGAGAACTGCTGTGCCTTGGAAGTCCTGGATCTGCAGAACAACAGCTTCAGCGACCTCAAAGGTAGCAAGATCCCGACTTTGGAGAAGAACCTGCGGAACTTGTACCTGGCGGGCAACCCGCTCAGTTGCTGCGGGAACATTTGGCTCTCCCAAATGATCCACAGGGCCACTGTGGAGATCCCCAACTTGGACCTCACCAAATGTCAGTACGCCAAGAGCTTTGGCTACGAAGAAGAAATGGCGGTGAGGGACATCAGGCCAGAAGATTGCAAGAAGGAGGACCTCAAGAAGATGAGCGTCTTGATCTTGGTGGCAGCCGTCCTGGCTCTGTCCCTGGTCGTCGTCGGGGTGTGTGTGTTTTGCTGCTATCGCAGGAACATGTTTGGCCGGCACTTTAAGGCATAGATCTTACATCAAAGGTGGGCTTCCATCCCTCCATCCCTCGCCACTGGACGACTCTCACATCCAAAGGCGTGAACGGACCCTACTGAAGAACGTGGGAGGTGAGAAGATGAAAGCTTGGTCTGTGGGATTACTCTGTGATGACTCATTCACACATGCAAGTCCTCATTTGGTGAGAAACAGCCCACCCCCCCAAAACCCCCCACCTCCTTCAGGGATTCTCCACCCATGAAGAGAAACATGAACTACCCACATTTCTCAAACTGTTGACACCTGGGACCCCCTTTTTTCTGGATTAGAATGGGAGGTGTATCAATCATTCATATAATTAAAAACCATACATATTTCCTCTCCCATCTATCACAGGGGTGGGAAATCCCAGGCTAAGGGGCCAAAGGTCTATCCACCTGGTCTTCAGAACCGTCTCCAGGCCGCACACCCTTCTGAGACACAAGGCCACTCCCCCCCAGCGCACTCACCCCGCTTCCCACCATCATCTAATAATTTTGCCTCACTGGAATGTGTCCTCGGACTCTGGAGATGCTTCTTGCTTGTCTGGATGAAGACTGGGGTGGGGGTGAGCATGTGGAGCATGTGTAGAATCTGGACTACCGTATAACGTTAATTGCTCCACCCATTCTGGCCCCTGGCCCTTGCCCACCTCTGGAATGGCCCCCATAAGGTCGCTCAGAGGGGAAGGCAGCCCTCAGCCCGAAATACATTCTCCCCACCTCTGCACTATCAGACCCTGGAATTGCAGGCAGGCCCCCTCCTTGCAAAGGATGGGATGCCCTGGTTAATCCTTCCGTCCTTCCTCTGCCCGGGCCAGATTGGATTGGGGTGCTGCCTGCTGAGTAGCAATAATGCTTCCAGACTCTCTCAGGAGGTTGCGGGCTCCCGCTCCCTTTCATTGGAGTCCTTAAAGCAGAGGTTGGAGGGCCACCTGCTGCGGTTGCTTTAGTTGAGATTCCTGCATTGCAGAGGGTTGGACTAGATGAGAGCCATCTACCTTCAAATATCTCAAGGGCTGTCACATGAAAGATGGAGAAAGCTTGTTTTCTCCTGCTCGGGGGGTGGGGGGGTAGGACTCGAACCAGTGGCTTCAAGTTACAAGAAAGGAGATTCCGGCTAAACTTTTTGACAGTAAGAGCTGTTTGACACTGGAATGGTCTCCCTTGGGAGGTGGTGGACTCTCCTTCCTTGGAGGTTTTTAAGCAGAGGTTGGGTGGCCGTCTGTCAAGGATGCTTTAGCTGAGATTCCTGTATTGCAGAAGGAGGGACTAGATGACCCTTGGGGTCCCTTCCAACTCTATGATTCTATGAATAGCCTTCTCCTCCATGAATTGGTCCATTCCACCTTTAAAATCATCCAAGTTGGTGGCCATCACTGCCTTTGGTGGAGGAGAGTTCCCTTCCAACTCTATGATTCCTAGACTTTCCAGCTGTCCCTCCCCCCCCACCGGCCATGCCCTGCTCCACACCTTCCTCGGTTGTTTTTGCCAGGCTGGAATTTGTCCTTGAACTCGGAGAATGTTCCTTGATTGCCTGGATGGAGGAGAGAGGCCACTTTCTCTTCTGGGAAACCACCTGGGGGCCACATTCCAATGTTGGGCATTAGGGGGCTCAGAGGCAAAAGTGGACAGAGCAACAAATGTAAACGTCTGCCTTGAAAGAGTAGGTTGCTTCCTAGACACACAAACTGCTCTCTATCCCCCACCCAGGCAAGGAATTATCCAAGATGAAGGACACATTTGAGGCAGGCAAAAACACACCAGGCTGATACAAAGCATGGTCATTGAAGACTGTGCCTGAGAGGGTCTCAAGGGCCATAGAGAGAGCTTTGAGGGGCCACAGGTTGGGGGTTCCCCCCTGGTATATCAAGACCCTTGCTGGGTGGGTTGACCAGCATGTTTCGCCAGAGATTTTGCACATTTCTGATCCTGCAAAATTGAGAGCCGGAGGGTGAAAAATAAAAACAAGCAATGTTTGTTGACGCTTCGAAGCAATAAAACACAATGGACTTTTTTTTACCTCTCATTGGTCAATGCTTATCTAGTGTCTAAGAACGTCAGAGCAGGCTGCTGGATCAGGCCCATCTAGTCCAGCATCCTGTTCTCAAAGGGGCCAACCAGATTCCCATGTTGGGAAAACTGCAAGGACGACCTGAGCACCAGAGAAACTCTCCCCACCTGCGGATTCCAGCGACGGGTGTCATGGGCGCCCATTTTGCAGATTAGCAAAATACCCCCCCCCAAAAAAGTAAAACCTTGTTTAAGGCTGCTTATAAAGTGCTACATGAAAGTTCAGCTGAATCTACTGTGGGTTTGGCAAGGTTTGGGCTCTAACTACTTACATTTGGATAAGTGAACTTTCCTATAGCATGCATGTGCCACCTTTTCCTCGGAGGGGCTCAATACCTGAAGGAGCGTCTCCACCCCCATCGTTCTGCCCGGACACTGAGGTCCAGCTCCAAGGGCCTTCTGGTGGTTCCCTCGCTACGAGAAGCCAACTTACAGGGAACCAGGCAGAGGGCCTTCTCGGTAGTGGCACCCACCCTGTGGAATGCCCTCCCACCAGAGGTCAAAGAGAAACCCCCAATTACCAGACCTTTAGAAGGCATCTCAAGGCAGCCCTGTTTAGGGAAGCTTTTAATGTTTGATTTCTGTATTTTAATGTTTTGTTGGAAGCCACCCAGAGTGGCTGGGGGAACCTGGCCAGATGGGTGGGGTATAAATATTATTATTATTATTATTATTATTATTATTATTATTATTATTATTATTAAAGTGGTTCTTCCTGCCCCCCCCACTTTATCTTCACAACAGCCCCATGAGGTAGGTCGGGCCGAGGGATGTTGAATGGCCCAAGGTCACACCCCGCAAGCTTCATGGCTGAGTGGGGAATTCGAACCCTGGTTCTCAAAGTCTTCATCCAGCACTCTAACCTTTATGTCACAATGTAGTAAGGTAAGCTGCCCTGAAGCTTAAAAGATGTGGCACACAAGGAAAGAATGGTGGGGATGGGAAATAAAACAGCAAGTGTCTTAACGTCACAGTTCTTATACAGACCAGCTGGGATGGAAACAGTTCAGGTAGCCCAACCTTGACCTACTTCTGGCACAGGCCATGCCGGCAACTTGGGTTTATGACTAGCTGACAGCAGTCCTCTGCTGCCCTAGTTTCAGACAGACAGAAAGGGCTCTTTCCCATCCCTGCTTCCTGAAATCCTTTGAGATGGGGACTTTTTGCACATATACACTTTGTGTGAGTGTCTGGAGGTGGTTGGAGGATGGATGGCGGCTAACAGATTGAGACTGAATCCTGACAAGACAGAAGTACTGTTTGTGGGGGACAGGAGGTGGGCAGGTGTGGGGGACTCCCTGGTCCTGAATGGGGTAACTGTGCCCCTGAAGGACCAGGTGCGCAGCCTGGGAGTCATTTTGGACTCACAGCTGTCCATGGAGGCGCAGGTCAATTCTGTGTCCAGGGCAGCTGTCTATCAGCTCCATCCATAGCTGCCAAGTCCGGGTCGTAAAGATCCGGGATCGGCAGCGCGCGCATGACCGGAAGTTGTGTGACGCAACTTCCGGTGGCGCGGCGCCCTTCTATGGGTACCAAAAAATGGCGGCGCCAGCGCCGGAAGTCGCTTCCGCGCATGACCAGAAACACGTAAAAGCGACTTCCGGCACTGGCGCCGCCATTTTCTGGTGCCCATAGAAGGGCAAACTGCCACCGGAAGTCGCGTCACGCAACTTCCGGTCATGCGCGGAAGCGACTTCCGGCGCCGGCGTCGGCATTTTCTGGTGCCCATAGAAGGGCAAATCGGCACCAGAAAAATGGCCGCCGGGCAGAAGCCAATTTAAGGGACAATACCGGGATTTTTCACCAAACGGGAGACCGCCGGGAAACGGTAAGAAAAAAGGGGTTTTCCCGGCAGATACGGGATACTTGGCAGCTATGGCTCCATCTGGTACGCAGGCTGAGACCCTACCTGCCTGCGGACTGTCTCGCCAGAGTGGTGCATGCTCTAGTTATCTCTCGCTTGGACTACTACAATGCGCTCTATGTGGGGTTACCTTTGAAGGTGACCCGGAAACTACATCTAACCCAGAATGCGGCAGCTAGACTGGTGACTGGGAGCGGCCGCCGAGACCACATAACACCAGTCCTAAAAGACCTACATTGGCTTCCAGTACGTTTCCGAGCACAATTCAAAGTGTTGGTGCTGACCTTTAAAGCCCTAAACGGCCTCGGTCCAGTATACCTGAAGGAGCGTCTCCTCCCCCATCATTCTGCCCGGACACTGAGGTCCAGTGCCGAGGGCCTTCTGGCGGTTCCCTCGCTACGAGAAGCTAAGTTACAGGGAACCAGGCAGAGGACCTTCTCGGTAGTGGCGCCCACCCTGTGGAATGCCCTCCCACCAGAGGTCAAAGAGAACAACAATTACCAGACCTTTAGAAGGCATCTTAAGGCAGCCCTGTTTAGGGAAGCTTTTAATGTTTGATGGATTTCTGTATTTAAATGTTTTGTTGGAAGCCGCCCAGAGTGGCTGGGGGAACCCGGCCAGATGGGCGGGGTATAAATAATAAATTATTATTATTATTATTATTATTATTATTATTATTATTATTATACCAAAAAGATAGGGACGCAGGTAGCGCTGTGGGTTAAACCACAGAGCCTAGGGCTTGCCGATCAGAAGGTCAGTGGTTCGAATCCCTGTGACGGGGTGAGCTCCCATTGCTCGGTCCCAGCTCCTGCCAACCTAGCAGTTCGAAATCATGTCAAAGTGCAAGTAGATAAATAGGTACTGCTACAGCGGAAAGTTAAACGGCGTTTCCGTGTGCTGCTCAGGTTCGCCAGAAGCAGCTTTGTCATGCTGGCCACATGACCTGGAAGCTGTACGCCAGCTCCCTCGGACAATAACGCGAGATGAGCGCTGCAACCCTAGAGTTGGTCACAACTGGACCTAATGGTCAGGGGCCCCTTTACCCTTTACCTTTACCAAAAAGATAGGGATTTTCCCCAGCGCCTCCATTATTCCAGTTGGCAGCAGGGGGATGCGGGTGGCGCTGTGGTCTAAACCACTGAGCCTCTTGGGCTTGTCGGTCAGAAGGTTGGCGGTTCAAATTCGCACAAAGGGGTGAGCTCCTGTTGCTCTGTCCCAGCTCTTGCCAACCTAGCAGTATTAAAGCACACCAGTGCGTGTAGATAAATAGGTACCGTTCCAGCAGGAAGCTAAACAACGTTTCCATGCACTCTGGCTTCCGCCACAGTGTTCCGTTGCACCAGAAGCAGTTTAGTCCTGCTGGCCACACAACGTGGAAAGCTGTCTGTGTACAAATGCCGGCTCCCTCGACCTGAAAGTGAGATGAGTGCAGCAACCCCATAGTTGCCTTTGACTGGACTTAGCCGTCCAGGGTTTTTTTACATTTCATTTCCTTTACCTTTATACCTTACCAGTTGGCAGCAACACTCCGAATGAGGCTGCATTAAGAGTTCCAAGTATTTTATGCAGGCATCCCCAAACTGCGGCCCTCCAGATGTTTTGGCCTACAACTCCCATGATCCCTAGCTAAGAGGACCAGTGGTCAGGGATGATGGGAATTGTAGTCCAAAACATCAGGAGGGCTGAAGTTTGGAGATGCCTGGTTTTATGTATGCATGAGAGAGACCCATAACCAAAGGTTGCGGGGAGGACTGCTTCTGTCCAAGAGCCTAGGGACCAAAGAAGCTGCATTGCACAGAGTCAGGCCCATGGGCTCATCCAGCTCAGTACTGTCTGCATTGCTTCGCAGCAGCTCGGGTTTCAAGCAGGGGACATCACTTAAAAAAATATTATTTATTTGGTTTTTCTAATTAAACTTTTACAGAGATATATCAAACATAAATCATAAAAACAAGATTCCAAGGAATCTCCTGGACTTCTCTCCTCCCCTTTGTGGGTCCTATTATTAATCATCTCCTCCTGCATCTTTTATGATGATCCAAATATTTTACATCTCCATTGTGTCCAGAATTCACCCTAAAACTACGAGTGATCATATTCCAATCCTGCTCACGACTTTAGCTGTTTACAACGGTCTTTCTTTCTGAAGCTCAACATCAAAAAAACCAAGATCATGGCCACTGGTCCCATCACCTCCTGGCAAATAGAAGGGGAAGAAATGGAGGCAGTGAGAGATTTTACTTTCTTGGGCTCCTTGATCACTGCAGATGGTGACAGCAGTCACGAAAATAAAAGACGCCTGCTTCTTGGGAGAAAAGCAATGACAAACCTAGACAGCATCTTAAAAAGCAGAGACATCACCTTGCCGACAAAGGTCCGTATAGTTAAAGCTATGGTTTTCCCAGTAGTGATGTATGGAAGTGAGAGCTGGACCATAAAGAAGGCTGATCGCCGAAGAATTGATGCTTTTGAATTATGGTGCTGGAGGAGACTCTTGAGAGTCCCATGGACAGCAAGAAGATCAAACCTATCCATTCTGAAGGAAATTAGCCCTGAGTGCTCACTGGAAGGGCAGATCGTGAAGCTGAGGCTCCAATACTTTGGCCACATCATGAGAAGAGAAGACTCCCTGGAAAAGACCCTGATGTTGTGAAAGATTGAGGGCACAAGGAGAAGGGGAGGACTAAACAACAACAACCTGGAGAGGCCAGGAACTGAACCTGGGACCTTCTGTTAAAAACAAATATTATTGAAATAAAAAAGCAGATGCTTTGCCATTCTTCCCCGATTGGAACCACTCTATTTCCTTCCCCTGTTCCTCAGTTTCCCCACCGCCAAGCATTCCACAGTGTCTGAGCATGCTCAGCCCTCACTGGGCTCTTGCTGAGTCCTCCCACCTACATGGCATGTGGGTTTAGGAGGGAATGTTTTTGGGTTTTTTTGAGAGCAGCCAATCCCAAAGGGATTGTGCGGAACAGATTGTGCAATGTAACTCATAAATCCTCAGAGCGTCTCTGTGAGGGAAGCCAGGCTGAGAGAGATTGTGACTCAATACCATCCTATGGGCTCCAGTATTTGAAAAAGCGTTTCTGAAACTGGATCTCCTGTGTTCAGATTCATAGATCAAGCTGGAAAGTCACAAGAAAGAAAAAGAAAGAAACTGTGCATATCTCTCTCTCTCTCTCTCTCTCTCTCTCTCTCTCTCTCTCTCTCTCTCTCTCTCTCTAAAAAAGCCCCTTTCTCTCCTTTCATTTAAGCAAAACAAGCTTCTAGCCCTTAAGATGACAAGTAGGGCTTTGAAAGTTTTTGGGAAATGCCCGTGGTGTGGCCTGCAGCAGCACAGAACAGAACATGATGATGGATGTCCAGAGCGTTACAGGCACCAGATAGGCTCTGTGGCCTACCTCACAGGGTCGGCACAATAATAATAATAATAATAATAATAATAATTTATTATTTATATCCCACCCATCTGGCTGGGTTTCCCCAGCCACTCTGGGCGGCTCCTAACAAAAGATTAAAACTACAGTCAAACCTCGGTTTGCGACCGCCTCCGTTTGGGACCACTTCGGTTTCCAACCACCGCGGACCCGGAAGTGTTTACATCCGGGTTCCGTGGTGCTCAGATGCGCAGAAGCTATTTGTGCAGCGCACGCATGCGCAGAAGCAATCTACGCAGCGTGTGTGCGTGCAGAAGCACTCTATCGGCGCTTCACGCATGCGCAGAAGCACGCATCGGGGAGCGACCAGCTCCGCGGAACAGATTGCGGTCACAAACCGAGGTACCACTGTACATTAAAACATCAGTCATTCAAAACTTCCCTAAACAGGGCTGCCTTCAGATGTCTTCTAAAAGTCAGATAGTTGTTTATTTCCTTGACATCTGCTGGGAGGGCATTCCACAGGGCGGGCGCCACTACCAAGAAGGTCCTCTGCCTGGTTCCCTGTAATTTCGCTTTCCGCAGTGAGGGAACCACCAGAAGGCCATCGGCACTGGACTTCGGTGTCCGGGCTGAACGATGGGGGTGGAGATGCTCCTTCAGGTATACTGGACGAAGGCTGTTTAGGGCTTTCAAGGTCAGCACCAACACTTTGAATATAAAGATGGCCAAATACTTTGTCAGTTGAGCCTGCAAGGTGAATGTGAGGAAGATACAGCAGAGCAAAGGGCAAGAGGCCTGTTCGCAAAGGTGCTGAATTTTCAATCACACTGCACAATTTAAGCTCAAAGGAAGCTTGCCGCAGTTGCATTGCACCAGGCCTTCGAAGTTTTGCAGGACTTGAGCTGAGCCTTGGCTGTGCAATGCACGGCCGACCCAACAAAGCAATTAGCAAGTATTTTGGAAGTGCCTTTCCATGCAAGCCGATAGCATCACTGTAGACGTGGGGCCTATCTCGAGATCTGAGCCCAGCACACGCACAGTTTATGATCTGTATATCCCGCTATTGTTTCTCAGCAAACCGGATGCAGACGGATTGGGGGTGGTGGTGGTGGAAATGGCATATGGTCTGAATTGTTCTCTTGGAAACGAGGACGGTGGCGGCAGAAAACATTCTTTGTTCCAATTAAAGGGAATGTTGCCAGCCAGACGATTTCCTTGCGATCATATAACAACAAACAACACTTGAGCGTTTTGTTCCGAGCATTTCGCCACATCATTTTGATCATCCTTACCCACACCGTGCTCTAGCAATTGTTACCCCCGCATTGAAGGCGAGAGGTCTGAGGCTCACCTAAAGCCACTTGGTGAGTTCATGGTAAAGGTAGACTTCAAATGGCTGCAGAGTGTAGAGCACCTGAGAGATCATAGAATCATAGAGTTGGAAGAGACCACAAGGGCCATCCAGTCCAACCCCCTGCCGAGCAGGAAACACCATCAAAGCATTCTTGACATATGCCTGTCAAGCCTCCGCTTAAAGACCTCCAAAGGAGGAGACTCCACCACACTCCTTGGCAGCAACTTCCACTGTTGAACAGCTCTTACTGTCAGGAAGTTCTTCCTAATGTTTAGGTGGAATCTTCTTTCTTGTAGTTTGAATCCATTGCTCCGTGTCCGCTTCTCTGGAGCAGCAGAAAACAACCTTTCTCCTTCCTCTATATGACATCCTTTGATATATTTGAACATGGCTATCATATCACCCCTTAACCTTCTCTTCTCCAGGCTAAACATACCCAGCTCCCTAAGCCGTTCCTCATAAGGCATCATTTCCTGGCCTTTGACCATTTTGGTTGCCCTCCTCTGGACATGTACCAGCTTGTCAGTATCCTTCTTGAACTGTGGTGCCCAGTTGGAGTTGCGAGCGCTCCAGTTGGAGAACAGCCTTTTACCAAAGGTGTCATGGGCTTTGAAGAAACTCGATCTCAGGTCGCAAGGGAGAAACGTGCTAAGAGGGAGGCACGCTTGGCAAATCCACACCGTGATCACCTCCCGCCCGGAAACCTATGTCCCCACTGTGGAAGGACGTGTGGGTCCAGAATTGGTTTACCATAAACCATGTTTATAGAAGACAATCTTACTCAGCTACGAGTGATCACCAAAGAAGAGGAAGAAAAAATACCCTCAGATTCTATTAGCATTCACCTTTCAAGAGGGCATGATAGCACTTGTCAGCTTGAGGCATTGTATTTAATAGGTGTTAAATTATTATTATTATTATTATTATTAATAATAATAATAAGTTCCTTTCACATTGAATGGCAAACTGACCTGCACTTTCCTAAGGAACACATGAAAAGAAGCATAGCCATCCTTAGAAATTTGTACCTCCCTGAATTTTGTGATGCAGGTTCTCCCGCCGAGTTATTACAATATGCATATCCTAGAGTAAAGGGTGCCTAAACATGAACTGAAAACTAAAAACTGCACGCAAAGATTGAGTTATATTTGGGGTAATTGCTCTGCCAAAAATGTGTATAGTAGGCAAAATTACATATACAATTGTGTATAGTAGGAGACAATTGCACAAAGATACTGATGGGTTTCCACGAGAACTTTCTTTTAAAAAATTGCAAACTGATGTGGAAATGTGGAGAACTCAACTGGAGAAATGAGAAACTGAGAGAAACTGAAATTGACACATTCACCTGCCCCTATTTGAGTGTCTTAGAAATCAAGAAAGAAGATTCCACCTAAACATTAGGAGGACTTCCTGACAGTAAGAGCTGTTCGGCAGTGGAATTTGCTACCAAGGAGTGTGGTGGAGTCTCCTTTTTTGGAGGTATTTAAGCAGAGGCTTGACAGGCATATGTCAAGAATGCTTTGATGGTGTTTCTCCAACATCTCTACTCACAAACACCCCTCAGATACCTGAATATTAACACACAAACACAAACCCTACCCAAAGATCTTCCCTAAACCCACCCCCACCTTTTCTAATTGGATAGTGTACGGGACATTTTTGGCATGTTGTTGTTGTTGTTGTTGTTGTTCAGTCGTTTAGTCATGTCTGACTCTTCGTGACCCCATGGACCAGAGCATGCCAAGCACTCCTGTCTTCCACTGCCTCCCGCAATTTGGTCAAACTCATGTTCGTAGCTTCGAGAACACTGTCCAACCATCTCGTCCTCTGTCATCCCCTTCTCCTAGTGCCCTCCATCTTTCCCAACATCAGGGTCTTTTCCAGGGAGTCTTCTCTTCTCACGAGGTGGCCAAAGTATTGGAGCCTCAGCTTCAGGATCTGTCCTTCCAGTGAGCACTCAGGGCTGATTTCCTTCAGAATGGATCGGTTTGATCTTCTCGCAGTCCATGGGACTCTCAAGAGTCCCCTCCAGCACCATAATTCAAAAGCATCAATCCTTTGGCGATCAGCCTTCTATATGGTCCAGCTCTCACTTCCGTACATCACTACCGGGGAAACCATAGCTTTAACTATACGGACCTTTGTTGGCAAGGTGATGTCTCTGCTTTTTAAGATGCTGTCTTCTTAATATATTAAGAGCAAACTCATGCTGTGATCATGGAGCCAAGCACGATGTGAGCTGAATGGCCCTCTCTCCTCCTACAAGTGCCTGTGTTGTTCATAAATAGCCTCCCTCCAACAGGGGAGGTTTGACTTAGCCATCCTGACTAGTATCCAATGATTGCCTTATCCACAGTCCAAGTTGGGGGCCAGCACTACACCTTGTGGTATTTATGATGATGATGAGAATTCAGCCATTTGCAGGTTGAAACATTGCAGTTTAGCTATAGGTTTGCCAATTAGTTGCGCCCTAGTCTTAAGAACAGAGTCATTGAATAGTCAAACTTTACTGACAGTTATGAGTATACAAATTCTATACACTGCCTAAAATTTCTTTGACATCCATCAGATGTAAAGGACATAAACAACTATTTGACTTTTAGAAGATATCCAAAGGCTGCCCTGTATAGGGAAGTATTTAATGTTTGATATTTTATCATGTTTGTAATATTCTGTTGGAAGCTGCCCAGAGTGGCTGGGGAGGCCTGGCCAGATGGGCGGGGTATAAACTTACCTTCCAAGTCCCAGACTGCAGAATCCAGGACCGGCAGCCGTGTGACACCGGATGTTGCGTCGACGTAACTTCCGGTGTCGCTTTGCCCTTCTGTGGGCACCAAAAATGACCGCTGCCGGCTTCGAAAGTCGCTTGTACGCATGTCAGGAAGTGCGTCGACACAACTTCCAGTGTCGCTCCGCCCATCTATGGGCACCAAAAATGGCCGCCGCCGACACCGGAAGTCGCATCTATGCACTTCCGGACATGCGTAGATGCGACTTTTGAAGCCGGCGGCGGCCATTTTTTGTGCCCATACAAGGGCAAATTGGAAAGGAAAAAAATGGCTGCCGGCAGGAGAAAATAACAGAGAAAAACGGGAGATGAAGTGATACGGGGGACCACCGGGAAAAGGTAAGTAAAAACAGGGGTTTCCCGGGGAAAATGGGGTACTTGGCAGCTATGGGTATAAATAATATATTTACTATTATCATTATTAATTAATTAATTAAATTTGTATATTGCCCCATACCTGCTGGTCTCCAGACAGTTCACAGCATAAAAATCACAATATCAAAATACATAATAAATTTTTTAAAAAAACAACCCAATAATGCCCCCCTTCTCCCCAACACATTTTAAAGGGACATTGGATGTCCATCAGTCCAAGGCCTGGTTAAAGAGAAACATTTTTGCCTGGCGCCTAAAGGTGTATAATGAAGGCACCAGGTGAACTTCACTGGGGAAAGCGTTCCACAGACGGGGAGCCACTGCAGAGAAGGCCCCGTTCTTGTGTTGCCACCCTCTGAACCTCTCAGGGAAGTGGCACACGAAGAAGGGCCTCAGAAGATGATCTCAGGGTCCGGGTAGGTTCATATGGAAAGAGGCGGCCCTTGAGGTATTGCGGTCCTGAGCCTGCAGTAGCCAAGACATCCCTCCTAAGGCAAATCTAGGAACAGAACAGGCACTTAGGAGGCATACAGAGCAGAAAAGCAGCTCTGTCCCTCATGCAAAAGGCAAACAGGGACAGCTGGAAAGGATGCAAATGTAATCACACAAAAAGGGCTTCTTGGATGGGACTAGGAATCATTCATCAATGATCAGGAGCGGCCTGGAAAGAATCTTTTCATCACCGACTCTTATTGGGGAAAGGTCTGTTTGCAATCATATTAAGTGCTTGAATTAGCTCACTTCCTGCTTCATATTGCAAGTCTGAATACATAATTAGGGAGAAAAGAACTGAATAAGGCCATGATATTGCAACAGAGCTACTCCCGCCTCGGTTTCGCTCCCCAGCATCCAGACTCTCTCCGTGTGAGTCAGACCCCAGCTAGCCAGCAGCCTTTTTGAGACGAGGCCACCCTAAATCGATGCTGCCTCTCCCTGAGTCACAGTGGGGTTGAGGCAAGCTATAGGGGTGCCTCTGGAGGCTGTTGCCACTGGCTTCAGAAAATGCTAAAGCCTGGTTGGGCTGCTCGGCTGGAACAGCCACCGAGCCAGACAGGAAGTCTGAGCGTTCCTGGAAGCAGTTTGGAGGGCAACAAGCTAATTCAAGCCAGAGCACAGCGTGGGTGCTGGAGAGGCTGTAGCTGAGCATGTGGTGTTTTAATAATCAGGGGCGGCTCACCCATTGGCCCTAGTGGCACGGGGCGCTGAGGGGCGCCCCAGCAAGTGGGGGAGCTGCGCGGCGGCCTCCCTTTCCCTCCTCCTGGTCGCCCGCCAGCCGCGCCGCTCGGGGGAGAGAGGTAAACGAGCGGAGCAGGGGCACTAGGACCCTGTTCCGCTCTGCTGTGCTGGGGTCATCCCTCACCCTGGCGCTGCGTTTCATTGGTAGAGGTGACGCCACATGGCAGCAGCTCTACCAATGAAACGCAGCGTAGAGGCGATGGCGGGCTGGTCCCCGGTTTGTTTGTTTTTCAAGGGGGGGGCGCCCGAGGGATCCCTGCACCAGGGCGCCCGATGAGCTTAAGACGGCCCTGTTAATAATAATAATAATAATAATTATTATTATTATTATTATTATTATTATTATTATTATTATATTGTTCTGCCCGGACACTGAGGTCCAGTACTGAGGGCCTTCTGACGGTTCCCTCATTGTGAGAAGCCAAGTTGCAGGGAACCAGGCAGGGAGCCTTCTCGGTGGTGGCGCCTGTCCTGTGGAACGCCCTCCCATCAGATGTCAAAGAGAAAAACAGCTACCAGATTTTTAGAAGACATCTGAAGGCAGCCCTGTTCAGGGAGGCATTTAATCTTTAATCAATTATTTTATTCTTCTGTTGGAAGCCGCCCAGAGTGGCTGGGGAAACCCAACCAGATGGGCGGGGTATAAATAATAAATTATTTATTTATTTATTTATTTATTTATTTATTTGTTTATTTATACATACATACATACATACATACATACATACATACATACATACATACCCCGCCCATCTGGCTGGGTTTCCCCAGCCACTCTGGGCGGCTTCCAACAGAAGTATTAAAATACAATAATTTATTAAACATTAAAAGCTTCCCTAAACAGGGCTGCCTTGAGATGCCTTCTAAAGGTCTGGTAATTGTTGTTCTCTTTGACATCTGGTGGGAGGGCGTTCCACAGGGCGGGTGCCACTACCGAGAAGTCCCTCTGCCTGGTTCCCTGTAGCTTGGCTTCTTGCAGCGAGGGAACCAGCAGAAGGCCCTCGGCGCTGGACCTCAGTGTCCGGGATGAACGATGGGGGTGGAGACACTCCTTCAGGTATCCTGAACCGAGGTCGTTTAGGGCTTTCAAGGTCAGCACCAACACTTTGAATTGTGCTCGGATGCCACCTAAGCAGACTCCAGGGCATAAATAATAACACAAGATGAGCCTGATGGGTCAGGTCCATGGCCTGCCTAGTGCAGCATCCTTTTCTCACAGTGGCCAACCCTGTAGAGGCAGAGCATCACCCTTGGGGCTACCAGCCATCGAAAGCCCTCTCCTCCATGCTTTTGCCTAATCCTCTTTTAAAGCCATCCCTGTCAGTTGACCAATGTCGTTACGTGCGAGTTTCGCAGGGTTAAGGTGCAAAATTGCAAGTGCAGCAGTGGTTCATGCACATGGGTATCCTGCTCACTTGCTGACAGTCTGAACAATTTGCACTTTTGGATTACAGTTCTTGGAATAACAGCATTTCAGGCTGAATTCAAATGACCAAGCAAATGTGGAAGATTTATGGTAGATTAACAAGGAGACTCTCTCTCTCTCTCTCTCTCTCTCTCTCTCCTTTATTCTTGAAAGAAAGGTAAAATTGTTGTTGTTGTTGTTGTTGTTGTTGTTGTTGTTGTTGTTGTTGTTGTTGTTAATACCTCGCTCATCTGGGTGGGTTTCCCCAGCCACTGCGGGCAGCTCACAACAGAATATAAAATATCAAACATTAGAAACTTCCCTAAACAGGGCTGCCTTCTTTAGTCATTTAGTCGTGTCGTGTCCGACTCTTCGTGACCCCATGGACCAGAGCACGCCAGGGACTCCTGTCTTCCAATGCCCCCCGCAGTTTGGTCAGACTCATGTTCGTAGCTTCGAGAACACTGTCCAACCGTCTCGTCCTCTGTCCTCCCCTTCTCCTTGTGCCCTCAATCTTTCCCAACATCAGGGTCTTTTCCAGGGAGTCTTCTCTTCTCATGAGGTGGCCAAAGTATTGGAGCCTCAGCTTCACAATCTGTCCTTCCAGTGAGCACTCAGGGCTGATTTCCTTCAGAATGGATCGGTTTGATCTTCTTGCAGTCCATGGGACTCTCAAGAGTCTCCTCCAGCACCATAATTCAAAAGCATCAATTCTTTGGTGATCAGCCTTCTTTATGGTCCAGCTCTCACTTCCATACATCACTACTGGGAAAACCATAGCTTTTGTCCTTGGCAGGGACATTGGAGTGGCTTGCCGGTTCCTGCTAAAGGGGGATTACATTTAGCCAAAACTCTCCACTATGACCTGTCTGTCTTGGGTGGCCCTGCACGGGCATAGCTCATAGCTTCTCTGAGTTATTCAAGCCCCTTCACCACGATGTCTTCAGATGTCTTCTAAAAGTCAGAAAGTTGCCTATTTCCTTGACACCTGATGGTAGGACGTTCTACAGGGCAGGTGCTACCACCAAGAAGGCCCCCTGCCTGGTTCCCTCCAACCTCACTTCTCACAGGGAGGGAACCGCCAGAAGGCCCTCAGAGCTGGACCTCAGTATCTGGGCTGAACGATGGATTGGGGGTGGAGATGCTCCTTCAGGTATACCGGGCCGAGGTCGTTTAGGGCTTTCAGGGTCAACACCAACACTTTGAATTGTGCTCGGAAACGTACTGGGAGCCAATTAAGGCAATATGGGGAATTGTGCCTGCCGTCCAAGAGAGAGAGGGAAACCCTGCTCACTGGCAAATTTGGTCCTTTCCATCTCTCGAGGTCCACCCATCTCTGGCATTTGGCCTTCAGAGGGTTGGCAACAAGAGAACACACCCTTTGGGGCCAAAAGGTGTCCTCGGTCTCTTTTTAGAACTCAAATTGGACACCCATCAATTTTATGCCAAGATGCCAGAAATGCATCTTAAAACCCCGAGATGGTACTTCCAAATGGCCTAACTCTGGCAAAATAAATGAAGATAGGTAGCCGTGTTGGTCTGAGTCGAAGCAAAATAAAAAAATCCTTCAGTAGCACCTTCTTCAGATACGACTTCTTCAGATACGACTTCGTGTGCATGCATGCTTATTCTGAAGAAGTGTGCATGCACACGAAAGCTCATACCAAAATAAAAACTTAGTTGGTCTTTAAGGTGCTACTGAAGGAAAAATTTTTAAAATAAATGAAGCCACTTTTTAACTGGAGAGCTTGCCAGGACCTCCCAGTAGGAATTATCTCTACAGGTCGGTGTTCCAGCTCCTCTCCATCAGAACCACCTCTGGGTC